>NC_091285.1:357113154-357754404 GCF_032444005.1 Ranitomeya imitator | reverse complement strand
GGAGCAGAAGAAAACCGGCGCTTAAGTTCCTGAAAGGCCTCCACAGCCGCAGGAGACCAATTAGCAACATCAGCACCCTTCTTAGTCAAATCCGTCAAAGGCTTAACAACACTAGAAAAATTAGTTATAAAACGACGATAGAAATTAGCAAAGCCCAAGAACTTCTGTAGACTCTTAAGAGATGTAGGCTGCGTCCAGTCACAAATAGCCTGAACCTTGACGGGATCCATCTCAATAGTAGAAGGGGAAAAAATATACCCCAAGAAAGAAATCTTCTGGACTCCAAAGAGACACTTTGAGCCTTTTACAAACAAGGAATTGGCCCGCAGGACCTGAAACACCTTCCTGACCTGCTGAACATGAGACTCCCAGTCATCAGAAAAAACCAAAATATCATCCAAATACACAATCATAAATTTATCCAGATATTCACGGAAAATATCGTGCATAAAGGACTGGAAGACTGAAGGAGCATTAGAAAGTCCAAAAGGCATTACCAAATACTCAAAATGGCCCTCAGGCGTATTAAATGCGGTTTTCCACTCATCACCTTGCTTTATTCGTATAAGATTATACGCACCCCGAAGATCAATCTTAGTGAACCATTTAGCCCCCTTAATGCGAGCAAACAAATCAGTCAACAATGGCAAAGGATACTGATATTTTACGGTAATCTTATTCAAAAGACGATAATCTATACAAGGCCTCAAGGAACCATCTTTTTTGGCCACGAAAAAAAAACCCTGCTCCCAAAGGGGACAAAGATGGACGGATATGTCCCTTTTCCAAGGACTCCTTAACATAATCCCGCATAGCAGTATGCTCTGGCACTGACAGATTGAACAAACGACCTTTAGGAAATTTACTGCCTGGAATTAAATTTATAGCACAATCGCAATCCCTGTGAGGAGGAAGCGAACTGAGCTTAGGCTCCTCAAAAACATCCCGATAGTCAGACAAAAACACAGGAATCTCAGAAGGAGTAGATGAAGCGATAGAAATCGGAGGTGCATCATCATGAACCCCCTGACAACCCCAGCTTAACACAGACATTGATTTCCAGTCAAGGACTGGATTATGAGTTTGTAACCATGGCAGACCAAGTACTAGGACATCATGCAAATTATACATCACCAGGAAGCGAATCACCTCCTGATGAACGGGAGTCATACGCATGGTCACTTGTGTCCAGTACTGAGGTTTATTCATAGCCAAAGGTGTAGAGTCAATTCCCTTCAAAGGAATAGGGACTTCCAGAGGCTCCAGACTAAACCCACAGCGATGATTGGCAAATGACCAATCCATAAGACTCAGGGCAGCGCCTGAATCCACATAGGCATCGACGGAAATGGATGATAATGAACAAATCAGAGTCACAGACAGAATGAACTTAGACTGTAAAGTACAAATGGCAACAGACTTATCAACCTTTTTTGTGCGTTTAGAGCATGCTGATATAACATGAGCTGAATCACCACAATAAAAGCACAACCTTTTTTTCCGCCTATAATTTTGCCGTTCACTTCTGGACTGAATTCTATCACATTGCATTATCTCAGGTGACGGTTCAGACGACACCTCCAAATGATGCACAGGTTTGCGCTCCCGTAAACGCCGATCAATCTGAATAGCCATAGTCATAGACTCATTCAGACCAGTAGGCGCAGGGAACCCCACCATAACATCTTTAATGGCCTCAGAAAGGCCATCTCTGAACTTTGCAGCCAGGGCGCACTCATTCCACTGAGTAAGCACCGACCACTTCCGAAATTTTTGACAATAAATTTCTGCTTCATCTTGCCCCTGAGAGAGGGCCAACAAAGCTTTTTCAGCCTGAATCTCTTGGTTAGGTTCCTCATAGAGTAAACCCAATGCCAGAAAAAACGCATCCGCATTAAGCAACGCAGGGTCCCCTGGTGCCAATGCATCCTGAGGGTCACCCCGCAGGAAAGATATAATAATCTTGACTTGCTGAGCAGGGTCTCCAGAGGAGCGAGATTTCAAAGAAAGAAACAACTTGCAATTGTTCCTAAAATTCAGAAAACGAGATCTATCTCCAGAAAAAAACTCTGGGACAGGAATTCTAGGTTCAGACATAGGAGCATGTACAACAAAATCCTGTATATTTTGAACCTTAGCGGCAAGATTATTCAGGCTGGAAGCCAAACTCTGGACGTCCATGATAAACAGCTGGGATCAGAGCCATTCAAAGATTAAGAGGAGGAGGAAGTAGCCAGGCTGCAATAAGGCTAGGCAGCAAACTCTGAGGGAAAGAGAAAAAAAAAAAAAAAAAAAACTTCCTCAGACTACTTATCCTCCTACTTCAGCCAATACAATTAACACTTTGTGGGCCGGTTATACTGTCATGATCCCAATGGCAGGGGATCACTAAAGGACAAGCACAGATACAAACAAGCTCTAGGGCGATGGAACCTGAGCTGACCGCGACCCTGAACCTAACACACAAATAAAAGTAGCCGGGGAACGTGCCTACGATGATCCTAGACGTCTCGCTCCAGCCGAAGATCTAATTTCCCCTATTAGAAGAAACACAGACCTCTCTTGCCTCCAGAGAAATACCCCACAGAAATAGCAGCCCCCCACATATAATGACGGTGAAATGAGAGGAAAGCACATACGCAGTATGAAAACAGTTTCAGCAAAATGAGGCCCGCTAAAGCTAGATAGCAGAGGATACAAAAGTGAACTGCGCGGTCAGCGAAAAACCCTTCAAAAAACCATCCTGAAATTACTTGAACTCATGTGCCAACTCATGGTACATGAGGAGCAATTTCAGCCCACTAGAGCAACCAGCAGCAAAGAATAACATATCTGCAGGCTGAACCAAAAACCAAATAAAGCAAAACACCAAAACAGGAAAATCCAAACTTAGCTTGACCAGAAGGCTCTAGGAGCAGGGAGCAGAGGTAACAAGACACACTGGATACATTGATAACCGGCGAGGAAATGCCAGCAAAGCCAGGTTAAATAGGAAACTCCCATATCCTGATGGAACAGGTGGAACCCAGAGACCCAGGAAAGACAAGTCACCCAGTACCATCAGTAACCACCAGAGGGAGCCCAAAAACAGAACTCACAACAGCTCCCATTTCATGCTGTCCCTCTACATATTCATTTTGTGCTCTGTCTTCACACTATGCCCCCATACTGCCTACCACACTGCCCTCTCCAAACTGTATCCTCGCAACCCAGGTATAATGTCCTCCCCAGCCCCAGCATAGCATATGATGAATTCACAGCCCAGGTATAATGTCCCCAACAGCTCCCTATTCAGTGGCCAAATAAAAAAGGTTTACAATCATCTCACCCAGGCTCCCATCCACCGCTGCCATTGTCTCTACTTGTAACTAGAGATGGGAGGAACCCTGGATGTTAGGGTCCAGCAAGTTCGGCCGAACAGTTAAAAAACAGTACCCGGACCCTATTCACTTGTGGGGCCCGAATATCCAGTGTTTGCCATGCTGTCATGTGCATAACAGCATGGTAAACACTGCTTCTGATCAACGCTAAAATCATTACCGCCGGTCAGACAGCCACGGTTCTCATGCTGTCAAATGACAGCGTGAGCCCACAGCTGTGATCGGAGGTAAAAAGTTTACCTCCAATCACTGGCATCAGATGATGGGACAGCCGCTAATAACAGTGAGAGCAGGGGGCGGCTAATGGGAGTATTCATTAGCCGTCGCCTGCGCTCTAAATAAATAATTTAAAAAAAGTGTGGGTTCCCTTGTATTTTGGATAAGCAGCCAGGCAAAACTGACAGCTGGGGGCTGCAACCTCAGATGTCAGCGCTAGCAAGGCTGGTTATCAAAAATAGAGGTGTCCCCATGCTGTTTTTTAATTATTTAAATAAATAATTAAAACAAACGGTGTGGGGTCCCCCCATTTTTGACAACCAGTCTTGCTAAAGCAGACAGCTAGGTGCTGGTATTCTCTGCCTGGTATGGGGCTATGGATATTTTGAAAATAAACACAGCAAGAATAAAGTCCCATATTTGAAATACAAACAAAACACACTTTTCATTTTTTATTTAAAAATGACAAACACAGGCTGTGTGCCCACGTTGCGTTTTCTATGCGTTTTTTGCCGCAGCGGAACCGCTTAAAAAACGCATTCACATGCAATCCTATGGCATCCCGTAGTTGCTGTGCCCATGCTGCGGATTTTCCTGCTGCGGAATCGCATAGCGATAAAATCCGCAGCATGTTCATTATTTCTGCAGAATTGTGGTGATTTGTTGTGAATTCTGTTGTCGAACTCCCTCCTGTGGTCGTGAGTGGTACTTCGGCGAGTTCTGTCTATGGGCTCCCTCTGGTGGCTGTGAGTGAAGCTGCTGCTTCTGAGGTTCCTTACACAGGTGACGTGGTTTATCCTTTGGTTGACTGCTCTATTTAACTCCTCTCAGATCGTTACTCCATGCCAGCTGTCAATGTTTTTGCATTTGTTTAGTTCGCTCCTGGATCTCTCTGGTGACCTGCCTTCTCCTGCAGAAGCTAAGTTCCTGATAGTCATTGTTCATTGTTTTCTTGTCCAGCTGGTTTTCATGTTTTTGTCTTGCACAGGAGGGAGTTCGACAACAGAATTCACAACAGTGATTGCATTGAAACGCTCACTTTATGCATGTGGCTATGACCACCATGCATAAAGTGAGCGCTTCATGTGCGGATGGTACCCAGGGTTTGGAGACTCTCCTTCAGGCCCTGGAATCCATATTCATGTAAAAAAAAAAGAATTAAAATAAAAAATAGGGATATAATTACCTTCTGATGGCCCCTGGAGTCCTCCCGCCTCTCAGCGGTGCACGCGGCAGCTTCCGTTTCCTGGGACGCATTACGCGAATCACCTGAGATAACGTCGTGGTCACGGGACCGTGACATCACAAAGGTCCTTCGCGCAAAGCATCCCTGAGAATGGAACATACCGGGAGCGCCACTGAGGAGATCGGGGGCCGTCAGAAGGTGAGAATAACCATATTTTTTATTTTTCTTATCAATCTATCTTTTACTATTGATGCTGCATAAGCAGCATCAATAGTAAAAAGTTGGTCATACTTGTCAAGCACTATGGTTGAGAAGTGTGACCAACCTGTCAATCACTTTTCCAAGCGATGCTTCAAAACTTGGAAAACACAAGCATTCTGCAAGCTAAAAATGCATTCCGCATGCGTTTAACCTGCGGCAGGGAGTTGCGGAAATGCTGCGGACATTTCCGCAGCATTTCTGCAACGTGGGCACATAGCCTTATACTCACCTAACACTCATTCCATTGAATCCCCCGTCTCCTGTAATAAAACAAAAATAAAAAAACAACAATATCCCTCACCTGTTTGTCATTTTGTCCAAAGCCGTAACCCATGTCTGGGGAAAAAGAGTTTTCAACCTGGACGGTGCCAAGATGCAACCATCCAGGCTGAGATCACTGGTGACTGAGATGCTGCGAGCGCAGCATCAGTGAGCAGCGGTGACCTCGGTGAGCTCCCCGCCAACACAGTGAGAAAAAGTCTCACGGTGCAGAGGCAAGTTCACCACAGTTCAAATTCACCACAGTGAAATTCTCAGTGGGAAGAGTCGGGCAAAGCGCCAGAATTGGCTCATCTAATAGATGTGCCCTTTCTGGGCGGCTGCGGGCTGCTATTTTTAGGCATAGGGCAATATCTATGGCCCCTTACCAGCCTGAAGATACCAGACCCCAGCTGTCTCCTTTAGCAAGGCTGGTTGTCAAAAATGGGGGAAACCACATGCCGTTTTTTTTAAATTATTTATTTTTACTAATTTAAAAAACAGCACGGGGACCTGTCTATTCTTGATAACCAGCCTTGTTAACGCAGACATCTGAGGGTTGCAGCCCACTGCTGTCAGTTTTGCCTAGCTGGTTATCAAAAATACAGGGGAACCCACACAGTTTTTTTTTAATTATTTATTTAGAGCGCAGGCACCAGCTGATCAATACTCCCATCAGTCACCACCTGCTCTCGCTGTTATTAGTGGCAGCAGGCGTAGGCTGATGGAAGCAGTAGTCCCATCAACCGACGCGAGTGACCGGGGGTAAACTTTTTACTTCCGATCACAGATGCGGGCTCATGCTATCATTTGACAACATGGGAACCGTGGCTATCTGACCAGTGGTAATGATTTTACCCGCGATCAGAAGCAGTGTTCGAGGGACCAAACCCAAAACAGTAACAGAGATTTCCTTTTGAAGTACATGCTTGATGTCTGTCTCCAAACAGTAGGTGTTTGTTTCAGATGCTGAACTTCACTGTTCGGGTTCACTCATCTCTTATTGTAACCAATCAACTAAAGTTGGACTCTGTAGCGCTATAGCATGAACACATGAAATATATGATATAAGAATTACATTACTGCTCTAGAAAATAGGAAAAATTGAGAAAGCTTAGCACATAAATTGGCCAATTCATGTGTACACAGCAGCTGCGATAAGGTGATTCTCGTTGCTGGAAAACCATCTAATGTAAATGTAAATCCTCTCATAGGGTGAAACCTTCATCTATTTGGATAGATAGGATCCTGCTCTCCACTTGTTTCTGATATTTAGCAATCGTGGGGTGATTTGGCGCCAAGGAAAGGAGAGGTACGGACGCGAGCCAGAAATGATGCTGAAGCCAGAGTGATAGGCTTTCTTGGAGAGCGTGTGACAGTAGGGTGCTGGCCACTGTCAGACAGAGCCCAGATGACGACCAGTGAAATCTGAAGACCTGACTACACCAGTCAAGATCCAAGAACCAGATATACGACAGTCAAAACCCATAATCCAGACTGCGCCAGCCCTCTTTTTCTTAGGCCCAGGAGACACCCGCACCGAAGATGCAAGAGGAGACATTGATCGGGGGAGGATGCCTGCGGTGATACATGCGAGACATAAGTGAGACAGGCCATTACTTCCTACACCAACGCACATACAGGGGTCCGCCTGGGCAAGGACAGCAGGTATGGTGGGGGTCAGCTGAAGCAAAAGGAAGCTCAGTGTTCCTTGATAGACTTCATTAGGAGGATGTGCGACCTAGCAGGAATACCCATTGACCTCTCCTAGGGACTTTGTGTCAAGAGGCACTAGTATAGCAGCTATCCCAAGAATGGGTGTACCACCCCTGTCGAAGAGACACTAGTGTAATCCTTTACGAGACTTCATCAATTATTCTGATTGAGCTGCAATACTTATTATTAGTGATGAACGAATACATTTGGCACTATTCGTTACTCACATGAATAGTACGGTATTTGGGCTTTTCGGTACTTGGCAAGTAATTAGGTATTTGCATTGGTATATTCGAGTGACCCGCCCAGCATGTTTGGCACGTTATTTGCAGCCAATGAACATGCTCACGGTAATGCCAGCACCAACTTTAGAGTGATAGCAGTTTATACTGAGCGCTTATTCATTCCAAAAAGCTCTTTTAAGAGCTGAAGATTGTAAAGAGATTAGATTACTTTTTAGTTAGGTGGGGATTTTAGTAGTAGTGAGAGATTTAATGGGAGTGAGAGAGGGATGGTGTTGAAAAGGCAGGCTTCTGGATGGGTGTTATGATCATTGCAAGTACTGTACATGTTGCAGATCTCTGCTATTTACCACAGTTGTATAGTAGTTATTATTAGGAATATAAATAGGAAAAACGAAAATTCCAGCTTGCTCTTGATAAAATATAAATCTTTAATCCAAAAAGGTTAAAATAGCAATACATGCTCCTTAGACCCACCATGAACCCCGTGAGGGAGAGAGCGACGCGTTTCGACTCAGAACCAGTCTTTATCCAAGCTGATCTATCCGACATTAGTACCGGTATATAAGGACCCAGTAGCCAATGAAAATGCTATACACAAATCACATGATGCACGCAATCGACAGGTCCTAGAAGGTGAAATGTTAAAATAGAAAACATATATACAAATTACAAAATATACGGAAAAGAAAAGAAATTAAAAATAAAATTACAAGAATTAAAAGAACAAGAATGCTGCAGAATGGCGACTATCAGTAATGGAACATGATTTCATTTTTGCGATTAAGTCCGTCAGGAAATCTTGTGCCCAACATGAAGATCCAATACGCTTCACGGGTGAGTAAAATTCTGTGTAGATCACCACCGCGATGAGGTTTAATCACCCGTTCTATACCAGTCACTCTGAAAGATGAAATATCACGTGAATGGTGATCGACAAAATGTTTGGCTGCGGAGGAAATATTGCGATTAGTATTTTTTATATTAGAAATATCATACAAATGCTCCGAAATACGGTTTTTCAATTTGCGGATGGTACAACCCACATAGGATTTGTTACAAGCTACACAATCGATTTTATACACTACAAAACGGGTGTTGCAATTAATGAACCCTTGTATATGAAAACTATTAGAGCCAATGTGGTCAGTGAAGGATTTAGTTGTGATCATATGCCTACAGGTGGAACAATTAAGAGCGTTGCATTTGTAACATAGCAACATAGTTAGTAAGGCCGAAAAAAGACATTTGTCCATCCAGTTCAGCCTATATTCCATCATAATAAATACCCAGATCTACGTCCTTCTACAGAACCTAATAATTGTATGATACAATATTGTTCTGCTCCAGGAAGACATCCAGGCCTCTCTTGAACCCCTCGACTGAGTTCGCCATCACCACCTCCTCAGGCAAGCAATTCCAGATTCTCACTGCCCTAACAGTAAAGAATCCTCTTCTATGTTGGTGGAAAAACCTTCTCTCCTCCAGACGCAAAGAATGCCCCCTTGTGCCCGTCACCTTCCTTGGTATAAACAGATCCTCAGCGAGATATTTGTATTGTCCCCTTATATACTTATACATGGTTATTAGATCGCCCCTCAGTCGTCTTTTTTCTAGACTAAATAATCCTAATTTCGCTAATCTATCTGGGTATTGTAGTTCTCCCATCCCCTTTATTAATTTTGTTGCCCTCCTTTGTACTCTCTCTAGTTCCATTATATCCTTCCTGAGCACCGGTGCCCAAAACTGGACACAGTACTCCATGTGCGGTCTAACTAGGGATTTGTACAGAGGCAGTATAATGCTCTCATCATGTGTATCCAGACCTCTTTTAATGCACCCCATGATCCTGTTTGCCTTGGCAGCTGCTGCCTGGCACTGGCTGCTCCAGGTAAGTTTATCATTAACTAGGATCCCCAAGTCCTTCTCCCTGTCAGATTTACCCAGTGGTTTCCCGTTCAGTGTGTAATGGTGATATTGATTCCCTCTTCCCATGTGTATAACCTTACATTTATCATTGTTAAACCTCATCTGCCACCTTTCAGCCCAAGTTTCCAACTTATCCAGATCCATCTGTAGCAGAATACTATCTTCTCTTGTATTAACTGCTTTACATAGTTTTGTATCATCTGCAAATATCGATATTTTACTGTGTAAACCTTCTACCAGATCATTAATGAATATGTTGAAGAGAACAGGTCCCAATACTGACCCCTGCGGTACCCCACTGGTCACAGCGACCCAGTTAGAGACTATACCATTTATAACCACCCTCTGCTTTCTATCACTAAGCCAGTTACTAACCCATTTACACACATTTTCCCCCAGACCAAGCATTCTCATTTTGTGTACCAACCTCTTGTGCGGCACGGTATCAAACGCTTTGGAAAAATCGAGATATACCACGTCCAATGACTCACCGTGGTCCAGTCTATAGCTTACCTCTTCATAAAAACTGATTAGATTGGTTTGACAGGAGCGATTTCTCATAAACCCATGCTGATATGGAGTTAAACAGTTATTCTCATTGAGATAATCCAGAATAACATCCCTCAGAAACCCTTCAAATATTTTACCAACAATAGAGGTTAGACTTACTGGCCTATAATTTCCAGGTTCACTTTTAGAGCCCTTTTTGAATATTGGCACCACATTTGCTATGCGCCAGTCCTGCGGAACAGACCCTGTCGCTATAGAGTCACTAAAAATAAGAAATAATGGTTTATCTATTACATTACTTAGTTCTCTTAGTACTCGTGGGTGTATGCCATCCGGACCCGGAGATTTATCTATTTTAATCTTATTTAGCCGGTTTCGCACCTCTTCTTGGGTTAGATTGGTGACCCTTAATATAGGGTTTTCATTGTTTCTTGGGATTTCACCTAGCATTTCATTTTCCACCGTGAATACCGTGGAGAAGAAGGTGTTTAATATGTTAGCTTTTTCCTCGTCATCTACAACCATTCTTTCCTCACTATTTTTTAAGGGGCCTACATTTTCAGTTTTTATTCTTTTACTATTGATATAGTTGAAGAACAGTTTGGGATTAGTTTTACTCTCCTTAGCAATGTGCTTCTCTGTTTCCTTTTTGGCAGCTTTAATTAGTTTTTTAGATAAAGTATTTTTCTCCCTATAGTTTTTTAGAGCTTCAATGGTGCCATCCTGCTTTAGTAGTGCAAATGCTTTCTTTTTACTGTTAATTGCCTGTCTTACTTCTTTGTTTAGCCACATTGGGTTTTTCCTATTTCTAGTCCTTTTATTCCCACAAGGTATAAACCGCTTACACTGCCTATTTAGGATGTTCTTAAACATTTCCCATTTATTATCTGTATTCTCATTTCTGAGGATATTGTCCCAGTCTACCAGATTAAGGGCATCTCTAAGCTGGTCAAACTTTGCCTTCCTAAAGTTCAATGTTTTTGTGACTCCCTGACAAGTCCCCCTAGTGAAAGACAGGTGAAACTGCACAATATTGTGGTCGCTATTTCCTAAATGCCCAACCACCTGCAGATTTGTTATTCTGTCAGGTCTATTAGATAGTATTAGGTCTAAAAGTGCTGCTCCTCTGGTTGGATTCTGCACCAATTGTGAAAGATAATTTTTCTTGGTTATTAGCAGAAACCTGTTGCCTTTATGGGTTTCACAGGTTTCTGTTTCCCAGTTAATATCCGGGTAGTTAAAGTCCCCCATAACCAGGACCTCATTATGGGTTGCAGCTTCATCTATCTGCTTTAGAAGTAGACTTTCCATGCTTTCTGTTATATTTGGGGGTTTGTAACAGACCCCAATGAGAATTTTGTTACCATTTTTCCCTCCATGAATTTCAACCCATATGGACTCGACATCCTCATTCCCTTCGCTAATATCCTCCCTTAAAGTGGACTTTAGACAAGACTTTACATAGAGACAAACCCCTCCTCCTCTCCGATTTTTACGATCCTTTCTAAACAGACTGTAACCCTGTAAGTTAACTGCCCAGTCATAGCTTTCATCTAACCATGTCTCGGTTATTCCCACTATGTCAAAGTTACCTGTAGATATTTCTGCTTCTAGTTCTTCCATCTTGTTTGTCAGGCTTCTGGCGTTTGCGAGCATGCAGTTTAGAGGATTTTGTTTTGTTCCAATCTCCTCACTGTGGATTGTTTTAGAAATGTTCTTACCTCCCTTCTGAGTATGTTTTCCTGGGTCGTCTTTGTTTGAGTCTAATGTTTTTCTTCCCGTCCCCTCTTCTTCTAGTTTAACGCCCTCCTGATGAGTGTAGTGAGTCTTCTGGCGAATGTGTGTTTCCCAGGTTTGTTGAGGTGTAGTCCGTCTCTGGCGAGGAGTCCATCATACCAGTAATTCACACCGTGGTCCAGGAATCCAAATCCTTGTTGTCTGCACCATCGTCTTAGCCAGTTGTTTGCATCAAGGATCCTGTTCCATCTCCTGGTGCCATGCCCGTCTACTGGAAGGATAGAAGAAAAAACTACCTGTGCATCCAGTTCCTTTACTTTCTTCCCCAAGTCTTCAAAGTCCTTGCAGATTGTCGGTAGGTCCTTCCTTGCCGTGTCATTGGTGCCAACATGTATCAGAAGAAATGGGTGGACGTCCTTGGAGCTGAAGAGCTTTGGTATCCTATCGGTCACATCCTTGATCATCGCACCTGGAAGGCAGCATACTTCTCTTGCAGTTATGTCCGGTCTGCAGATGGCTGCTTCGGTGCCTCTCAGTAGTGAGTCTCCCACCACCACCACTCTTCGTTGCTTCTTGGCTGTACTTTTTGCTGTCACTTGTTGCTGTGTGCCCTTTTCTTTTTTGCTTGCTGGTATTGCTTCATTCTTAGGTGTGCCATCTTCATCCTCTACAAAGATTTGATATCGGTTCTTCAGTTGTGTGGTTGGTGATTTCTCCATGGTCTTCTTGCTTCTTTTGGTCACATGCTTCCACTCATCTGCTTTTGGAGGTTCTCTGACACTTTTTGCACCTTCTGTGACCAGTAGAGATGCTTCTGTTCTGTCTAGAAAGTCTTCATTCTCTTTGATGAGTTTCAAAGTTGCTATTCTTTCTTCCAGACCCCGCACCTTTTCTTCTAAAAGGGCCACTAGTCTACACTTCTGACAGGTGAAATTGGATTCTTCTTCTGGTCGATCTGTGAACATGTAGCACATGCTGCAGCTCACCATGTAGGTTGTCACATCTGCCATGTTGCTCCTAGATCCTGCTGACTTGCTGTGTGTTTTCCTTCTTGTGTAATCTACTCAGCCAAGCCCTCTTGCAATAATTTCCTACAGGCAAAAAGACTTCGCTTCTCCCAGAAGGCACCTGGAATATGCAAATTAGCCTCCTGAAGCTTGAATCCCTGGTTTGGTGATGCTTTCGAAGCAGCTGGTCCCGGCTGTACCCAACGATCTTCTAGCTTAGGGAGACTTCGCTTCTCCCAGAAGGCACCTGGAATATGCAAATTAGCCTCCTGAAGCTTGAATCCCTGGTTTGGTGATGCTTTCGAAGCAGCTGGTCCCGGCTGTACCCAACGATCTTCTAGCTTAGGGAGACTTCGCTTCTCCCAGAAGGCACCTGGAATATGCAAATTAGCCTCCTGAAGCTTGAATCCCTGGTTTGTAGCTACCTTTACAATTTAACCATGTCAATTGCGGTCTATTAGTGACATATAGACTGGGTGAACCGGTGTCAAATACAACCAACAATTTGACAAAGAAACAAAGAAGTATTATCAAACAGATACAGGACATGCAAGATATCACTGTAAAAATGAGTGATAAGGGAAAAATGTAGGAGTAAGAGCTCTCCCAAATGTATGATACAAGGCCACCCGAGGGCCCTTACCAAACTCAGGTTTCACGGCACCTGCTGGCACTCTGGTAATTGTCAGAGAGGGCCGCATAATGACATGGCGGTGGACATGGTGGTGGTGGCGGGCAAAGCCCAAAATTCAAAAGGGCATGTTTGAAATGGCAATCTAAAGGAATGGGGAATATGTATTCCACTATCTTGCTATTTGGCATGAGGGAGGGTCTTCCCAAATATAGACGTGAGAGCCCTCACAGAAGTTAAAGTAAAAAATATGTGATTTCTGTTATGCTGTAATGTCTATTGTCTGTACAAGTCCCCTCTATAATTTGTAAAGCGCTGCGGAATATGTTGGCGCTATATAAATAAAATTATTATTATTATTTATTATTATTAAAATAAAGCCAAAACGCTCCTTGTTAACATATGCTAAAGAGGAGGTATCAGTTAAAAAATAAATAAAGAAATATTTTGCATTATATACAGTACAGAGCAAAAGTTTGGACACACCTTCTCATAAAAAAATTTTTCTGTATTTTCATGACTATGAAAATTGTAAATTCACACTGAAGGCATCTAAACTATGAATTACCACATGTGGAATTATATACTTAACAGAAAAGTGTGAAACAACTGAAAATATGTCTTATATTCTAGGCTCTTCAAAATAGCCACCTTTTGCTTTGATGACTGCTTTGCACATTCTTGGCATTCTCTTAATGAGCTTCATCTCCGGAAATGGTCTTCCAACAATCTTGAAGGAGTTCCCAGAGATGCTTAGCACTTGTTGACCATTTTGCCTTCACTCTGCGGTCCAGCTCACCCCAAACCATCTCGATTGGGTTCAAGTCTGGTGAACGTGGAGGCCAGGTCATCTGGCGTAACACCCCATCACTCTCCTTCTTGGTCAAATAGCCCTTACACAGCCTGGAGGTGTGTTTGGGGTCATTGTCCTATTGAAAAATAAATGGTCCAACTAAACGAAAACCAGATGGAATAACATGCCGCTGTAAGATGCTGTGGTAGCCATGCTGGTTCAGTATGCCTTCAATTTTGAATAAATCCCCAACAGTGTCACCAGCAAAGCACCTCCACACCATCACACCTCCTCCTCCATGCTTCACGGTCGGAACCGAGTCCATCCGTTCACCTTTTCTGCATCGCACAAACACACAGTGGTTGGAACCAAAGATCTCAAATTTGGACTCATCAGACCAATGCACAGATTTCCACTGGTCTAATGTCCATTCCTTGTGTTCTTTAGCCCAAACAAGTCTGTTCTGCTTGTTGCATGTCCTTAGCAGTGGTTTCTTAACAGTTATTTTACCATGAAGGCCTGCTGCACAATGTCTCCTCTTAACAGATGTTGTAGAGATGTGTCTGCTGCTAGAACTCTCTATGGCATTGACCTGGTCTCTAATCTGAGCTGCTGTTAACCTGAAATTTCTGAGGCTGGTGACTCGGATAAACTTATCCTCAGAAGCAGAGGTGACTCTTGGTCTTGCTTTCCTGAGGCGGTCCTCATGTGAGTCATTTTCTTTGTAGCGCTTGATGGTTTTTGCCACTGCACTTGGGGACACTTTCAAAGTTTTCCCAATTTTTTTGACTGAATGACCTTCATTTCTTAAAGTAATGATGACCACTCGTTTTTCTTTACTTAGCTGCTTTTTTCCTGCCATAATATAAATTCTAACAGTCTATTCAGTAGGACTATCAGCTGTGTGTCCACCAGACTTCTGCACAACACAACTGATGGTCCCAACCCCATTTATAAGGCAAGAAATCCCATTTATTAAACCTGACAGGGCACACCTGTGAAGTGAAAACCATTTCCGGTAACTACCTCTTGAAGCTCATCAAGAGAATGCCAAGAGTGTGCAAAGCAGTCATCAAAGCAAAAGGTGGCCACTTTGAAGAACCTAGAATATAAGACACTAGATGGTGGCCCGAATCTAACGTATCGGGTATTCTATAATATATAGGTAGTATATAGCACAGGCTACCTACTATATTGCACAGTGACGTAGTATATAGCACAACCGACGTAGTATGTAACAGAGCTACATAGTATGTAACAGCGTACGTAGTATATAGCAGAGCTACGTAGTATATAACACAGCCACGTAGTATATAGCACAGCCACGTAGTGTATTGCACAGCTACGTAGTGTATTGCACAAGTACGTAGTATATTGGTCAGCCACGTAGTATATAGCAGAGCCACGTAGTATATTGTAGAGCCACATAGTATATTGTAGAGCCACATAGTATATTGCACAGACACGTAGTATATTGCACAGCCCACGTAGTATATAACAGTCACGTAGTGTATTGCACAGCTTTGCCGTGTATAACACAGCCCATGCAGTATGTAACACAGCCCACATAGTATATAGCAATGTGGGCACTATATGCGTGGTTAAAAAAGACTTAAAATAAAAAATAAACATATACTCACCTTCCAAAGGCCCCTTGAAGTCCTGGCGCCTGTGTGCGGTGCACGCGGCAGCTTCCGGTCCCAGGGTTGGTATGAGCACAGGACCTGTGATGACGTCGCGGTCACATGACCATGACGTCATGGCAGGTCCTTCTCGTATAGCATCCTTGGCACCGGAACCTGCCACTTGCACTGCCGAGGACTGCGCGCGACCTCGGAAGGTGAGAATAACCTTTTTTTTATTATTATTATGTGTAACATTAGATCTTTTTACTATTGATGCTGCACACGCAGCATCAATAGTAAAAAGTTGGTCACACAGGGTTAATAGCTGCGTTAAGGGAAGGGAGTGCGTTACACCGTGGCATAACGTGGTCCGTTAACGCTGCCATTAACTGTGTGAGGGCTGACTGGAGGGGAGTACGGAGTGGGCACTGACTGCGGGGAGGAAGGAGCGGCCATTTTTCTGCCAGACTGTGCCCATCGCTGATTGGTCGCGGCAATGGTCGTGGGCGTTTTGCCACGACCAATCAGCGACTTGGATTTCCATGACAGACAGAGGCCGCGACCAATGAATATCCGCGACAGACAGACGGAAGTGACCCTTAGACAATTACTGTATATACTCGAGTATAAGCTGAGATTTTCAGCCCACTTTTTTGGGCTGAAAGTCCCCCTCTTGGCTTATACTCGAGTCATACCCAGGGGTCGGCAGGGGAGGGGGAGCGGGGGCTGTCTAATTATACTCACCTAGTCCCGGCGCGGTCCCTGCACGTCCCTCCTTCTTCCAGCGCTGCAGCTTCTTCCTGTAGTGAGCGGTCACATGGTACCGCTCATTATAGTAATGAATATGCGGCTCCATTTCCCATAGAGGTGGAGACGCATATTCATTACTGTAATGAGCGGTAACGGTGACCTCTCACTACAGGAAGAAAATGAGGCACCGGGGAACAGACCTGCAGCGACGGCGCCAGGAACAGGGCAGTGCGCAATACTCACCTGCTCCTCGTGCCACTGGCGGCGCCGCTGTGTCTTCCGCAGTGATGCTAAGGTCAGAGGGCGGGGCAACACGATTAGTGTGTGCCGCCCTCTTCCTGAACGTCGGCGCAGAGGATGGGAAGACACAGCGGCGGTCAGCGGTGGAACGGGAAAGGTGAGTATAGCAAGTGCCGGGGGCCTGAGAGGTGAGTATGTAATTTTTTAATTTTTTTTTTAATCGCAGCAACAGCATATGGGGCAAATATCTGTATGGAGCATCTGTATGGGACCGTGTGCAGCATTATATGGGGGCAAATATCTGTATGGGGCATCTTATGTGGCCATGTGCAGCATGATATGGGGCAAATATCTGTATGGGGCATCTTATGTGGCCATATGCAGCATGATATGGGGGCAAATATCTGTATGGGGCATCTGTATGGGGCCATGTGCAGCATGATATGGGGGCAAATATCTGTATGGGGCATCTTATGTGGCCATGTGCAGCATGATATGGGGGCAAATATCTGTATGGGGCATCTGTATGGGACCGTGTGCAGCATTATATGGGGGCAAATATCTGTATGGGGCATCTTATGTGGCCATGTGCAGCATGATATGGGGCAAATATCTGTATGGGGCATCTTATGTGGCCATGTGCAGCATTATATGGGGCAGTTATCTGTATGGAGCATCATATGGGGCCATGTGCAGCATTATATGGGGCTAATATCTGTATGGAGCATCTTATGGGTCCATGTGCAGCATTATATGGGGCAATTATCTGTATGGAGCATCTTATAGGCCATAATCCACATTTGTGGAGCATTATATGGGGCATATTTTAATATGGAGCATCTTATGGAGCCCATCATAAACTGTATGGAGCATTATATGGGGCTCCTGATTCAATATGGATATTCAAAAATACAACCTACTGATGTCTCAATTAATTTTACTTTTATTGGTATCTATTTTTACTTTTGAAATTTACCGGTAGCTGCTGCATTTTCCACCCTAGGCTTATACTCGAGTCATTAAGTTTTCCCAGTTTTTTGTGGCAAAATTAGAGGGTCGGCTTATACTCGAGTATATACGGTATATGGTAGATATTTTCAGTAGTTTCACACTTTTTTGTTAAGTATATAATTCCACATGTGTTAATTCATAGTTTTGATGCCTTCAGTGTGAATGTACAATTTTCATAGTCATGAAAATACAGAAAAATCTTTAAATGAGGTGTGTCCAAAGTTTTGCTCTGTACTGTACATGTAATTATACACAGGTCTACAAAAAATATTTTTTGTAATCATCGCAGGTGACTGTGCTTTTCTGAATCATCTTTTTGTCCTGATTTTAACAATGTACATAGTTTTTCTGTAGCACGTATAGTTTCCATGGAGCCGCATCATTATTATAAGGTAAAGGAAATATACTGGCGACATTAAGAAAACAGTAATCTACATATCAGAAAAAAATGCTTCACCTTACAAAAGAGTTTTTATTGAACCAAAATAATTTCACATGCAAAATAGAAACCAAAATATGAGAAGAAATTAAAAGTGCTTGACATTAGACTGTCTTTGATATGATTTTTCAGGGTTGTCTCTATATACTGTAACATCCAACAGTAATCTGCCATCATTGAGTCATTTCAAAAATCCTGGTAGCGGTGTTCCATTACTTTAATGTCATGGTGAAACCACTTGCCTTGTTCATCGCTTACATTGCCAAGATTTTGAGGCAAGAAATCTAAATGTGAATGCAAAAAGTGCATTTTCAGCAACATGCGACATCCAAGACACTGGTATGCATTTAGCAGTTCCTCAACACCTTCACCATATTTTGGAGGGTTTTTTTCACAGATCCACTTGAAGCTTTTCCAAGATCTCAATTCCTTATCATTTAGCGTTCCTTCAAACACTTCATCTCTCATAAGCTAGGGTAATCATACGAAAAAAACAAGGAGCCAAGAAAATCCCAAGTATAATAACCTATACAAATATGTAACATACCATGAGAAATCTTCATAAAAAATTACAAAATTTTATTGAAACATTAACACAGAAACATATACAAAAAATAAACATATAATAAATTAGGACAGGTGAGTAATGCGACATTGCATACAGGCAGTGCCAAAACTGTCTATAATTGAAAGGGTTCCCAAATATATAGCCACAATAATACATGTGCCTAGACCACAGTATCATAATTATAAGTAACCCAATGAGACCCATATACATCAGTGGGTGAGCCGCAGATATATAACACCAGACTCCATAACTCCATATGTGGAATATATACAAGACCCATAATGAAGATAGGGTATATGCAAAAAGTCACCGGAGGAGAGAGGCTGGAGAAAGTAAGGTCTCACCCATTATGACAGAAATGGCGCACTGCTCCGATACCCCAACACGCATTTCGCTGCTTCCTCAGGGGGCAGTCAACTGGAGTCTGGTGTTATATATCTTATGGAGTCTGGTGTTATATATCTGCGGCTCACCCACTGATGTATATGGGTCTCATTGGGTTACTTATAATTATGATACTGTGGTCAGTGGCTGGGACCTTAGGAGGTAGCGGCCATGCTATTTTAGAATTTTGGATAACTAGAGGAGGAAGACCTGTGAAAACTTAGACATCAAGGTTAGATTTCAGAAACGCAGATTTTAAGGGACTCCGAAAGAGAATCGGAGGGAACCAATGGCTGGATATCCTTAAGCGCAAAAATGTCCAGGAAGGATGGGAAATCTTGAAAAACGAGTACAATCGTTATCAATGCCAAAAAGAGGGAAGAATAGGAAGCATTTAAGAAAACCAGGATGGATGATCACAGAACTTAAACACATGCTAAAAAGGAAGAAAATAAATTTTATCAAATGGAAAGAAGAAAATAATGCTGTCTGCAGAACCTGCAGGGCACTAATCAGATTATCTAAAGCTGACAATGAATTGAGGCTTGCAAGAGACGCGAAAAGCAATAAAAAAGGATTTTGGGGATATGTCAAAAGTGAAAGAAAAGTCAAAGATGCTATAGGATTTTTACAGGATGGAAATGATAAAATGGTAAGAAAGGATGTTGGGAAGGTCGAACTTTTAAATTCCTATTTTGCATCTGTTTTCACTCAGAAAGGAAATGTAACATCAACTGATATTCACTGTCCTTTAAGGGAATAGAAGAATCCAGGATATTTATAAACAGTAAGATAGTGAGGAAACACTTAGCTAACATAAATGTATTCAAGTCTCCATGTCCAGATGAATTACACCCCAGAGTACTGCAGGAAATAGCAGACAAAATTTTTCAACCACTCTCCATAATCTTTGAAAATTCATGAAGAACAGGAGAAGTGCCAGAAGACTGGAGAAGAGCAAATGTTGTTCCTATATTCAAAAAGTGGAAGAAGGTGGACCCAGGGAACTATAGGCCGGTGAGTCTGACTTCTATACCAGGAAAGATATTTGAGCAAACTATTAAACAACATGTATGTAAGTACCTGGATAAGAATGAAGTGATTAAACAGAGTCAGCATGGGTTTGTATCTAATAAGTCATGTCAGACTAACTTAATTTCCCTCTATGACAGAATCACTGACTGGGTGGATCAGGGAAATGCCGTAGATATAATGTATCTTGACTTCAGCAAAGCATTTGACAAAGTATCTCACACAATCCTTGTTGAAAAAATGACAAAGTATGGAATTCACAAGGCAACTGTTAGGTGGATTCATAACTGACTTAGTGATCGGACTCAAAGCGTGGTCGTAAATGGCTGCACATCCAGTTTGAAGAATGTCTCAAGTGGGGAACCACAGGGCTCTGTCCTGGGCCCTGTATTGTTCAACATCTTTATCAATGATTTAGATGAAGGAATTGAGGGTAAACTGTTTAAATTTGCTGATCACACAAAGCTAGAAAGGATAGCTAATACTAGAGAAGAGAGAGAGGATTCAAAAAGATATAAATAAACTAGAGCAGTGGGCAGCGACTAACAGAATGGTTTTTAACAAGAAAAAATGCAAAGTACTACATCTGGGAAATAAAAGTGAAAAAAGCATATACAGAATGGGAGGAATAGGGCTAAGCAACAGCACACGTGAAAAAGACTTGAGTCAACAGTGTGATGTAGCACCAAAAATAGGCAAATGCAATTCTGGGATGTATTGACAGAAGCATATAGTCTAGATCTCGCAAAGTCAATATCCCCCTCTACTCCTCTTTGGTCAGACTTCATCTGGAATACTGTGTCCAGTTTTGGGCACCGCATTTAAAAAAAAGACATCAACAAGCTGGAGCAAGTTCAGAGAAGAGTGGCCAGAATCGTGAGCGGTCTGCAAACCATGTCCTATGAGGAACATTTAGAGGATTTGGGGATGTTTAGCTTGCAAAAAAGAAGACTGAGAGGAGACTTAATAGCTGTCAACAAATATCTCAAGGTCACATTCTAGAAGGATCATCTTTATTCTCATTTGCACAAGGATAGACTAGACGCAATGGGATGAAACTGAATGGGAGGAGACACAGATTAGATATTAGAATAAAACTTTTTGACAGGGTGATCAATGAGGGGAACAGGCTTCCACGAGAGGTGGTAAGTTCTCTTTCAATGGAAGTCTTCAAACAGAGGCTGGACAGACATCTGTCTGGAATGATTTAGTGAATCCTGCTTTGAGCAGGGGGTTGGACCAGATGACCCAGGAGGTCCCTTCCAACTCTACCATTCTATGAGTCTATGAATCCCAACTTTATATGTAGTGGAGGAAGAAAGATTTTTGTTGGATCAACTAAAGAATTAAGCTGAACATTGTTTCTACCTGGAGCATAGATGTTTCTCTGTACACAATCATGACGAACATAATGCTCTGCTGAATTTCTACTGTCCCATGAACACAAGAAGCAACAATATTTTGTGAAACCTCCTTGCATTCCCATTAGCAGACAAATCACTTTCAAA
Organism: Ranitomeya imitator; assembly: GCF_032444005.1. Lineage (NCBI taxonomy): Eukaryota > Metazoa > Chordata > Amphibia > Anura > Dendrobatidae > Ranitomeya > Ranitomeya imitator. The sequence goes on along the minus strand of NC_091285.1, from coordinate 357,732,981 downwards.
TCTCTACAGATATTCCATTGATGATGCTTATATTGTATATTGCCGTCCCTTCTATCTCCCTGTGGCAGGGCTCAAATCCCTGTAGAGCCCTGACTCCTGTCAGAGTCTCACATACCAGTCCTTGCTGCCATTACCATCCTTTTCTGACTGACTCAAATTTTACCACCTCATAACAGTTAGCTCCTCCCCATAACATGTGACTTTCCGAGAAGCAGTCATTGGTTGACTGCACTGACAATACTCCTTCCCATAAAACTCACTAAAACCTTTACTGATGTTGTCCCTGTAAGAAAATTCACAGTTAAGTGAGACAAGCAAAGAAATGGGAATAACAGGAAAAACCACATACATTTAAAATGCAGAAATAACGTAATAACAAAAATACTTCTATTTCAGAAACTTTATGTGATAGAGCAAAACTAAGCATATTTTTAAAATCAGCACATCAAACTCCATAAAAAATACATATTACATTTGCTGATGATTTTTTTTGTGTTGACCAGTGGAAATAATGTTTCTTAGAATTTTTCCCTTTAACCCCTTTCTGACATGGGACGTACTATCCCGTCGAGGTGGGGTGGGCCCCCATGACCATGGACGGGATAGTACGTCCAGCGCGATCGGTGGCGCTCACGGGGGGAGCGCCACCGATCGCGGCCGGGTGTCAGCTGTTTATCGCAGCTGACATCCGGCACTATGTGCCAGGAGCGGTCACGGACCGCCCCCGGCACATTAACCCCTGGCACACCGCGATCAAAGATGATCGCGATGTGCCGGCGGTATAGGGAAGCTTCCCGCAGGGAGGGGGCTCCCTGCGGGCTTCCCTGAGCCCCCCGCAGCAACGCGATGTGATCGCGTTGCTGCGAGGGTCTCACCTCCCTCCCTGCTTCCTCCAGCCCCGGATCCAAGATGGCCGCGGATCCGAGTCCTGCAGGGAGGGAGGTGGCTTCACAGAGCCTGCTCAGAGCAGGCACTGTGAAGGCTGCAGCGCTGCATGTCAGATCAGTGATCTAACAGAGTGCTGTGCAAACTGTCAGATCACTGATCTGTGATGTCCCCCCCTGGGACAATGTAAAAAAGTAAAAAAAAAAATTTCAAAATGTGTAAAAAAAAATAAAAAAAAATATTCCTAAATAATGAAAAAAAAAATATACAGTTAGGGCCAGAAATATTTGGACAGTGACACAATTTTCGCGAGTTGGGCTCTGCATGCCACCACATTGGATTTGAAATGAAACCTCTACAACAGAATTCAAGTGCAGATTGTAACGTTTAATTTGAAGGGTTGAACAAAAATATCTGATAGAAAATGTAGGAATTGTACACATTTCTTTACAAACACTCCACATTTTAGGAGGTCAAAAGTAATTGGACAAATAAACATAACCCAAACAAAATATTTTTATTTTCAATATTTTGTTGCAAATCCTTTGGAGGCAATCACTGCCTTAAGTCTGGAACCCATGGACATCACCAAACGCTGGGTTTCCTCCTTCTTAATGCTTTGCCAGGCCTTTACAGCCGCAGCCTTCAGGTCTTGCTTGTTTGTGGGTCTTTCCGTCTTAAGTCTGGATTTCAGCAAGTGAAATGCATGCTCAATTGGGTTTAGATCTGGAGATTGACTTGGCCATTGCAGAATGTTCCACTTTTTGGCACTCATGAACTCCTGGGTAGCTTTGGACGTGTGCTTGGGGTCATTGTCCATCTGTACTATGAAGCGCCGTCCAATCAACTTTGCAGCATTTGGCTGAATCTGGGCTGAAAGTATATCCCGGTACACTTCAGAATTCATCCGGCTACTCTTGTCTGCTCTTATGTCATCAATAAACACAAGTGACCCAGTGCCATTGAAAGCCATGCATGCCCATGCCATCACGTTGCCTCCACCATGTTTTACAGAGGATGTGGTGTGCCTTGGATCATGTGCCGTTCCCTTTCTTCTCCAAACTTTTTTCTTCCCATCATTCTGGTACAGGTTGATCTTTGTCTCATCTGTCCATAGAATACTTTTCCAGAACTGAGCTGGCTTCTTGAGGTGTTTTTCTGCAAATTTAACTCTGGCCTTTCTATTTTTGGTATTGATGAATGGTTTGCATCTAGATGTGAACCCTTTGTATTTACTGTCATGGAGTCTTCTCTTTACTGTTGACTTAGAGACAGATACACCTACTTCACTGAGAGTGTTCTGGACTTCAGTTGATGTTGTGAATGGGTTCTTCTTCACCAAATTAAGTATGCGGCGATCATCCACCACTGTTGTCATCCGTGGACGCCCAGGCCTTTTTGAGTTCCCAAGCTCACCAGTCAATTCCTTTTTTCTCAGAATGTACCCAACTGTTGATTTTGCTACTCCAAGCATGTCTGCTATCTCTCTGATGGATTTTTTCTTTTTTTTCAGCCTCAGGATGTTCTGCTTCACCTCAATTGAGAGTTCCTTTGACCGCATGTTGTCTGCTCACAGCAACAGCTTCCAAATGCAAAACCACACACCTGGAATCCACCCCTGACCTTTTAACTACTTCATTGATTACAGGTTAACGAGGGAGACGCCTTCAGAGTTAATTGCAGCCCTTAGAGTCCATTGTCCAATTACTTTTGGTCCCTTGAAAAAGAGGACGCAATGCATTACAGAGCTATGATTCCTAAACCCTTTCTCCGATTTGGATGTGGAAACTATCATATTGCAGCTGGGAGTGTGCACTTTCAGCCCATATTATATATATAATTGTATTTCTGAACATGTTTTTGTAAACAGCTAAAATAACAAAACTTGTGTCACTGTCCAAATATTTCTGGCCCTAACTGTATTATTCCCCTAAATACATTTCTTTATCTAAATAAAAAAACAAATAATAAAAGTACACATATTTAGTATCGCCGCGTCCGTAACGGCCCGACCTATAAAACTGGCCCACTAGTTAACCCCTTCAGTAAACACCGTAAGAAAAAAAAAAAAAACGAGGCAAAAAACAACGCTTTATTATCATACCGCCGAACAAAAAGTGGAATAACACGCGATCAAAAAGACAGATATAAATAACCATGATACTGCTGAAAGCGTCATCTTGTCCCGCAAAAAACGAGCTGCCATACAGCATCATCAGCAAAAAAAAAAAAAAGTTATAGTCCTGAGAATAAAGCGATGCAAAAATAATTATTTTTTCTATAAAATAGTTTTTATCGTATAAAAGCGCCAAAACATAAAAAAATAATATAAATGAGGTGTCACTGTAATCGTACTGACCCGAAGAATAAAACTGATTTATCAATTTTACCAAACGCGGAACGGTATAAACGCCTCCCCCAAAAGAAATTCATGAATAGCTGGTTTTTGGTCATTCTGCCTCGCAAAAATCGGAATAAAAAGCGATCAAAAAATGTAACGTGCCCGAAAATGTTACCAATAAAAACGTCAACTAGTCCCGCAAAAAACAAGACCTCACATGACTCTGTGAACCAAAATATGGAAAAATTATAGCTCTCAAAATGTGGTAACGCAAAAAATATTTTTTGCAATAAAAAGAGTCTTTCAGTGTGTGACGGCTGCCAATCATAAAAATCCGCTAAATAACCCGCTATAAAAGTAAATCAAACCCCCCTTCATCACCCCCTTAGTTAGGGAAAAATTAAAAAAATGTATTTATTTCCATTTTTCCATTAGGGCTAGGGTTAGGGCTAGGGCTATGGTTAGGGTTTGGGCTAGGGCTAGGGTTAGGGCTAGGGTTAGGGCTAGGGTTAGGGTTAGGGTTAGGGCTAGGGTTAGGGCTAGGGTTAAGGCTACAGTTAGGGTTGGGGCTAAAGTTAGGGTTAGGGCTATGGTTAGGGCTAGGGTTAAGGCTACAGTTAGGGTTGGGCTAAAGTTACGGTTAGGGTTTAGATTACATTTACAGTTGGGAATAGGGTTGGGATTAGGGTTAGGTGTGTGTCAGGGTTAGAGGTGTGGTTAGGGTTACTGTTGGGATTAGGGTTAGGGGTGTGTTTGGATTAGGGTTTGTTATAATTGGGGGGTTTCCACTGTTTAGGCACATCAGGGGCTCTCCAAACGCAACATGGCGTCCGATCTCAATTCCAGCCAATTCTGCGTTGAAAAAGTAAAACAGTGCTTCTTCCCTTCCGAGCTCTCCCGTGTGCCCAAACAGGGGTTTACCCCAACATATGGGGTATCAGCGTACTCAGGACAAATTGGACAACAACTTTTGGGGTCAAATTCCTCCTGTTACCCTTGGGAAAATAAAAAACTGGGGGCTAAAAAATAATTTTTGTGGAAAAAAAAAAGATTTTTTATTTTCACGGCTCTGCGTTATAAACTGTAGTGAAACACTTGGGGGTTCAAAGTTCTCACAACACATCTAGATAAGTTCCATGGGGGTCTAGTTTCCAATATGGGGTCACTTGTGGGGGATTTCTACTGTTTAGGTACATTAGGGGTTCTGCAAACGCAATGTGACGCCTGCAGACCATTCCATCTAAGTCTGCATTCCAAATGGCACTCCTTCCCTTCCGAGCCCTCCCATGCGCCCAAACGGTGGTTCCCCCCAACATATGGGGTATCAGCGTACTCAGGACAAATTGGACAACAACTTTTGGGGTCAAATTTCTCCTCTTACCCTCGGGAAAATACAAAACTGGGGGCTAAAAAATAATTTTTGTGGAAAAAAAAAGGATTTTTTATTTTCACGGCTCTGCGTTATAAACTGTAGTGAAACACTTGGGGGTTTAAAGTTCTCACAACACATCTAGATAAGTTCCATGGGGGTCTAGTTTCCAATATGGGGTCACTTGTGGGGGATTTCTACTGTTTAGGTACATTAGGGGTTCTGCAAACGCAATGTGACGCCTGCAGACCATTCCATCTAAGTCTGCATTCCAAATGGCACTCCTTCCCTTCCGAGCCCTCCCATGCGCCCAAACGGTGGTTCCCCCCAACATATGGGGTATCAGCGTACTCAGGACAAATTGGACAACAACTTTTGGGGTCAAATTTCTCCTCTTACCCTCGGGAAAATACAAAACTGGGGGCTAAAAAATAATTTTGGGGGGAAAGATTTTTTTTTTCAATTTTCACGGCTCTGCGTTACAAACTGTAGTGAAACACTTGGGGGTTCAAAGCTCTCACAACACATCTAGATGAGTTCCTTAGGGGGTCTAGTTTCCAAAATGGTGTCACTTGTGGGGGGTTTCTACTGTTTCGGTACATTAGGGGCTCTGCAAATGCAATGTGACACCTGCAGACCATTCCATCTAAGCCTGCATTCCAAATGGAGCTCCTTCCCTTCCGAGCCCTCCCATGCGCCCAAACAGTGGTTCCCCCCACATATGGGGTATCAGCGCACTCAGAACAAATTGGACAACAAATTTTGGGGTCCAATTTCTTCTGTTACCCTCGGGAAAATACAAAACTGGGGACTAAAAAATAATTTTTGTGGGAAAAAATTTTTGTTTTATTTTTACGGCTCTCCATTATAAACTTCTGTGAAGCCCTTGGTGGGTCAAAGTGCTCACCACACATGTAGATAAGTTCCTTAGGGGGTCTACTTTCCAAAATGGTGTCACTTGTGGGGGGTTTCTACTGTTTAGGTACATTAGGGGCTCTGCAAAGCAATGTGACACCTGCAGACCATTCCATCTAAGTCTGCATTCAAATGGCACTCCTTCCCTTCCGAACCCTCCCATGCGCCCAAACAGTGGTTCCCCCCACATATGGTGTATCATCGCACTCAGGACAAATTGGGCAACAAATTTTGGGGTCCACTTTCTCCTGTTACCCTCTGGAAAATACAATACTGGGGGCAAAAAAAATAATTTTTGTGGGAAAAATTTTTTGTTTTATTTTTACGGCTCTGCATTATAAACTTCTGTGAAGCACTTGGTGGGTCAAAGTGCACACCACACCTCTAGATTAGTTCCTTAGGGGGTCTACTTTCCAAAATGGTGTCACTTGTGGGGGGTTTCAATGTTTAGGCACATCAGTGGCTCTCCAAACGCAACATGGCGTCCCATCTCAATTCCTGTCAATTTTGCATTGAAAAGTAAAACAGCGCTCCTTCCCTTCCGAGCTCTCCCATCCGCCCAAACAGTGGTTTACCCCCACATATGGGGTATCAGCGTACTCAGGACAAATTGTACAACAACTTTTGGCGTCCAATTTCTTCTCTTACCCTTGGGAAAATAAAAAATTGGGGGCCGAAAGTTAATTTTTGTGAAAAAATATGATTTTTTATTTTTACGGTTCTACATTATAAACTTCTGTGAAGCACTTGGTGGGTCAAAGTGCTCACCACACCTCTAGATAAGTTCCTTAGGGGGTCTACTTTCCAAAATGGTGTCACTTGTGGGGGGTTTCAATGTGTAGGCACATCAGTGGCTCTCCAAACGCAACATGGCGTCCCATCTCAATTCCTGTCAATTTTGCATTGAAAAGTCAAACAGCGCTCCTTCCCTTCCGAGCTCTCCCATCCGCCCAAACAGTGGTTTACCCCCACATATGGGGTATCAGCGTACTCAGGACAAATTGTACAACAACTTTTGGGGTCCAATTTCTTCTCCTACCCTTGGGAAAATAAAAAATTGGGGGCGGAAAGTTAATTTTTGTGAAAAAATATGATTTTTTATTTTTACGGTTCTACATTATAAACTTCTGTGAAGCACTTGGTGGGTCAAAGTGCTCACCACACATCTAGATAAGTTCCTTAAGGGGTCTACTTTCCAAAATGGTGTCACTTGTGGGGGGTTTCAATGTTTATGCACATCAGGGGCTCTCCAAACGAAACATGGCGTCCCATCTCAATTCCAGTCAATTTTGCATTGAAAAGTCAAATGGCGCTCCTTCGCTTCCGAGCTCTGCCATGCGCCCAAACAGTGGTTTACCCCCACATGTGGGGTATTGTCGTGCTCAGGACAAATTGTACAACAATGTTTGGGGTCTATTTTCTCCTGTTACCCTTGGTAAAATTAAACAAATTGGAGCTGAATTAAATTTTTTGCGAAAAAAAGTTAAATGTTCATTTTTATTTAAACATTCAAAAAATTCCTGTGAAGCACCAGAAGGGTTAATAAACTTCTTGAATATGGTTTTGAGCACCTTGAGGGGTGTAGTTTTTAGAATGGTGTCACACTTGGGTATTTTCTATCATATAGACCCCTCAAAATGACTTCAAATGAGATGTGGTCCCTAAAAAAAAATGGTGTTGTAGAAATGAGAAATTGCTGGTCAACTTTTAACCCTTATAACTCCCTAACAAAAAAAAATTTTGGTTCCAAAATTGTGCTGATGTAAAGTAGACATGTGGGAAATGTTACTTATTAAGTATTTTGTGTGACATATCTCTGTGATTTAATTGCATAAAAATTAAAAGTTGGAAAATTGCGAAATTTTCATAATTTTCGCCAAATTTCCGTTTTTTTCACAAATAAACGCAGGTACTATCAAAGAATTTTTACCATTGTCATGAAGTACAATATGTCACGAGAAAACAATGTCAGAATCACTGGGATCCGTTGAAGCGTTCCAGAGTTATAACCTCACAAAGGGACAGTGGTCAGAATTGTAAAAATTGGCCCGGTCATTAACGTGCAAACCACCCTTGGGGGCAAAGGGGTTAAAAAAATATATTTGGTATGGTTTGGTAGGTCTTTTTAAAAATCCATAAAACTGGTGCAGTAGTCTGACAACATTATTCCCAGATACCATATGCGAGTCAGAAAGGCATGCAGGCATCTTCTCCATGCTGTTCCCATTTAGCTTTAGCTCTTTCCCATCCATTTTAGCTTTTCTCTCATGCCCCCAGACCTGTTTGTTGAGTACAGCAGAAAAATATTTGGCTTTCCCATTGACTTGCATTGGATTCGTTATTCAGTACGAATACACGGATATTAGAAATTATTTGTGCCGATTTTCCCAAATCCGAATGTTTCACTATTCGCTCATCACTACTTATCATATGTTTTGTATTGTATAATCCACTTGTGTTTTTGCTGTTTTCTATTGTTAAAATGCTTCCCCAGTTTCACAAATTCCCACCATACCAGAAGCAATAGTTTTGTTGTCTGTTCTCGTGCTTGTCGGTGCATTGCACACAGTCACCTGCTTACACGACCACACCTCCTCCTCTGATAAGCAGCACACTCTTAATATACAATGTACATAGAGAGTCTGGTGTGGGCGAGGCTAACTTTATGAGCTCTGCTACATGTTACATCTAAGAACTCTGATTGTGTCACAACTGTTGCACCCAGTAATCTAAGTGATACATTGTTGGATTCAGGGTCTCTTTTGTTACAATATGCTGTTCTCAGATAAAGTAGCAAAAACCTGCTGACAGATTCCCTTCCAAGATGCAAATACAGTTGAATGCATGGAGGGAATGCTGGCCAGAGCGCAGACAGAGAGAAGTGAGGGGTGTTGGTGATTTAGGGACACCATGCACCTTTGTGCCTGCACCCTGACCATCAGTATGCTGAATGCCTGTGGCCAGAGGAATGTGGCGGGTGACTGCAGGCGTAGCACTGTCAGTTGTTTTTTTTTTCAAACTGAGAGGCAAGAGTTAGTGCCCTAGGTGGATGACTCCCTGTGATCTACAGTGTTAACCACTGAGCCCATACATCCTGCTATATTTCATAACTTTTATTTTTTTGCAGCTATAGGAACTAGAAAATTATATTCATGCGGAGTACAGATATCCTACAATAACAGACACATTGTGGACTATACTGAGGTCTGTTAAAATCCATTTACAAGTGCCAACCTAGTGCAATGAACTACACTGCTCAAAAAAATAAAGCGAACACTTAACAGAATATAACTCCCAAGTAAATCAAACTTCAGTGAAATCAAACTGTCCACTTAGGAAGCAACACTGTTTGACAATCAATTTCACATGCTGTTGTGCAAATGGAATAGACAACAGATGGAAATTATTGGCAATTATAGAGACACACTCAATAAGGGAGTGGTTCTGCAGTGGTGACCGCTCCTTCAGTGTTCTGTTCTCTGGCTCCACTTCATCTCCTCTTCCTCTCGCTGTCGGGGTACCTCAGGGCTCAGTCCTTGGCCCCCTTCTGTTCTCTCTCTACACGGCCCCAATTGGACAGACCATCAGCAGATTTGGCTTTCAGTACCATCTTTATGCCGACGACACACAACTATATACGTCATCCCCTGACCTTACCCCCGCTGTACTACAGAACGCCACTGACTGTCTGTCCGCAGTCTCCAACATCATGTCCGCTCTCTATCTGAAACTCAACCTCTCCAAAACCGAACTTCTTCTGCTCCCACCATCTACTAACCTCCCTAAATCTGACATTTCCCTCCCTGTGGGTGGCACCATAACAACACCCCGGCAGCAGGCACGCTGTCTGGGTGTTATGTTTGACTCTGATCTCTCCTTCACCTCCCACATACAATCTCTTGCCCGCTCGTGCCGCTTACACCTAAAGAACATCTCTAGAATTCGCCCTTTTCTCACCATGGAGACAGCTAAAACCCTCTCTGTCGCCCTGATCCACTCCCGCCTGGACTACTGTAACGCTCTATTAATTGGCCTCCCCCTCACTCGACTTTCCCCTCTCCAGTCCATCCTTAATGCAGCAGCCAGGGTCGTCCATCTGGCTAATCGTTACTCGGACTCGTCCGCTCTTCGCCAGTCGTTACACTGGCTACCCATACATTACAGGATACAATTCAAAGTACTTGTTCTCACCCACAAAGCTCTCCACAGTGCGGCACCCCCTTACATCTCCTCCCTCATTTCTGTCTATCAGCCTAACAGACCACTGCGCTCTGCAAATGACTTTCGATTAACCTCTGCACTAATCCGTACCTCCCACTCCCGACTCCAAGACTTCTCCCGTGCTGCGCCAATCCTCTGGAATGCTCTACCCCAAGATATTAGGACCATCCATAATTTGCATAGTTTTAGGCACTCGCTCAAAACACATTTGTTCAGAGCGGCCTATCACGTTCACTAATCAAAGTCATTTTATGTTTGTGGGTGTGTGGCGCCCATTCACTATCCCCATCTATTCCCCAACCCCTGAAGATGGCTGGACCATGATTGTAAATACATCATTGTAAATACACACCTGTACTTTGCATCTCCCCCACCTCATTGTAGATTGTAAGCTCTCACGAGCAGGGTCGTCTTATTTTGCTTTAATTATTGTATTGTTAACGTTGTTAGTTATGACTTTTGTGTTTGAAACTGTTAAACTGTAAAGCGCTGCGGAATATGTTGGCGCTATATAAATAAAGATTATTATTATTATTATTCTGCAGGTGGGGACCACACACCACATCTCAGTACCAATGCTTTCTGGCTGATGTTTTGGTCACTTATGAATGTTGGTTGTTCTTTCACACTCGTGGTAGCATGAGACGGACTCTACAACCCCCACAAATGGCTCAGGTAGTGCAGCTCATACAGAATGGCACATCAATACAAGCTGTGGCAAGAAGGTTTGCTGTGTCTGTCAACGTAGTGTCTAGAGGCTGGAGGCGCTACCAGGAGACAGGCCAGTACACCAGGAGACATAGAGGAGGCCGTAGGAGAGCAACAACCCAGCAGCAGGACGCTACCTCAGTCTTTGTGCAAGAAGAAACAGGAGGACCACTGCCAGAGCCCTGAAAATGACCTCCAGCAGGCCACAAATGTGCTCGTTAATCCAACAAATCAGGAGAATAAAATATATACCCTAGATATTTGTAAATAAACTCCCTGACAAAGCAAAGTGTGAAACGCGCGTTGGAGTGTGAGGCGGCGGGATCACCATATCCAGCATGAGCACTGGTTAGTATGCACTATGCACCTTTTTAGGATTGTCTTTGTGGAGGAGTTTTGAGGATATATGCTACTTATGCATTGATTAGTAACATAGTGCTATGCATTTTCCTCTTTCCCAGTTATTTATCTAGTAAATCTTATATACCCCCAGTGCTCAGTGTCGTGAGACTGAAACTTTATTCCTGTGACTCTTTGTAATAATGCTGTATATGCTGATCTGCTCCTCTTCTTTTTAACCAAGTTTTGTGTATTGTCTTTGCTTGGTGTTAAATAAAATACTTATTGAATTTTAACATTTGAGAATATATATATTTTTCAAGTAGTTTTTCTTTTTTTGGATATTCACAAATGTGCATGTGTCTGCACAAACGGTTAGAAACCGAATCCATGAGCATGGTCTGAGTGCCCGACGTCCACAGATAGGGGTTGGGCTCACAGCTCAACACTGTGCAGGATGCTTGGAATTTGCCACAGAACACCAGGATTGGCAAATTCGCCACTGGCGCCCTGTGCTCTTCACAGATGAAAGCAGGTTCACACTGAGCACATGTGACAGACGTGACAGATTATGGAGAGCGATCTGCTGCCTGCAACATTCTTCAGCATGACGGGTTTGGCAGTGGGTCAGTAACGGTGTGGGTGGCATTTCTTCGTAGGGCTGCACAGCCCTCCATTTGCTCACCAGAGGTAGCCTAACTGCCATTAGGTACTGAAATGAGATTCTCAGACCCCTTGTGAGACCATATGCTGGTGCGGTTGGCCCTGGGTTCCTCCTAATACAGGACAATGCCTGACCTCATGTGGCTGAAGTGTGTCAGCAGTTCCAGCAAGATGAAGGCATTGAAGCTATGGACTGGCCCGCCCGTTACCCAGACCTGAATCCAATTAAACACATCTGGGACAAAATGTCTCGCACCATCCACTAACATCACGTTGCACCACAGTCTGTCCAGGAGCTGGCTTTAGTCCAGGTCTGGGAGGAGATCCCTCAGGAGACCATCCGCCGCCTCATCAGTAGCATGCCCAAGCATTGTAGGGTGGTCATACAGGCACGAGGAGGCCACACACACTACTGAGCATAATTTCCTTGTCTTGAGGCGTTTCCGCTGAAGTTGGATGAGCCTGTAACTTCATTTTCCACTTTGATTTTGAGCATCATTCCAACTCCAGACTTCCGTGGGATATTAGTTGTGATTTATGTTGATAATTTTTAGGTTTTATTGTTCTCAACACATTCCATTATGTATTGAATAAAGATTTGCAACTGTAATATTTCATTCGGTGATATCTAGGATGAAGGATTTAAGGGTGCATTCACACATCAAGTTTTTTGATTCCGGCTAATTCCGGCTCCTCCGCCAAAAACCGGAATCTGAAAATAGAGAAACCGGATCCGGCTTTTCCCCCATTGAATTGTATTGGCGCCGATTGCGCCGGATGGCCCAGCGTTCCTTCCGGTTTGATGCCGGATCCGGCGTGCAATCGATTCCGGCATCTGGAAAAAACGTCTACTGTAACGTTTTTTGTCTCCGGCAAAAAAGCTGGAAAGGCCGGATCCGGCCTTTCCGGCTTTTCGCGGCAATGCATGTCTATGGACCCCGGATTGCGCCGGATCCGGGAAAAGCCGGATTCGGCGGCCTGATCCGGCTTTTTACACTGAGCATGCTCAGAAACTATGGGCCAGCCCCCAGGACTATATATAAAGCAGGGCCATTGAGGCCTTCACTCATTTCCAGCCATACAGCAAGAGAGCCAACACCCTGCCACACCATGCCAAGACGGAAGAACCAACCAAGGAGCCAGAGAGCCAGCTGTAACCTACTACAAAGCCAGCCAGCTCTCCTGCCACAGAGCCAGCTACCTACCACAGAGCCAGCCAGCTCTCCTGCCACAGAGCCAGTTATAACCTACCACAGAGCCAGCCAGCTCTCCTGCCACAGAGCCAGCTATAACCTACCACAGAGCCCAGCCAGCCAAGCCATAGTAGAGCAGCCATGTCTTCTGGGAGCCCTCCTCCTGGTCGGCCGCGCACTGAGGTAAATATGAACATAATTTAGCTCTCTTGCTCCATCGCTGTCTGTGTGTGTGTATGTGTGTGTGTGAGTGTGTGTATGTCTGTGTGTGTATGTGTGTGAATGTATGTGTGTGTGTGTGTGTGTGAATGTATGTGTGAGTGTGTGTGTGTGTGTGTGTATGTGTATGTCTGTGTGTGTATGTGTGAATGTATGTCTGTGTGTATGTGTATGTGTGTGTGTATGTGTGAATGTATGTATGTGTGAATGTATGTATGTCTGTGTGTGTGTGTGTGTGTGTGTGTGTGAATGTATGTGTGTCTGTGTGTGTGTGTGTATGTGTATGTCTGTGTATATCTAAATGTATTTTGTCATTTTTCATCTTTGTAGGAAGCTGCTGACACAGTCGAAGAGGTGCTCCCTGAAGAAGAGGGAAGGGGTGGAGAAACACATGGAGAGGGATCACAATTGGTATGTATCTTTCATGTATTGCGGAACCACAATCTACACTACACACAACACATAACACAAGATACTTAGAACACAACACATAGAAACTGATACATTCAAACATCACACAACACATACAAAACTTCTCATAGATATCACATGGCACACAACACATAGAAAGGCAACCTACAAGCACATAATTTTTGTTATTTTTCTTCTAGAGTTCAGATTCTGGTGCTCAAACAAGAGGTCATTCCAGTGGCTCCCAGGGTCGTCGTCGTGAGACTCATGGCGGCCGTCGTCGTGTAGGTTTTTTTTTTTTTCTTTGAGGTTTACAATGTTTACAATTTTGTGTTAATTTAGTTTTCCCTTTTTTTAAAACAGGTTTCACAGCGTGTTCCTGATTCTGACGGTGAGGAGGTCAGCCTTGATATTGACCTCCTCATCGATCTTGTCCAAGAAAGGGAGCCGGTGTGGAACATGGGGGACTGCTGCCATGCTGATCTCTCAGTGACCCGTCGACTCTGGGAGCAAATCTCCCAAGAACTGATAGCGAGGTGGGAGGACCTTGATGTTGAGGCCCAGAATCAAGAACGTAAGTATCCACAGTTCAGTTTAGGTAATGCATTCAAAGTATTGTTTCTAACCAAGTTGTGTTTCTCTTTTTTAACAGGTGAGAGGATTGTGAAAAGGTGGCGGTCGATCAGGGATCGCTTTAAGAAGGAGTTCAACAAAGAGATGCGGGCCCCGAGTGGATCTGGAGGACACAGGAGCACGTATAAATATGCAAGGGCCCTGTCGTTCCTCAGGTCAACGATGGTTCCCCGAAGGTAAATATTACCCACCACATGCACTAACAAATGTTTAACATGTCTAAACCTCTTTTGCTCTTTCAGCCAGGGCCATGCAATGACAGTATATTAATTGTTTGTTTTTCTCTTTTGTTCCCCAGCACCGTCGGGAGCCTGCAGCACAGTTGAACCCTTGTGGGGCGATCCCTCAGGAGGCCACCACCGAGGGACACTTTGACAGTGAGGAACCCTCTGCACCTTCCCCCTCTGCACCTTCCCACTCTGCACCTTCCCACACTTCTGATCCCTCTGTCCCATCCACGAGCGCTGGAGCATCCTGGCTGGTTCCATTGCATGTATCTGCTGGTGAGGATATAGCGTTTCCTGTACCCCACCCCTCTGCTGCATCCACCTCTAGTACACCTGTAGCATTGGGGTGCCTTCGGCAGAGAGATCAGGTACAGAGTTATGCACCCGAGTTCTTACACCTGAACGCATCATTCCAGAACTGTCTGAAAGTTTTGTCCGAGCAAATGGCTGCAGGTTTTAATATAATAAATAAAAGTATACTCGAGATGCATACACTTCTGGTAACGATGCGTTCAGAGGCAAGACAGTCACCGAACAACACTTTTTTCCAGTCGGTACTTGAGCAAATGGAGACGCTATCTACTTCTCAGCAGATGCAAGTAATGGAATCCTGCCAGTCTACTCAAGCGCTCATTGCCTCAAGAGCAGATACTCTTGCCACCCATGCTGCAACTGCCCCCCCTTCCTCCACTGTCCATCACTACAGCCACTACCATCCTCCTGACCTGTACCGCCAAACTGACCGTGCCCCATCCCACCAACCTCACCATCACCCACATCATGCCCGTGCCCCATCCCAACAGCTACACTTCCAGCATTATCGTGCCCCTTCCCACCAGCCACACTACCAGCCCCGTGCCCCTTCCCACCAGCCACACTACCAGCCTCCTGCACGTGACCCTTCCCACCAGCCACACTACCAGCCTCCCGCCCGTGCCCCTTCCCACCAGCCACACTACCAGCCTCCCACCCATGCCCCTTCCCACCAATATGATGATCCCGACCCATACAACTTCCCATCTACTTCATCCTCTCCTCCTCTCCCTACCCACTTCCAACAGCCTCTATCACACTCTTCCCAACCCTCTTCTCCAACCATCACTCCTTCTGCCTCCCAATCCTCCCAAAACATAACCTACACCACTCCATCCTACCAAATTCCTAACCCCAATCCTACTTTCTTGTCCACCCGCTCAATTGCTTTCTCTACTCCTTCACCACTACCTATTGATCATTCCCCACCACCAACACATTCCTCTCTCCACACTCCCACTGTCGAAGTGTCCCTATCCGACAGCCCCTCCAACAGTATCTCCACCCCGACTTACGAAAATCTGTAGTGTTTTGTGTGCTGCAAAATTTATTTTTTGTGTCTCTACATAAAAGTTTGGTTTTGAAATTTAAAAAAAAAATGTTAATAAAACTGTTTTGTTTACAATTATCTTGTATTTATTCTTTATAATAGAAACACAATTTGGTTAAACAAGGTTTATTGGTAAGAGGTAAAATACTTTGGATACAACCCAAACAGATGCATATCTTGGGTAAAAGGTAAAACCAAACAGGTACATATCTTGGGTAAAAGTTAAAACCAAACAGTTACATATCTTGGGTAAAAGGTAAAACCAAACAGGTACATATCTTGGGTAAAAGGTAAAACCAAACAGGTACATATCTTGGGTAAAAGGTAAAACCAAACAGGTACATATCTTGGGTAAAAGGTAACACCAAACAGGTACATGACATGGGTAAAAGGTGAAAAAGTTATTACTAGGTTCAAGACAAATTGTTTAAACTCTCTCATCCTGCCAGTGTATTCTTCCTTCGTGTGAAATAAAATATTCTGCAAAGTGATCCCGTATTCTGGAAACAGTGGCATGACTTCTATACGTCTGGTTGCTATAATCCGGCAAGGTGGTTTCGGCAGAGTGGTCCTCAATGGAAAGCTGTTCCTTGGAAATAACATAATTGTGTAGGACAACACACGCTTTCACTACCTCATCCACAGTGTCTGCCTTCAAGTTAATGGATGTAAGGAGAACTCTCCATTTGGCGGTTAGGATCTCAAACGCACACTCCACCATTCTCCGTGCACGTGTGAGTCGGTAGTTGAAAATTCTTTTCGTTTGGGTTAAACCACGGCTGGAGTAGGGTTTCAAAAGATGTTCGGAAAGCTGAAAAGTTTCATCCCCAACACAAACAAATGGCATTGGTGGCTCAGAGGTTTGAGGCAGTGGTCTTGGGGGGGAAATTGAAAGGTTTGTCCATACAAATGCCGTCCCATAGAAGGCAGTTTGAAAACTTGAGAATCATTAGAGTGGCCATATGCCCCAATATCCACCGCAACAAATTTGTAATCCGCATCGGCGATGGCCATCAGCACGATGGAAAAGTACTTCTTATAGTTGAAAAACAGAGATCCAGAACCAGACAGTTTCACGATACGGATGTGTTTCCCGTCCACCGCACCCAAGCAATTGGGAAACTGGCACACTTCCTGGAATCTGTCAGCAACTTCCAACCATGTCTGCATTGTGGGATGTAGAATGTATTCTTCGTGCAGACAGTCCCACACAGCACGGCAAGTGTGCCTCACTATTCCAGATATGGTCGAAATTCCCAGTCTGAACTGAAAATGTAGAGAAGACAGGGATTCTCCAGTTGCTAGGAATCTGTGAACAAAAGCAAGGCAAAGGGATGGGAGAACTACAATACCCAGATAGATTAGCGAAATTAGGATTATTTAGTCTAGAAAAAAGACGACTGAGGGGCGATCTAATAACCATGTATAAGTATATAAGGGGACAATACAAATATCTCGCTGAGGATCTGTTTATACCAAGGAAGGTGACGGGCACAAGGGGGCATTCTTTGCGTCTGGAGCAGAGAAGGTTTTTCCACCAACATAGAAGAGGATTCTTTACTGTTAGGGCAGTGAGAATCTGGAATTGCTTGCCTGAGGAGGTGGTGATGGCGAACTCAGTCGAGGGGTTCAAGAGAGGCCTGGATGTCTTCCTGGAGCAGAACAATATTGTATCATACAATTATTAGGTTCTGTAGAAGGACGTAGATCTGGGGATTTATTATGATGGAATATAGGCTGAACTGGATGGACAAATGTCTTTTTTCGGCCTTACTAACTATGTTACTATGAAATTACTGCAAATTCAAAATATAAATCGATGAAAATGCGCTACAACAGTAGATCCAAAAAGAATGCTTAATGAAGAGTGACCATCAGACGCTCAGCTGGTGTAATGGAAAATCTGCAATAGGTATCACTCCTTCGGATGAGATGTTCAATCCGCTCTACCAATACATCAAAGTTCTCCGCTTTCATCCGTACATAGCTGTGAAACTTCTCTGGGGCTCCTCGTAGCTCCATGTATAAAGTGGAAAAGACTCCCCGCGTCATTCTCTGTGCTGTGATGGGGTGGATCCACAAACGGCGTCGGCGCAGACGCATGACGCGCTGTCTCTCTCACTCCTTCTCAATAACAATTGCTTTCAATCGACTCGCCTCCACGATGACATCCACGTTGTTCTGCAGAATCTTCGCAATAATGCCGTCCATCTTGCTCTGTATCTTGCTCCTCTCCAACCTGTCACAGATGGGCTGTACAAACACTGTATATATAGTTTTCAGCGGCTCAATCACCTTTTTTGACTTTCAGGGGGCGTTTTTACAAACCGGATCCGTGAAAAACCGGATAGAAAACTGGACGAAATGGATGGCAACTGGATGGGACGGTCCGGTTTCTCGCCGGATCCGGACACCTGATCCGGCTGAAAAACGGATCCGTCCCATCTGGTTTTTACAAAATAAGACGGATCCGGCGCTGCGGCGCGACAACGGAACCGGCATGCGGCAAAAAAACGGATGTCTGAAAGCAGCCTTAGTGTTCCCTTTATTTTTTTGAGCAGTGTATAACCCATCAGCTGCTTGTTTGCTGATTGGCAGTTTGGCAACCTGTTTACATAGGCTGACCCAACTTAATGTGTGCATTGAACTGAATAGATTGATCACTGTGCATAAGCTGCCATTGATGTCTGCAGCACAGGATGATGTGCTGCCGAGAACGATAATCTTTTTGTTCATTTCACCTGAGTAAAACGCTGGTTCATGAAGTGATTGGCTCAATGTTTAGACTCCAAGACTATCATCATTTTAACACAAAAACAATAGTAAAAAAAGCAAATAGTCTGAAGCTTTCTTTGTTGTAGAGATTAATTTCCAGTCTGTCCTGTGTACATTGGATGCATGGTGAAGAGCCATCTCATTATCATCACAGCTGGAGGCAACAGCAGCAAAGGATCACATCACTGACAAAAGGTGTAGAAAACAGCACACTCCCCCATTCCTTTTGGATTCTTTTCTGTGCCTGTCTCAAAAACTATCCAGAAATCTGCATGTGTGATTCCACCCTGAAAGGGGTTGTCTCAAGAAAACAATCTTTTATAAAGGCAACCTCTGTCCATATACTTTGTATTGATGGGGGCTCTAAACCCCCCTTTATGCTCCAATAGCAAATTAGGAATTGGCCATTTTCTTTTTGTTGAGGTGCATTTACACTGCTCAATGCCAAACGTTAAATAACCGGCAACATGTTTGCCGGTCAGCTGTTGTTAAACAGGCAAAGCTTAATAGATCTGTAATAGATAATTCAGTGCACATAGGCTGCCATTATTTTTGACAGTGCAAGTCCTTTTTGCACAGCAAAATTTGCTGAAGAGAACCGTGATCTTTACTGCAGACTAAAAGATAATTTCACCAAACAATTGGTTCGATTGTTGGACAGGTGATCAGCAGCTCGTTTAGGCTAAGTTCACATTTGCGTATATGCGCTTTGCATATCATCTGAATGTGCAAAGGCAAGTCAAAACGCATGCAAACCCTGCGGTTTTTAGCCGCATTATCCAGATAAAAACGCAGCGTTTGCCTGCGTTTTTAACCTGTATTTGCTTTTTTTATGTGCATGCGTTCGATATTTCCAGGAGGGCGTGTCTCAATGGGTGTGTCTCAATAAGGTTCCTGGACATTCACAGTGCGAAGTACGCAAGCGCATCGAACGCATGCGTACACAAGGACATGCGCTCCCATAGACAGTAATGCGCTTTTTAATGCACTCATCCGCATGAGCATGACTGCGCATATTTGACAGATTTTTGACACCTCCAAAAATACAATATGTTGCGTTCGCCGGATCCCGCCGCACACCTCAAAATGGCGCATGTGTACGCATCCGTAAGTAAACGCATGCAAATGCATGTCCATGCGTACATCATGTTAAACATAGGTACGCATGTTTTGATCACTTTTGAATGTTGCGCTTTCACACGTAGTAGCATGAGACAGACTCTACAACCCACACAAGTGGCTCAGGTAGTGCAGCTCATCCAGGATGGCACATCAATGAGAGCTGTGGCAAGTAGGTTTGCTGTGTCTGTCAGCGTGTTGTCCAGAGGTTGGAGGCGCTAGCAGGAGACAGGCCAGTATACCAGGAGACATGGAGGGAGCTGTAGGAGAGCAACAACCCAGCAGCAGGACGCTACCTCAGCCTTTGTGCAAGGAGAAACAGGAGGACCACTGCCAGAGCCCTGAAAATGACCTCCAGCAGGCCACAAATGTGCATGTGTCTGCACAAACGGTTAGCAACCAAATCCATGAGGATGGTCTGAGTGCCCGACATCCACAGATGAGGGTTGGGCTCACAGCCAAACACTGTGCAGGATGCTTGGCATTTGCCACAGAACACCAGGATTGCCAAATTCGCCACTGGCGCCGTGTGGTCTTCACAGATGAAAGCAGGTTCACACTGAGCACATGTGACAGACGTGGCAGAGTCTGGAGATGCCATGGAGAGCGATCTGCTGCCTGCAGCATCCTTCAGCATGATGGATTTGGCAGTGGGTCAGTAATGGTGTGGGGTGGCATTTCTTTGGAGGGCTGCACAGCCCTCCATTTGCTCGCCAGAGGTAGCCTTACTGCCATTAGGTACCGAGATGAGATCCTCAGACCCCTTGTGAGACCATATGCTGGTGCGGTTGGCCCTGGGTTCCTCCTAATGCAGGACAATACCTAACCTCATGTGGCTGTAGTGTGTCAGCAGTTCCAGCAAGATGATGGCATTGAAGCTATGGACTGGCCCGCCCGTTCTCCAGACCTGAATCCAATTGAACACATCTGGGACATCATGTCTCGCACCATCGACCAATGTCACGTTGCACCACAGCCTGCCCAGAAGTTGGCGGATGCGTTAGTCCAGGTCTGGGAGGAGATCCCTCAGGAGACCATCCGCTGCCTCATTAGGAGCATGCCCAGGCGTTGTAAGGTGGTCATACAGACGTGTCTGACCATCTTAGAAATTGCATTTTTAAATTGCAGTTTTTTAATTGCTATGAATTAGACTAGAATTCCATGGGGCATTCGACCATTCATCACTGCTGTACTTTCATCATCCTCATCACCACCTGTATCCTCTAATCAAGCTCTTTTGTCTACCCACAGGTATGCTGCTGTCCATCTACTCTGCCTTTCCTGCAATGTGTGTTTATGTGAACTGCATATAATTCCCACCTGGTATGCTGCTGTCCATCTACTCTGCCTTTCCTGCAATGTGTGTTTATGTGAACTGCATATAATTCCCACCTGGTATGCTGCTGTCCATCTACTCTGCCTTTCCTGCAATGTGTGTTTATGTGAACTGCATATAATTCCCACCTGGTATGCTGCTGTCCATCTACTCTGCCTTTCCTGCAATGTGTGTTTATGTGAACTGCATATAATTCCCACCTGGTATGCTGCTGTCCATCTACTCTGCCTTTCCTGCAATGTGTGTTTATGTGAACTGCATATAATTCCCACCTGGTATGCTGCTGTCCATCTACTCTGCCTTTCCTGCAATGTCTGTCTATATGAAGTGCATGTAATTGCCACATGGCATTCTTTGCTTACCCATTGTTTTCTATCCATTCGTATTTCACTTCCCTTGCTTCTTGCTTGCATACCTGAGTGGCCATCTACCCCACCCCCTCTTTATGACCTGGCTTAACTGTGAACATGTGCTCTGGACACACACGCCCACATCCTCCCTCTCAGCTGTGAGCCCTTAGGTGCCCATAAATTCATAGCCATGAGTCTGACCAGACGTGTCTGACCATCTTAGAAATTGCATTTTTAAATTGCAGTTTTTTAATTGCTATGAATTAGACTAGAATTGGACTGGAATTGACTGGAAGGTAAAGGAATAGAATACCACTATAATGTTTTGGTCTCTCTTCACATTCACCCCCATACTACTTTATTTCTTCCTAACTCCTGTAGTCCCTCCACCCAGTAAGGAACTAGTCATTTCTCCCTCCATCCTCCCCAGTCATCTCACCTCCTCCACAGAACTATTCCTCCACATACAATCCTTTCTCGCCAGGCACACACGGCCACATCATGACCTATCCAGCTCACACCTTCTAACGCTCTGTCTGCTGCTCCTCATTGCTGGCGACATATCCCCAAATCCTGGCCCTACTCATCACATCCCCACACTCATTTCTAATCCCCTGCCACGATCCTCTACACATCCTCGCAACCACAGTAACCTCATACCCATTCATCCAGCCCCCACTCCCCCAATTTCCCTATCTGGAGCACTATGGAACGCACGCTCTGTCTGCAATAAACTGTCATTTATCCATGACCTCTTTATCAATAACAAACTCTCCTTCCTCGGCATCACTGAAACCTGGCTCACCCCTTCTGACACAGCCTCCCCTGCGGCACTCTCTTACGGTGGCTTCCACCTTTCTCACACACCCCGCCCCAGCAGCAAGCATGGCGGAGGAGTTGGTTTTCTCCTGTCAGATAACTGCTCCTTCACCCCAATCCCACTGCCACCCTCTGTTACCCTCCCTTCCTTTGAGGTGCACTCTGTGCGCATCTACTCCCCCTCCAACCTCCAACTGGCTGTCATCTACCGTCCCCCAGGGCCAGCCACCACCTTCTTCGACCACTTCACCACCTGGCTACTCCATTTCCTCGCCGCTGACATCCCCACTATCATCATGGGCGACTTCAACATCCCCATTGACACTTCCCTCTCAGCTGCCACTAAACTTCTATCCCTCACTTCCTCCTTTGGCCTTACTCAATGGTCTTCTACAGCCACCCACAAAGATGGTCACACACTGGACCTCATTCTCACCCGCCTCTGCTCCCTATCTAACCTCTCAAACTCACCTCTTCCTCTTTCTGACCACAACCTACTTACATTCTCTTCCCTTTCCACTCCTTGTCTACAACCCCCACCCCACAAACTCTCACACCCTCGCAGAAATCTTAAACACCTTGATCTTCACTCACTCTCTGAATCCCTCCTCCCTCTCACAGACATAAGCTCCCTACACAATGCGGATGATGCTGCCGCTCTATATAACACCACAATAGCTGCAGCTTTGGAATCTCTTGCCCCTCTCACACATACCAAAGCTCGCAAAATCAACAGACAACCCTGGCACACCAGCATGACCAAAGAACTGAGGCGAGCTTCCAGAGCTGCTGAGCGCAGATGGAAAAGATCCCACTCCATCGAGCACTTCATCGCATTCAAACAGTCCCTCACTGCTTTCAAAACCACGCTCGCCACAGCAAAACAAACCTACTTCTCATCTCTCATATCCTCCCTGTCTCACAACCCCAAACAGTTATTCAACACCTTCAACTCTCTCCTCCGTCCCCCAGCACCTCCTCCCTCCCCACTCATCTCAGCTGAAGACTTTGCCTCATTTTTCAAGCAGAAAATTGAGAACATCAGAGACAATTTTAGTAAACAACCCCCAGAACCCTTCCTCCCAACTACCCAGCCCTCCACCTCCAAAACCAACTTCTCCACCATTACAGAAGATGGACTCTCCACTCTACTCTCAAGATCGCATCTCACCACCTGTGCACTTGACCCACTCCCATCCCACTTCATCCCAAACCTCACCACAGTCTTCATCCCAACCCTAACCCATCTCTTTAACCTATCACTAACAACTGGCATTTTCCCCTCAAGCTTTAAACATGCCTCAATCACACCTATCCTCAAAAAGCCCTCTCTTGACCCATCCTCTGCATCTAGCTATCGCCCTATATCACTTCTCCCCTTTGCCTCAAAACTACTGGAACAACATGTCCATCTTGAACTGTCCTCCCATCTATCTTCCTGCTCCTTCTTCGACCGCTTTCAATCAGGCTTCCGGTCACACCACTCCACTGAAACTGCCCTAACTAAGGTCACCAATGACCTATTAACTGCCAAGAGCAAGCGACACTACTCTGTCCTCCTCCTCCTGGACCTGTCCTCTGCCTTTGACACAGTGGACCATTCCCTGCTGCTGCAGACCCTCTCATCCCTTGGAATCACAGAATTGGCCCTATCCTGGATCTCATCATACCTAACTGACCGTACATTCAGCGTCTCCCACTCACACATCACCTCCTCACCTCGCCCCCTATCTGTCGGAGTCCCGCAAGGTTCAGTTCTAGGACCCCTGCTCTTCTCCATCTACACCTTTGGCCTGGGACAGCTCATAGAATCTCACGGCTTTCAGTATCATCTCTATGCTGACGACACACAGATCTACATCTCTGGACCAGATATCACCTCCCTACTAACCAGAATCCCTCAATGTCTGTCTGCTATTTCATCCTTCTTCTCCACTAGATTTCTAAAACTTAACATGGACAAAACAGAATTCATCATCTTTCCCCCATCTCACGCGACCTCCCCAACGAACCTATCCATTACAGTAAACGGCTGCCCACTCTCCCCAGTCCCACAAGCCCGCTGTCT
Organism: Ranitomeya imitator; assembly: GCF_032444005.1. Classification (NCBI taxonomy): domain Eukaryota; kingdom Metazoa; phylum Chordata; class Amphibia; order Anura; family Dendrobatidae; genus Ranitomeya; species Ranitomeya imitator. The sequence goes on along the minus strand of NC_091285.1, from coordinate 357,709,027 downwards.
TGGGGTAATCCTTGACACTGATCTCTCCTTTAAACCACATATCCAAACCCTTTCCACTTCCTGCCGCCTCCAACTCAAAAATATTTCACGGATCCGCACATTCCTAAACCAAGAATCTGCAAAGACCCTAGTCCATGCCCTCATCATCTCCCGCCTTGACTACTGTAACCTCCTGCTCTGTGGCCTCCCCTCTAACACTCTTGCACCCCTCCAATCTATTCTAAACTCTGCTGCCCGACTAATCCACCTGTCCCCCCGCTATTCCCCGGCCTCTCCCCTCTGTCAATCCCTGCACTGGCTCCCCATCACCCAGAGACTCCAGTACAAAAACCTAACCATGACATACAAAGCCATCCACAACCTGTCTCCTCCATACATCTGCGACCTCGTCTCCCGGTACTTTCCTGCACGCAACCTCCGATCCTCACAAGATCTCCTTCTCTACTCCCCTATTATCTCCTCTTCCCACAATCGCATACAAGATTTCTCTCGTGCATCCCCCCTACTCTGGAATGCTCTACCACAACATATCAGACTCTCGCCTACCATCGAAACCTTCAAAAAGAACCTGAAGACCCACCTCTTCCGACAAGCCTACAACCTGCAGTAACCACCGATTGACCAAACCGCTGCACAGCCAGCTCTACCCTCACCTACTGTATCCTCACCCATCCCTTGTAGATTGTGAGCCCTCGCGGGCAGGGTCCTCTCTCCTCCTGTACCAGTTGTGACTTGTATTGTTAAAGATTATTGTACTTGTTTTATTATGCATACCCCTCCTCACATGTAAAGCGCCATGGAATAAATGGCGCTATAATAATAAATAATAATAATAATAATAATACAGGCACATGGAGGCCACACACGCTACTGAGCATCATTTCCTTCTCCTGAGGCGTTTCCACTGAAGTTGGATGAGCCTGTCACTTCATTTTCCACTTTGATTTTGAACATCATTTCAACTCCAGACCTCCATGGGATATTAGTTGTAATTTACGTAGATAATTTGTAGGTTTTATTGTTCTCAACACATTCCACTATGTAATGAATAAAGATTTACAACTGTAATAATTCATTCAGTGATATCTAGGATGTAGGATTTTAGTGTTCCCTTTATTTTTTTGAGCAGTGTATAACCGATCAGCTGTTTGTTTGCTGATTGGCAGTTTGGCAACCTGTTTACATAAAGCTTACCCAACTTAATGTGCGCATTGAACTGAATAGATTGATCACTGTGCATAAGCTGCCATTGATGTCTGCAGCACAGGATGATGTGCTGCCGAGAACGATAATCTTTTTGTTCATTTCACCTGAGTAAAACGCTGGTTCATGAAGTGATTGGCTCAATGTTTAGACTCTAAGATTATCATCATTTTATCACAAAAACAATAGTAAAAAAAAATGCAAATAGTCTGAAGCTTTCTTTGTTGTAGACATTAATTTCCAGTCTGTCCTGTGTACATTGGATGCATGGTGAAGAGCCATCTCATTATCATCACAGCTGGAGGCAACAGCAACAAAGGATCACATCACTGACAAAAGGTGTAGAAAACAGCACACTCCCCCATTCCTTTTGGATTCTTTTCTGTGCCTGTCTCAAAAACTATCCAGAAATCTGCATGTGTGATTCCACCCTGAAAGGGGTTGTCTCAAGAAAACAATCTTTTATAAAGGCAACCTCTGCCCATATACTTTGTATTGATAGAGGCTCTAAACCCCCCTTTAGGCTCCAATAGCAAATTAGGAATTGGCCATTTTCTTTTTGTTGAGGTGCATTTACACTGCTCAATGCCGAACGTTAAATAACCAGCAACATGTTTGCCGGTCAGCTGTTGTTAAACAGGCAAAGCGTAATAGATCTGTAATAGATAATTAAGTGCACATAGGCTGCCATTATTTTTGACAGTGCAAGTTCTTTTTGCACAGCAAAATTTGTTGAAGAGAACCGTAATCTTTACTGCAGACTAAAAGATAATTTCACCAAACAATTGGTTCGATTGTTGGACAGGTGATCAGCAGCTCGTTTAGGCTAAGTTCACAATTGCTTATATGCGCTTTGTGTATCATCTGCATGTGCAAAGGCATGTCAAAACGCATGCAAACCCTGCGTTTTTTTATCTGCATCATCTGGATAAAAAACGGAGCCTTTGCCTGCTTTTTTTTACCTGCGTTTGCTTTTTTATGTGCATGCATTCGATATTTCCAGGAGGGCGTGTCTCAATAGGCGTGTCTCAATCAGTTCCTGGACATGCGCAGTCCGAAGTATTCATGCGTTCCCATAGACAGTAATGCATTTTTTTAATGCACTCATCCGCATACGCATGACTGAGCATAGTTGACGGATTTTTGATGCTTCCAAAAATGCAACATGTTGCGTTCGCCGGACCCCACCGTACACCTCGAAATGACGCATGCGTACGCATCCGTAAGTAAACGCATGCAAATGCATGTCCATGCGTACATCATGTAAAACATAGGTACGCATGTTTTGATCACTTTTCAATGTTGCGCTTTCACACACGTAGTAGCATGAGACAGACTCTACAACCCACACAAGTGGCTCAGGTAGTGCAGCTCATCCAGGATGGCACATCAATGAGAGCTGTGGCAAGTAGGTTTGCTCTTTCTGTCAGCGTGTTGTCCAGAGGTTGGAGGCACTAGCAGGAGACAGGCTAGTACACCAGGAGACGTGGAGGGAGCCATAGGAGAGCAACAACCCAGCAGCAGGACGCTACCTCAGCCTTTGTGCAAGGAGAAACAGGAGGACCACTGCCAGAGCCCTGAAAATGACCTCCAGAAGGCCACAAACGTGCATGTGTCTGCACAAACGGTTAGAAACCGAATCCATGAGGATGGTCTGAGTGCCCGACATCCACAGATGAGGGTTGGGCTCACAGCCAAACACTGTGCAGGATGCTTGGCATTTGCCACAGAACACCAGGATTGGTAAATTCGCCACTGGCGCCGTGTGGTCTTCACAGATGAAAGCAGGTTCACACTGAGCACATGTGACAGACGAGACAGAGTCTGGAGATGCCATGGAGAGCGATCTGCTACCTGCAGCATCCTTCAGCATGACGGGTTTGGCAGTGGGTCAGTAATGGTGTGGGGTGGCATTTCTTTGGAGGGCTGCACAGCCCTCCATTTGCTCGCCAGGGGTAGCCTTACTGCCATTAGGTACTGAGATGAGATCCTCAGACCCCTTGTGAGACCATATGCTGGTGTGGTTGGCCCTAGGTTCCTCCTAATGCAGGACAATGCCTAACCTCATGTTGCTGTAGTGTGTCAGCAGTTCCAGCAAGATGATGGCATTGAAGCTATGGACTGGCCTGCCCGTTCCCCAAACCTGAATCCAATTGAACACATCTGGGACATCATGTCTCGCACCATCGACCAACGTCACGTTGCACCACAGTCTGTCCAGGAGTTGGCAGATGCGTTAGTCCAGGTCTGGGAGGAGATCCCTTAGGAGACCATCCGCTGCCTCATTAGGAGCATGCCCAGGCGTTGTAGGGTGGTCATACAGGCACGTGGAGGCCACACACACTACTGAGCATCATTTCCTTCTCTTGAGGCGTTTCCACTGAAGTTGGATGAGCCTGTCACTTCATTTTCCACATTGATTTTGAGCATCATTTCAACTCCAGACCTCCGTGGGATATTAGTTGTAATTTACGTAGATAATTTGTAGGTTTTATTGTTCTCAACACATTCCACTATGTAATGAATAAAGATTTACAACAGTAATAATTCATTCAGTGATATCTAGGATGTAGGATTTTAGTGTTCCCTTTATTTTTTTGAGCAGTGTATAACCGATCAGCTGTTTGTTTGCTGATTGGCAGTTTGGCAACCTGTTTACATAAAGCTTACCCAACTTAATGTGCGCATTGAACTGAATAGATTGATCACTGTGCATAAGCTGCCATTGATGTCTGCAGCACAGGATAATGTGCTGCCGAGAACGATAATCTTTTTGTTCATTTCACCTGAGTAAAATGCTTGTTCATGAAGTGATAGGCTCAATGTTTAGACTCCAAGATTATCATCATTTTATCACAAAAACAATAGTAAAAAAAAGCAAATAGTCTGAAGCTTTCTTTGTTGTAGAGATTAATTTCCAGTCTGTCCTGTGTACATTGGATGCATGGTGAAGAGCCATCTCATTATCATCACAGCTGGAGGCAACAGCAACAAAGGATCACATCACTGACAAAAGGTGTAGAAAACAGCACACTCCCCCATTCCTTTTGGATTCTTTTCTGTGCCTGTCTCAAAAACTATCCAGAAATCTGCATGTGTGATTCCACCCTGAAAGGGGTTGTCTCAAGAAAACAATCTTTTATAAAGGCAACCTCTGCCCATATACTTTGTATTGATAGAGGCTCTAAACCCCCCTTTAGGCTCCAATAGCAAATTAGGAATTGGCCATTTTCTTTTTGTTGAGGTGCATTTACACTGCTCAATGCCGAACGTTAAATAACCAGCAACATGTTTGCCGGTCAGCTGTTGTTAAACAGGCAAAGCGTAATAGCTCTGTAATAGATAATTCAGTGCACATAGGCTGCCATTATTTTTGACAGTGCAAGTCCTTTTTGCACAGCAAAATTTGTTGAAGAGAACCGTAATCTTTACTGCAGACTAAAAGATAATTTCACCAAACAATTGGTTTGATTGTTGGACAGGTGATCAGCAGCTCGTTTAGGTTAAGTTCACATTTGCTTATATGTGCTTTGCGTATCATCTGCATGTGCAAAGGCATGTCAAAACGCATGCAAACACTGCGTGTTTTTTATCTGCATCATCTGGATAAAAACACAGCGTTTGCCTGCTTTTTTTTTTTACCTGTGTTTGCTTTTTTATGTGCATGCATTCGATATTTCCAGGAGGGCGTGTCTCAATAGGCGTGTCTCAATCAGTTCCTGGACATGCGCAGTGCGAAGTATGCATGCGTTCCCATAGACAGTAATGCATTTTTTTAACGCACTCATCCGCATACGCATGACTGAGCATATTTGACATATTTTTGACGCCTCCAAAAATGCAACATGTTGCGTTCGCAAGACCCCTTCGTACACCTCGAAAAGACGCATGCGTACTCATCCGTAAGTAGCAAGCTTACACATGTAAACGCATGTCCATGCGCATATCATGTTAAAGATAGGTACGCATGACGCATGCGGATCAATGCGGATGAAACGCAGGGCGCACAGACGCAAATGTGAAACCAGCCTAAGGCTATGTGCACACGTAGGAAATGTGGTGCAGAATTTTCGGCACTAAATCAGCATATCCTGGCAGAATACGCAGGTGCGTTTTTTATGCGTTTTTGATGCCGTTTTAGTGCGTTTTTTGTGCGGAGTTGATGCAGATTTTATGCAGTTTTTGTGCAGTTTTTACCACTGCAGATTTCTATTAATGGAGGGGTGCAGAAACGCTGCAGAAACGCTGCAGAAACGCACAAAAGAAGTGACATGCACTTCTTTGAAATCTTCAGCGCTTCTGCGCGGATTTTTCTGCACCATGTGCACAGCTTGTTTTTTCACATTGATTTACATTGTACTGTAAATTACAGTGCAGATCTGCAGCGTTTCTGCAGCAGAAAAATCCGCTGCAGAACTGCACTAAATCTGCATCGTGTGCACATACCCTTAACTGCACAATTATCATGAAATAATCTTTCTTTGGAAGATTATGATAATCTTGCAATGTAAATGCACCTTTAGGGTATGTGCACACGTTCAGGGTTTTTCGCATTTTTTTTTGCGTTTTTCACGATAAAAACGCGATAAAAATGCATTACAAACTGCAGACATATGCATCCTATCATTTAGAATGCATTCTGCAATTTTTGTGCACATGATGAGTTTTTTTCCGCAAAAAAAACGCATTCCTGTAAAAAAAGCAACATGTTCATTAATTTTGCGGATTTTCTTTGTTTTTCCCGCTATTCTATGCATTTGGGAAAAAACGCACAAAAACGCACCAAAAACACGTCAAAAACGCGAAAAAAAAACGCATGCGGATTTCTGGCAGAAATGTCAGGTTTTTGTCAGGAAAATTTCTGCCAGAAATCCTGACGTGTGCACATAGCCTAAGGCTAGGGTCACATTGCGTTAGTGCAATCCGTTTAGCGCTAGCGCTAGCGGATTGCGCTAACGCAATGTTTTCTATGGGGCTGCGGTCGGGGTCGCGGTAACGTCCCCGCTCTCGCAGATCCCCGATCTGCGAGAGCGGGGAGCGGACCGCGGGCACGCCTCGGACGCTGCAAGCAGCGTCCGCGGCGCGCCAGGAATCACCGGCGCGTCGCTAGCGCGTGCCGAACATTGCACGCGATAGTGAAGCGCGTTCCCATTGCCTTCAATGGGCGCGTTAACGGACGCGTTGCACGGCGTTAATTTCGCCGTGCAACGCTGTCCGTTAAACGCGGTCCCATAACGCAATGGGAACCCAGCCTTAGTCAGCTTCTTCTGCCCTTCCATCCAGAAAATAGCTACTGATGGAGGAACATGTGACCAGACAAGCATCCTCCAATAGAGAAGCAGCTGATGCACTGGTCTGGTTACATGCTCATCCATCAGCAGCATTGTATGGACAGAAATGCTGATCAGTGTGGGAGGAAAGTTGCACTGATAAGAGAAAGTGGCCAAACCCTTTAGGCCGGTTTCACACGTCAGTGGCTCCGGTACGTGAGGTGACAGTTTCCTCACGTACCGGAGCCACTGACACACATAGACACATTAAAATCAATGCATCTGTTCAGATGTCATTGATTTTTTGCGGACTGTGTCTCCGTGTGCCAAACACGGAGACATGTCAGTGTTCGTGGGAGCGCACGTATTACACGGACCCATTAAAGTCAATGGGTCTGTGTAAAACACGTACCGCACACGGACGTTGTCCGTGTGCAGTCCGTGTGCCATGCAGGAGACAGCGCTACATTAAGCGCTGTCCCCCCCACTGGTGCTGAAGCTGCGATTCATATCTTTCCTGCAGCAGCGTTTGTTGTAGAGAAGATATGAATAATTGTGTTTAAAATAAAGATCTATGTGCCCCCGCCCTCCCACCCCCTGTGCGCCCCCCCCACTGTTCTGAAAATACTCACCCCGCTCCCTCGTTGGCTGTCGCTGCTTCCTGTCCTGGCCACACCTTCTACTGTATGCGGTCACGTGGTGCCGCCGATTACAATCATGACTATGCGGCTCCACCTCCCATAGGGGTGGAGCCGCATATTCATTACTGTAAATGAGCGGCCCCACGTGACGGCATACAGGAGAAGATGCGGCCAGGACAGGAAGCAGCGCCGGCGAGGGAGCGAGCCGGGTGAGTATTTTCAGAACAGCGGGGGGGGCGCACAGGGGATGGGAGGGCGGGGGGCACATAGATCTTTATTTTAAACACAATTATTCATATATTCATACACTTTATGCAGTATTAGCCCTCTGTGTCTGTACTGCTACATACTTAGGCAGGTAACTGGTTCATGCAGCTTTACATGAACACCTGAGCCTTACACTATAGCTGGTCCGAATAACTAAAGCAATTGTTACCATCCACCTCTCGTGTCTCCCCTTTTCCCCATAGTTTGTAAGCTTGCGAGCAGGGCCCTCACTCCTCCTGGTATCTGTTTTGAACTGTATTTCTGTTATGCTGTAATGTCTATTGTCTGTACAAGTCCCCTCTATAATTTGTAAAGCGCTGCGGAATATGTTGGCGCTATATAAATAAAATTATTATTATTATTATTATCTTCTCTACAGCAAACGCTGCTGCAGGGAAGATATGAATTGCGGCTTCAGCACCAGATGCTGGTACGTGTGGTACCCAGCACGGTGCGTGTGGTACCCAGTGGGCACACGGGCGGCACACGTGTGCCGCACGTGTGCCACACTGATGTGCCACGGAAACGTAGGGGCACACGGACATGGATAATTCCGGTACTGATTTTTTCCGGTACCAAAATTATCTGGACGTGTGAGACTGCCCTGAAACATTGTGACTTTAGCTAAGCCCAGCCCCAGTCATGTGCAAGTCACAGATGGAAAATATGAGAAAATTAACCCCTCTGTTCCCTGCAGAATTTCTGCAAAGACTGTAAAGCTACGTTCACATGTCGCTTTTTTTTTGTTTGTTTGTTTGTTTCTTTTTTTCTGCAGCCAAAACTTGATTTCTAGGCAATAAAAAAGCTGCAGCCTAAACACAGCTTATGCTGCTTTACTTGCTGCGTTTTTCAGGATGCCAAAGATCAGCTTTGCTTCCAACTTGCAAGTATAAATAATATAAGTTGTTAGGCCACATATGTGAAGTCATAAGACATTTTGGGAAAAAAGGGCAATTTGATCAAATTATGATTAAACACAGAGTAAAACAGCCCTGGCTCACATCGCAAACCCGATTTCTCCAGCGATGCTCTAGGAGTGCTGAACGCTTATGGAGGAAAACTCACACACCAGAAGACTTCATACACTTCAAATTTATGTTAAGGACCTATAACTCTGCCCTTCACCTCGCCAAACAGACCTACTACACCACCCTGATCTCCTCACTATCCAACAACCCCAAGAAACTTTTTAACACCTTTCACTCCCTCCTCAGGTTAAAAGTACAAGCCCCTATCACAGACATTTGTGCTGATGACCTGGCTTCCCACTTTATAGAGAAAATAGACAATATCCGTCAGGAAATCCGCTCCTAGACACCAAGTGCAATGACTCCCATCCCTCCCTGCATCTCCCCTGGCTCACTCTCCACATTCGATCCCATCACAGAAGAAGTCTCCAAGCTCCTCTCCTCTTCTCGTCCAACTACATGCACCACCGACCCCATTCCCTCACACCTCCTCCTGTCTTTCTTTCCAGTTGTCACAAATCACCTAACTACAATCTTTAATCTCTCCCTTTCCTCTGGCATTTTCCCCTCCTCCTTCAAACACTCTACCATTACTCCATTACTAAAAAAACCTACCCTCGACCCATTCTGCACAAACAATTACAGACCGATCTCCAATCTCCCCTTCATCTCAAAACTCTTGGAGCGCCTGATCTACTCCCGCCTTACCCGTTACCTCTCCACTCATTCCCTCCTAGACCCTTCACAGTTCCGTTTCCCCCCCCTACATTCGACAGAAACTGCACTCATCAAGGTGACCAATGACCTTCTGACAGCAAAATGTAACAGTGACCACTCTCTGCTCAATCTTCTCGACCTTTCTGCAGCTTTTAACACTGTTGACCACCCTCTCCTACTCTCTAGGCTCCAGTCACTAGGCATTAAGGACACTGCTCTCTCCTGGTTCTCCTCCTACATTTCTGACCGCTCCTTCAGTGTTCTGTTCTCTGACTCCACTTCATCTCCTCTTCCTCTCACTGTTGGGGTACCTCAGGGCTCAGTCCTTGGCCCCCTTCTCTTCTCCCTCTACACGGCCCCAATTGGACAGACCATCAGCAGATTTGGCTTTCATTACCATCTTCATGCTGATGACACACAACTATACACATCATCCCCTGACCTTACCCCCGCTGTACTACAGAACGCCACTGACTCTCTGTCTGCAGTCTCGAACATCATGTCCGCTCTCTATCTGAAACTCATCCTCTCCAAAACTGAACTTCTTCTGCTCCCACCTTCTACTAATCTCCCTAAATCTGACATTTCCCTCTCCGTGGGTGGCACCATAATAACACCCCGGCAGCAGGCACGCTGTCTGGGTGTTACGTTTGACTCCGATCTCTCCTTCACCTCCCACATACAATCTCTTGCCCGCTCGTGCCGCTTACACCTAAAGAACATCTCTAGAATCCATCCTTTTCTCACCATGGAGACAACAAAAACCCTCACTGTCGCCCTGATCCACTCCCGCCTGGACTACTGCAACGCTCTATGTTGTGAATTCTGCTCTTGGGCTCCCTCCGGTGGTTATGAGTGGTAGTGCTGCTGTCTGTGGATCGCAGCATTTATCAGGTGTGTTCACTTTTTGCAATTTGGACTCAGATATTTAGTCCTGCTTGATCCTTTAGTCAGTGCCAGTTGTCCATTGTTTTTGGAGGATTCACATCCCTTACTGGTCTCTCCTGTTTGCTGTGCTTTTCAACAAAGATAAGTCCTGGCTTTGTTTTTGCTGTCCACATGCTGTGGGCCTTATAGTTCAGTGCATTTTCATGTTTTGTCTTGTCCAGCTTGTCTGTGTGAGGATTTTTTGCAGCCAAGCGGTATCTCTGGAGATGCAGATATACCCTCCCTGTCTTTAGTCAGATGTGGAGTTTTGTATTTTCTGTGGTGGATATTATCTAGTGTTTTAATACTGACCGCATAGTTCTCTGTCCTATTCTTTCTTTTTAGCTAGTATGGCCTCCTTTGCTAATCCTGATTTCAGTCTGCGTTTGTCATTTCCCTCTCCTCTCACAGTCAATATTTGTGGGGGGCTGTCTATCCTTTGGGGATTTTCTCTGAGGCAAGATAGTTTTCCCCTTTCTATCTTTAGGGGAAGTTAGTCCTTAGGCTGTGTCGAGGTGTCTAGGGAGTGTTAGGTACATCCCACGGCTATTTCTAGTTGCGCTGCTAAGTTCAGGGTCTGCGGTCAGTACAGGTACCACCTTCTCCAGAGTACGTCACATGCTGCTCCAAGGCCACCAGGTCATAACAGTACAACTGGCCAACAATGAGTTAAGTGCATCTCAGAAGAAGGGAGGAAAGGTTTTGAGCCATTTTTTTTTCCTTAGCCTGTTTTGTCTTTTCCTCCCTCTTAATCTCTGGGTGGCTGCGGAACCTAGTAATAACATGAATGTTCAGGAGTTAGTTTCTCATGTGGATCAGCTTGCTGCTAGGGTACAGGGTATTTCAGATTATATTATTCAGACTCCTGCCTTAGAACCTAAGATTCCCACACCTGATTTATTCTTTGGTGACAGATCCAAATTTTTGAGTTTCAAAAATAACTGTAAACTGTTTTTTGCATTGAGACCCCGGTCCTCTGGTGATCCCATTCAGCAGGTGAAAATCATCATATCCCTGCTGCGTGGTGACCCACAGAATTGGGCATTTTCCCTGGAAACTAGCAATCCTGCTTTGCTTAATGTTGATTCTTTCTTTCAAGCATTGGGGTTATTGTATGATGAGCCTAATTCTGTGGATCAAGCTGAGAAGATCTTGTTGGCCCTGTGTCAGGGTCAAGAAGCGGCAGAATCGTATTGCCAGAAATTTAGAAAATGGTCTGTACTGACTAAATGGAATGAGGATGCCTTGGCGGCAATTTTCAGAAAGGGTCTTTCTGAATCTGTTAAAGATGTTATGGTGGGGTTCCCCACACCTGCTGGTCTGAGTGATTCTATATCTCTGGCCATTCAGATTGATCGGCGCTTGCGCGAGCGCAGAGTTGTGCACACTGTGGCGTTGTCCTCTGAGCGGAGCCCTGAGACTATGCAGTGTGATAGGATTTTGTCTAGAGCTGAACGACAAAGATTCAGGCGTCAGAATAGGTTTTGTTTTTACTGCGGTGATTCTGCTCATGTTATTTCTGATTGCCCTAAGCGTACAAAGAGAATCGCTAATTCTGTTACCATCAGTACTGTACAACCTAAATTTCTGTTATCTGTGACCTTGATCTGCTCATTATCATCATTTTCTGTCATGGCATTTATGGATTCAGGCGCCGCTCTGAACTTAATGGACTTAGAATTTGCCAGACGTTGTGGTTTCATCTTGCAGCCTTTGCAGAACCCTATTCCTTTAAGAAGCATTGATGCTACACCGTTGGCTATAAATAAACCTCAGTTTTGGACACAGCTGACCATGCGCATGGCGCCAGCCCATCAGGAAGATTGTCGTTTTCTGGTGTCGCATAATTTGCATGATGATATTGTGCTGGGTTTTCCATGGTTACAGGTACATAATCCGGTGTTAGATTGGAGATCTATGTCTGGGACTAGTTGGGGTTGTCAGGGGGTTCATGGTCACGTTCCTTTGATGTCAATTTCCTCTTCCCCCTCTTCTGAAATTCCTGAGTTTTTGTCAGATTTCCAGGATGTATTCGATGAGCCCAAATCCAGTTCCCTTCCACCGCATAGGGACTGTGATTGTGCTATTGATTTGATTCCAGGTTGCAAGTTCCCTAAGGGCCGACTTTTCAACCTGTCTGTGCCAGAACATGCCGCCATGCGGAGCTATATTAAGGAGTCTTTGGAGAAGGGGCATATTCGGCCATCTTCTTCACCATTGGGAGCAGGTTTTTTTTTTGTTGCCAAGAAGGATGGCTCCTTGAGACCCTGTATTGATTATCACCTCTTGAATAAGATCACGGTCAAATTTCAATACCCTTTGCCTTTGCTTACTGATTTGTTTGCTAGGATTAAGGGGGCTAGTTGGTTTACTAAGATTGACCTTCGAGGGCCATATAATCTTATTCGTATTAAGCATGGTGACGAATGGAAAACTGCATTTAATATGCCCGAAGGCCATTTTGAATACCTTGTGATGCCATTCGGACTCTCTAATGCCCCATCTGTGTTCCAATCCTTCATGCATGATATCTTTCGGAGTTATCTTGATAAATTCATGGTTGTATATTTGGATGATATTTTGATTTTTTCCGATGATTGGGAGTCTCATGTGAAACAGGTCAGGATGCTATTTCAGATCCTCCGTAATAATGCTTTATTTGTGAAGGGGTCAAAGTGCCTCTTTGGAGTGCAGAAGGTTTCTTTTTTGGGCTTCATTTTTTCTCCCTCATCTATAGAAATGGATTCGGTTAAGGTTCAGGCCATTCATGATTGGATTCAGCCAACATCTGTGAAGAGCTTTCAGAAATTCTTGGGCTTTGCTAATTTTTATCGTCGTTTCATTGCCAACTTCTTCAGTGTGGTTAAACCTCTGACCGATTTGACGAAGAAAGGCGCTGATGTGACGAATTGGTCCTCCGTGGCTGTTTCTGCCTTTCAGGAGCTTAAACGCCGATTTACTTCTGCCCCTGTGTTGCGTCAGCCGGATGTTTCTCTTCCATTTCAGGTTGAGGTTGATGCGTCTGAGATTGGGGCAGGGGCCGTTTTGTCTCAGAGGAATTCTGATGGTTCCTTGATGAAACCGTGTGCCTTCTTTTCTCGGAAGTTTTCGCCTGCGGAACGCAATTATGATGTCGGCAATCGGGAGTTGTTGGCTATGAAGTGGGCATTTGAGGAGTGGCGACATTGGCTTGAGGGGGCCAAGCACCGTATTGTGGTCCTGACCGATCATAAGAATCTGATTTACCTCGAGTCTGCCAAACGTCTGAATCCTAAACAGGCTCGATGGTCCCTGTTTTTCTCCCGTTTTGATTTTGTGGTCTCGTACATTCCTGGTACTAAGAATGTTAAGGCGGATGCCCTCTCTAGGAGTTTTTTTCCTGATTTCCCTGGGGTTCTTGAGCCGGTCGGCATTCTGAAGGAAGGGGTGATTCTTTCTGCCATCTCCCCTGATTTACGACGGGTTCTTCAGGAATTTCAGGCTAATAAACCTGACCGCTGTCCAGTGGAGAAACTGTTTGTTCCTGATAGATGGACTAGTAAAGTGATTTCTGAGGTTCATTGTTCTGTGTTGGCTGGCCATCCTGGGATTTTTGGTACCAGAGATTTGGTTGGTAGGTCCTTTTGGTGGCCTTCTTTGTCACGGGATGTGCGTTCTTTTGTGCAGTCCTGTGGGATTTGTGTGCGGGCTAAGCCTTGCTGTTCCCGCGCTAGTGGGTTGCTTCTGCCTTTGCCGGTCCCTGAGAGACCTTGGACGCATATTTCTATGGATTTTATTTCAGAGCTTCCGGTTTCCCAGAGGATGTCTGTTATCTGGATGGTTTGTGACCGGTTTTCTAAGAGGGTTCATTTGGTACCTTTGCCTAAATTGCCTTCCTCTTCTGATTTGGTTCCGTTGTTTTTTCACCATGTGGTTCGTTTGCATGGCATTCCGGAGAATATTGTGTCCGATAGAGGTTCCCAGTTTGTTTCTAGGTTTTGGCGGGCCTTTTGTGCTAGGCTGGGCATTGATTTGTCTTTTTCTTCTGCATTTCATCCTCAGACAAATGGCCAAACCGAGCAAACTAATCAGACTTTGGAAACTTATTTGAGATGCTTTGTGTCTGCTGATCAGGATGATTGGGTGGCTTTCTTGCCATTGGCCGAGTTTGCCCTTCATAATCGGGCTAGTTCTGCTACCTTGGTTTCGCCTTTTTTTTGTAATTTTGGTTTTCATCCTCGTTTTTCTTCAGGGCAGGTTGAGCCTTCTGATTGTCCTGGTGTGGATTCTGTGGTTGACAGGCTGCAGCAGATTTGGGCTCATGTGGTGGACAATTTGGTGTTGTCTCAGGAGGAGGCTCAGCGTTTTGCTAACCGTCGTCGGTGTGTTGGTTCCCGGCTTCGGGTTGGGGATTTGGTCTGGTTGCCTTCCCATCATGTTCCTATGAAGGTTTCTTCCCCTAAGTTCAAGCCTCGGTTTATTGGTCCTTATAGGATTTCTGAGATTATCAATCCAGTGTCTTTTCGTTTGGCCCTTCCAGCCTCTTTTTCCATCCATAATGTTTTCCATAGATCTTTGTTGCGGAAGTATGTGGTGCCCGTTGTTCCCTCTGTTGATCATCCGGCCCCGGTGTTGATTGATGGGGAGTTGGAGTATGTGGTTGAGAAGATTTTGGATTCTCGTTTTTCGAGGCGGAAGCTTCAGTATCTGGTCAAATGGAAGGGTTATGGCCAGGAGGATAATTCTTGTGTTGTCGCCTCCGATGTTCATGCTGACGATTTGGTTCGTGCCTTTCATTTGGCTCGTCCTGATCAGCCTGGGGGCTCTGGTGAGGGTTCGGTGACCCCTCCTCAAGGGGGGGGTACTGTTGTGAATTCTGCTCTTGGGCTCCCTCCGGTGGTTATGAGTGGTAGTGCTGCTGTCTGTGGATCGCAGCATTTATCAGGTGTGTTCACTTTTTGCAATTTGGACTCAGCTATTTAGCCCTGCTTGATCCTTTAGTCAGTGCCAGTTGTCCATTGTTTTTGGAGGATTCACATTCCTTACTGGTCTCTCCTGTTTGCTGTGCTTTTCAACAAAGATAAGTCCTGGCTTTGTTTTTGCTGTCCACATGCTTTGGGCCTTATAGTTCAGTGCATTTTCATGTTTTGTTTTGTCCAGCTTGTCTGTGTGAGGATTTTTTGCAGCCAAGCGGTATCTCTGGAGATGCAGATATACCCTCCCTGTCTTTAGTCAGATGTGGAGTTTTGTATTTTCTGTGGTGGATATTTTCTAGTGTTTTAATACTGACCGCATAGTTCTCTGTCCTATTCTTTCTTTTTAGCTAGTAAGGCCTCCTTTGCTAATCCTGATTTCAGTCTGCGTTTGTCATTTCCCTCTCCTCTCACAGTCATTATTTGTGGGGGGCTGTCTATCCTTTGGGGATTTTCTCTGAGGCAAGATAGTTTTCCCGTTTCTATCTTTAGGGGAAGTTAGTCCTTAGGCTGTGTCGAGGTGTCTAGGGAGTGTTAGTTACATCCCACGGCTATTTCTAGTTGCGCTGCTAAGTTCAGGGTCTGCGGTCAGTACAGGTACCACCTTCTCCAGAGTACATCACATGCTGCTCCAAGGCCACCAGATCATAACAGCTCTATTAATTGGCCTCCCCCTCACTCGACTTTCCCATCTCCAGTCCATCCTTAATGCGGCAACCAGGGTTATCCATCTGGCTAATCGTTACTCAGATGCATCCGCTCTTCGCCAGTCATTACACTGGCTGCCCATTCATTACAGGATACAATTCAAAGTACTTGTTCTCACCCACAAAGCTCTCCACAGTACGACACCCCCATACATCTCCCCCCTCATTTTGGTCTATCAGTCTAGCCGACCGCTGCGCTCTGCAAATGACTTACGGCTAACCTCTGCACTAATCCGTACCTCCCACTCCCGACTCCAAGACTTCTCCCATGCTGCGCCAATCCTCTGGAATGCTCTACCCCAAGATATTAGGACCATACACAACTTGCATAGTTTTAGGGGCTTGCTGAAAACACATTTGTTCAGAGCGGCCTACCATGTTAACTAATCAAAGTTATTTCATGTTTGTGTGTGTAGCCCATTCACTATCTCCATCTACCCCCCACCCCCTGAAGATGGCTGGACCATCATTGTAAATACATCATTGTAAATACACACCTGTACTTTGTATCTCCCCCATCTCATTGTAGATTGTAAGCTCTCACAAGCAGGGTTGTCTTGTTTTGCTTTATTGTATTGTTAATGTTGTTACCTATGACTTGTGTTTGAAACTGCTAAACTGTAAAGCGCTGCGGAATACGTTGGCGCTATATAAATAAAGATTATTATTATTATTTAGTGGAACACCTGTTTTATGTCTGAAAAAATAGTGACTATTCTTAACAAAACCGCTAGATTCATGTATGAAGCTCAGCCATGAATTAAAGTTATATGAGTTTATGAAAATATACACAATTGCAAAAAACAGCTGGTAGAAGTTGGATTGGTCAGGCATTGATTACTTTACATATTGGTAGAGTTTTGAATTGATGGAATGGAGTGATCAGAACTTTTCTGTTACACCTCTGGAGTCAGCTGGTACTTCTTTATCAGGGCACGTTTGATGGCCTCATAGTCTCCATCTTGATCTTGAGAGAAAGAGAGAGACGTCAACACCTCCAGAGCTTTGGCCCTGGGATTAAATATTGGGCCCTTTGATCCTCCAGCAGCTGGCACTGTCTGCAGGTTTTTTCAAACCCACACATAAATATGTCCAAGTCCCTGTCCTTGACCATGACAGGTAAATACTCAGGATGTGGTTTAAAGCTGTTGGCATTGCTGGACTCACTGCACAGTGGGGTGGATGGCTCCTTCTGGATTCAGGTTAACTTCAGCTGATACTCTTGCTCGGCTTTTTGCCAGGGCCGGCCCGAGAGATTATGGCGCCCTAGGCAAAACTATTTTGTTGCGCCCCTACTATTCTTG
Source organism: Ranitomeya imitator (assembly GCF_032444005.1). Taxonomy (NCBI): domain Eukaryota; kingdom Metazoa; phylum Chordata; class Amphibia; order Anura; family Dendrobatidae; genus Ranitomeya; species Ranitomeya imitator. The sequence continues at coordinate 357,692,071 of NC_091285.1, read as the reverse complement.
ATATCACAGAAAATATAACAAATATAAATGCCCCAATTAAAGTATAATCACCGACTAAAGCATTACATAAACAAATAATTACAATACACAATAAAACGTACCATTTATTAATCTTACTGATAAAAATAACAACACTCACAACCTAAAAACGTCTACTATTAGGCTGACAAAAAGATACAGGGTGCACTCAGAACCTATTAAATAACCATCTTACCCTACCTTGCAGCGGAGGTTGGCACCCTAAAAGTCCTGCGCAATGGCGCCCCCGCTCACCGAAGACTCGCCCTAACTCACCCTGGAACACCCTCAAGTGAGGAAGATAGACAACCAGCAGACCATACAAACAGACAAACAAACAAAAAATGCAATTGGAGATGCAAAAAACAGTAAGTGCACATATGCTATAAAAGATTAGCACATATCAAGCAGAAAATTGCACTTATCCCCGTACGGCCTATAGCCTTAATATAGGATCAGACTGTACCTAGATACATGCTACCTGCCTGCGGGGGTTGGCACCCTATAATCCTGCGCAAATGGCGCCCCCGCTCTCGTCGTCTGGCCCTGATACGCCCTAATACTGCCAATTGGCAACCAGACCGAAAAAAATACACAAAAAGCAGTCCGCATGTACAGTCACCAATTAGGTAAACTATACCACCTAACCAAAAAACAAAAAACAAGACATCCCCAATAACACAAACATATAGACAAAACCCAATATATACATCTCAATATACATATCCCAGTATGTTCATGTTGAGATGAACATACTGGGATATGTATATTGAGATGTATATATTGGGTTTTGTCTATATGTTTGTGTTATTGGGGATGTCTTGTTTTTTGTTTTTTGGTTAGGTGGTATAGTTTACCTAATTGGTGACTGTACATGCGGACTGCTTTTTGTGTATTTTTTTCGGTCTGGTTGCCAATTGGCAGTATTAGGGCGTATCAGGGCCAGACGACGAGAGCGGGGGCGCCATTTGCACAGGATTATAGGGTGCCAACCCCCGCAGGCAGGTAGCATGTATCTAGGTACAGTCTGATCCTACTATTCTTGGCAGTAGATGAAAACTTGGGATATAAATTTAGGAGCAAAATAAACCACAACAACAATGATTAATTAACTCTCTCCTAACTCTTTAATCTTCTGAGAAGTTGTATAGGACAAATATAAACAAAGTAATCAATAACACAAAACAAAAACGACCATAGGTAATTAAAATTTTTGTTTCCTTGCCTTTTTTTTTTAAAAGGATGACACTAAGTCACCGAGATTAATTTGTTTAGCAACTTCAGATTCTATCGAAATTGTTGCCAACCCAACCAACCTCTCTTGCGTCATATTTGCCCTTAAATATGTTTTAATTAGCTTTAGTTTTGAGAAGCTTCTCTCTCCTGAGGCCACGGACACAGGCAGAGTCAAAAGAATTCTTAGAGCCACCACCAGGTTGGGGACACTTTCTTTCAAGTCAGATTTAAGCAAAAGTTCAAGAACGTCTTTTGGTGATGAATCTTCTGGAACACGTCTTGACATTGCCTGCAGTTCACCACATAGCTCTATGGCATCGAAGTCTTTTACTTCGCTGTGTGTAAGAGACTTTTCCAGAGCTTTACACTTATCCAGAACAAATTTGCTTGGTTTTCCCTCAAGTGAACGGATGTGGTACAAAAATCCAAATTTCAATTCCATTTCTTTCAGCTGAGTGAACCGCTCATCAACTGAATTTATAGCAGTATATAAGATCGCAACGTAAAAGTTAATTTTGAAACTCTGTTTCTCATCTCTTATGGGCTCATCTTTCCCTTCAAGACTTTCACCATTGACAAGACGACGTTTATAGTGAACACAAGAAAATTTTCTACGATTAGTGTCCAAAGGAAAATCGAAATCTTTAACTTGTGTGGGGCCGAGTTTTACTACATGTAGGCGTAAGTCATCATTGATTACGGTCCACGTAGCGGGATTGTCCGAATAGTCTTTGCGTAGTATTTCTATAGATGTACCAGCCTCCATGTCAGTACTGGTACTTTGATCAGATCTACCACCAGATATTGATGGTTGTAGTTCACTATTTTCAGCATGAGAAACAAATTCTATTTCCACATTCGATATTTCAGAGGCAACAGAAGCCTGTTGTTCCAACGTTTGGAATTCCGCGTCTTCATTTCTATTGCTTAGATGTTTTAAAAATTACGCTTTGATTTTTGAAAGTGATTTCTCCTCCTCAGCATTTCTTTTACGGTTCTGAAACCCCAAAAGTTTTTTCTTCTTATCAGCCATGACTCGTTACAACACACAGCATTTACCTAAAAGTTAACGCGCCGATCAAAATTGTTATCTGAACATTATATAATACGATTTTACTTTAAGACGAAAACCACAAATTTCTTTAACAATTTCCAATGTTTCCAATATTTTTGAAAATCAAAACAATATACCTACCTCGCAGCGCCTAACACTTTAGAACCTAGGCCAAAAATTTACTAAAAACCTCCTATTTTCTATTTGCATTCATGAAACCTCATGGAACAATGAATGTAATGAATATACAAAATAACAGCAATGGCTCACATGATAAAGCATGCAAACAGTAGAGACATACCTCGAAAATATTATAATCACGCGCGCCGATATGCAAAAAACGTAGATACTATCTATCTCCATTGCCTTAGCTGGTCTGACTGGCAGTCCAGCCAGGCAGTCTACGTCAATGCGTCAAAACAGACTCCTCCCACTAGCCGCATCGACTGCTGATGACATCTATCAATATAATCGCCAACTAGTACCTAGTACCTAAAGTCCAAACTACGTATAAATAGGCCATATGGTACACCTACCTTTTAACCCTCCATCAGGAACAATATTCGCACTCGTAATGAAACAATGTGCCTGTCAGGCGCAGGCTAGAAAAATGCCTAGAATATCTAATTTTCTCAATTTCAGTGATCTGAAAGTGATCATAGACCTTCATGGGGATGTAATAAAAGAGACTACACATTATCAGGTGCAAAACAAACCCATTTAGTCAACATAAAAGTAATCTGAAGCAAGAAAGAGAATATGCATTAGGGAACAATGTGCATGAGAAGCTCACTTTCATTTGTAAGAAAATCTGTCTTATTTATATGAAATATATCCACAAACCTTCCTCTATCCATTCATAAAACAAGCTAAAGCAACAATAGTAATGACTAAAAACATTACATACCAACCTTATAAAGTGTGATGTGTTCGGACCAATGAGCCTGAGAAGCCAGCACAGCTATATCTTCCTTCCTGAAGCTCTGCAGACCAACTGTGGTATCAGGTTTCACACAGCAGCTAGAGCCAGGAGACTATCTAGAGGGAGGGGCTTTCCTGAAAATCTGGTGAGAAGGGAGAAATGAAAGTAGAAGAGCTGCGCCTGTCAGATCCATTGTTCCTGACGGAGGATTAAGTATACGTATTTTTTTCTCTCGGGCGCCCCCTTAGTGTAGTGTGTGCTAAGTGTGCATTTTTGGTTGTTTGCTTTGCTTTGCCAACATTTGAAAACTTAGGAGCAAAATAAATGCGCAGGATCAAATACCTGTCAGCAGACGATGCAAACGACTCACGTCCGTAGTTTAGCGCCTCCATTCCGTGCGTAAATTGAAGCTCAGCGGTTTTTCTTTTAAATTTATGGTAAAAAAAATTTATGTACACTTTTCTTTCCATCCCTAAAACTTTTTGCCTTTTGAAAAGATTTTTTAAAATTTTTTCTATTTTTTCTCTGGCGCCCCCTTTGGGTCGGCGCCCTAGGCGGCCGCCTAGTTCGCCTATACGTTCGGGCCGGCCCTGCTTATTGCTCTCGCTCAGCTCTCTCAGCCTCTTGGTATTCCTAAATCAGGTTCAGATATCCATTGCGATCATCTACGACTAGTTGCCGTAAAGCCATCTGCAGCTGGGGGTCCATGCTACCCTGGTTGTGGATGTGGCTGGCATCCCCAGGTGGGACCTCTACAGCAGCACCACCTGCGCCTTAGCTGGCCTCCCCTTCATCAGGGCTCGGGTGACAGACTTGCACTGCATCACTTTGCAAAAGTTCAGCAATCATTTGGTGCCTGGTTTTGCCAGTGAGTCAATCTGTTTTATCGTACAGAGGGCAGTACGTTCTGCTGTTTATACCATGGCTCTTCAACCGCAGTTATAATCACCAAACAAAACATAGGACAAAAAAACAAGAGTGGGGGGAAGAGTGTAACTGCTACATGTACAGTATTATCCAAGATAGAAAAAAATAAAACACTTAAAACTCTGCACATTATCTCATAAGAACTGTGCAAGTTTTCAGTGACAGGAATGATTGCTCAATCCAGTCACTGATGTTTTGTAATATCTCACCTCTGCGACCAATTATGAAAGATCATAGCTGGGGGTCACGCTAAATTAACCATGCTGTTACCTTTCTGTCACAAACAGCCCAATGCTGTCTCCTGTGATCAGGACAATTATACAATTGACCGACAATTAATTGAGGAGGCAGCAGGCTGTTTTAACTACTAGGCTGGTTATTGTGGAACTAACATGGAGTGTATGGTATATACACCTCTGATTCCAACACATAGAATATATGTATATACTCTCGGTTTGGTCACAGCCAGTTCTGCAATACAAGAACTAACCACTCGCTGCCACCACCAATCATTTACAAGCTGATTGGACAACTGACAGGTAGCGTATGTCTTTGGGGTGCAATGTACAAAACAAAAGGATACAAACTCTTACATTTTATATTTAATCCAGAAAGATAGGCAGTGTTTATAAAAATTATACAAAAGATTTTATAAAGAGGACAAAAAAATACAGCATATACAATTATATAAAGTAAAAGGATAAACGAAAGAAAATAACTAAACCTGACGTAATTGCAATGGCTTCAGAGCTTAGCAGATGTAAGCTATCTGATTAAAAAATGTCTTGTTAACGTGGATCAAGCCTATATGGTGCTGTATCTTGAAGACAAAAAAGAGCACAGTGAGGTAAAAAATACTCTGTTGTAAAAAAAATCACAATAAGCAAGTGATAGTCAAAAGATGGAAAAAATACAAAGTATTTAGTTAATACAGTTAGGTCCATATATATTTGGACAGAGACAACATTTTTCTCATTTTGGTTATAGACATTACCACAATGAATTTTAAACAAAACAATTCAGATGCAGTTGAAGTTCAGACTTTCAGCTTTTATTTGAGGGTATCCACATTAAAATTGGATGAAGGGTTTAGGAGTTTCAGCTCCTTAACATATGCCACCCTGTTTTTAAAGGGACCAAAAGTATTTGGACAGATTCAATAATTGTAAATAAAATGTTCATTTTTAGTACTTGGTTGAAAACCCTTTGTTGGCAATGACTGCCTGAAGTCTTGAACTCATGGACATCACCAGACGCTGTGTTTCCTCCTTTTTGATACTCTGCCAGGCCTTCACTGCGGTGGTTTTCAGTTGCTGTTTGTTTGTGGGCCTTTCTGTCTGAAGTTTAGTCTTTAACAAGTGAAATGCATGCTCAATTGGGTTGAGATCAGGTGACTGACTTGGCCATTCTAGAATATTCCACTTCTTTGCTTTAATAAACTCCTGGTTGCCTTGGCTTTATGTTTTGGGTCATTGTCTATCTGTAGTCTGAAACGATGACCAATCAGTTTTGCAGGGCCGCGCTTAGTAACCCGATATTTACCCTGGTTACCAGTGTAAATGTAAAAAAAAAAACACTACATACTTACATTCCCGGTGTCTGGTCATGTCCCTCGCCTTCAGCTTCCCGCACTGACTGGTGAGCGCCGGCTGGCCGTAAAGTACAGCGGTGACGTCACCGCTCTGCTTTCTGGCTGTCCGGCGCTCACTGTCAGTGCAGAGAAGCACAGCGCCGAGGGACGCGACAGGAATGTAAGTATGTAGTGTTTGTTTTTTTTTTACGTTTACGCTGGTAACCAGGGTAAACATCGGGTTACTAAGCGCGGCCCTGCGCTTAGTAACCCGATGTTTACCCTGGTTACCGGGAACTTCGGGATCGTTGGTCGCTGGAGAGCTGTCTGTGTGACAGCTCTCCAGCGACCAAACAGCGACGCTGCAGCGATCGACATCGTTGTCGTATCGCTGCAGCGTCGTTTTAGTGTGATGGTACCCTTAGTCAAAACAGGTTTTGATTGTCAACTCTTTCTCCTGGAGATGTTGTGCAAAGGGAGGGGAATGAAAAGAGCCCTCTCCCTGGAGTGGCCTTATGGATCTTAATTTTTCTATGACAGACATCATCCATTTTTCCATGTTACCGTACAATGTACTGAAAAACAGGTAAAAAAAAATCCAAGTGGGATGAAATGGTAAAAAAATACAGCTTAGCTATCATTTGTGGGTGTGGGTGGGTTATTTTTACGATATTCATTGTATGGTTGAGTTGACCTGGAAATTACAGGTCAGTGTGGTTAAAGAAATACCAAACTTGCATAGATTTTCTTGTGATTTACGGTAAGTGGTAAAACTAAATTCAGAAATTTGGAGAAAAAAAAACTTGGTTTGTTTTACTATTTTCTGAGACGTGACTTTTTTCCAGGCAACGGAGCTTGTAAGGGCTTGTTTTGTGGCTAACTGACTGTTTTATTCATTCCACTTTGGGGAATGTGACATTTTAATTGCATTTTTTAGAGAGCTGTAATGACCAGAAAAAAACACAATTCTGGTGGGTTTTTTCACTTTATGGATTTTACCATATTCCTTAATTCCTTTATTTTGATAGATCAGACTGTATGGACATGGTGATTTCAAATATGGTTTTTTTTATGGGTGGGAAAAGGGGATAATTTGATTATTTATATTTTAAAAACTTTTTCAGTTTTTCACTTTATTTTATTAGTCCTTTCAGGGGCCTTGAATCAGTGATCGTCTTCTCACTTCTATATATACAATTGTCTAAGGGTCACTTCCGTCTTTCTGTCTGTCTGTCCTTCTTTCTGCCACAGATATTCATTGGTCGCGGCCTCTGTCTGTCATCGAATCCAAGTCGCTCCAATGAAGAGAAAAAAGTATTGCTGCACAGCCTGAATGTAACGTACTGGTAAGAACACAGTCACTTGTGGGTGTAGGGCTTCAGTAACTGGAGGTGCTCGCATACGAAAAAACAAACAATTCAGTATAAATATGCAAAAAGAAGAACTGCGGCAGCACTCACCAGATAGCGTAGATCAAACCTTTATTGAAGGTAAAAAATCCTGTGACAGCAGGGGAGTAGGGGAGGGACTAATCAGACTGTGCCTGTCGCTGATTGGTCGCGGCAGCCATGACAGGCAGCTGTAGACCTGTACAGGTCTACCTGTAGAAGCGCTGGTAGAGCGCGAAACAGCTGTTGTCTTCCCCTGCTCACTTCCACTATGTCCGCACTCCCCCGAGCCGTGAACACGTCATGATGGATTTTTTACCTTCAATAAAGGTTTGATCTACGCTATCTGGTGAGTGCTGCCGCAGTTCTTCTTTTTGCATATTTATACTGAATCCAAGTCGCTGATTGGTCTCGTCAGCTGCCTGTCATGGCTGCCGCGACCAATCAGCGACAGGCACAGTCTGATTAGTCCCTCCCCTACTCCCCTGCTGTCACAGTGCCCGCCGCCCGCTCCATACTCCCCGTAGTCAGTGTGCTCGGTGCCCACTCCATACTCCCCGCAGTCAGTGTCCCCGGCGCCCGCTCCATACTCCCTGCAGTCATTGTCCCCGGCGCCCGCTCCATACTCCCCGCTCCATACTCCCCGTAGTCAGTGTGCCCGGCGCCCGCTCCATACTCCCCGCAGTCAGTGTCCCCGGCGCCCGCTCCATACTCCCCGCTCCATACTCCCCGTAGTCAGAGTCCCCGGTGCCCGCTCCATACTCCCCGCAGTCAGTGTCCCCGGCGCCCGCTCCATACTCCCCGCAGTCAGTGTCCCCGGCGCCCGCTCCATACTCCCTGCAGTCAGCGCCCGCTCCATACTCCCCTCTGGTCACCGCTCACATAGGGTTAATGCCAGCGGTAACGGACCGTGTTATTCCGCGGGTAACGCACTCCGTAACCGCTGCTATTAACCCTGTGTGACCAAGTTTTTACTATTGATGCTGCCTATGCAGCGTCAATAGTAAAAAGATCTAATGTTAAAAATAATAAAAAAACAAAAAACCTGCTATTCTCACCTTCCGTTGTCGGACGATGCGCTCGCGCCGGCCACCATCTTCCGTTCCCAGAGATGCATTGCGAACTTACCCAGAAGACTTAGCGGTCTTCTTCCGACAACGGAAGGTGAGAATAGCAGGTTTTTTGTTTTTTTTTATTATTTTTAACATTAGATCTTTTTACTATTGCATCCTGGGAACGGAATATGGCAGCCGCATCACACAGCTTCGCTGGATCCCAGGGGTGAGTATATAACTATTTTTTATTTTAATTATTTTTTTTTAATAGGGATATGGTGCACAAACTGCTAAATACTGCGTGGGCATTGTTATATACCTAGGTGTCTGGGCAATATACTACCTGACTGGCCAATATACTACGTGACTGGGCAATATACTACATGGCTCTGTGCTGAATACTACGTCGCTGGGCAATATACTATGTCGCTGGGCAATATACTACATGGCTCTGTGCTGAATACTACGTCGCTGGGCAATATACTACGTAACTGGGCAATATACTACGTGACTGGGCAATATACTACATGGCTGTGCAATATACTACGTGGCTGGGCAATTTACTACGTGACTGGGCAATATATTACGTGACTGGGCAATATACTACGTGACTGGGCAATATACTACGTGGCTGGGCAATATACTACGTGGTTGGGCAATATACTACGTGGGCTGGGCAATATACTACGTGGACATGCATATTCTAGAATACCCAATGCGTTAGAATCGGGCCACCATCTAGTATACTATATACTGCAAAGCCACAGTATTCCTATTTCAATATATAGTAAAAATCATGTTCTCCTGCAAAGCTCAGCCTTTGGCTGAGCTTCGCAGGAGTACCAAGATGGCATCAACGCCGCACTTCCGTAGGCCACTGGCTAGTATGTAAAATGTTTGTAGTCGCCTAGCAGCTCTATTAATAACTACCATGCAGTAGCGTAGCTACCGGGAGGTAGAGGGCTCGGGCGCCCAGAACCCTGCACTCTGAGGGGGCCCATCCAGAGCTACGCTACTGTAACTGTATTGGCGTGCACAGCCGATACAGTTGCATTGTGCGGCAGAGTAGGCAAAATCGGTCTCCTTCCTCTGCCGCCCTGCCACTATGGGGCCTCTTAGCAGGTGGGGGGGCCCGGTGCCAGCAGTCATCGCAGGTTCAGCTGTATCCACTGCATGCCAATACAGCTGACTGCATTGATAAGAGAAGGAACGTTACGCTCTCTTTCCCATCATCCCCCTGTCAGCATCTGACATCACCAATGCCGACACTGACAGCGGGCGTTGTCTATTGGTCATGAGTGGCTTGACACAAGGAATGCGACACTTGTAGCCCATTTACGGATACGTTTGTGTGTTGTGGCTCTTGAAGCCATGACACCAGCAGCAGTCCGCTCCTTGTGAATCTCCCCCAAATTTTTGAATGGCCTTTTCTTAACAATCCTTTCAAGGCTGCATTTATTCCTGTTGATTGTGTACATTTTTCTACCACACTTTTTCCTTCCATTCAACTTTCCATTAATATGCTTGGATACAGCATTCTGTGAACAGTCAGCTAATTAAGTAATGACATTTTGTGGCTTACTCTCCTTTTGGAGAGTGTCAGTGACTTCTGAACATCTGTAAAGTCAGCAGTCTTCCCCACAACTGTGGATCCTATTGAAACAGAGTAAGTGACCTTTTAAAACGTTTAGGAAGCCTTTGCCGGTGTTTTTTATTAATTCGTGAAAAAGATCAAGGGGATCAATATTCAATAGATCAATGAATTAATCGTCCTCAGGAAAACAATATACTAATATCAAAAAGATCAATCCGAGGACATCAGAAAAGTCAATAATTCTGAAGAAATCATTGGTTTGTTTATTGAAGACCAGACATACAGTCAAAAAAGCCAACGTTTCGGCCACAACTGGCCTTTATCAAGGCAAAGATCTATAAAGTGTAATAACAGAAAATTAATATACAACATAATCATAAGTCAAAAAGCAGATACATAACATATCATTATTAAATGTGCTGGTCTAAGACAATCTTACAGCAGACAGTCCATATATATATATAAACAGTAGGTCCAAACTATGTACCATTACATCATGTACAAAACTCAATATAAATAGATGGCAACCTCACTAGGGTTTTCCCCTTCCGGTTTGCGCGCGACGTTTTCGTCATATATAGACGTCGGTCTTCAGTAGGGACGCACACCTTTCACACGGCGGCTGTATCCTGGACCCCGCGCTCCATATTTATGAGGTAACATTATTCCCGCACGCTACAGGGCTGTCTTTAGCTTGCACTTGTTGCTCTTTCACTAAGGTCTTACTTCTCGATACTTTTTATTGTCTTTCAGTTTTCCTCCTTATACCACCATACAGGTAATTTGGTGTACTTTCTTACTTTATAGGATCCCACTCGGATGTGTCATGCTGACCAGGGTCAGTTTTGATCGTAGAGGGTTATATCATTTATCTACTCTGCTTGTTTATACCGCTAGTGAGGTTGCCATCTATTTATATTGAGTTTTGTACATGATGTAATGGTACATAGTTTGGACCTACTGTTTATATATATATGGACTGTCTGCTGTAAGAGTGTCTTAGACCAGCACATTTAATAATGATATGTTATTTATCTGCTTTTTGACTTATGATTATGTTGTATATTAATTTTCTGTTATTACACTTTATAGATCTTTGCCTTGATAAAGGCCAGTTGTGGCCGAAACGTTGGCTTTTTTGACTGTATGTCTGGTCTTCAATAAACAAACCAATGATTTCTTCAGAATTATTGACTTTTCTGATGTCCTCGGATTGATATTTTTTATTAATTATTCCAATTTACTGAGATAATGACTTTTGGGTTTTCATTGGCTGTAAGCCATAATCATCAACATTAACAGAAATAAACACTTGAAATAGATCACTCTCTTTGTAATAACTCTATATAATATATGAGTTTCACTTTTTTGTATTGAAGAGCTGAAATTTACTTTTTGATCATATTCTAATGTTGCGAGAAGCACCTGTAGATCTTTTGCTTGAGGATACTCCAAAGGTTCTCAATAGGGTTGGTGGCCACACCATGAGTTTCTCTCCTTTTATGCTCATAGCAGCTAATGAGATATTCTTTGCAGCATCAGATGGTGTATCGTCATGAACGAAGAGGAGTTTGCTGCGATTTGCGCAGTTGTTCTTTTTCCACCATGGAAGAAAGTGAAGTTGCAGAAACTCTGTATACTTTGCCAAGATCAGTTACACAACTTCAGGGACCCTAAAGGGGCCTACAAGATCTCACTCCATGACTCTGTCCCAAAACATGACTCTATCACCTCATTACTGATGTCCCAGCCTTGTTGGGACATGGTGGTCATACACCAACCATCCACTTAAACAAGACTGTTTTAAAATTAGTCTTCATGTAAGTCAGGGCCCACTATAATCGTTTTTGCCTAGGAGCACTGTTTAGGGGTGACCGAACAGTAAGTTTATGCACAACTGCAAGTCTCTGGAAGATCCTATACCTTGAGATTGCCAGACTCCAGAGACACCAGCAGCTTCAAATACCTATTTTCTGCTATGTAATTGTATTTTAACAGCTGCTATCTAAAATCTATTGAAATTGTCTGGCTGAAACCTTCCTCATTATGCCTTTATCTGCAGGAACCCGTCTGTGCTCTGTATCAGTCACTAATCACCTAACAGCACAATGTTTAAGCTTGAGTTTTCATGAAATATCTAATTGTTGCAGATTTCATACTGGCAATTGAAAGTGCATGTACACTGCAGAATTATCATGAATAAGAGTACCTTCTAAACAGGCTGCCGATCACCCGACGAAGTAAAATACTTGTTCATTGGGTGAAATTATATTTTGGTTTTCAGAAAAAGGGGCAGCACAGTAGCTCAGTAGGGGCAGAATGGTAGCTCAGTGGTTAGCACTGCAGCCTTGCAGCACTGGAGTCCTGGGTTCAAATCCCAACAAGGACAACATCTGCAATGAGTTTGTATGTTCTCCCCGTGTTTGCGTGGGTTTCCTCCGGGTACTCCAGTTTCCTCCCACATTCCAAAGACATACTGATAGGAAATTAGATTGTGAACCCCATCGGGCACAGCGATGATAATGTGTGCAAAAACTTTAAAGCGCTGTGGAATATGTTGGCACTGTATAAATAAAGAGATTATTATTATTATTATTATTGTCGTTCTCTGCAGTGCAACATCTTGTGTAAACCAAACTTAGGCTACGTTCACATTAGCATTTTGCGTGTTTGCGTCGGGCGATGCAGCGGCGACGCATGCGGCCTGCGCCCCTATATTTAACATGGGCGATGCATGGACATGCGTCGTGCTGCGTTGTGCGACGCATGCGTTTTTTTTGCCGCAAGCGTCGGGCGCAGAAAACGCAACAAGTTGCATTTTTCTTCCGTCCAAATTTCAGCAAAAAAGGCCGCATGTGTCGCAAAACGAAGAGTTTTTGCATGCGTTTTAGTGCGTTTTTATTTGCGTTGTGCGTTGCGTCGCCGACGCAGCGGCGCACAACACAAATGTGAACGTAGCCTTACTGTGTCAAGAACAATGAGAGCCTGTGCACACTGAACAATCTATTTAGTGCTATGTGATGTGTGGTCTGCATGTGTATAAATAGGTTGTTAAATAATGTCTAAAGAGCAAACAAGTAGCTTATCTTCTTGCCTTTTGGCCCCGTCACACATAGCGATGCTTAAGCGATCCCGACAACGATACGACCTGTCAGGGATCGTTGCTGCGTCGCTATGTGGTCGCTGGTGAGATGTCAAACAGTGAGATCTCCCCAACGACGCAGCAGCGATGCGGCGACCTGTAGCGAACTGTACAACGATGCTATTTCATGACGATTCAATGGGACGTCCTGTCAACGAGGTCGTTGGTAAGGTGTCAAACACAGCGATGTGTGCTACCCAGCGGGACCTCAACGATCAAAAAACGGTCCAGGCCATTCCGACACGACCAGCGATCTCACAGCAGGGGCCTGGTCGCTGCTACGTGTCACACATAGCGAGATCGCTACTGAGGTCGCTGTTGCGTCACAAAACTTGTGACTCATCAGCGATCTCGCTAGCGATCTCGCTATGTGTGACGGGGGCTTTTGGTGCCACAAATCACATAATATAAGTGGACCTTGAGTCTCACAATAGGCTTACATTTCCTGACTTGCAGTGATCACTTCTAAACAGTCATCTCATTATCATCCCAGACATGGTTACAATGAAAGATAACACTTCTGTTAAAGTCATCATATATCTAATCACCCCCTGCTCCTAAACAGACCATTTGTCCTAAGAAGACCACTCAGTGACTGGGATGTTTCTTAAGGCCCCGTCACACATAGCGACGCTGCAGCGATACCGACAACGATCCGGATCGCTGCAGCGTCGCTGTTTGGTCGCTGGAGAGCTGTCACACAGACCGCAATCCAGCGACCAACGATGCCGGTAACCAGGGTAAACATCGGGTAACTAAGCGCAGGGCAGCGCTTAGTAACCCGATGTTTACCCTGGTTACCATCCTAAAAGTAAAAAAACAAACAGTACATACTTACCTACCGCTGTCTGTCCCCGGCGCTCTGCTCTGCACTCCTCCTGTACTGTCTGTGTGAGCACAGCGGCCGGAAAGCAGAGCGGTGACGTCACCGCTCTGCTTTCCGGCTGACCGACGCTCACAGCCAGTACAGGAGGAGAGCAGAGCACAGCGCCGGGGACAGACAGCGGTAGGTAAGTATGTACTGTTTGATTTTTTACTTTTAGGATGGTAACCAGGGTAAACATCGGGTTACTAAGCGCGGCCCTGCGCTTAGTAACCCGATGTTTACCCTGGTTACCAGTGAAGACATCGCTGAATCGGCGTCACACACGCCGATTCAGCGATGTCAGCGGGACCTCAACGATCAAAAAATGGCCCAGGCCATTCCGACACGACCAGCGATCTCACAGCAGGAGCCTGATCGCTGCTACGTGTCACACATAGCGAGATCGCTACTGAGATCGCTGTTGCGTCACAAAACTTGTGACTCAGCAGCGATCTCACTAGCGATCTCGCTATGTGTGACGGGGCCTTTAGCATCAGGATCAAAGGAACTTTTGGTCTTTTCTGTGCTGATAAATACAGTATGTTACGCTGTAACATCTTGAATTTTTATGTTTAGGGAAACTGCATCTCAAGAAATGAATGCATTGGACTTTTGCAACAAGATAATATATTCTTAGGTTTTAAATTTGAATTAAGTATGAAATGATGACCTTCGGCACTCTAAAACGTCACAAAGGCGTTGAAGTTTCAAATAATTTTCAATTTAATGACTACAGTTAGGTCCATATATATTTGGACAGAGACATTTTTCTAATTTTGGTTATAGACATTACCACAATGAATTTTAAACAAAACAATTCAGACGCAATTGAAGTTCATGCTTTCAGCTTTCATATGAGGGTATCCACATTAAAATTGGATGAAGGGTTTAGGAGTTTCACCTCCTTAACATGTGCCACCCTGTTTTTAAAGGGACCAAAAGTAAATGGACAATTGACTCCAAGGCTATTTCATGGACAGGTGTGGGCAATCCCTTCGTTATGTCATTCTCAATTAAGCAGATAAAAGGCCTGGAGTTGATTTGAGGTGTGGTGCTTGCATTTGGAAAGTTTTGCTCTGAAGTAAACATGCGGTCAAAGGAGCTCTCCATGCAGGTGAAACAAGCCATCCTTAAGCTGCGAAAACAGAAAAAACCCATCCGAGAAATTGCTACAATATTAGGAGTGGCAAAATCTACAGTTTGGTACATCCTGAGAAAGAAAGAAAGAACTGGTGAACTCATCAATGCAAAAAGACCTGGGCGCCCACGGAAGACAACAGTGGTGGATGATCGCAGAATAATCTCCATGGTGAAGAGAAACCCCATTACAACAGCCAACCAAGTGAACAACACTCTCCAGGAGGTAGGCTTATCAATATCCAAATCTACCATAAAGAGAAGACTGCATGAAAGTAAATACAGAGGGTCCACTGCACGGTGCAAGCCACTCCTGAGCATCAAGAATAAAAAGGCTAGACTGGACTTTGCTAAAAAAAATCTAAAAAAGCAAGCCCAGTTCTGGAACATTCTTTGGACAGATGAAACCAAGATCAACCTCTACCAGAATGATGGAAAGAGAAAAGTATGGCGAAGGCATGGTACAGCTCATGATCCAAAGCATACCACATCATCTGTAAAACACGGCGGAGGCAGCGTGATGGCTTGGGCATGCATGGCTGCCAGTGGCACTGGGTCACTAGTGTTTATTGACGATGTGACACAGGAGAGAAGCAGCCGAATGAATTCGGAGGTATTTAGAGCCATACTGTATGCTCGGCTCCAGCCAAATCCAGCAAAACTGATTGGTCATCGTTTCAGACTACAGATAGACAATGACCCAAAACATAAAGCCAAGGCAACCAGGAGTTTATTAAAGCAAAGAATTGGAATATTCTAGAATGGCCAAGTCAGTCACCTGATCTCAACCCAACTGAGCATGCATTTCACTTGTTAAAGACTAAACTTCAGACAGAAAGGCCCACAAACAAACAGCAACTGAAAACCACCATAGTGAAGGCCTGGCAGAGCATCAAAAAGGAGTAAACACAGCATCTGGTGATTTCCATGAGTTCAAGACTTCAGGCAGTCATTGCCAACAAAGGGTTTTCAACCAAGTACTAAAAATTAACATTTTATTTAAAATTATTGAATCTGTCCAATTACTTTTGGTCCCTTTAAAAACAGGGTGGCACATGTTAAGGAGCTGAAACTCCTAAACCCTTCATCCAATTTTAATGTGGATACCATCAAATGAAAGCTGAGAGTCTGAACTTCAACTGCATCTGAATTGTTTTGTTTAAAATTCATTTTGGTAATGTCTATAACCAAAATTAGAAAAATGTTGTCTCTGTCCAAATATATATGGAGCTAACTGTAGTTGATATAATGGAAAAACAGACATCAATCCATCCGATGTTTCGGCACTATTGCCTTTATCAAGGACGTCTACAGATATTTAAACAAAAAATTAACATAACATGATTAATAACGTCATGTATAAATAACTAAGAAACAGTCATTGTGTTTAATAATAATAATCTTTATTTTTATATAGCGCTAACATATTCCGCAGCGCTTTACAGTTCTCGCACACATTATCATCACTGTCCCCCATTGGGGTCACAATCTAAATTCCCTATCAGTATGTCTTTGGAATGTGGGAGGAAACCGGAGAACCCGGAGGAAACCCACACAAACATGGGGAGAACATACAAACTCCCTGCAGATGCTGTCCTTGGTGGCATTTGAACCCAGGACTCCAGCGCTGCAAGGCTGAGCCACCGTGCTTACACATATAAGGAAAAAACTATAGTTTTTTACAGTAACCAGCGGCTGTATATGTTCAGATGGGCAGGTTAAATACTAAAGAAACATAGTGTGGTGAAATTGGATTTCTAATGGAAGATCCTTTTGTTCACCTGTAGATAAACCGCTGCCAGACAAGTCAAATAACGGCTATCTCTAAGAAAACAAAAATGCTCAGCCAGGACAAGTATTCTTGCTTATGGTGTAGTCTGGTGTATGGGGGAGCTGTATCACAGCTATTAATTGCGCAAGGGCGGCTTTAAGCTGCTGGAACATCTATAAGGAGAACAAAAAAGGATCTAGCTATTTGAATTAAAACACTAAAGGTACCTTCACACTGAACAACATTACAACGATAACGATAGCGATCCGCGACGTTGCAGCGTCCTGGATAGCGATATCGTTGTGTTTGACACGCAGCAGCGATCTGGATCCTGCTGTGATATTGCTGGTCGGAGCTAGAAGGCCAGAACTTTGTTTCGTCGCCGGATCACCCGCTGACATAGCTGAATCGGCGTGTGTCACGCCGAACCAGCGATGTCTTCACTGGTAACCAGGGTAAATATCGAGTTACTAAGCGCAGGGCCGCACTTAGTAACCCGATGTTTACCCTGGTTACCATTGTAAATGTAAAAAAACAAACAAACACATACTCACATTCCGGTGCCTGTCACGTCCCCGGCGTCCGCTTCCCTGCACTCCTCCTGCAAACTGTGTCAGCGCCGGCCGTAAAGCAGAGCACAGTGGTGACGTCACCGCTCTGCTTTACGGCCAGCGTTTAGGCTACGTTCACATTAGCGTTCCGCTAATGTGCGTCGCTGTTGCGTCGGCGACGCAGCGGCGACGCAGCGGCGACGCGCCCCTATGTTTAACATAGGGGACGCGTGCGTTTTTTTGGTAGCGTTTTTCGACACGTGCGTCGTTTCCGAAGTTGCATTTTTCGTGCGTCCGATTTTCGTCAAAAAACGACGCACGCGTCGCAAAACGCAGCGTTTTTGCGCGCGTTTTTTGTGCGTCGTGCGTTGCGCAACGCTAATGTGAACGTAGCCTTACACAGGATGCAGGAAGAGTGCAGGGAAGCGGACGCCGGGGACGTGACAGACACCGGAATGTGAGTATGTGTTTTTTGTTTTTTTTACATTTACAATGGTAACCAGGGTAAACATCGGGTTACTAAGCGCGGCCCTGCGCTTAGTAACCCGATGTTTACCCTGGTTACCCGGGGACTTCGGCATCGTTGGTCGCTGGAGAGCTGTCTGTGTGACAGCTCTCCAGTGACCACACAAGGACTTTCCAACGATCACGGCCAGGGCGTATCGCTGGTCGTGATCGTTGGAAAGTTGCTGAGTGTGACGGTACTTTTACTGTCGGATGAAAGTCGGAGAGCACACAAACAAATTGGATGAAAAAGTAAATCTGCCATTGTTGTCTGGTTTAGCCAACTTAAATCCAAAGTGTGTGCGGGCCTTTAATAATTTGACTGTAAAAACCTCTGTTTTGGTAAGGCATTCTGGCTTAGCATAACTTTAAAAATTGAACTATGACTATTTATTTTTATTACTTGTGTATTTACCTTGCAAATATATCTGCCACTAAAATATTTCAGGGTTTTATGTCTCTATGGCATGTGGCATGTCCTAAAGGTTAAAGGATGTGGCTCTTAGGTTCCTGACCATCACTTCCCCTTAAACCCTTAAGGTACCGTCACACTAAACGATATCGCTAGCGATCCGTGACGTTGCAGCGTCCTGGCTAGCGATATCGTTCAGTTTGACACGCAGCAGCGATCAGAATCCTGCTGTGATGTCGTTGGTCGCTGCAGAAAGTCCAGCGCTTTATTTCGTCGCTGGACTTCCTGCTGACATCGCTGAATCGGCGTGTGTGACGCCGATTCAGCGATGTCTTCGCTGGTAACCAGGGTAAACATCGGGTTACTAAGCGCAGAGCCGCGCTTAGTAACCCGATGTTTACCCTGGTTACCAGCGTAAAAGTAAAAAAAAAACAAAAACAAACACTACATACTTACCTTCCGCTGTCTGTCCCTCGGCG
Organism: Ranitomeya imitator; assembly: GCF_032444005.1. Taxonomy (NCBI): domain Eukaryota; kingdom Metazoa; phylum Chordata; class Amphibia; order Anura; family Dendrobatidae; genus Ranitomeya; species Ranitomeya imitator. Next base: position 357,673,446 of record NC_091285.1, on the reverse strand, counting down.
CTCTGCTTCTCTGCCCTGTGTAAGCACAGCGGCCGGAAAGCAGAGCGGTGACGTCACCGCTGTGCTTTCCGGCCGCTGTGCTTACACAGGGCAGAGAAGCAGAGCGCCGAGGGACAGACAGCGGAAGGTAAGTATGTAGTGTTTTTTTTTTTTTCACTTTTACGCTGGTAACCAGGGTAAACATCGGGTTACTAAGCGCGGCCCTGCGCTTAGTAAACCGATGTTTACCCTGGTTACCGGCATAGTTGATCGCTGGAGAGCTGTCTGTGTGACAGCTCTCCAGCGACCAAACAGCGACGCTGCAGCGATCCGGATCGTTGTCGGTATCGCTGCAGCGTCGCTTAGTGTGACGGTACCTTTATTTCTTCTTTTAGGAGAGTCAGTCTAACGCATTATGCTAAATGCTCTCAGTCTGTTGCTGAGAGGCATTTAGCAGAAGTAGTACACCTGCAGCATGGCTCCCAGCCAATAGCTGGGAGCCATCTTTTATAAAAAAAAACTCCCTCTCCCATGAGAAGTCGCCAAGCAACATAGTGAATCATTAGTTAGTAAGGTGTACTGCTAGTGAGTTGTGAGGTCCCTTGGCCCTTGTGTGTCCAGAACCTAAACATGTATTTCCTAGTCATGGTGTGGCTTGTCCTGTATCTAAAGTTCCATGGTCCCAGTGTGGTCAGTCCTGTATCCAAAGTTCGCTTGTCTGGTTGTGGCAAATCCTGTATCCATAGTCCCCTGGTCCTGGAGCGGCCATTGCCTGAACCTAGTCCCCTTGTCACCATGTGGCTATGGCCTAAACCTAGTCCCCTGGTCCCTGAGTGGTCAGTGCCTGAAACTAGTCCCCTGGTCCCAAGCAGCTAGTTCCTGAACCTAGTCCTGTGGTCCAGGAGCAGCCAGCACCTGAACCCTGTCCCCTAGTGCCTGAACATTGTCCTCTAGTCCCAGAGCATCCAGTCCTGTTCCCGAAATACCCAGGGTCCAGTGTAGAATATTGGTCATGCACGTGAATTTAGTAAACATCATATGTGCGAGATTAATAAGTATTCAAAAACACAAGCATGACTACAGACACATCACCAGAAGTGGCCTCAAGATAATCCTATGTATATAGCAGCACACTGTATATTACCAGAGTATTTAAGGTACAGATAAGAAGTCATATATTTCCCAATAGAAATAATAAAGAATGTTAAAAAATGATAAATGACGTAGGAACACAAAGTCCTAGTGCATACTGCCCCTATATTTTACTACTAGGGATCCTCAAGGTAAGAAATTCTGTATTATTATAGAATAAATATGCAATGGGTAAGACAGGGCACACCATGAGATATTAGTCATGCATGTGTATTAAGTGAACTATATGTATACACTAGCTGAAGAGCCCGGCGTTGCCTGGGCATAGTAAATATCTGTGGTTAGTTATAGCACCTCACTTCTCTTATTTTCCCATCACGCCTCTCATTTTCCCAATCACATCTTTCATTTTCCCCCTCACATCTCTCATTTTCTCCCTCACACCTCTCATTTTCTCCCTCACTCCTCTCATTCCCCCCTAACACTTGTCATTTCAACCTCACATCTGTTGTTTTCTGATCACTCCACTATTTTTCCTCACTTCTCTCATTTTGCACTCACACCTTTTCATTTTCACCTCACACCTCTCATTTTCACCTCATCACCTCAGTATATACATGTTTGTCATCTCCCTTATATATAGTATACATCTGTATGTCATCTCCTGTATATAGTATATACCTGTATGTCATCTCCCCTGTATATAGTATATACCTGCTGTGTGTCATCTCCCCTATATATAGTATATACCTGAATGTCATCTCCTTCTATATATAGTATATACCTGTATGTCATCTCCTCCTGTATATAGTATATACCTGCGTGTCATCTCCCCTGTATATAGTATATATCTGAGTGTCATCTCCTCCTGCATATAGTATATACCTGCATGTCATATTCTATATATAGCATATACCTGTATGTCATCTCCTCCTGTATATAGTATATACCTGTGTGTCATCTCCCCTGTATACAGTATATATCTGAGTGTCATCTCCTCCTGCATATAGTATATACCTGCATGTCATCTTCTATATATAGCATATACCTGTATGTCATCTCCTCCTGTATATAGTATATACCTGTATACCGACTTTTGTGAGATGAGTTTTGTGTAGCAACATGCGTGTAGCAACTTTTTGTGTGTCGAGTTACATGTGACAGGTTAGTGTAGCAAGTTGTGTGCAGCAAGTTTTGCGCATGGCGAGTTTTGCGCGTTGCGAGTATTATGTGTGGTGCCTTTTGAGTATGTGCAAGTTTTGTGTGAGGCAACTTTTGCATGTGTTGCAACTTTTGTGCATGTGGCAATTTTTCCGCGTGTGCAAGTTTTGCGTGTGGCGAGTTTTTCATGAGGAGAATTTTGCACTTGTGGCGAGTTTTGCAAGAGCCTAGTTTTTGCATGTGGCGAGTTCTGCGCGTGACGAGTTTTGAGTGGCGACTTTTGTGTTTTGACTTTTATGTGGCGAGGTTGGTGTATTTGTGGTGAAATGTGTGCTGAGGGTAATATGCGTTCAAGCACGTGGTAGTGTGTGGCGCATTTTGTGTGTGTGTTCATATCCCCGTGTGTGGTGAGTATCCCATGTCGAGGCCCCACCTTAGCAACTGTATGGTATATACTCTTTGGCGCCATCGCTCTCATTCTTTAAGTCCCCCTTGTTCACATCTGGCAGCTGTGAATTTGCCTCCTACACTTTTCCTTTCATTTTTTCCCATTATGTAGATAGGGGCAAAATTGTTTGGTGAATTGGAAAGCGCGGGGTTAAAATTTCACCTCACAACATAGCCTATGACGCTCTCAGGGTCCCGACGTGTGACTGTGCAAAATTTTGTTGCTGTAGCTGAGACGCTTCCAACACTTTTCCTTTCACTTTTTCCCCATTATGTAGATAGGGGCAAAATTGTTTGGTGAATTGGAATGCGCGGGGTTAAAATTTCACCTCACAACGAAGCCTATGACGCTCTCAGGGTCCCGACGTGTGACTGTGCAAAATTTTGTTTCTGTAGCTGCGACGCCTCCAACACTTTCCTTTCACTTTTTTCCCCATTATGTAGATAGGGGCAAAATTGTTTGGTGAATTGGAAAGCGCGGGGTTAATATTTCACCTCACAACATAGCCTATGACGCTCTCGGGGTCCATACGTGTGACTGTACAAAATTTTGTGGCTGTAGCTGCGACTCCTCCAACACTTTTCCTTTCACTTTTTCCCCATTATGTAGATAGGGGCAAAATTGTTTGGTGAATTGGAACGCACGGGGTTAAAATTTCACCTCACAACGTAGCCTATGACGCTCTCAGGGTCCAGACGTGTGACTGTGCAAAATTTTGTTTCTGTAGCTGCGACGCCTCCAACACTTTTCCTTTCACTTTTTTCCCCATTATGTAGATAGGGGCAAAATTGTTTGGTGAATTGGAAAGCGCGGGGTTAATATTTCACCTCACAACGTAGCCTATGACGCTCTCAGGGTCCAGACGTGTGACTGTGCAAAATTTTGTTGCTGTAGCTGCGACGCTTCCAACACTTTTCCTTTCACTTTTTTCCCCATTATGTAGATAGGGGCAAAATTGTTTGGTGAATTGGAACGCGCAGGGTTAAAATTTCGCCTCACAATATAGCCTATGACGCTCTCGGGGTCCAGATGTGTGACTGTGCAAAATTTTGTGGCTGTAGCTGCGACGGTGCAGATGCCAATCCCGGACATACACACATACACACACACACACACATTCAGCTTTATATAGTAGATATATATATATATGTATACATATAGTTCACGTAATACTGTATATATGTATATATATCCTTATATATATATATATATATATATATATATATATATAGTGGGTACGGAAATTATTCAGACATGTCTGGCCAAGGTTACAACAAAATTTCTGCAGTACTCAAGGTTCCTAAGAGAACAATGGCCTCCATAATCCTTAAATGGAAGGAGTTTTGGACCCCCAGAAGTCTTCCTAGACCTTGCCGTCCAGCCTAACTGAGTAATCATTGGAGAAGATGCCAGCACTATGCCAGCAGGGTATCTGATAACTGGCAGGATGGCAGGGCTGTTATGACCTGGTGGTTAGGAGCACCAGGAATGACCTGATAGTTAAACCTCAAACAGGACAAGCTCTGGGATGTGGGAGCTCTGCTGACCGCAATCCCTAATCCTATCACACACACTAGAAATAGCCGTGGAGCGCTCCTGACGCTCCCTAGGCGCCTCGTCACAGCCTAAGAACTAGCTAGCCCTAGAGATAGAAAATAAAGCCTACCTTGCCTCAGAGAAATTCCCCAAAGGAAAAGGCAGCCCCCCACATATATTGACTGTGAGTAAAGATGAAAGTCACAAACGCAGAAATGAAACAGGTTTCAGCAAAGGGAGGCCAGACTTACTAAATAGACAGAGGATAGGAAAGGTAGCTTTGCGATCAGCACAAAAAACTACAAAAGACCACGCAGAGTGTGCAAAAAAGACCTCCGCACCGACTAACGGTGCGGAGATGCCAATCTGCATCCCAGAGCTTCCAGCTAGCAAGACAAAATCATGATATACAGCTGGACAAGAAAACAATGAACGAATTAGATAATATCAGGAATTTAGCTTCTGCTGGAGAAGACAGGTCACCAGAAAGATCCAAGAGCGAACTGAAGCAATGCAGAAACATTGACAGCTGCCATGGAGTAACGATCTAAGTGGAGTTAAATAGAGCAGCAAACCAAAGGATAAACCCCGTGACCTGTGTAAGGAACCTCAGAAGCAGCAGCTCCACTCACAGCCACCAGAGGGAGCCCACAGACAGAACTCACCGAAGTACCATTCACGACCACAGGAGGGAGCTCGACAACAGAATTCACAACAGTACCCCCCCCTTGAGGAGGGGTCACCGAACCCTCACCAGAGCCCCCAGGCCGATCAGGATGAGCCAAATGAAAGGCACGAACTAGATCGGCAGCATGAACATTAGAGGCAAAAACCCAGGAATAATCCTCCTGACCATAACCCTTCCACTTGACCAGGTACTGGAGTTTCCGTCTTGAAACACGAGAATCCAAAATCTTCTCCACCACATACTCCAACTCCCCCTCGACCAACACCGAGGCAGGAGGATCAACGGAGGGAACCATAGGCGCCACGTATCTCCGCAACAACGACCTATGGAACACATTATGGATGGCAAAAGAAGCTGGAAGGTCTAAACGAAATGACACAGGATTAAGAATTTCAGAAATCTTATATGGCCCAATGAAACACGGCTTAAACTTAGGAGAGGAAACCTTCATAGGAACATGACGAGATGACAACCAAACCAAATCCCCAAGCAGAAGTCGGGGACCAACACAGCGCCGGCGGTTAGCGAAACGTTGAGCCTTCTCCTGGGACAATGTCAAATTGTCCACCACATGAGTCCAAATCTGCTGCAACCTGTCCACCACAGTATCCACACCAGGACAGTCCGAAGGCTCAACCTGCCCTGAAGAGAAACGAGGATGGAAACCAGAATTGCAGAAAAAAGGAGAAACCAAAGTAGCCAAGCTGGCCCGATTATTAAGGGCGAACTCAGCCAAAGGCAAGAAGGACACCCAATCATCCTGATCAGCAGAAACAAAGCATCTCAGATATGTTTCCAAAGTCTGATTAGTTCGTTCAGTTTGGCCATTAGTCTGAGGATGGAAAGCCGAAGAAAAAGACCAATCAATGCCCATCTTAGCACAAAAGGACCGCCAAAACCTTGAAACAAACTGGGAACCTCTGTCCGAGACAATGTTCTCCGGAATGCCATGCAAACGAACCACATGCTGGAAAAACAATGGCACCAAATCATAGTAACATAGTAACATAGTAACATAGTTAGTAAGGCCGAAAAAAGACATTTGTCCATCCAGTTCAGCCTATATTCCATCATAATAAATACCCAGATCTACGTCCTTCTACAGAACCTAATAATTGTATGATACAATATTGTTCTGCTCCAGGAAGACATCCAGGCCTCTCTTGAACCCCTCGACTGAGTTCGCCATCACCACCTCCTCAGGCAAGCAATTCCAGATTCTCACTGCCCTAACAGTAAAGAATCCTCTTCTATGTTGGTGGAAAAACCTTCTCTCCTCCAGACGCAAAGAATGCCCCCTTGTGCCCGTCACCTTCCTTGGTATAAACAGATCCTCAGCGAGATATTTGTATTGTCCCCTTATATACTTATACATGGTTATTAGATCGCCCCTCAGTCGTCTTTTTTCTAGACTAAATAATCCTAATTTCGCTAATCTATCTGGGTATTGTAGTTCTCCCATCCCCTTTATTAATTTTGTTGCCCTCCTTTGTACTCTCTCTAGTTCCATTATATCCTTCCTGAGCACCGGTGCCCAAAACTGGACACAGTACTCCATGTGCGGTCTAACTAGGGATTTGTACAGAGGCAGTATAATGCTCTCATCATGTGTATCCAGACCTCTTTTAATGCACCCCATGATCCTGTTTGCCTTGGCAGCTGCTGCCTGGCACTGGCTGCTCCAGGTAAGTTTATCATTAACTAGGATCCCCAAGTCCTTCTCCCTGTCAGATTTACCCAGTGGTTTCCCGTTCAGTGTGTAATGGTGATATTGATTCCCTCTTCCCATGTGTATAACCTTACATTTATCATTGTTAAACCTCATCTGCCACCTTTCAGCCCAAGTTTCCAACTTATCCAGATCCATCTGTAGCAGAATACTATCTTCTCTTGTATTAACTGCTTTACATAGTTTTGTATCATCTGCAAATATCGATATTTTACTGTGTAAACCTTCTACCAGATCATTAATGAATATGTTGAAGAGAACAGGTCCCAATACTGACCCCTGCGGTACCCCACTGGTCACAGCGACCCAGTTAGAGACTATACCATTTATAACCACCCTCTGCTTTCTATCACTAAGCCAGTTACTAACCCATTTACACACATTTTCCCCCAGACCAAGCATTCTCATTTTGTGTACCAACCTCTTGTGCGGCACGGTATCAAACGCTTTGGAAAAATCGAGATATACCACGTCCAATGACTCACCGTGGTCCAGTCTATAGCTTACCTCTTCATAAAAACTGATTAGATTGGTTTGACAGGAGCGATTTCTCATAAACCCATGCTGATATGGAGTTAAACAGTTATTCTCATTGAGATAATCCAGAATAACATCCCTCAGAAACCCTTCAAATATTTTACCAACAATAGAGGTTAGACTTACTGGCCTATAATTTCCAGGTTCACTTTTAGAGCCCTTTTTGAATATTGGCACCACATTTGCTATGCGCCAGTCCTGCGGAACAGACCCTGTCGCTATAGAGTCACTAAAAATAAGAAATAATGGTTTATCTATTACATTACTTAGTTCTCTTAGTACTCGTGGGTGTATGCCATCCGGACCCGGAGATTTATCTATTATAATCTTATTTAGCCGGTTTCGCACCTCTTCTTGGGTTAGATTGGTGACCCTTAATATAGGGTTTTCATTGTTTCTTGGGATTTCACCTAGCATTTCATTTTCCACCGTGAATACCGTGGAGAAGAAGGTGTTTAATATGTTAGCTTTTTCCTCGTCATCTACAACCATTCTTTCCTCACTATTTTTTAAGGGGCCTACATTTTCAGTTTTTATTCTTTTACTATTGATATAGTTGAAGAACAGTTTGGGATTAGTTTTACTCTCCTTAGCAATGTGCTTCTCTGTTTCCTTTTTGGCAGCTTTAATTAGTTTTTTAGATAAAGTATTTTTCTCCCTATAGTTTTTTAGAGCTTCAATGGTGCCATCCTGCTTTAGTAGTGCAAATGCTTTCTTTTTACTGTTAATTGCCTGTCTTACTTCTTTGTTTAGCCACATTGGGTTTTTCCTATTTCTAGTCCTTTTATTCCCACAAGGTATAAACCGCTTACACTGCCTATTTAGGATGTTCTTAAACATTTCCCATTTATTATCTGTATTCTCATTTCTGAGGATATTGTCCCAGTCTACCAGATTAAGGGCATCTCTAAGCTGGTCAAACTTTGCCTTCCTAAAGTTCAATGTTTTTGTGACTCCCTGACAAGTCCCCCTAGTGAAAGACAGGTGAAACTGCACAATATTGTGGTCGCTATTTCCTAAATGCCCAACCACCTGCAGATTTGTTATTCTGTCAGGTCTATTAGATAGTATTAGGTCTAAAAGTGCTGCTCCTCTGGTTGGATTCTGCACCAATTGTGAAAGATAATTTTTCTTGGTTATTAGCAGAAACCTGTTGCCTTTATGGGTTTCACAGGTTTCTGTTTCCCAGTTAATATCCGGGTAGTTAAAGTCCCCCATAACCAGGACCTCATTATGGGTTGCAGCTTCATCTATCTGCTTTAGAAGTAGACTTTCCATGCTTTCTGTTATATTTGGGGGTTTGTAACAGACCCCAATGAGAAATTTGTTACCATTTTTCCCTCCATGAATTTCAACCCATATGGACTCGACATCCTCATTCCCTTCGCTAATATCCTCCCTTAAAGTGGACTTTAGACAAGACTTTACATAGAGACAAACCCCTCCTCCTCTCCGATTTTTACGATCCTTTCTAAACAGACTGTAACCCTGTAAGTTAACTGCCCAGTCATAGCTTTCATCTAACCATGTCTCGGTTATTCCCACTATGTCAAAGTTACCTGTAGATATTTCTGCTTCTAGTTCTTCCATCTTGTTTGTCAGGCTTCTGGCGTTTGCGAGCATGCAGTTTAGAGGATTTTGTTTTGTTCCAATCTCCTCACTGTGAATTGTTTTAGAAATGTTCTTACCTCCCTTCTGAGTATGTTTTCCTGGGTTGTCTTTGTTCGAGTCTAATGTTTTTCTTCCCGTCCCCTCTCAGAGGAGGAAGGTAATTTAGACAAGGGTACCAAATGGACCATCTTAGAGAAGCGATCACAAACCACCCAAATGACCGACATCCTTTGAGAAACAGGGAGATCAGAAATAAAATCCATGGAAATATGCATCCAGGGCCTCTTCGGGACCGGCAAGGGCAAAAGCAACCCACTGGAACGAGAACAGCAGGGCTTAGCCCGAGCACAAGTCCCACAGGACTGCACAAAAGAACGCACATCCCGTGACAAAGAAGGCCACCAAAAGGATCTAGCCACCAAATCTCTGGTACCAAAGATTCCAGGATGACCAGCCAACACCGAACGATGAACCTCAGAGATAACTCTACTAGTCCATCTATCAGGGACAAACAGTTTCTCCGTTGGACAACGGTCAGGTCTATCAGCCTGAAACTTCTGCAGCACGTGCCGCAAATCAGGGGAGATGGCAGACAAAATTACCCTCTCTTTAAGAATACCCGCCGGCTCCGGAACACCCGGAGAGTCAGGCACAAAACTCCTTGACAGGGCATCAGCCTTCACATTCTTAGATCCCGGAAGGTATGAAACCACAAAATCAAAACGGGAGAAAAAGAGCGACCATCGAGCCTGTCTAGGATTCAACCGTTTGGCAGACTCGAGATAAGTCAAATTCTTGTGATCCGTCAAGACCACCACGCGATGTTTAGCTCCTTCAAGCCAATGTCGCCACTCCTCGAATGCCCACTTCATGGCCAACAACTCTCGATTGCCAACATCATAATTGCGCTCAGCAGGCGAGAATTTTCTAGAAAAGAAGGCACAAGGTTTCATCACTGAGCCATCAGAACTTCTTTGCGACAAAACAGCCCCTGCTCCAATCTCAGAGGCATCAACCTCGACCTGAAACGGGAGCGAAACATCTGGCTGGCACAGCACAGGGGCAGAAGAAAAACGACGCTTCAACTCCTGAAAAGCCTCTACAGCCGCAGAGGACCAATTGACCACATCAGCACCTTTCTTGGTCAAATCAGTCAACGGTTTAGCAACACTAGAAAAATTAGCGATGAAGCGACGGTAAAAATTAGCAAAGCCCAGGAACTTCTGTAGGCTCTTCACAGATGTCGGCTGAGTCCAATCATAAATGGCCTGGACCTTAACAGGGTCCATCTCGATAGTAGAAGGGGAAAAAATGATACCCAAAAACGAAACCTTCTGAACTCCAAAGAGACACTTAGACCCCTTCACAAACAAGGAATTCGCACGAAGGACCTGAAACACCATTCTGACCTGCTTCACATGAGACTCCCAATCATCCGAAAAGACCAAAATGTCATCCAAATATACAATCATGAATCTATCCAGGTACTCTCGGAAGATGTCATGCATAAAGGACTGAAACACAGATGGAGCATTAGAAAGCCCGAATGGCATAACCAGGTACTCAAAAAGGCCCTCGGGCGTATTAAATGCTGTTTTCCATTCATCGCCCTGTTTAATTCGCACCAGATTATACGCCCCTCGAAGATCTATCTTGGTGAACCAACTAGCCCCCTTAATCCGAGCAAACAGATCAGACATCAGTGGCAAAGGATACTGAAATTTGACTGTGATCTTATTAAGAAGGCGGTAATCAATACAAGGTCTTAAAGAGCCATCCTTCTTGGCCACAAAAAAGAACCCTGCTCCCAATGGTGACGACGACGGGCGAATATGACCCTTCTCCAAGGATTCCTTTATATAACTCCGCATAGCAGCGTGCTCTGGCTCAGATAAATTAAACAGTCGGCCCTTAGGAAATTTACTACCGGGAATCAAATTAATAGCACAATCGCAATCCCTATGAGGAGGTAGGGCACCGGATTTGGGCTCCTCAAATACATCCCATTAATCTGATAAAAACTCAGGGAATTCAGAAGGAGTGGAAGGCGAAATTGACAACAATGGAACATCACCATGTACCCCTTGACAACCCCAGCCGGACACAGACATAGATTTCCAATCCAATACTGGATTATGGACCTGTAGCCATGGCAACCCCAAAACGACCACATCATGCAGATTATGCAACACCAAAAAGCGAATATCCTCCTGATGTGCAGGAGCCATGCACATGGTCAATTGCGTCCAGTATTGAGGTTTATTCTTGGCCAAAGGCGTAGCATCAATTCCTCTCAATGGAATAGGATACTGCAAGGACTCCAAGGGAAAACCACAGCGCCTGGCAAACTCCAAGTCCATCAAATTCAGGGCAGCGCTTGAATCCACAAATGCCATAACAGAATAAGACGACAGAGAGCAAATCAGAGTAACGGACAAAAGAAATTTAGACTGTACAGTACCAATGGTGGCAGACCTAGCGAACCGATTAGTGCGCTTAAGACAATCGGAGATAGCATGAGTGGATTCACCACAGTAAAAACACAGTCCATTCCGACGTCTGTGTTCTTGCCATTCAGCTCTGGTCAAAGTCCTATCACAATGCATAGGCTCAGGCCTATTCTCAGAGAACACCGCCAAATGGTGCACAGCTTTGCGCTCACGCAAGCGCCGATCGATCTGAATGGCCAAGGACATAGACTCATTCAGACCAGCAGGCGTGGGAAATCCCACCATGACATCCTTAAGGGCTTCAGAAAGACCCTTTCTGAAAATTGCTGCCAGGGCACATTCATTCCACTGAGTAAGCACAGACCACTTTCTAAACTTCTGACAGTACACCTCCGCTTCATCCTGACCCTGACACAATGCCAGCAAGATTTTCTCTGCCTGATCCACGGAATTTGGTTCATCATAAAGCAATCCAAGCGCCAGAAAAAACGCATCAACATCACGCAATGCAGGATCTCCTGGCGCAAGGGAAAATGCCCAGTCTTGAGGGTCACCACGTAACAAAGAAATAATGATTTTTACTTGTTGAGCGGGGTCACCAGAGGAGCGGGGTTTCAAAGCTAGAAACAGTTTACAATTATTTTTGAAATTCAGAAACTTAGATCTATTCCCAGAAAATAAATCAGGAATAGGAATTCTAGGCTCTAACATCGGATTCCGAACCACAAAATCTTGAATGTTTTGTACCCTTGCAGTGAGATGATCCACACAAGAGGACAGACCTTGAATGTCCATGTCTACACCTGTGTCCTGAACCACCCAAAGGTCTAGGGGAAAAGAAAGACAAAACACAGTGCAAAGAAAAAAAAATGGTCTCAGAACTTCTCTTATCCCTCTATTGAGATGCATTAATACTTTGAGCCAGCTGTACTGTTATGACCTGGTGGTTAGGAGCACCAGGAATGACCTGATAGTTAAACCTCAAACAGGACAAGCTCTGGGATGTGGGAGCTCTGCTGACCGCAATCCCTAATCCTATCACACACACTAGAAATAGCCGTGGAGGCTCCTGACGCTCCCTAGGCGCCTCGTCACAGCCTAAGAACTAGCTAGCCCTAGAGATAGAAAATAAAGCCTACCTTGCCTCAGAGAAATTCCCCAAAGGAAAAGGCAGCCCCCCACATATATTGACTGTGAGTAAAGATGAAAGTCACAAACGCAGAAATGAAACAGGTTTCAGCAAAGGGAGGCCAGACTTACTAAATAGACAGAGGATAGGAAAGGTAGCTTTGCGATCAGCACAAAAAACTACAAAAGACCACGCAGAGTGTGCAAAAAAGACCTCCGCACCGACTAACGGTGCGGAGATGCCAATCTGCATCCCAGAGCTTCCAGCTAGCAAGACAAAATCATGATATACAGCTGGACAAGAAAACAATGAACGAATTAGATAATATCAGGAACTTAGCTTCTGCTGGAGAAGACAGGTCACCAGAAAGATCCAAGAGCGAACTGAAGCAATGCAGAAACATTGACAGCTGCCATGGAGTAACGATCTAAGTGGAGTTAAATAGAGCAGCAAACCAAAGGATAAACCCCGTGACCTGTGTAAGGAACCTCAGAAGCAGCAGCTCCACTCACAGCCACCAGAGGGAGCCCACAGACAGAACTCACCGAAGTACCATTCACGACCACAGGAGGGAGCTCGACAACAGAATTCACAACAGTACCCCCCCCCTTGAGGAGGGGTCACCGAACCCTCACCAGGGCCCCCAGGCCGATCAGGATGAGCCAAATGAAAGGCACGAACTAGATCGGCAGCATGAACATCAGAGGCAAAAATCCAGGAATTATCTTCCTGACCATAACCCTTCCACTTGACCAGGTACTGGAGTTTCCGTCTTGAAACACGAGAATCAAAAATCTTCTCCACCACATACTCCAACTCCCCCTCGACCAACACCGGGGCAGGAGGATCAACGGAGGGAACCATAGGCGCCACGTATCTCCGCAACAACGACCTATGGAACACATTATGGATGGCAAAAGAAGCTGGAAGGTCTAAACGAAATGACACAGGATTAAGAATTTCAGAAATCTTATATGGCCCAATGAAACACGGCTTAAACTTAGAAGAGGAAACCTTCATAGGAACATGACGAGATGACAACCAAACCAAATCCCCAACCAGAAGTCGGGGACCAACACAGCGCCGGCGGTTAGCGAAACGTTGAGCCTTCTCCTGGGACAATGTCAAATTGTCCACCACATGAGTCCAAATCTGCTGCAACCTGTCCACCACAGTATCCACACCAGGACAGTCCGAAGGCTCAACCTGCCCTGAAGAGAAACGAGGATGGAAACCAGAATTGCAGAAAAAAGGAGAAACCAAAGTAGCCAAGCTGGCCCGATTATTAAGGGCGAACTCAGCCAAAGGCAAGAAGGACACCCAATCATCCTGATCAGCAGAAACAAAGCATCTCAGATATGTTTCCAAAGTCTGATTAGTTCGTTCGGTTTGGCCATTAGTCTGATGATGGAAAGCCGAAGAAAAAGACCAATCAATGCCCATCTTAGCACAAAAGGACCGCCAAAACCTTGAAACAAACTGGGAACCTCTGTCCGAGACAATGTTCTCCGGAATGCCATGCAAACGAACCACATGCTGGAAAAACAATGGCACCAAATCAGAGGAGGAAGGTAATTTAGACAAGGGTACCAAATGGACCATCTTAGAGAAGCGATCACAAACCACCCAAATGACCGACATCCTTTGAGAAACAGGGAGATCAGAAATAAAATCCATGGAAATATGCGTCCAGGGCCTCTTCGGGACCGGCAAGGGCAAAAGCAACCCACTGGAACGAGAACAGCAGGGCTTAGCCCGAGCACAAGTCCCACAGGACTGCACAAAAGAACGCACATCCCGTGACAAAGAAGGCCACCAAAAGGATCTAGCCACCAAATCTCTGGTACCAAAGATTCCAGGATGACCAGCCAACACCGAACAATGAACCTCAGAGATAACTCTACTAGTCCATCTATCAGGGACAAACAGTTTCTCCGTTGGACAACGGTCAGGTCTATCAGCCTGAAACTTCTGCAGCACGTGCCGCAAATCAGGGGAGATGGCAGACAAAATTACCCTCTCTAAGAATACCCGCCGGCTCCGGAACACCCAGAGAGTCAGGCACAAAACTCCTTGACAGGGCATCAGCCTTCACATTCTTAGATCCCGGAAGGTATGAAACCACAAAATCAAAACGGGAGAAAAAGAGCGACCATCGAGCCTGTCTAGGATTCAACCGTTTGGCAGACTCGAGATAAGTCAAATTCTTGTGATCCGTCAAGACCACCACGCGATGTTTAGCTCCTTCAAGCCAATGTCGCCACTCCTCGAATGCCCACTTCATGGCCAACAACTCTCGATTGCCAACATCATAATTGCGCTCAGCAGGTGAGAATTTTCTAGAAAAGAAGGCACAAGGTTTCATCACCGAGCCATCAGAACTTCTTTGCGACAAAACAGCCCCTGCTCCAATCTCAGAGGCATCAACCTCGACCTGAAACGGGAGCGAAACATCTGGCTGGCACAGCACAGGAGCAGAAGAAAAACGACGCTTCAACTCCTGAAAAGCCTCTACAGCCGCAGAGGACCAATTGACCACATCAGCACCTTTCTTGGTCAAATCAGTCAACGGTTTAGCAACACTAGAAAAATTAGCGATGAAGCGACGGTAAAAATTAGCAAAGCCCAGGAACTTCTGTAGGCTCTTCACAGATGTCGGCTGAGTCCAATCATCTTCTGTAGGCTCTTCACAGATGTCGGCTGAGTCCAATCATAAATGGCCTGGACCTTAACAGGGTCCATCTCGATAGTAGAAGGGGAAAAAATGAAACCCAAAAACGAAACCTTCTGAACTCCAAAGAGACACGTAGACCCCTTCACAAACAAGGAATTCGCACGAAGGACCTGGAACACCATTCTGACCTGCTTCACATGAGACTCCCAATCATCCGAAAAGACCAAAATGTCATCCAAATATACAATCATGAATCTATCCAGGTACCAACATAGAAGAGGATTCTTTACTGTTAGGGCAGTGAGAATCTGGAATTGCTTGCCTGAGGAGGTGGTGATGGCGAACTCAGTCAAGGGGTTCAAGAGAGGCCTGGATGTCTTCCTGGAGCAGAACAATATTGTATCATACAATTAGGTTCTGTAGAAGGACGTAGATCTGGGGATTTATTATGATGGAATAATAGGCTGAACTGGATGGACAAATGTCTTTTTTCGGCCTTACTAACTATGTTACTATGTTACTCTCGGAAGATGTCATGCATAAAGGACTGAAACACAGATGGAGCATTAGAAAGCCCGAATGGCATAACCAGGTACTCAAAAAAGCCCTCGGGCGTATTAAATGCTGTTTTCCATTCATCGCCCTGTTTAATTCGCACCAGATTATACGCCCCTCGAAGATCTATCTTGGTGAACCAACTAGCCCCCTTAATCCGAGCAAACAGATCAGACATCAGCGGCAAAGGATACTGAAATTTGACTGTGATCTTATTAAGAAGGTGGTAATCAATACAAGGTCTTAAAGAGCCATCCTTCTTGGCCACAAAAAAGAACCCTGCTCCCAATGGTGACGACGATGGGCGAATATGACCCTTCTCCAAGGATTCCTTTATATAACTCCGCATAGCAGCGTGCTCTGGCACAGATAAATTAAACAGTCGGCCCTTAGGAAATTTACTACCGGGAATCAAATTAATAGCACAATCGCAATCCCTATGAGGAGGTAGGGCACCGGATTTGGGCTCCTCAAATACATCCCGGTAATCTGATAAAAACTCAGGGACTTCAGAAGGAGTGGAAGGCGAAATTGACAACAATGGAACATCACCATGTACCCCTTGACAACCCCAGCCGGACACAGACATAGATTTCCAATCCAATACTGGATTATGGACCTGTAGCCATGGCAACCCCAAAACGACCACATCATGCAGATTATGCAACACCAAAAAGCGAATATCCTCCTGATGTGCAGGAGCCATGCACATGGTCAATTGCGTCCAGTATTGAGGTTTATTCTTGGCCAAAGGCGTAGCATCAATTCCTCTCAATGGAATAGGATACTGCAAGGACTCCAAGGGAAAACCACAGCGCCTGGCAAACTCCAAGTCCATCAAATTCAGGGCAGCGCCTGAATCCACAAATGCCATAACAGAATAAGACGACATAGAGCAAATCAGAGTAACGGACAAAAGAAATTTAGACTGTACAGTACCAATGGTGGCAGACCTAGCGAACCGCTTAGTGCGCTTAGGACAATCGGAGATAGCATGAGTGGATTCACCACAGTAAAAACACAGTCCATTCCGACGTCTGTGTTCTTGCCGTTCAGCTCTGGTCAAAGTCCTATCACACTGCATAGGCTCAGGCCTATTCTCAGAGAACACCGCCAAATGGTGCACAGCTTTGTGCTCACGCAAGCGCCGATCGATCTGAGTGGCCAAGGACATAGACTCATTCAGACCAGCAGGCGTGGGAAATCCCACCATGACATCCTTAAGGGCTTCAGAAAGACCCTTTCTGAAAATTGCCGCCAGGGCACATTCATTCCACTGAGTAAGCACAGACCACTTTCTAAACTTCTGACAGTACACCTCCGCTTCATCCTGACCCTGACACAATGCCAGCAAGATTTTCTCTGCCTGATCCACGGAATTTGGTTCATCATAAAGCAATCCAAGCGCCAGAAAAAACGCATCAACATCACGCAATGCAGGATCTCCTGGCGCAAGGGAAAATGCCCAGTCTTGAGGGTCACCACGCAACAAAAAAACAATGATTTTTACTTGTTGAGCGGGGTCACCAGAGGAGCGGGGTTTCAAAGCTAGAAACAGTTTACAATTATTTTTGAAATTCAGAAACTTAGATCTATTCCCAGAAAATAAATCAGGAATAGGAATTCTAGGCTCTAACATCGGATTCCGAACCACAAAATCTTGAATGTTTTGTACCCTTGCAGTGAGATGATCCACACAAGAGGACAGACCTTGAATGTCCATGTCTACACCTGTGTCTTGAACCACCCAAAGGTCTAGGGAAAAAGAAAGACAAAACACAGTGCAAAGAAAAAAAAATGGTCTCAGAACTTCTCTTATCCCTCTATTGAGATGCATTAATACTTTGAGCCAGCTGTACTGTTATGACCTGGTGGTTAGGAGCACCAGGAATGACCTGATAGTTAAACCTCAAACAGGACAAGCTCTGGGATGTGGGAGCTCTGCTGACCGCAATCCCTAATCCTATCACACACACTAGAAATAGCCGTGGAGCGCTCCTGACGCTCCCTAGGCGCCTCGTCACAGCCTAAGAACTAGCTAGCCCTAGAGATAGAAAATAAAGCCTACCTTGCCTCAGAGAAATTCCCCAAAGGAAAAGGCAGCCCCCCACATATATTGACTGTGAGTAAAGATGAAAGTCACAAACGCAGAAATGAAACAGGTTTCAGCAAAGGGAGGCCAGATTTACTAAATAGACAGAGGATAGGAAAGGTAGCTTTGCGATCAGTACAAAAAACTACAAAAGACCACGCAGAGTGTGCAAAAAAGACCTCCGCACCGACTAACGGTGCGGAGATGCCAATCTGCATCCCAGAGCTTCCAGCTAGCAAGACAAAATCATGATATCCAGCTGGACAAGAAAACAATGAACGAATTAGATAATATCAGGAACTTAGCTTCTGCTGGAGAAGACAGGTCACCAGAAAGATCCAAGAGCGAACTGAAGCAATGCAGAAACATTGACAGCTGGCATGGAGTAACGATCTAAGTGGAGTTAAATAGAGCAGCAAACCAAAGGATAAACCCCGTGACCTGTGTAAGGAACCTCAGAAGCAGCAGCTCCACTCACAGCCACCAGAGGGAGCCCACAGACAGAACTCACCGAAGTACCATTCACGACCACAGGAGGGAGCTCAACAACAGAATTCACAACACAGGGCATATGTATTGATGGCATGGATTTTACTCTTCCCTTTGAGCTGGCTCTTCAGGACCTGTCTTACCCTTTGATGGTATTTGGATGTTGCTGCTTTCCTTGCCTCCTCATAATGGTTACCATATCCCTGTGGGATGCCGAGGTACTTGTAGCAAGTCTGTACATCTGCTATGTGCCCTGCTGGTAATTCCACTCCATCAGTCTGACTACCTTGCCTCTCTTTATTACCAATCGGCCACACTTCTCCAGTCCGAAGGTCATCCCGATGTCTTCACTGTAGATCCTTCTCAGGTGGATCAGTGAATTGATGTCTCTTTCATTTTTCGCATAGCTGTGAGTCACCAATGTGACGCTGAGTCACTTCTTACAGAGAAGCCGTGAGTCGGGATAGTCAAGGAGCCTGAAGTCAAAAGCCAGGAGGGTACGTCATAAACAGAGGGAAGAGACAAAGGCGTAGTCAGGCATAGACAGTTGTCCAAGGTCAAAAACACCAGAATGAGGAGCGGGACTAATCTCGTGACCCAGGTAGGAGGGGCCAGATAAAAGCAAAAGTACACGCAGCAGCTGTCAGTTTGGCGTAAACTAGCAGCAGCGCGCAGCCTGGTGAGCAGTGTGCTCCATCCCCGCAACAAACGACAGCTGGAATACCTCCCAATCATTATGAACAAGAGCAATTTATTTGACAGTGGATCATTCAAGAGATGAAGGAGTGTCAACGCCTGCTGCAAGAACTCTCGCCCATGGAATGGCGAGCTAAAGGAGAGGGGGAGTGTAAGGAGGAAGACCGGGCTGCGAGTTCCTGTACCGAGCCGGGTCCACAATTGTTGAGGCTGTCTCCCTTGTTGCCTGGGGAAAAGAATGAGGAGCTGGACCAACCTCATGACCCGGGGCAGAGGGGCCAAATAAAAGCAAAAGCGCAAGCAGCAGCGGGCTTTTTGGCATGAACCAGCAGCGCGCAGGCGGGTGAGCAGTGTGTTCCATCCCCAGAGTACCGGCGCCACGACAGGCTGCATTGGTTGGTCCCCGCCGTCTCCAGCAGGACCGCGGAGGAGAGAGGCACCGTGAACTCAGTGACTAAGATTACCACGCACGAGCAGAGGAGAGAAAGCCGAGCACCGGACAGAATTGTGCGGCCTTCTTTGCCAGTGACTTCGTGCCCATTCCTGTTTGACACTGGAAGTGCTTCGGCCTTGTTTGCTTCGGCTGCACATGATTATGGACTCTGGGAGAGGCTCCAACTGGAAGATGGCTTGCTGTGTTGTAAGGTGCAGTTGGTATGAGAATTAGAAGTCACCTGGCAAGTAGTACTCCCCGACAAGGTGATCAGTGAGGTGGCCACGAAAGCTCATGTGAGAGGGGCTCACTTTAGTTTGGAGAAGACGTTTCAGTAGTTACAGAAACTGGTCTTTTATCCTCATTTGAAGTCTGCAGTGGAAGAGGTCTGTCGACAGTGTCAGAGTTGTGAAGTGGCTAAACCTCCAGAACAGAGAACTCCTACGCAGACTATTATGACCTCCACTCCCTTGGAACTGCTAATGATCGACTATTTGACCATGGGTCCTGCTCATCTCAGATATGAACATTGTCTTGTAATGACCGATCATTTCATTAAGTTCGCTGTGGTGACTGCGACGGGGATAAGACGGCTGAGTCAGCTGCACAGGCCATTTGTCGAGATCTCTTCCATGTTGTATCGGTGCCCGAAAAGGACCCATTCTGACCAAGGTGCCTGCTTTCAAGGTCAAGTGATGGAGGAACTACACCGCCTGTATCAAATTAAAAAGCCCAGGATGACACCTTATCATCCGCAGGGGAATGGTGCCTGCGAACATTTTAACCGGACGCTGATTGAAATGTTGAGATCATTGGAGGAAGACAGGAAAGTCCGTTGGCCTAAGTATGTAGCTGAGTTAGTCTGGGTGTACAATAACCGAGTACACAGTACAACCGGATACACGCCATACACCCTGCTGTTCAGCCGAAATGGAAGAGAGATTACCAAACTGAAGTTGGACCCAGAGGAGGACTACCCGCTGACGGGGGTGTTCACCTGGGTCCGCGAACATCGACATCGCTTGCAGACTCTACATCGACTAGTACAGACCCAGTTTCGGGAACTTGAGCACCATGAGATGACACCCCTGCGAGGGACAGCTCTCAAGGTGGGGGACCGATTATTGGTCCGAGACAAGCGACCTCGAGGCAAGCTAGAGCATCTATGGGAACAAACTCCATATCGGGTGAAATGCTGAATTGGGACTGATGGACCAGTCAATGAAGTCCTGCCTGAGGGGGAAGAAGGGGCCCCTACCCTGTAGTCCACCGAAGCATGCTATGTCCTCGCCTGTCATGAGATCCCAAAATAGAAGAAAGAGCGCCAAGTGTTTCCGAAGTGTCTACTCTGGCGACCTTTGATGGTGATGAAGAAGAAGACCCTGCTTCACCCTCTGATCTTGACAGTCCGCTACCCACTGACCCAGGGGAAGTGCAAGAACCTAAAACTCCCGATATGACTGCTCCATTGAACCCAGATGCGTCCCTGACTGAAATTACCACGCACGAGCAGAGGAGAGAAAGCCGAGCACCAGACAGAATTGTGCGACCTTCCATGCCAGTGACTTTGCGCTCGTTCTCGTTTGACACTGGAAGTGCTGCGGCCTTGTTTGCATCAGCTGCACGTGTTTATGGACTCTGGGAGAGGCTCCAACTGGAAGATGGCTTGCTGTGTCGTAAAGTGCAGTTGGTATGAGGCTGCCTCCCTTGTTGCCAGGGGGAAAGAATGAGGAGCCGGACCAACCTCATGACCCGGGCAGGAGGGGCCAAATAAAAGCAAAAGCGCTCACAGCAGCGGACAGTTTGGCGTGAACTAGCAGCAGCGTGCAGCCGGGTGAGCAGTGTGCTCCATCCCCAGAGTACCGATGCCCCAACGGGCTGCGTTGGGTGGTCCCCACCATCTCCAGTGTGACCGCTGAGGAGAGAGGTACCATGCGCTCAGTGACTGAGAGTACCACACACAAGGAGAGAAAGCCGAGCACCGGACAGAATCGTGCGGCCTTTCCTGCCAGTGACTTTGCGCCTGTTCCCGATTGACACTGGAAGTGCTGCAGCCTTGTTTGCTTCAGCTGCATGTGTTTATGGACTAGAGGTTCAGCGGAAGGTACCGGAGACCGACCACTGCTGCCAGTAGACGGACCATCATTTAAAGGACCATATCTGAGGACATCTCCCCGGATGCTGCCGATTCTACAACCCCTGTGGGACCACCTGCTGAGGAGGAACATAAAGGACACGATAAGTTCCTTAACTACACTGCTATTGTTTTACTTTCATTATTCCTATTAACCATTCTTTAACCATTTACCTCCCTGCGAGGAGTGAATACCCTGTTCTATTAAATTGTTACATTTGACTACCTTTGCTCTGCCTTCTGTCAGTGACTGCATACCCCACAACATTTATTTATGGCACCTTGCCAGGTATTGTTCTACATTAGGCTATTGTAAATACCCCCCTTTTTGCTGCATACAGTATATTTTTGTGTACTCCAACAGGGCTCTTTCTTTACTTGGGCATTACTCTGTACCACAGGCTCTGTGGTGATTGGCAGATGACATATTTGGGGACGCCCTTATATTGTCAGTATATATTGCATTAGTATCTGGAACTTTGCCTCAGATATATGCAAATCATTATATAGTTTTTTGAGTTGCTATCTATATACATGTGCAATTGTGTTTGTCCTCACCACAAGCTTGCCGTGTCCAGGTTAATTACATTATGTGGAGAAGGGTGTTTTGTGATTATGTTTTAACTAGATTGTGGCCCGATTCTAACGCATCGGGTATTCTAGAATATGCATGTCCCTGTAGTATATGGACAATATGGACTGATTGGTCGAGGCAACCTTTATGACATCTTCGTCGCCATGGCAACCATTATGACATCTACGTCGATACTGTGCCCGTCGCTGAATCAGAAACATGGGATTTCTATGTCCTTTATGACATCATCGTCGCTGTGCCCGTTGCTGATTGGTCGAGGCCTGGCGGCCTTGACCAATCAGAGACGCGGGATGTCTACGTCCTTTATGACATCATCGTCGCTGTGCCCGTCGCCAGAGCAGAGAAGCAGAGCGCCGAGGACAGACAGCGGTAGGTAAGTATGTAGCGGTTGTTTTTTTTACTTTAACGATGGTAACCAGGGTAAACATCGGGTTACTAAGCGCGGCCCTGCGCTTAGTAACCCGATGTTTACCCTGGTTACCAGCGAAGACATCGCTGAATCGGTGTCACACACGCCGATTCAGCGATGTCTGCGGGGAGTCCAGCGACGAAACAAAGTTCTGGACTTTCTTCCCCGACCAGCGACAGCACAGCAGGGGCCTGATCGCTGCTGCCTGTCACACTGGACGATATCGCTAGCCAGGACGCTGCAACGTCACGGATCGCTAGCGATATCGTCTAGTGTGATGGTACCTATAGATTGGTTTTATATTCATGTGTGTTTTGTGTATTTATACAATAAGCTTTGATCTTATCTTCATCATCAAGCAGGTGTGCACATATTTATGTAGTGGCTTTCTTCTTTCGTTTTGGTATATGCAGCTTTTCATGCATTGTGTAGCACCCTGATCTAATATTGCTATATATTCAATATTGTTTATAGTAATGCTTCTGATCCTTCATGCACACACATACATCCAGTTGGGCTGCACATGCCTCGTCACCATGGGTGCTGTCACTTCTGGTGGGCGTCACCCCCAGTCCGACAGTACACGCGGATATTTAATCAGGCCATACAGCCCCAGATGGCAACCACCCAGCAGGGAAACGTAGGTGCGGGAGCGCCACGTGGAATCATGACAACACAGGTAATCACTGCAGGTCGGTTAGAGTATTAGCTGCTATGCCACCAACTTTATGCAATTCCCATGAATTGTCCTTCCCTTACATCCAGGGTTGGACTGGCCCCACGGAGAACCGAAGGATTCTCCGGTGGGCCCAGGCTGGCATGCAGGGCCAGCAGCTGCCTATGGCCCCCCACTGCTCCAGGGGCCCAAGCCAGTGGCATGTTGCTAATAGCGGCACACCCCGCAGCTGCTATGGGGGCCCCCGGTGACAGAGGAGCAGCGGCGGGTGACAGGCAGAAGCCAGCTGCTGCGGCTAAAGCCTGGGGGAGGGAGGAGAGGGATGAATATTCATTTCACTTTAATAGCAGGCAGTGTTAACCGCAAGATGAATCTAACACTACTCGCTGCTTTCAGGGCTGGCTCCCCCAGGGGCCCCCAGCCCACGCGGCCGCTATGGGGCCGTAAGTCAGGGGGGCCCAGCGCCAGCACCGCCTCGCCAGTGTGCACCGCATTCAACTGTATCTGTATAATAGATGCCGATACAGTTGAAAGCAATAATGGAGGAGCGAATGTCAGGTGACACTCCCTCTCCTATCAGTCCCCTTTGCCTCTGCCTCTGACATTGCATGTGCATGATGACATCACTTCATCGCGTACCCACTGTGTGCGTGGCAAACGGCAGTGCAGCTGCTGATAAAGGAACAGATCCGGAATCAGTGTGGGAGCGAGGAGGAGAGGTGAGTATTGTGTTTGATTTTTTATATATTTATCACTTGAGTCCTGGTTGCATTATATTCTTTGTAGGAGAAGCTGCATTATATTCTGTGGGAGCAGGCTGCATTATATTCTGTGTGGGGGAGGCTGTATTATACCCTATGAGGAGAAGCTGCATTATATTCTATGGGTGGGCTGCATTATATCCTATGAGGGGAGGCTGCATTATACCCTATGAGGGGAGGCTGCATTATACCCTATGAGGGGAGGCTGCATTATATTCTGTGGGGGGAGGCTGCATTATACCCTATGAGGGGAGGCTGCATTATACCCTATGAGGGGAGGCTGCATTATATTCTGTTTGGGGGAGACTGCATTATACCCTATGAGGGGAAGCTGCATTATACTCTATGAGGGGGCTGCATTATACCCTATGAGGGGAGGTGTTGTGAATTCTGCTCTTGGGTTCCCTCCAGTGGTTGTTGGTGGGAATGCAGTTGTCTCTGACTCGCAGTCCTGGCCAGGTGTATCGGATGATTACAATTCTGACTGGGATATTTAGGTGTGCAGGATCCTTTAGCCCTTGCCAGTTGTCAATGTTCCTTGTGAAGTGTTGGATCACTTTCTGGCTAATCCTGCTTGCTGCCAAATTCAGCAAAGATAAGTGTTTGGTTTTTGTATCTGTGGCACACTGCTGTGTGCTTGTTTCAGTTTTATTCCTGCTCTGATTGTAGGATTCACTGGAGTTGCAGATTTATGCTCCTACATCTTTTAGTAGATGTAGGAAGTTTTTTTGTATATTCTGCTGTGTATGTTTTGAAGGGTTTTAATACTGACCGCACAGAACTCTGTCCTATCTGGTCCTATCTAGCTAGAGTGGCCTCCTGTGCTAAATCCTGTTTTTCTGCCTGTGTATGTTTTTTCCTCTCCGACTCACCGCCAATATTTGTGGGGGGCTGTCTATCCTTTGGGGATTTGCTCTGAGGCAAGATAGTATTCCAATTTCCATCTTTAGGGGTATTTAGTCCTCCAGCTGTGACGAGGTGTCTAGGTGTGTTAGGTACACTCCACGGCTACTTCTAGTTGCGGTGTTAAGTTCAGGATTGCGGTCAGTATAGTGGACACCTTCTCCAGTGAAAGTTCTCATGCAGCTCCTAGGTCACCGGATCATAACAGTACAACTGGCCAACAATGAGTTAAATGCATCTCAGAAGAAGGGAAGGAAGCTCTTGAGCCATTTTTTTTCTCCAGTCTGTTTTGTGTTCTCTTCCCTCTTAATATCTGGGTGGCTGAGGAGCCTGGTGCAAGCATGAATGTTCAGGAATTAGCTTCTCGTGTAGACCAGCTTGCTGCTAGGGTGCAAGGTATTTCTGATTATATTGTTCAGACTCCTGCTTTAGAACCGAAGATTCCTACTCCTGATTTGTTTTCTGGTGACAGGTCTAAATTTTTGAGTTTTAAAAACAACTGTAAACTCTTTTTTGACCTGAGACCTCGATCCTCTGGTGATTCCATTCAGCAGGTAAAGATCGTAATCTCACTGCTGCGTGGCGACCCGCAGGATTGGGCGTTTTCCCTGGAATCTGGGAATCCGGCTTTGCTTAATATTGATTCCTTTTTTCAGGCTTTAGGACTATTATATGATGAACCTAATTCTGTGGCTCAAGCTGAGAAGACCTTGTTGGCCCTGTCTCAGGGTCAAGAGGCGGCAGAATTGTATTGTCAGAAATTCAGAAAATGGTCTGTGTTGACAAAATGGAATAATGATGCTTTGGCTGCAATTTTCAGAAGGGGGCTTTCTGAATCCGTTAAAGATGTTATGGTGGGGTCTCCCACGCCTTCCGGTCTGAGTGATTCTATGTCTCTGGTCATTCAGATTGACTGACGCCTGCGGGAGCGCAGAACTGTGCGCACTGTGGCGTTATCCTCAGAGCAAATTTCTGAGCCTATGCAATGTGATAGAATTCTGTCTAGAATGGAACGACAAGGTTTCAGACATCAAAAAAGGTTGTGTTATTATTGTGGCGACGCTTCTCATGTCATTTCTGTCTGCCCTAAGCGGACAAAGAGGATCGCCAGTTCAATTACCATCAGTACTGTACAACCTAAATTTCAGTTATCTGTGTCCTTGATCTGCTCATTGTCATCATTTTCTGTCATGGCGTTTGTGGATTCAGGCGCCGCCTTGAATTTAATGGATTTTGAGTTTGCCAAGCGTTGTGGTTTTCCCTTGCAGCCTTTGCAGAACCCTATTCCTTTAAGGGGCATTGATGCTACACCCTTGGCTAAAAATAAGCCCCAGTTTTGGACACAGGTGACCATGCGCATGGTGCCAGCTCATCAGGAAGATTGCCGATTTCTGGTGTTGCATAACTTGCATGATGCTATCGTGCTGGGTTTTCCGTGGTTACAGGTACATAATGCTGTGTTGGATTGGAAGTCCATGTCTGTGACTAGTTGGGGTTGTCAGGGGGTTCATAATGATGTTCCTTTGATGTCAATCTCCTCTTCTTCACCTTCTGAAATTCCAGAGTTTTTGTCTGATTTTCAGGATGTATTCGATGAGCCCAAGACCAGTTTCCTTCCACCGCACAGGGACTGCGATTGTGCTATTGATTTGATTCCAGGCTGTAAGTGTTAGGAGTCGAGTTTCCTCTGCTGCACAGGGGGAATCTCGATCCGTGTCTGCTGCGGTCTCCCATTCGGTATCGGCCGCAGTGGGCTCTGCTCAGCGGAGACGTCGCTCCCAGCGTCTCGCTGGGGCTGATTCGGTGCATAGGGTCACTACTGCCTTTTCTGGCTTTCCTATGGTACCCTGCACTGATCTGCGGCGCGCGAGCCTCTCTGGGACTAAGTCCTTGTTTACTCACACTGAGCATGCCCAGGGCAGGGTCTCCCATTGGAGGTCGAGGGCCACATGTTCAGTCACATGCTCAGGTGCTGCAGTACATTCCATTGGTCCTTCTGGAAGGTCCTGAAAGGGCAAAACATGCTCAGGTACTGCAGCACTTTCCATTGGTCCTTCTGGAAGGTCCTGAAAGGGCAAAAACTTCAGTAGCAGCTTCCTGTGCTGCAACTATATAAACTGTGCATGACAGCACGGCCATGCGCTAGTATCGTCTTTTGCTATATGCTTTGCGCCAATGTGGTCATGTGTATAAATGTGTTCAGGGACCCTGCTGAAATAAGCCCCTAGAATGCTGGCTCCTCCGGCGAGGAGATTGAGTATGCATGCATGACCACTCACTGCTCACATCTGGGTAGTTGGCCTGTGCCTCTGTGAAAGTCTAACAGGGCACAGAGCTCACCTCTCGCGGTTACTCTGTGAAGCTAACAGAGTTAGTATATACCGCCATATAGAGCCGCCATTATTTAGCAGCAGGTACTTTCCTGCACGGTGGATCCCGGGTTGCGAACGCTCCAATTCCTTTTAATAAACAATATATTTGGTGCGTTCCGCCAACCCTAACAGTATACTAGCGCCAGGATCTGGCTAAGTAACGGCGGATGAACAGCGATTGCAGGGGTACATCCAGCTGCTGGAGGGCCGGCTGGCGTCTCTTGAGCGTGCAACCTCGTCGGTGGATGTTACCGCAATAGCTGTTCAGGCTGCTAGCGTGGCTGGCTGCAGCAGCTTTACCCACTGCCACCTCTGTTCCGACCCTATCTCACCTTCCTTTGCCTGAGAGATACTCTGGGGACAGTAAGTCCTGTAGGGGTTTCGTGAGCCAATGTGGTATACACCTCGAGCTTCTGGCTGCACGTTTCCCTACTGAGCGGGCAAAGGTGGGATTCATAATCTCTCTCCTGTCGGACAGAGCGTTGGAGTGGGCTACGCCGCTGTGGGAGCGCAACGATCATGTGGTGCGGAGTGTTCCTAGGTTTCTGGACACTCTGAAACAGGTCTTTTTAGGACCTCAAGTCACCCATGATACAGCGCTCCAACTGCTGGCTTTGACTCAGGGTTCAACCATGGTCAGCCATTTTGCTGTTCACTTCCGGACATTAGCGTCTGAGTTGGAATGGCCAGATAAAACCCTCATTCCCGTATTTTGGAGGGGGCTGGCTGACCATGTGAAGGACGCTTTGGCCACTAGGGAGATTCCCGCCACACTGGAGGAGCTCATAGCCGTATCTACTTGTATTGACCTCCGTTTTAACGAGCGGAGGTTGGAGCGAGCCCAGTGTAGGCAGAGGTTTCGGCTGGCTCCCACCTTCGCCAAACCTTTGGAATCTCCAGTCCAGGCATCCGAGTCACATGAGGCCTTAGAGGTGACATGAGCGGGATCCAAGTCTCAGTCTGCCCGTGCACATAAGGTCCGTCATGTTTGCCAGCAGTCAGGACACCTTGCCTCCAAGGGTCCTCAGCGGTCGGGGAAACGTCAGCGTCTAGTGGCAGTTGGAGGAGGTACACTAGACACGGCGACGTTTGCCTCAAAGTTGTCCTTCAAGTGGACAATTACCATAGGCCCATCCACTCTTATGGTCGAGCTATGCGTGGATTCTGGGGCAGAGGGTAACTTTATGTCTTCCGCTTTTGCCCAGCGTCACGCAATACCCTTGGTGATGCTCGCCTAGCCGGTAACCGTCCGAGTGGTAAATGGGTCAACACTACCTTCACAGATTACCCACCAAACCATTCCTTTCACGCTATCTGTGTCTCCATCACATCAGGAGATAATCTCCCTATTAGTCATTCCTGAGGGAATTGATGAGGTCCTGTTGGGGATACCATGGCTTCGCTACCATTCTCCTCATATTGAGTGGTCCTCTGGGAGAATTTTGGGTTGGAGTAAATCTTGCGAGGGTAGATGTCTGAGGGAGTGCGTTCAGGTTGCTACTACACAGGTACCCGCAGATCTTTCCTCTCTCCCCAAGCACTATTGGCCCTATGCAGACGTGTTCTCCAAAAGAGCTGCGGAGACCCTTCCGCCTCACCGCCCCTATGACTGTCCTATTGACCTCTTGCCTGGTGCTGAGCCTCCCCGGGGTCGAGTCTATCCGTTATCTCTCCCGGAGACGGAGGCAATGTCCCAGTACATCCAGGAGAATCTGGCAAGAGGATTCATTAGGAAGTCAGTGTCACCGGCAGGGGCAGGGTTCTTCTTCGTACAGAAGAAGACTGGAGACTTACGTCCATGCATAGACTACAGGGGTCTTAACGCCATCACCGTTAAGAACAAGTACCCACTACCCCTGATATCTGAGCTGTTTGATAGGCTACGGGGAGCGAGGGTATTTACAAAGTTAGATCTGCGGGGTGCTTACAACCTGATTCGCATCCGTGAGGGGGATGAATGGAAGACGGCTTTTAACACCAGGGATGGGCACTATGAATATCTGGTGATGCCCTTCGGGCTCTGTAATGCCCCAGCCGTTTTCCAAGACTTTGTGAACGACATCTTCCGGGATATGCTCACCACCTCGGTCGTAGTCTATCTGGATGATATTCTCATCTTCTCTCCAGATATTGACTCCCATCGGAGAGATGTTCGCAATGTCTTCGACCTCTTACGGGCAAATTCCCTCTACGCCAAGTTGGAGAAGTGTGTGTTTGAGCAGGAGTCCTTGCCTTTCCTTGGTTATATCATCTCTGCCCAGGGTTTGGCTATGGATCCTGCCAAGCTACAGGCTGTAATGGACTGGCAAGAACCCCATTCTCTTAAAGCGGTGCAGCGCTTTATGGGGTTCATTAATTACTATCGCCAGTTCATTCCACACTTTTCAACTTTGGTAGCTCCCTTGGTTGCCCTCACCAAGAAGGGAGCAAATCCCAAGTTGTGGTCAGAGGAGGTCTCCAAAGCCTTTCTCTCGATCAAGTCACACTTCGCTAGCCCTCCCATCCTACATCGCCCCGATGTTGATAAGCCATTTATCTTGGAGGTGGATGCCTCATCCGTTGGTGCTGGAGCAGTCCTTTTCCAAAAGGATGCTCAAGGTCGGAAGCATCCTTGCTTCTTCTTCTCCAAGACCTTCACACCAGCGGAGAGGAATTATTCCATCGGGGACAGGGAGTTGCTGGCCATGAAGTTGGCTTTTTCGGAGTGGAGACATCTCTTGGAGGGAGCTCGCTTTCCCTTCCAAGTCTTCACTGACCACAAGAACTTGGTGTATCTGCAAACGGCCCAGCGGCTGAATTCTCGCCAGGCTAGATGGTCCCTGTTCTTCTCCCGGTTCCATTTTACTCTCCATTTCCTCTCCGGGGAGAAGAACGTTCGTGCTGACGCTCTCTCCCGCTCCGTGGTGTCATCGGAGGAGGAGCCTCGGCTTATTGTCCCTTCTGAGAGCCTGAGAACTGTAGCTCCGGTTTCGCTAGAGTCTGTGCCCCCGGGCAAGACTTTCGTACCAGCTAACTTGCGACCGGAGGTTCTCTCTTGGGCTCACTCCTCCAGAGTGGGTGGGCATTTTGGGACCAAGAGGACATCTGAGCTTCTGGCGAGAACATACTGGTGGCCGCATATGGCCCGAGATGTCAAGGACTATATTCAGGCGTGCGTTTCTTGCGCCCAGAATCGGTCTCCTCGGCAACGGCCTGCTGGGTTGCTTTACCCTCTACCGGTGGCAGACATGCCCTGGGAGATGGTCGGGATGGACTTTGTGGTGGGTCTACCCAAGACGCGTGGCTGCTCCATTATTTGGGTTGTCACCGACCACTTCTCCAAGATGGTGCATTTGGTGCCGCTTCCTCGGTTACCCTCAGCACGGGCCTTGGCGGTGTTGTTCATTAAACACGTTTTTCGTTTGCATGGTATGCCTGATAAGATTGTCAGCGATCGGGGTCCCCAGTTCGCATCTCGGTTTTGGAGAGAGCTCTGCCGTTTACTCAGCATAGAGTTAAACCTCTCCTCTGCATACCATCCCGAGATGAATGGGTTGGTGGAGAGAACCAGCCAGACTCTGGTGACATATTTGCAACATTTCGTCTCTGCTAGGCAGGATGACTGGGCATCTTTGCTACCTTGGGCGGAATTTGCCCTGAACAACGCCGTAGCCGTTTCCACTGGTCAAACTCCTTTTCTCCTTAATTACGGCCAGCATCCGCGTGCCCTGTGCCCATGCCCGTGTCATCCACCGATTCTAGGGTGGCAGACTGGGCGGTGGAGGCACGTGACATCTGGGACGGCACACAGGATGCCATCCGGGCCTCCAAGGAGAGAATGAGGGTTTCGGCTGATACACACCGGCGCCCCGCTCCGGTCTTTGCTCCTGGCGACTTAGTGTGGCTCTCCGCCTGTAACATCAGGCTGCGAGTTGAGTCCACTAAGTTTGCTCCCCGCTACATTGGCCCTTTTAAGGTTCTGGAACAGGTCAACCCTGTGGTCTACCGTTTGGCTATTCCTCCACGCCTTGGTATCACCGATACTTTCCACGTTTCCCTCTTAAAGCTCGTTCATTTGTCCCGGTTTTCCGAGTCATCTGCTGGGACATCGGGTTCATCCACGGATGAGTTTGAGGTGAATGCTATTGTGGGGTGCAAGGTGGTACGTGGCAAGAAATTTTATCTGGTGGACTGGAAGGGTCACGGCCCAGAGGATAGACCCTGGGAGCCTGTGGAGCACATTCGGGCTCCGCTGCTTATCGCAGCTTTTGAGCGTAGTGAGGCTCAAGGAGGGGGGGGGGGGCCCTAGGAGGGGGGTAATGTTAGGAGTCGAGTTTCCTCTGCTGCACAGGGGGAATCTCGATCCGTGTCTGCTGCGGTCTCCCATTCAGTATCGGCCGCAGTGGGCTCTGCTCAGTGGAGACGTCGCTCCCAGCGTCTCGCTGGGGCTGATTCGGTGCATAGGGTCACTACTGCCTTTTCTGGCTTTCCTATGGTACCCTGCACTGATCTGCGGCGAGCGAGCCTCTCTGGGACTAAGTCCTTGTTTACTCACACTGAGCATGCCCAGGGCAGGGTCTCCCATTGGAGGTCGAGGGCCACATGTTCAGTCACATGCTCAGGTGCTGCAGTACATTCCATTGGTCCTTCTGGAAGGTCCTGAAAGGGCAAAACATGCTCAGGTACTGCAGCACTTTCCATTGGTCCTTCTGGAAGGTCCTGAAAGGGCAAAAACTTCAGTAGCAGCTTCCTGTGCTGCAACTATATAAACTGCGCATGACCGTACGGCCATGCGCTAGTATCGTCTTTTGCTATATGCTTTGCGCCAATGTGGTCATGTGTATAAATGTGTTCAGGGACCCGGCTGAAATAAGCCCCTAGAATGCTGGCTCCTCCGGCGTGGAGATTGAGTATGCATGCATGACCACTCACTGCTCACATCTGGGTAGTTGGCCTGTGCCTCTGTGAAAGTCTAACAGGGCACAGAGCTCACCTCTCGCGGTTACTCTGTGAAGCTAACAGAGTTAGTATATACCGCCATATAGAGCCGCCATTATTTAGCAGCAGGTACTTTCCTGCACGGTGGATCCCGGGTTGCGAACGCTCCAATTCCTTTTAATAAACAATATATTTGGTGCGTTCCGCCAACCCTAACAGTAAGTTTCCTAAGGGTCGACTTTTTAATCTATCTGTGCCTGAACATACCGCCATGCGGAGCTATATTAAGGAGTCTTTGGAGAAAGGGCATATTCGGCCATCTTCTTCACCGTTGGGAGCGGGGTTCTTTTTTGTTGCTAAAAAAGATGGTTCCTTGAGACCCTGTATAGATTATCGCCTCTTGAATAAAATCACGGTGAAGTTTCAATACCCTTTACCTTTGCTTTCCGATTTGTTTGCTAGGATTAAGGGAGCTAGTTGGTTTACCAAGATTGACCTTCGAGGGGCATATAATCTTGTTCGTATTAAGCAGGGTGATGAATGGAAAACTGCGTTTAACACGCCCGAAGGCCATTTTGAATAACTTGTGATGCCATTCGGACTCTCTAATGCACCATCTGTTTTTCAGTCCTTCATCATCTTGATAAATTCTTGATTGTATATTTGGACGATATTTTGATTTTTTCCGATGATTGGGAGTCTCATGTGCAACAGGTCAGGATGGTATTTCAGATCCTTCGTGACAATGCCCTGCTTGTGAAAGGGTCTAAGTGTCTCTTTGGGGTGCAGAAAGTCTCTTTTTTGGGCTTCATTTTTTCTCCTTCGTCTATAGAGATGGATCCGGTTAAGGTTCAGGCCATTCATGATTGGATTCAGCCCACATCCGTGAAGAGCCTTCAGAAATTTTTGGGTTTTGCAAATTTTTATCGCCGTTTCATTGCTAATTTTTCCAGCGTGGTTAAACCCTTGACCGATTTGACGAAGAAAGGCGCTGATGTGGCGAATTGGTCCTCTGCGGCTGTCTCTGCTTTTCAGGAGCTTAAACGTCGATTTACTTCTGCTTCAGTGTTGCGCCAACCGGATGTTTCTCTTCCGTTTCAGGTTGAGGTTGATGCTTCTGAGATTGGGGCAGGGGCCGTTTTGTCTCAGAGGGATCCTGTTGGTTCCTTAATGAAACCGTGTGCCTTCTTTTCCCGTACGTTTTCGCCTGCTGAACGCAATTATGATGTCGGCAATCGGGAGTTGTTGGCTATGAAGTGGGCGTTTGAGGAGTGGCGACATTGGCTTGAGGGAACTAAGCACCGTATTGTGGTCTACTCTTGACCGATCATAAGAATTTGATTTACCTCGAGTCTGCTAAACGGCTGAATCCTAGACAGGCTCGATGGTCCTTGTTTTTTTCCCGTTTTGATTTCGTGGTCTCGTACCTTCCGGGTTCTAAGACTATTAAGGCTGATGCCCTCTCTAGGAGTTTTTTGCCTGATTCTCCTGAGGTCTTAGAGCCGGTCAGTATTCTGAAAGAGCGGGTGGTCCTTTCTGCCATTTCCCCTGATTTACGATGGGTTCTTCAGGAATTTCAGGCTGACAAACCTGACCGCTGTCCTGTGGGGAAATTGTTTGTTCCTGACAGATGGACTAGTAGAGTAATTTCTGAGGTTCACTGTTCCGTGTTGGCCGGTCATCCTGGCATTTTTGGTACCAGAGACTTGATTGGTAGATCCTTTTGATGGCCTTCTTTGTCACGTGATGTGGGTTCTTTTGTGCAGTCCTGTGGGACTTGGGCGCGGGCCAAGCCTTGTTGTTCCCGTGCTAGTGGGTTGCTTTTGCTATTGCCAGTCCCTGAGAGGCCCTGGACGCATATTTCGATGGATTTTATTTCTGATCTTCCGGTCTCCCAGAAGATGTCTGTTATCTGGGTTGTTTGTGACCGGTTCTCTAAGATGGTTCATTTGGTGCCCTGTTATGAACTGGTGGTTTAGGAGCAACATGGGACGAGCTCTGAAGAAGGTGGTACCTGTACTGACCGCAGTCCGTAAGCTCAACACAACACTAGAAGTAGCCGTGGGATGCTCCTGTCACTCCCTAGGCACCTCGTCACAGCCTGAGAAATAACTACCCCTAAAGATAGAAACAGGAAAGCTATCTTGCCTCAGAGAAAATCCCCAAAGGATAGATAGCCCCCCACAAGTAATGACTGTGAGTGGAGAGGGAAAAGACATACGTAGAATGAAACCAGGATGTAGCACAGGAGGCCAGTCTAGCTAGATAGATAGGACAGGACGGAATACTGTGCGGTCAGTATTAAAAACTACAAAAATCCACACAGAGTTTACAAAAATCTCCACACCTGACTAAAGGTGTGGAGGGTAAATCTGCTTCCCAGAGCTTCCAGCTTAACTGAATTAATCCATACAGACAAGCTGGACAAAACATAGAATGCACAGAACGAATAAGTCCACAACATGTGGACAGAAAAGAGCAAAGAAAGGACTTATCTTTCCTGAACTGGTCAGGATATCAGGGAAATCCAAGAGAGATGTGAATCCAACCAGGAACCATTGACAAGTGGCACTGGCTGAAGGGAAGAGCCAGGCATAAATAGCCGAGCAGAAAGACAATCAGTGGAAGCAGCTGCAGACTGCTAAATCCAAGGCGCAGCCATTCCACTTAAAACCACCGGAGGGAGCCCAAGAGCAGAACTCACAAAAGTGCCACTTACAACCACCGGAGGGAGCCCAAGCGCGGAATTCACAACAGTGCCCTTACCGAAATTGCCTTCCTCTTCTGATTTGGTTCCGTTGTTCTTTAATAATCTTTATTTTATTTTTATATTCTTTCAGCATGTGGTTCGTTTGCATGGTATTCCGGAGAATATTGTGTCCAACAGAGGTTCCCAGTTTGTTTCTAGGTTTTGGCGGGCCTTTTGTGCTAGGCTGGGCATTGATGTGTCTTTTTCTTCTGCATTTCATCCTCAGACAATTGGCCAGACCGAGCGAACTAATCAGACCTTGGAGACTTATTTGAGATGCTTTGTGTCTGCTGATCAGGATGATTGGGTGGCCTTCTTGCCATTGGCCGAGTTTGCCCTAAATAATCGGGCTAGTTCTGCTACCTTGGTTTCGCCTTTCTTTTGTAATTTTGGTTTTCATCCTCGTTTTTCTTCTGGGCAGGTTGAGCCTTTTGACTGTCCTGGTGTGGATTCTGTGGTGGACAGGTTGCATCAGATTTGGGCTCGTGGTGGACAAGTTGGTGTTGTCTCAAGAGGAAGATCAACGTTACGCTAATCGTCGTCGGTGTGTTGGTTCCCGGCTTCGGGTTGGGGATCTGGTCTGGTTGTCTTCCCGTCATGTTCCTATGAAGGTTTCTTCTCCTAAGTTTAAGCCTCGGTTTAGTGGTCCTTATAGGATTTCTGAGATTATTAATCCGGTGTCTTTTCGACTGGCGCTTCCGGCCTCTTTTGCTATCCATAATGTCTTCCATAGATCTTTGTTGCGGAAATATGTGGAGCCCGTTGTTCCCTCTGTTGATCATCCGGCCCCTGTGTTGGTTGATGGGGAGTTGGAATATGTTGTTGAGAAGATTTTGGATTCCCGTTTTTCGAGGTGGAAGCATCAAATGGAAGGGTTATGGCCAAATGGAAGGGTTATGGCCAGGAGGATAATTCTTGGGTTTTTGCCTCTGATGTCCATGCTGCTGATTTGGTCCGTGCCTTTCATCTGGCTCGTCCTGATCGTCCTGGGGGCCCTGGTGAGGGTTCGGCGACCCCTCCTCAAGGGGGATGTACTGTTGTGAATTCTGCTCTTGCTTTCCCTCCAGTGGTTGTTGGTGGGAATGCAGTTGTCTCTGACTCGCAGTCCTGGCCAGGTGTATCGGATGATTACAATTCTGACTGGGATATTTAGGTGTGCAGGATCCTTTAGCCCTTGCCAGTTGTCAATATTCCTTGTGAAGTGTTGGATCACTTTCTGGCTTCTCCTGCTTGCTGCCAAATTCAGCAAATATAAGTGTTTGGTTTTTGTATCTGTGGCACACTGCTGTGTGCTTGTTTCAGTTTTATTCCTGCTCTGATTGTAGGATTCACTGGAGTTGCAGATTTACGCTCCTACATCTTTTAGTAGATGTAGGAAGTTTTTTTGTATATTCTGCTGTGTATGTTTTGAAGGGTTTTAATACTGACCGCACAGAACTCTGTCCTGTCCGGTCCTATCTAGCTAGAGTGGCCTCCTGTGCTAAATCCTGTTTTTCTGCCTGTGTATGTTTTTTCCTCTCCGACTCACCGCCAATATTTGTGGGGGGCTGTCTATCCTTTGGGGATTTTCTCTGAGGCAAGATAGTATTCCAATTTCCATCTTTAGGGGTATTTAGTCCTCCGGCTGTGATGAGGTGTCTAGGTGTGTTAGGTACACTCCACGGCTACTTCTAGTTGCGATGTTAAGTTCAGGATTGCGGTCAGTATAGTGGACACCTTCTCCAGTGAAAGTTCTCATGCAGCTCCTAGGTCACCAGATCATAACAGGGAGGCTGCATTATACTCTATGAGGGGACTGCATTATATTCTGTGGTTGAAGGCTGCATTATACACTATGAGGGGGGGCTGCATTATACCCTATAAGTGGGCTGCATTATACTCTATGAGGGGGTTACATTATATTCTATGGGGGCTGCATTATACCTTATGAGGGGGTTGCATAATACTCTGATGGGGCTACATTATATTCTGTGGGGGCTGAATTATATTCTATGGAGGGCTGCATTATACCTTATGAGGGGGTTGCATTATACTCTGAGGGGGCTACATTATATTCTGTGGGGGCTACATTATATTCTATGGGGGGTGGCATTTTCCTTACGAGGGGGTTGCATTATACTCTGAGGGGGTTACATTATATTCTGTAAGGGGGCTGCATTATACTATATGAGGGGGTTACATTATACCCTATGAGGGGGCTAAATTATATTGTATGAGGGCTGCAATATATTCTATGAGGGGGCTACATTATATTGTTTGGGGGGCTGCATTATATTCTATGAGGGGGCTATATTCTATGAGGGGGCTGCATTATACTATATGATGGCTGCATTATATTCTATGAGCGGCCTACATTATATTCTATGAGGGGGCTACATTATATTCTATGAGGGGGCTGCATTATACTATATGAGGGGGCTACATTATATTCTATGAGGGGGCTGCTTTATATTCTATGAAGGGGCTACATTATTTTCTATGAGGGAGGCTACCCCAACCCCTGCTACATAATTAAGATGTGTACTACCTTATATTATAGCCGGATATTAGCGAGTTTTAGCGCACAATTGGCGGTCTTGTATTTATTTCTATGTAGCTACATAGAGGGCCCCAAGAATGGTTTTCTCTGGTGGGCCTAAGATGCCTCAGTCCAATGCTGCTTACAGCATTAAATGCAATCCTTCTTCTTCAAATATACACCTTCTATTTCAAAGTCAGCCTTCTTCATATGTTTACCTGCATTTTGCTGTATAATCCCTTAACCTGAGGCTGCTTTAAATATTTTAATATTTCTATATCTACAGTACAGACCAAAGGTTTGGACACACCTTCTCATTTAAAGATTATTCTGTATTTTCATGACTATGAAAATTGTATAAAAGCTCACCGACACAAAAAGAGGACTTACAAATCCTCCAAAAAATTCAAAAAAGTCACAGCAAAAAAGCAGAGATGTTTTACCTGCTGAAGCCTCCAACTGAATGCACCAGCAGGGCGCAGCGGACCTGATGAATGATGGCAAACACACAGGTGCAAAAAATACCGATGAAACAACCACTTTCAATCCAGTGTTGGCTGTTTGGCATTAGTGCACAAAAAGATAAGAGATACTAGTCTGTATATGGCATAATTCACACACGCAATGCAAGGCATCTGGTTTGCAACCTATTAGTAACGCACATACAGGCGGGCTGCCCAGTGCTACAAAATGCATGCTGTGTGAACAGAGGCCAATAGTTTACAGAGCCATCATGGTCCGACTGCGCCCTGCAAGATAAAGTGCAAAAAGAAAACCACATATCGATGTATGTAAGGTATTAGTTTATATTGGGGCCTCAATACGTAAGCTGGCAACCCACGTCACGGGTCCTTACAATTTGCCAGTCCTAACGCTAAACATTGAATAAAAGCTCACCGACACAAAAAGAGGACTTACAAATCCTCCAAAAAATTCAAAAAAGTCACAGCAAAAAAGCAGAGATGTTTTACCTGCTGAAGCCTCCAACTGAATGCACCAGCAGGGCGCAGCGGACCTGATGAATGATGGCAAACACACAGGTGCAAAAAATACCGATGAAACAACCACTTTCAATCCAGTGTTGGCTGTTTGGCATTAGTGCACAAAAAGATAAGAGATATTAGTCTGTATATGGCATAATTCACACACGCAATGCAAGGCATCTGGTTTGCAACCTATTAGTAACGCACATACAGGCGGGCTGCCCAGTGCTACAAAATGCATGCTGTGTGAACAGAGGCCAATAGTTTACAGAGCCATCATGGTCCGACTGCGCCCTGCAAGATAAAGTGCAAAAAGAAAACCACATATCGATGTATGTAAGGTATTAGTTTATATTGGGGCCTCAATACGTAAGCTGGCAACCCACGTCACGGGTCCTTACAATTTGCCAGTCCTAACGCTAAACATTGAATAAAAGCTCACCGACACAAAAAGAGGACTTACAAATCCTCCAAAAAATTCAAAAAAGTCACAGCAAAAAAGCAGAGATGTTTTACCTGCTGAAGCCTCCAACTGAATGCACCAGCAGGGCGCAGCGGACCTGATGAATGATGGCAAACACACAGGTGCAAAAAATACCGATGAAACAACCACTTTCAATCCAGTGTTGGCTGTTTGGCATTAGTGCACAAAAAGATAAGAGATACTAGTCTGTATATGGCATAATTCACACACGCAATGCAAGGCATCTGGTTTGCAACCTATTAGTAACGCACATACAGGCGGGCTGCCCAGTGCTACAAAATGCATGCTGTGTGAACAGAGGCCAATAGTTTACAGAGCCATCATGGTCCGACTGCGCCCTGCAAGATAAAGTGCAAAAAGAAAACCACATATCGATGTATGTAAGGTATTAGTTTATATTGGGGCCTCAATACGTAAGCTGGCAACCCACGTCACGGGTCCTTACAATTTGCCAGTCCTAACGCTAAACATTGAATAAAAGCTCACCGACACAAAAAGAGGACTTACAAATCCTCCAAAAAATTCAAAAAAGTCACAGCAAAAAAGCAGAGATGTTTTACCTGCTGAAGCCTCCAACTGAATGCACCAGCAGGGCGCAGCGGACCTGATGAATGATGGCAAACACACAGGTGCAAAAAATACCGATGAAACAACCACTTTCAATCCAGTGTTGGCTGTTTGGCATTAGTGCACAAAAAGATAAGAGATACTAGTCTGTATATGGCATAATTCACACACGCAATGCAAGGCATCTGGTTTGCAACCTATTAGTAACGCACATACAGGCGGGCTGCCCAGTGCTACAAAATGCATGCTGTGTGAACAGAGGCCAATAGTTTACAGAGCCATCATGGTCCGACTGCGCCCTGCAAGATAAAGTGCAAAAAGAAAACCACATATCGATGTATGTAAGGTATTAGTTTATATTGGGGCCTCAATACGTAAGCTGGCAACCCACGTCACGGGTCCTTACAATTTGCCAGTCCTAACGCTAAACATTGAATAAAAGCTCACCGACACAAAAAGAGGACTTACAAATCCTCCAAAAAATTCAAAAAAGTCACAGCAAAAAAGCAGAGATGTTTTACCTGCTGAAGCCTCCAACTGAATGCACCAGCAGGGCGCAGCGGACCTGATGAATTATGGCAAACACACAGGTGCAAAAAATACCGATGAAACAACCACTTTCAATCCAGTGTTGGCTGTTTGGCATTAGTGCACAAAAAGATAAGAGATACTAGTCTGTATATGGCATAATTCACACACGCAATGCAAGGCATCTGGTTTGCAACCTATTAGTAACGCACATACAGGCGGGCTGCCCAGTGCTACAAAATGCATGCTGTGTGAACAGAGGCCAATAGTTTACAGAGCCATCATGGTCCGACTGCGCCCTGCAAGATAAAGTGCAAAAAGAAAACCACATATCGATGTATGTAAGGTATTAGTTTATATTGGGGCCTCAATACGTAAGCTGGCAACCCACGTCACGGGTCCTTACAATTTGCCAGTCCTAACGCTAAACATTGAATAAAAGCTCACCGACACAAAAAGAGGACTTACAAATCCTCCAAAAAATTCAAAAAAGTCACAGCAAAAAAGCAGAGATGTTTTACCTGCTGAAGCCTCCAACTGAATGCACCAGCAGGGCGCAGCGGACCTGATGAATGATGGCAAACACACAGGTGCAAAAAATACCGATGAAACAACCACTTTCAATCCAGTGTTGGCTGTTTGGCATTAGTGCACAAAAAGATAAGAGATACTAGTCTGTATATGGCATAATTCACACACGCAATGCAAGGCATCTGGTTTGCAACCTATTAGTAACGCACATACAGGCGGGCTGCCCAGTGCTACAAAATGCATGCTGTGTGAACAGAGGCCAATAGTTTACAGAGCCATCATGGTCCGACTGCGCCCTGCAAGATAAAGTGCAAAAAGAAAACCACATATCGATGTATGTAAGGTATTAGTTTATATTGGGGCCTCAATACGTAAGCTGGCAACCCACGTCACGGGTCCTTACAATTTGCCAGTCCTAACGCTAAACATTGAATAAAAGCTCACCGACACAAAAAGAGGACTTACAAATCCTCCAAAAAATTCAAAAAAGTCACAGCAAAAAAGCAGAGATGTTTTACCTGCTGAAGCCTCCAACTGAATGCACCAGCAGGGCGCAGCGGACCTGATGAATGATGGCAAACACACAGGTGCAAAAAATACCGATGAAACAACCACTTTCAATCCAGTGTTGGCTGTTTGGCATTAGTGCACAAAAAGATAAGAGATACTAGTCTGTATATGGCATAATTCACACACGCAATGCAAGGCATCTGGTTTGCAACCTATTAGTAACGCACATACAGGCGGGCTGCCCAGTGCTACAAAATGCATGCTGTGTGAACAGAGGCCAATAGTTTACAGAGCCATCATGGTCCGACTGCGCCCTGCAAGATAAAGTGCAAAAAGAAAACCACATATCGATGTATGTAAGGTATTAGTTTATATTGGGGCCTCAATACGTAAGCTGGCAACCCACGTCACGGGTCCTTACAATTTGCCAGTCCTAACGCTAAACATTGAATAAAAGCTCACCGACACAAAAAGAGGACTTACAAATCCTCCAAAAAATTCAAAAAAGTCACAGCAAAAAAGCAGAGATGTTTTACCTGCTGAAGCCTCCAACTGAATGCACCAGCAGGGCGCAGCGGACCTGATGAATGATGGCAAACACACAGGTGCAAAAAATACCGATGAAACAACCACTTTCAATCCAGTGTTGGCTGTTTGGCATTAGTGCACAAAAAGATAAGAGATACTAGTCTGTATATGGCATAATTCACACACGCAATGCAAGGCATCTGGTTTGCAACCTATTAGTAACGCACATACAGGCGGGCTGCCCAGTGCTACAAAATGCATGCTGTGTGAACAGAGGCCAATAGTTTACAGAGCCATCATGGTCCGACTGCGCCCTGCAAGATAAAGTGCAAAAAGAAAACCACATATCGATGTATGTAAGGTATTAGTTTATATTGGGGCCTCAATACGTAAGCTGGCAACCCACGTCACGGGTCCTTACAATTTGCCAGTCCTAACGCTAAACATTGAATAAAAGCTCACCGACACAAAAAGAGGACTTACAAATCCTCCAAAAAATTCAAAAAAGTCACAGCAAAAAAGCAGAGATGTTTTACCTGCTGAAGCCTCCAACTGAATGCACCAGCACGGCGCAGCGGACCTGATGAATGATGGCAAACACACAGGTGCAAAAAATACCGATGAAACAACCACTTTCAATCCAGTGTTGGCTGTTTGGCATTAGTGCACAAAAAGATAAGAGATACTAGTCTGTATATGGCATAATTCACACACGCAATGCAAGGCATCTGGTTTGCAACCTATTAGTAACGCACATACAGGCGGGCTGCCCAGTGCTACAAAATGCATGCTGTGTGAACAGAGGCCAATAGTTTACAGAGCCATCATGGTCCGACTGCGCCCTGCAAGATAAAGTGCAAAAAGAAAACCACACCCTGCTGGTGCATACAGTTGGAGGCTTCAGCAGGTAAAACATCTCTGCTTTTTTGCTGTGACTTCTATGAAAATTGTACATTCACACTGAAGGCATCAAAACTATGAATTAACACATGTGGAATTATATACTTAACAAAAAAGTGTGAAACAACTGAAATTATATTTTATATTCTAGGTTCTTCAATGTAGCCATGTAACATAATTTCAGTTGTTTCATACTTTTTTGTTAAGTATATAATTCCACATGTGTTAATTCATAGCTTTGATGCCTTCAGTGTGAATGTATAATTTTCATAGTCATGAAAATACAGAAAAATCGCGAGATCGCTACGTCATCATCTCGCGAGACCGCAATGCATTCTTTGAACCGGAGCGTCGTGAGGAGTATCGCTGAACGCCTGGCCTGGATCTGGGGGCCGCCGGATGGTGAGTATATAACTATTTTTTATTTTAATTGTTTTTTTTTAACAGGGATATGGTGCCCACATTGCTATATACTATGTGGGCTCTGTTAGATACTATGTGGGCTGTGTTTTAAACTGCATGGGCTGCGTTATTTACTGCATGGGCTGTGTTATATACTATGTGGCTGTGTTATATACTGAATGGGCTGTGTTATATACTACGTGGGCTGTGTTATATACTACGTGGGCTCTGTTATATACTGCATGGGCTGTGTTATATAGTACGTGGGCTGCATTATATACTACGTGGGCTGCGTTATATACTACGTGGGCTGCGTTACATACTACGTGGGCTGTGTTATATACTACATGGGCTGTTATATACTACGTTGGCTGTGTTATATACTGCATGGGCTGTGTTATATAGTACGTGGGCTGTGTTATACACTACGTGGGCTGTGTTATATACTGCGTGGCCTGTGTTATACTACATGGGCTGTGTTATATACTGCATGGGCTGTGTTGTATAGTACGTGGGCTGCCTTATATACTATGTGGGCTGTGTTATGTACTACGTGGGCTGTGTTATATACTGCATGGCCTGTGTTATATACTACGTGGCTGTGTTATATACTACATGGGCTGTTATATACTATGTGGGCTGTGTTATATACTGCATGGGCTGTGTTATATTGTACGTGGGCTGTGTTATATACTACGTGGGCTGTGTTATATACTACATGGGCTGTGTTATATACTGCGTGGCCTGTGTTTTACTACATGGGCTGTGTTATATACTGCATGGACATTGCTATAAACTACGTGGGCTGTGTTATATACTGCGTGAGCTGTGCTATATA
This sequence comes from Ranitomeya imitator, assembly GCF_032444005.1. NCBI lineage: Eukaryota > Metazoa > Chordata > Amphibia > Anura > Dendrobatidae > Ranitomeya > Ranitomeya imitator. Next base: position 357,629,842 of record NC_091285.1, on the reverse strand, counting down.
CTACGTGGGCTGTGTTATATACTGCGTGGGCTGTATTATATACTACATGTGCTGTGTTATATACTATGTGGGCTGTGTTATATACTACGTGGCTGTGTTATATACTGCATGGGCTGTGTTATATACTACGTGGGCTGTGTTATATACTGCATGGGCTGTGTTATATACTACATGGGCTGTGTTATATACTGCGTGAGCTGTGCTATATAATACATGGCCTGTGTTATATACTACATGGGCTGTTATATACTACGTGGGCTGTGTTATATACTGCATGGGCTGTGTTATATAGTACGTGGGCTGTGTTATATACTATGTGGGCTGTGTTATATACTGCATGGCCTGTGTTATACTACATGGGCTGTGTTATATACTGCATGGGCTGTGTTGTATAGTATGTGGGCTGCGTTATATACTACGTGGGCTGTGTTATATACTATGTGGGCTGTATTATATACTGGGTGGCCTGTGTTATATACTACGTGGCTGTTTTATATACTACATAGGCTGTTATATACTATGTGGGCTGTGTTATATACTGCATGGGCTGTGTAATATAGTACGTGGGCTGTGTTATATACTACATAGGCTGTGTTATATACTACATGGGCTGTGTTATATACTGCGTGGGCTGTGTTATATACTACGTGGGCTGTGTTATATACTGCATGAGCTGTGCTATATACTACGTGGGCTGTGTTATATACTGTGTGGCCTGTGTTATATACTATGTGGGCTGTGTTATATACTGCATGGGCTGTGTTATATACTATGTGGGCTGTGTTATATACTGCATGGGCTGTGTTATATACTACGTGGGCTGTGTTATATACTGCATGGTCTGTGTTATATACTGCGTCTCTGTGCTATATATTACATGGGCTATGTTATATGCTGCATGGGCTGTGTTATATACTACATCTTTGTGCTATATACTACATGGGCTGTGTTATATACTATGTGGGCTGTGTTATATACTGCGTGGGCTGTGTTATATACTACATCTCTGTGCTATATACTATGTGATCTGTATTATATACTACCTGGGCTGTGTTATATACTGCATGAGCTGTGCTACATACTATGTGGGCTGTGTTACATACTACGTGGGCTGTGTTATATACTGCGTGGGCTGTGTTATATACTACGTCTCTGTGCTATATACTATGTGAGCTGTGTTATATACTACATGGGCTGTGTTATATACTGCATGAGCTGTGCTACATACTATGTGGGCTGTGTTATATACTACATGGGCTGTGTTATATACTTCGTGGCTGAGCAATATATTACGTGACTGGGCAATATACTACGTGGCTGTGTTATATACTGCATGAGCTGTGCTATATACTACGTGGGCTGTGCTATATACTACGTGGGCTGTGCTATATACTATGTGGCTGTGTTATATACTACGTGGGCTGTGCTATATACTATGTAGCTGTGCAATATACGTGACTGGGCAATATACTACGTGTCTGTGCTATATACTACGTGGCTGTGTGATATACTATGTGGGCTGTGTTATATACTACATGGCCTGTGTTATATACTGCATGAGCTGTGTTATATACTGTGTGGGTTGTGCTATACACTACGTGGGCTGTGCTATATACTATGTGGCCTGTGCTATATACTATGTGGGCTGTGCTATATACTACGTGAGCTGTGCTATAAACTACGTGGATGTGCAATATACTATGTGGCTGTGCTATATACTACGTGGCTGTGCTATATACTATGTGGCTGTGTTATATACTACATGGGCTGTTATATACTGCATGGGCTGTGCTATATACTTTGTGGGCAATGCTATATACTATATGGGCTGTGCTATACACTGCGTGGGCTGTGCTATATACTACGTGAGCAATGCTATATACTACATGGGCTGTGCTATACACTGCATTGGCTGTGGTATATACTACGTGGGCAATGCTATATACTACATGGGCTGTGCTATACAATGCATGGGCTGTGCTATATACTACGTGGCCTGTGCTATATACTATGTGGGCTGTGCTATATACTACGTGGGCTGTGCTATAAACTATGTGGCTGTGCTATATACTACATGGCTGTGCTATATACTATGTGGGCTGTGTTATATGCTACGTGGGCTGTGTTATATGCTACGTGGGCTGTTATATACTATGTGGGCTGTGTTATATACTACGTAGCTGTGTTACATACTGCATGGGCTGTGTTATATACTACGTGGGCTGTGTTATATACTGCATGGGCTGTGTTATATACTATGTGGGCTGTGTTATGTACTGCGTGAGCTGTGCTATATACTACGTGGGCTGTGTTATATACTGTGTGGGCTATGTTATATACTACGTGGGCTGTGCTATATACTACATGGGCTGTGTTATATACTATGTGGCCTGTGTTATATACTATGTGGGCTGTGTTATATACTGCATGGGCTGTGTTATATACTACGTGGGCTGTGTTATATACTGCATGGGCTGTGTTATATACTACGTGGGCTGTCTTATATACTGCATGGTGTGTGTTATATACTGCATCTCTGTGCTATATATTACGTGGGCTATGTTATATACTGCGTGGGCTGTGTTATATACTATGTCTGTGTGCTATATACTATGTGGGCTGTGTTATATACTATGTGGGCTGTTATATACTGCGTGGGCTGTGTTATATACTACATCTCTGTGCTATATACTACGTGACCTGTGTTATATACTATGTGGGCTGTATTATATACTGCGTGAGCTGTGCTACATACTACGTGGGCTGTTATGATCCGCTGGCCTTGGAGCAGCATGAAATGACCTTCGCTGGAGCAGTGGTAACTTTACTGACCGCAACCCATGATCCTATCACCGCAACTAGAAGTAGCCGTGGGGTGTGCCTAACCAGACCTAGACACCGCGACACAGCCTAAGGACTAAATATCCCTAAAGATGGAAATAGAAAAACTCTCTTGCCTCAGAGTAGACCCCCAAAGGATAGGTAGCCCCCCACAAATAATGACTGTGAGTAGGAGAGGAAAAGACACACGCAGACAGAAAACAGGGATAAGCAAAGGAGGCCACTTCTACCTAGATAGGAAAGGATAGTACAGGATACTATGCGGTCAGCATAAAACACTACAAAATATCCACAGCAGAAAAATACAAAAACTCCACCACCCAACTAAAGATGTGGAGAGTATATCTGTGACTCCAGCGAGTCCAACTAGACTGAGAAAAACAACAGGCACAGTCTAGCAGGAACAAAATAGATAGAAACAAGATAAGCACAGAAAATAAACACACAGCAGTGTGTATAAAAAAATGAAGAAAACACTTATCATAGCTGAATTGGCAGCAAGCAGGAGGGCCAGACAGAGGACCAACACTTCCAAAAGAACATTGACTACTGGCAAGGACTAATGAGTCCTGCACAGCTAAATACCACAGTCCGAATTGCAATTAGCAGAAACATCTGTCCAAGACTGCTGCTCAGGAATAACTGCATTACCATCAACAACCACCGGAGGGAGCCCAAGAGCAGAATTCACAACAGTACCCCCCTCCCTTGAGGAGGGGTCACCGAACCCTCACCAGAGCCCCCAGGCCGGTCAGGACGAGCAAGATGAAAGGCACGAACCAAATCAGCGGCATGGACATCAGAGGCCGAAACCCAAGAATTATCCTCCTGCCCATAACCCTTCCATTTGACAAGGTACTGAAGCTTCCGCCTCAAAAAACGAGAATCCAAAATCTTCTCAACCACATATTCCAACTCCCCATCGACCAACACAGGGGCCGGAGGATAAACAGAGGGAACAACGGGCTCCACATATTTCCGCAACAAAGATCTATGGAAGACATTATGGATAGCAAAAGAGGCCGGAAGCGCCAGACGAAAAGACACCGGATTAATAATCTCAGAAATCCTATAAGGACCAATAAACCGAGGCTTAAACTTAGGAGAAGAAACCTTCATAGGAACATGACAGGAAGATAACCAAACCAGATCCCCAACCCAAAGCCGGGTTGCTGGAAGCTCTGGGACGCAGAGGGAGCGCCTCCGCACCGTGAGTCGGTGTGGAGGGTCTTTTACGCCCTCTGCGTGGTTTTTTGTAGTTTGGTGCTGACCGCAAAGTCTCCTTTCCTATCCTCTGTCTGTTCAGTAAGTCGGGCCTCTCTTTGCTAAATCTATTTCATCTCTGTGTTTGTGATTTTCATCTTAACTCACAGTCATTATATGTGGGGGGCTGCCTTTTCCTTTGGGGAATTTCTCTGAGGCAAGGTAGGCTTATTTTTCTATCTTTAGGGCTAGCTAGTTCCTTAGGCTGTGACGAGTTGCATAGGGAGCGTTAGGAGCAATCCACGGCTATTTCTAGTGTGTGTTATAGGATTAGGGATTGCGGTCAGCAGAGTTCCCACGTCCCAGAGCTTGTCCTGTATTATTATTAACTATCAGGTCTTTCCGTGTGCTCTTTACCACCTGGTCCATTATTGTCCTAACCACCATGTCATAACAGTACAGGTGGCCCAAAGTATTAATGCATCTCAGTAGAGGGATAAGAGAAGTTCTGAGACCATTTTTTTTTCTTTGCACTGTGTTTTGCCTTTCTTTTCCCTTAGACCTCTGGGTGGTTCAGGATACAGGTGTGGATATGGACATTCAAGGTCTGTCCTCTTGGATGGATAAGCTCACTGCAAGGGTACAAAACATTCAAGATTTTGTGGTTCAGAATCCGATGTCAGAGCCTAGGATTCCAATTCCTGATTTGTTTTTTGGGGATAGATCTAAGTTTCTGAATTTCAAAAATAATTGTAAATTGTTTCTTGCTTTGAAACCTCGCTCCTCAGGTAACCCTGTTCAACAAGTGAAAATCATTATTTCTTTGTTACGTGGCGACCCTCAAGACTGGGCATTTTCCCTTGCGCCAGGAGATCCGGCATTGCGTGATGTTGATGCGTTTTTTCTGGCGCTTGGATTGCTTTATGATGAACCAAATTCAGTGGATCAGGCAGAGAAAATCTTGCTGGCTTTGTGTCAGGGTCAGGATGAGGTAGAGATATATTGTCAGAAGTTTAGGAAGTGGTCTGTACTCACTCAGTGGAATGAATGTGCCCTGGCAGCAATTTTCAGAAAGGGTCTCTCTGAAGCCCTTAAGGATGTCATGGTGGGATTTCCCATGCCTGCTTGTCTGAATGAGCCTATGTCTTTGGCCATTCAAATCGATCGACGCTTGCGTGAGCGTAAAGCTGTGCACCATTTGGCGGTATTATCTGAGCATAGACCTGAGCCTATGCAATGTGATAGGACTTTGACCAGAGCTGAACGGCAAGAACACAGACGTCGGAATGGGCTGTGTTTTTACTGTGGTGATTCCACTCATGCTATCTCCGATTGTCCTAAGCGCACTAAGCGGTTCGCTAGGTCTGCCACCATTGGTATGGTACAGTCGAAATTTCTTTTGTCCGTTACTCTGATTTGCTCTTTGTCATCCTATTCTGTTATGGCATTTGTGGATTCAGGCGCTGCCCTGAATTTGATGGACTTGGAGTTTGCTAGGCGCTGTGGTTTTTTCTTGGAGCCCTTGCAGTATCCTATTCCATTGAGAGGAATTGATGCTACGCCTTTGGCCAAGAATAAGCCTCAGTACTGGACCCAATTGACCATGTGCATGGCTCCTGCACATCAGGAGGATATTCGCTTTTTGGTGTTGCATAATCTGCATGATGTGGTCGTTTTGGGGTTGCCATGGCTACAGGTCCATAATCCAGTATTGGATTGGAAATCTATGTCTGTGTCCAGCTGGGGTTGTCAGGGGGTACATGGTGATGTTCCATTTTTGTCTATTTCGTCATCCACCCCTCCTGAAGTCCCGGAGTTTTTGTCGGATTACCGGGATGTATTTGATGAGCCCAAATCCAGTGCCCTACCTCCCCATAGGGATTGCGATTGTGCTATTAATTTGATTCCTGGTAGTAAGTTTCCTAAGGGCCGACTGTTCAATTTATCTGTGCCAGAACACGCCGCTATGCGGAGTTATATAAAGGAATCCTTGGAGAAAGGTCATATTCGCCTGTCGTCATCACCGTTAGGAGCAGGGTTCTTTTTTGTGGCCAAGAAGGATGGTTCTTTGAGACCTTGTATTGATTACCGCCTCCTTAATAAAATTACAGTCAGGTTTCAGTATCCTTTGCCGCTGCTGTCTGATTTGTTTGCTCGTATTAAAGGGGCTAGTTGGTTCACCAAGATAGATCTTCGAGGGGCGTATAATCTTGTGCATATTAAACAGGGCGATGAATGGAAAACAGCATTTAATACGCCCGAGGGCCATTTTGAGTACCTGGTTATGCCATTCGGGCTTTCCAATGCTCCATCTGTATTTCAGTCCTTTATGCATGACATCTTCCGAGAGTACCTGGATAAATTCCTGATTGTATATTTGGATGATATTTTGGTCTTCTCGGATGATTGGGAGTCTCACGTGAAGCAGGTCAGAATGGTGTTCCAGGTCCTTCGTGCTAATTCTTTGTTTGTGAAGGGGTCAAAGTGTCTCTTTGGAGTTCAGAAGGTTTCATTTTTGGGTTTCATTTTTTCCCCTTTTACTATCGAGATGGACCCTGTTAAAGTCCAGGCCATTTATGATTGGACTCAGCCGACATCTGTGAAGAGTCTGCAAAAGATCCTGGGCTTTGCTAATTTTTATCGTCGCTTCATCAGTCATTTTTCTAGTGTTGCTAAACCGTTGACTGATTTGACCAAGAAGGGTGCTGATGTGGTCAATTGGTCTTCTGCGGCTGTGGAAGCTTTTCAGGAGTTGAAGCATCGTTTTTCTTCTGCCCCTGTGTTGTGCCAGCCAGATGTTTCGCTCCCGTTTCAGTTCGAGGTTGATGTTTCTGAGATTGGAGCAGGGGCTGTTTTGTCGCAAAGAAGTTCTGATGGCTCGGTGATGAAACCATGTGCCTTCTTTTCTAGAAAGTTTTCGCCTGCTGAGCGCAATTATGATGTTGGCAATCGAGAGTTGTTGGCTATGAAGTGGGCATTCGAGGAGTGGCGTCATTGGCTTGAAGGAGCCAAGCATCGCGTTGTGGTCTTGACGGATCACAAGAATTTGACTTATCTCGAGTCTGCCAAACGGTTGAATCCTAGACAGGCTCGTTGGTCGCTATTTTTCTCCCATTTTGATTTTGTGGTTTCGTACCTTCCGGGCTCTAAGAATGTGAAGGCTGATGCCCTGTCAAGGAGTTTTGTGCCCGACTCTCCGGGTGTTCCTGAGCCGGCGGGTATTCTCAGAGAAGGGGTAATTTTGTCTGCCATCTCCCCTGATTTGCGGCGGGTGCTGCAAAAATTTCAGGCTGATAGACCTGACCGTTGCCCAGCGGAGAAACTGTTTGTCCCTGATAAATGGACTAGTAGAGTTATCTCTGAGGTTCATTGTTCGGTGTTGGCAGGTCATCCTGGAATCTTTGGTACCAGAGATTTGGTGGCTAGATCCTTTTGGTGGCCGTCTTTGTCACGGGATGTGCGTTCTTTTGTGCAGTCCTGTGGGACTTGTGCTCGGGCTAAGCCCTGCTGTTCTCATGCCAGTGGGTTGCTTTTGCCCTTGCCGGTCCCGAATAGGCCCTGGACGCATATTTCTATGGATTTTGTTTCGGATCTCCCTGTCTCTCAAAAGATGTCGGTCATTTGGGTGGTTTGTGATCGCTTCTCTAAGATGGTCCATTTGGTACCCTTGTCTAAATTGCCTTCCTCCTCTGATTTGGTGCCATTGTTTTTCCAGCATGTGGTTCGTTTACATGGCATTTCGGAGAACATCGTTTCGGACAGACGTTCCCAGTTTGTTTCGAGGTTTTGGTGATCCTTTTGTGCTAGGATGGGCATTGATTTGTCTTTTTCCTCGACTTTCCATCCTCAGACAAATGGCCAAACCGAACGAACTAATCAGACTTTGGAAACATATCTGAGATGCTTTGTTTCTGCTGATCAGGATGATTGGGTGTCCTTTTTGCCTTTGGCTGAGTTCGCCCTTAATAATCGGGCCAGCTCGGCTACTTTGGTTTCGCCGTTTTTCTGCAATTCTGGTTTCCATCCTCATTTCTCTTCAGGGCAGGTTGAGTCTTCGGACTGTCCTGGTGTAGATACTGTGGTGGATAGGTTGCAGCAGATTTGGACTCATGTGGTGGACAATTTGACATTGTCCCAGGAGAAGGCTCAACGTTTCGCTAACCGCCGGCGCTGTGTGGGTCCCCGACTTCGTGTTGGGGATTTGGTTTGGTTGTCGTCTCGTTATGTTCCTATGAAGGTTTCCTCTCCTAAGTTTAAGCCTCGTTTCATTGGTCCGTATAAGATTTCTGAGGTTCTCAATCCTGTGTCATTTCGTTTGACCCTTCCAGCTTCTTTTGCCATCCATAATGTATTCCATAGGTCGTTGTTGCGGAGATACGTGGCGCCTGTGGTTCCATCCGTTGATCCTCCTGCCCCGGTGTTGGTTGAGGGGGAGTTGGAGTATGTGGTGGAGAAGATTTTGGATTCTCGTATTTCGAGACGGAAACTCCAGTACCTGGTCAAGTGGAAGGGTTATGGTCAGGAAGATAATTCCTGGGTCTTTGCCTCTGATGTTCATGCTGCCGATCTGGTTCGTGCCTTTCATTTGGCTCGTCCTGGTCGGCCTGGGGGCTCTGGTGAGGGTTCGGTGACCCCTCATCAAGGGGGGGTACTGTTGTGAATTCTGTTGTAAAGCTCCCTCCTGTGGTCATGAATGGACCAGCTGCTTCGAAAGCATCACCAAACCAGGGATTCAAGCTTCAGGAGGCTAATTTGCATATTCCAGGTGCCTTCTGGGAGAAGCGAAGTCTCCCTAAGCTAGAAGATCGTTGGTTACAGCCGGGACCAGCTGCTTCGAAAGCATCACCAAACCAGGGATTCAAGCTTCAGGAGGCTAATTTGCATATTCCAGGTGCCTTCTGGGAGAAGCGAAGTCTCCCTAAGCTAGAAGATCGTTGGGTACAGCTGGGACCAGCTGCTTCGAAAGCATCACCAAACCAGGGATTCAAGCTTCAGGAGGCTAATTTGCATATTCCAGGTGCCTTCTGGGAGAAGCGAAGTCTCCCTAAGCTAGAAGATCGTTGGTTACAGCCGGGACCAGCTGCTTCGAAAGCATCACCAAACCAGGGATTCAAGCTTCAGGAGGCTAATTTGCATATTCCAGGTGCCTTCTGGGAGAAGCGAAGTCTCCCTAAGCTAGAAGATCGTTGGGTACAGCCGGGACCAGCTGCTTTGAAAGCATCACCAAACCAGGGATTCAAGCTTCAGGAGGCTAATTTGCATATTCCAGGTGCCTTCTGGGAGAAGCGAAGTCTCCCTAAGCTAGAAGATCGTTGGTTACAGCCGGGACCAGCTGCTTCGAAAGCATCACCAAACCAGGGATTCAAGTTTCAGGAGGCTAATTTGCATATTCCAGGTGCCTTCTGGGAGAAGCAAAGTCTCCCTAAGCTAGAAGATCGTTGGGTACAGCCGGGACCAGCTGCTTCGAAAGCATCACCAAACCAGGGATTCAAGCTTCAGGAGGCTAATTTGCATATTCCAGGTGCCTTCTGGGAGAAGCGAAGTCTCCCTAAGCTTGAAGATCGTTGGTTACAGCCGGGACCAGCTGCTTCGAAAGCATCACTAAACCAGGGATTCAAGCTTCAGGAGGCTAATTTGCATATTCCAGGTGCCTTCTGGGAGAAGCGAAGTCTCCCTAAGCTAGAAGATCGTTGGTTACAGCCGGGACCAGCTGCTTCGAAAGCATCACCAAACCAGGGATTCAAGCTTCAGGAGGCTAATTTGCATATTCCAGGTGCCTTCTGGGAGAAGCGAAGTCTCCCTAAGCTAGAAGATCGTTGGTTACAGCTGGGACCAGCTGCTTCGAAAGCATCACCAAACCAGGGATTCAAGCTTCAGGAGGCTAATTTGCATATTCCAGGTGCCTTCTGGGAGAAGCGAAGTCTCCCTAAGCTAGAAGATCGTTGGTTACAGCCGGGACCAGCTGCTTCGAAAGCATCACCAAACCAGGGATTCAAGCTTCAGGAGGCTAATTTGCATATTCCAGGTGCCTTCTGGGAGAAGCGAAGTCTCCCTAAGCTAGAAGATCGTTGGGTACAGCCGGGACCAGCTGCTTCAAAAGCATCACCAAACCAGGGATTCAAGCTTCAGGAGGCTAATTTGCATATTCCAGGTGCCTTCTGGGAGAAGCGAAGTCTCCCTAAGCTAGAAGATCGTTGGGTACAGCCGGGACCAGCTGCTTCGAAAGCATCACCAAACCAGGGATTCAAGCTTCAGGAGGCTAATTTGCATATTCCAGGTGCCTTCTGGGAGAAGCGAAGTCTCCCTAAGCTAGAAGATCGTTGGTTACAGCCGGGACCAGCTGCTTCGAAAGCATCACCAAACCAGGGATTCAAGCTTCAGGAGGCTAATTTGCATATTCCAGGTGCCTTCTGGGAGAAGCGAAGTCTCCCTAAGCTAGAAGATCGTTGGTTACAGCCGGGACCAGCTGCTTCGAAAGCATCACCAAACCAGGGATTCAAGCTTCAGGAGGCTAATTTGCATATTCCAGGTGCCTTCTGGGAGAAGCGAAGTCTCCCTAAGCTAGAAGATCGTTGGGTACAGCCGGGACCAGCTGCTTCAAAAGCATCACCAAACCAGGGATTCAAGCTTCAGGAGGCTAATTTGCATATTCCAGGTGCCTTCTGGGAGAAGCGAAGTCTCCCTAAGCTAGAAGATCGTTGGGTACAGCCGGGACCAGCTGCTTCGAAAGCATCACCAAACCAGGGATTCAAGCTTCAGGAGGCTAATTTGCATATTCCAGGTGCCTTCTGGGAGAAGCGAAGTCTCCCTAAGCTAGAAGATCGTTGGTTACAGCCGGGACCAGCTGCTTCGAAAGCATCACCAAACCAGGGATTCAAGCTTCAGGAGGCTAATTTGCATATTCCAGGTGCCTTCTGGGAGAAGCGAAGTCTCCCTAAGCTAGAAGATCGTTGGTTACAGCCGGGACCAGCTGCTTCGAAAGCATCACCAAACCAGGGATTCAAGCTTCAGGAGGCTAATTTGCATATTCCAGGTGCCTTCTGGGAGAAGCGAAGTCTCCCTAAGCTAGAAGATCGTTGGGTACAGCCGGGACCAGCTGCTTCGAAAGCATCACCAAACCAGGGATTCAAGCTTCAGGAGGCTAATTTGCATATTCCAGGTGCCTTCTGGGAGAAGCGAAGTCTCCCTAAGCTAGAAGATCGTTGGTTACAGCCGGGACCAGCTGCTTCGAAAGCATCACCAAACCAGGGATTCAAGCTTCAGGAGGCTAATTTGCATATTCCAGGTGCCTTCTGGGAGAAGCGAAGTCTCCCTAAGCTAGAAGATCGTTGGTTACAGCCGGGACCAGCTGCTTCGAAAGCATCACCAAACCAGGGATTCAAGCTTCAGGAGGCTAATTTGCATATTCCAGGTGCCTTCTGGGAGAAGCGAAGTCTCCCTAAGCTAGAAGATCGTTGGGTACAGCCGGGACCAGCTGCTTCGAAAGCATCACCAAACCAGGGATTCAAGCTTCAGGAGGCTAATTTGCATATTCCAGGTGCCTTCTGGGAGAAGCGAAGTCTCCCTAAGCTAGAAGATCGTTGGGTACAGCCGGGACCAGCTGCTTCGAAAGCATCACCAAACCAGGGATTCAAGCTTCAGGAGGCTAATTTGCATATTCCAGGTGCCTTCTGGGAGAAGCGAAGTCTCCCTAAGCTAGAAGATCGTTGGGTACAGCCGGGACCAGCTGCTTCGAAAGCATCACCAAACCAGGGATTCAAGCTTCAGGAGGCTAATTTGCATATTCCAGGTGCCTTCTGGGAGAAGCGAAGTCTCCCTAAGCTAGAAGATCGTTGGGTACAGCCGGGACCAGCTGCTTCGAAAGCATCACCAAACCAGGGATTCAAGCTTCAGGAGGCTAATTTGCATATTCCAGGTGCCTTCTGGGAGAAGCGAAGTCTCCCTAAGCTAGAAGATCGTTGGGTACAGCCGGGACCAGCTGCTTCGAAAGCATCACCAAACCAGGGATTCAAGCTTCAGGAGGCTAATTTGCATATTCCAGGTGCCTTCTGGGAGAAGCGAAGTCTCCCTAAGCTAGAAGATCGTTGGTTACAGCCGGGACCAGCTGCTTCGAAAGCATCACCAAACCAGGGATTCAAGCTTCAGGAGGCTAATTTGCATATTCCAGGTGCCTTCTGGGAGAAGCGAAGTCTCCCTAAGCTAGAAGATCGTTGGGTACAGCCGGGACCAGCTGCTTCGAAAGCATCACCAAACCAAGGATTCAAGCTTCAGGAGGCTAATTTGCATATTCCAGGTGCCTTCTGGGAGAAGCGAAGTCTCCCTAAGCTAGAAGATCGTTGGTTACAGCCGGGACCAGCTGCTTCGAAAGCATCACCAAACCAGGGATTCAAGCTTCAGGAGGCTAATTTGCATATTCCAGGTTCCTTCTGGGAGAAGCGAAGTCTCCCTAAGCTAGAAGATCGTTGGGTACAGCCGGGACCAGCTGCTTCGAAAGCATCACCAAACCAGGGATTCAAGCTTCAGGAGGCTAATTTGCATATTCCAGGTGCCTTCTGGGAGAAGCGAAGTCTCCCTAAGCTAGAAGATCGTTGGGTACAGCCGGGACCAGCTGCTTCGAAAGCATCACCAAACCAGGGATTCAAGCTTCAGGAGGCTAATTTGCATATTCCAGGTGCCTTCTGGGAGAAGCGAAGTCTCCCTAAGCTAGAAGATCGTTGGGTACAGCCGGGACCAGCTGCTTCGAAAGCATCACCAAACCAGGGATTCAAGCTTCAGGAGGCTAATTTGCATATTCCAGGTGCCTTCTGGGAGAAGCGAAGTCTCCCTAAGCTAGAAGATCGTTGGTTACAGCCGGGACCAGCTGCTTCGAAAGCATCACCAAACCAGGGATTCAAGCTTCAGGAGGCTAATTTGCATATTCCAGGTGCCTTCTGGGAGAAGCGAAGTCTCCCTAAGCTAGAAGATCGTTGGTTACAGCCGGGACCAGCTGCTTCGAAAGCATCACCAAACCAGGGATTCAAGCTTCAGGAGGCTAATTTGCATATTCCAGGTGCCTTCTGGGAGAAGCAAAGTCTCCCTAAGCTAGAAGATCGTTGGGTACAGCCGGGACCAGCTGCTTCGAAAGCATCACCAAACCAGGGATTCAAGCTTCAGGAGGCTAATTTGCATATTCCAGGTGCCTTCTGGGAGAAGCGAAGTCTCCCTAAGCTAGAAGATCGTTGGGTACAGCCGGGACCAGCTGCTTCGAAAGCATCACCAAACCAGGGATTCAAGCTTCAGGAGGCTAATTTGCATATTCCAGGTGCCTTCTGGGAGAAGCGAAGTCTCCCTAAGCTAGAAGATCGTTGGGTACAGCCGGGACCAGCTGCTTCGAAAGCATCACCAAACCAGGGATTCAAGCTTCAGGAGGCTAATTTGCATATTCCAGGTGCCTTCTGGGAGAAGCCAAGTCTCCCTAAGCTAGAAGATCGTTGGGTACAGCCGGGACCAGCTGCTTCGAAAGCATCACCAAACCAGGGATTCAAGCTTCAGGAGGCTAATTTGCATATTCCAGGTGCCTTCTGGGAGAAGCGAAGTCTCCCTAAGCTAGAAGATCGTTGGGTACAGCCGGGACCAGCTGCTTCGAAAGCATCACCAAACCAGGGATTCAAGCTTCAGGAGGCTAATTTGCATATTCCAGGTGCCTTCTGGGAGAAGCGAAGTCTCCCTAAGCTAGAAGATCGTTGGGTACAGCCGGGACCAGCTGCTTCGAAAGCATCACCAAACCAGGGATTCAAGCTTCAGGAGGCTAATTTGCATATTCCAGGTGCCTTCTGGGAGAAGCGAAGTCTCCCTAAGCTAGAAGATCGTTGGGTACAGCCGGGACCAGCTGCTTCGAAAGCATCACCAAACCTGCCTGTAGGACATTATTGCAAGAGAGCTTGGCTGAGTAGATTACACAAGAAGGAAAACACACAGCAAGTCAGCAGGATCTAGGAGCAACATGGCAGATGTGACAACCTACATGGTGAGCTGCAGCATGTGCTACATGTTCACAGATCGACCAGAAGAAGAATCCAATTTCACCTGTCAGAAGTGTAGACTAGTGGCCCTTTTAGAAGAAAAGGTGCGGGGTCTGGAAGAAAGAATAGCAACTTTGAAACTCATCAAAGAGAATGAAGACTTTCTAGACAGAACAGAAGCATCTCTACTGGTCACAGAAGGTGCAAAAAGTGTCAGAGAACCTCCAAAAGCAGATGAGTGGAAGCATGTGACCAAAAGAAGCAAGAAGACCATGGAGAAATCACCAACCACACAACTGAAGAACCGATATCAAATCTTTGTAGAGGATGAAGATGGCACACCTAAGAATGAAGCAATACCAGCAAGCAAAAAAGAAAAGGGCACACAGCAACAAGTGACAGCAAAAAGTACAGCCAAGAAGCAACGAAGAGTGGTGGTGGTGGGAGACTCACTACTGAGAGGCACCGAAGCAGCCATCTGCAGACCGGACATAACTGCAAGAGAAGTATGCTGCCTTCCAGGTGCGATGATCAAGGATGTGACCGATAGGATACCAAAGCTCTTCAGCTCCAAGGACGTCCACCCATTTCTTCTGATACATGTTGGCACCAATGACACGGCAAGGAAGGACCTACCGACAATCTGCAAGGACTTTGAAGAGTTGGGGAAGAAAGTAAAGGAACTGGATGCACAGGTAGTTTTTTCTTCTATCCTTCCAGTAGACGGGCATGGCACCAGGAGATGGAACAGGATCCTTGATGCAAACAACTGGCTAAGACGATGGTGCAGACAACAAGGATTTGGATTCCTGGACCACGGTGTGAATTACTGGTATGATGGACTCCTCGCCAGAGACGGACTACACCTCAACAAACCTGGGAAACACACATTCGCCAGAAGACTCGCTACACTCATCAGGAGGGCGTTAAACTAGAAGAAGAGGGGACGGGAAGAAAAACATTAGACTCGAACAAAGACGACCCAGGAAAACATACTCAGAAGGGAGGTAAGAACATTTCTAAAACAATCCACAGTGAGGAGATTGGAACAAAACAAAATCCTCTAAACTGCATGCTCGCAAACGCCAGAAGCCTGACAAACAAGATGGAAGAACTAGAAGCAGAAATATCTACAGGTAACTTTGACATAGTGGGAATAACCGAGACATGGTTAGATGAAAGCTATGACTGGGCAGTTAACTTACAGGGTTACAGTCTGTTTAGAAAGGATCGTAAAAATCGGAGAGGAGGAGGGGTTTGTCTCTATGTAAAGTCTTGTCTAAAGTCCACTTTAAGGGAGGATATTAGCGAAGGGAATGAGGATGTCGAGTCCATATGGGTCGAAATTCATGGAGGGAAAAATGGTAACAAAATTCTCATTGGGGTCTGTTACAAACCCCCAAATATAACAGAAAGCATGGAAAGTCTACTTCTAAAGCAGATAGATGAAGCTGCAACCCATAATGAGGTCCTGGTTATGGGGGACTTTAACTACCCGGATATTAACTGGGAAACAGAAACCTGTGAAACCCATAAAGGCAACAGGTTTCTGCTAATAACCAAGAAAAATTATCTTTCACAATTGGTGCAGAATCCAACCAGAGGAGCAGCACTTTTAGACCTAATACTATCTAATAGACCTGACAGAATAACAAATCTGCAGGTGGTTGGGCATTTAGGAAATAGCGACCACAATATTGTGCAGTTTCACCTGTCTTTCACTAGGGGGACTTGTCAGGGAGTCACAAAAACATTGAACTTTAGGAAGGCAAAGTTTGAACAGCTTAGAGATGCCCTTAATCTGGTAGACTGGGACAATATCCTCAGAAATGAGAATACAGATAATAAATGGGAAATGTTTAAGAACATCCTAAATAGGCAGTGTAAGCGGTTTATACCTTGTGGGAATAAAAGGACTAGAAATAGGAAAAACCCAATGTGGCTAAACAAAGAAGTAAGACAGGCAATTAACAGTAAAAAGAAAGCATTTGCACTACTAAAGCAGGATGGCACCATTGAAGCTCTAAAAAACTATAGGGAGAAAAATACTTTATCTAAAAAACTAATTAAAGCTGCCAAAAAGGAAACAGAGAAGCACATTGCTAAGGAGAGTAAAACTAATCCCAAACTGTTCTTCAACTATATCAATAGTAAAAGAATAAAAACTGAAAATGTAGGCCCCTTAAAAAATAGTGAGGAAAGAATGGTTGTAGATGACGAGGAAAAAGCTAACATATTAAACACCTTCTTCTCCACGGTATTCACGGTGGAAAATGAAATGCTAGGTGAAATCCCAAGAAACAATGAAAACCCTATATTAAGGGTCACCAATCTAACCCAAGAAGAGGTGCGAAACCGGCTAAATAAGATTAAAATAGATAAATCTCCGGGTCCGGATGGCATACACCCACGAGTACTAAGAGAACTAAGTAATGTAATAGATAAACCATTATTTCTTATTTTTAGTGACTCTATAGCGACAGGGTCTGTTCCGCAGGACTGGCGCATAGCAAATGTGGTGCCAATATTCAAAAAGGGCTCTAAAAGTGAACCTGGAAATTATAGGCCAGTAAGTCTAACCTCTATTGTTGGTAAAATATTTGAAGGGTTTCTGAGGGATGTTATTCTGGATTATCTCAATGAGAATAACTGTTTAACTCCATATCAGCATGGGTTTATGAGAAATCGCTCCTGTCAAACCAATCTAATCAGTTTTTATGAAGAGGTAAGCTATAGACTGGACCACGGTGAGTCATTGGACGTGGTATATCTCGATTTTTCCAAAGCGTTTGATACCGTGCCGCACAAGAGGTTGGTACACAAAATGAGAATGCTTGGTCTGGGGGAAAATTTGTGTAAATGGGTTAGTAACTGGCTTAGTGATAGAAAGCAGAGGGTGGTTATAAATGGTATAGTCTCTAACTGGGTCGCTGTGACCAGTGGGGTACCGCAGGGGTCAGTATTGGGACCTGTTCTCTTCAACATATTCATTAATGATCTGGTAGAAGGTTTACACAGTAAAATATCGATATTTTCAGATGATACAAAACTATGTAAAGCAGTTAATACAAGAGAAGATAGTATTCTGCTACAGATGGATCTGGATAAGTTGGAAACTTGGGCTGAAAGGTGGCAGATGAGGTTTAACAATGATAAATGTAAGGTTATACACATGGGAAGAGGGAATCAATATCACCATTACACACTGAACGGGAAACCACTGGGTAAATCTGACAGGGAGAAGGACTTGGGGATCCTAGTTAATGATAAACTTACCTGGAGCAGCCAGTGCCAGGCAGCAGCTGCCAAGGCAAACAGGATCATGGGGTGCATTAAAAGAGGTCTGGATACACATGATGAGAGCATTATACTGCCTCTGTACAAATCCCTAGTTAGACCGCACATGGAGTACTGTGTCCAGTTTTGGGCACCGGTGCTCAGGAAGGATATAATGGAACTAAAGAGAGTACAAAGGAGGGCAACAAAATTAATAAAGGGGATGGGAGAACTACAATACCCAGATAGATTAGCGAAATTAGGATTATTTAGTCTAGAAAAAAGACGACTGAGGGGCGATCTAATAACCATGTATAAGTATATAAGGGGACAATACAAATATCTCGCTGAGGATCTGTTTATACCAAGGAAGGTGACGGGCACAAGGGGGCATTCTTTGCGTCTGGAGGAGAGAAGGTTTTTCCACCAACATAGAAGAGGATTCTTTACTGTTAGGGCAGTGAGAATCTGGAATTGCTTGCCTGAGGAGGTGGTGATGGCGAACTCAGTCGAGGGGTTCAAGAGAGGCCTGGATGTCTTCCTGGAGCAGAACAATATTGTATCATACAATTATTAGGTTCTGTAGAAGGACGTAGATCTGGGTATTTATTATGATGGAATATAGGCTGAACTGGATGGACAAATGTCTTTTTTCGGCCTTACTAACTATGTTACTATGTTACTATGTTACTTCAGCTGGTTCTGTCCATGGGCTTCCTCTGGTGGTTGTGAGTGGGGCTGCGGCTTCTGAGTTTCCTTCCACAGGTGACGAGGTTAATTCGTTAGCTGGCTGCTCTATTTAACTCCACTTAGATCATTGCTCCATGCCACCTGTCAATGTTCCAGTATTGGTCTGTTCGCTCCTGGATCGTTCTTGTGACCTGTCTTCTCCAGCAGAAGCTAAGTTCCTGCTTATTTTTCTCTTGTTTGCTATTTTTCTGTTCAGCTTGCTATTTTGATTTTTGTCTTGCTTGCTGGAAGCTCTGGGACGCAGAGGGAGCGCCTCCGCACCGTGAGTCGGTGCGGAGGGTCTTTTGCGCCCTCTGAGTGGTTTTTTGTAGTTTTGTGCTGACCGCAAAGTCTCCTTTCCTATCCTCTGTCTGTTCAGTAAGTCGGGCCTCTCTTTGCTAAATCTATTTCATCTCTGTGTTTGTGATTTTCATCTTAACTCACAGTCATTATATGGGGGGGGCTGCCTTTTCCTTTGGGGAATTTCTCTGAGGCAAGGTAGGCTTATTTTTCTATCTTTAGGGCTAGCTAGTTCCTTAGGCTGTGACGAGTTGCATAGGGAGCGTTAGGAGCAATCCACGGCTATTTCTAGTGTGTGTTATAGGATTAGGGATTGCGGTCAGCAGAGTTCCCACGTCCCAGAGCTTGTCCTGTATTATTATTAACTATCAGGTCTTTCCGTGTGCTCTTTACCACCTGGTCCATTATTGTCCTAACCACCAGGTCATAACACGGATGTCAGCTGTGATAGTCAGCTGACACCCGGCCGCGATCGGCCGCGCTCCCCCCGTGAGCGCGGCCGATCGCTATGACGTACTATTCCGTGCCTGGGAATTAAGTCCCAGGTCACCTTGACGGGATAGTATGTCATATGGGATTAAGGGGTTAAACCAGGTATTGGTACTTTTGGCAGTGTGGACAGGATCCAAGTCCTGGTGGAGAATGAAATTTCCATCACCAAAAAGCTTGTCAGCAGAGGGAAGCATGAAGTGCTCTAAAATTTCCTGGTAGATGGCAGTGCAGCGCCCCAGAGACCTGGTCGTTGCAGTAACGTTGCTCTGCCACTAAGGGGAGTGATGGTATGTCTGATGGCACTAAAGGAGTTCATTTGACCAGGTATCACCAGCACACAGTACACTTCACACTCCAGCCACTAGTGGGAGAAAAAGGTTTTATTTATTAGGCCACTCCTCACACTGGTAAAACTAGGGGTTGGATAGGAAGTTAGTCAGAAGCTGACTGGGTTGGATTCAGGCAACATCCCGTGGCAGGGGGTGTTGCAGGGAGAAGATTCAGGGGGGTCCCTGTCAGGCATGGGAACCTGGCAGGTACCTAGCGACAAGAACAGAATGTTACGGAACCGCGCCTGCACTACCCGCGGCAGTATCCTAAGAAAGAGACACGAAGCGAAGGATATTGTGGATAGTGAGAAATGAGATCAAGCACAAAGGAGAGCCAGTAGGAGTCGTGCCCGGAGAACGGCAACATCCTACTGAGGCGCGTAGCCGGTGCCCGGAAGACCGAGGAAGTGACTGACTTTATGCCTTACTTCAAATACCGCAGGACAGTTAATTATAGGTTGGCTGTCTACCTTACATCACCTAAGCAAACATAGGGGGCAACGCGTGGAGAGGGGCGTCTCTAGGGTCCCGGAAGAGCTCTGAGCCTACCCGTCAAACGGGTGCGTCCTAGCCATAACATACTGGGGGACGGAGAACTAGAAAGAACTGGAACGAATTAGAACGAACGAGAATAGAAGTTGTGAGGACTATGCCGAATGCTCAGCAGGGAAGCACTACAACACACAGGCTCTAGTGGTAGGCAACGATTTCCACCTGCAAAGGGAACTCTGGATGTGCCTTCAGACCGGCCGGTCTCAGACAGCCCTGTTAACTGTGCTCTGGATTGCAGATCCTGAAGTCTTCAGTAAAGAGGTAAAGAGACTGCAACCCTGTGTCCCCGTTATTGTCTGCACCTCACACCATCACCATCCACCTTACTGGGAAGCCCTGGGGACATACTTCACCTGTGGGAAGGTATACCATCTAGCTGCCATCACATCACCCCAGTGGACCCCAAGCAGCGTCGGTCACCCTGACCGAACACCACAGGTGGCGTCACAAACCTTTGACAGACTCGCATCACCTTTCATTGGGCACCCCTTAGCAGGGTCACGGACCGGGTCCAGCCACCGTGGCATCCCCGGAACTGAGCCAGAAGGGACCGGTTCCGAGTAACCTGTGGCCCTGTGACTGGGGGCGCTCCAGCAGCGTTGACTTTGGTCTTGATAAAACTCAGTAGCTACACCAGCAGATGACATGGCTACCCAAAGCATCACTGATTGTCAAAACGTCACACTAGACCTCAAGCAGCTTGGATTGTGTGCCTCTCCACTTTTCTTCCAGATGCTGGGTCCTTGATTTTCAAATGAAATGTAAAATTTACTTTCATCTGAAAACAAAAGTGGCTTGATACAAGGAATGTGACACTTGTAGCATATGTCCTGGATACGTCTGTGTGTGGTGGCTCTTGAAGCAATGACTCCAGCAGCAGTCCACCCCTTGTGAATCTCCCCCCAATTTTTGAATGGCCTTTTCTTAACAATTCTTTCAAGGCCAGGGTTATCCAGGTTGCTTGTGCAGACTCAGCTAGAGAGATACAATCTGGATCATCGTACAAGAGACCTAGAGCCTGAAAAATAACATCAACCAACTGGCGAGATAGTGAGTGCGCCAGAAGTGAAAATGCCCAGAATTGAGGATTTCTTTGAAGGAGACAAATAACAATCCCAACCCATTGCTCCTCACTGCCAGATGACCGAGGACAAAGCCTAAAATACAGCTTGCAGACTTTGTGGAACACCATAAATTTATCACGTCCCACAAAAAACCTATCCGGGAGGGCCACCTTAGGTTCCCGTTCAGCCTGACTGCCCGCCAGATCAACAGTCTGCTGCTGAGAGACCCTAGATTGCAGGCTAAATGGAAGATCTGTGATTCACAATATACAGAGATTGTTTACCCCCAGATCACCCTAGATTGACATGACACACTTGTGACAGATGACACCTGTGATTTGTCAAAGATCAATCAGTCAATCAGCTGCAATCAAGCCCTGGAGTTAGTAATGGAGACGTGTCCATCAGATACCCCCATTACTAACCCTGTAAATAAAAATCACTAAAAACACACACAGAAAAGTCCTTTATTTGAAACAAACACCCAGAAAGCCTCTTTCACCCATTTATTGAAAGTGAAAGTGAACGTTTATAAGGTGGTTTCTGACTTTGTGGACTGGTGCCAGACTAAAGGCCCCTTCACATTAAGCGACGCTGCAGCGATACCGACAACGATCCGGATCGCTGCAGCGTCGCTGTTTGGTCGCTGGAGAGCTGTCACACAGACCACTCTCCAGCGACCAACGATGCCGGTAACCAGGGTAAACATCGGGTAACTAAGCGCAGGGCCGCGCTTAGTAACCCGATGTTTACCCTGGTTACCATCCTAAAAGTAAAAAAAAACAAACACTACATACTTACCTACAGCCGTCTGTCCTCCAGTGCTGTGCTCTGCTCTCCTCCTGTACTGTCTGTGAGCACAGCGGCCGGAAAGCAGAGCGGTGACGTCACCGCTCTGCTTTCCGGCTGACCGACGCTCACAGCCAGTACAGGAGGAGAGCAGAGCACAGCGCTGGAGGACAGACGGCTGTAGGTAAGTATGTAGTGTGTAAGAGGGTGAACTGTAGTCCCACTGAGAGGGCACTAGGACCCTGTGGTTTTTGCCTGTTGCAGCAGAGGACAGACCTCCCAGAGACAATGTGTGCTGCGGGGTGGGGTCTAGTGTCTCGAGTGTAAAGTGAAAGTAGGAAGTGAGAGCTGAGAGAGAAAAGGCGGGAAGAAAAGGAGAAGCTGCTGTGAGATCTTAAAAAGAGACTGTGTGGATTTACTGCAAGTGTTTTTGGAGGAAAAGAAGCTTTTGAGAGACTTTTTGTTGCTAACGTTCCCCTGGAGAAGAGCTAACCTTTTGTTTAACTCTGTGAGAGACTTGTGTTGCTGTTTCCTGGAGAGGAGCTAACCCTTTATCTAAGAAAAGACGGAGACTTTGCTAAGAACCCAGTACGAATTTGGAAGTCTGTGGATTCCCTGTGCATTGAGTGGAGGAACAAGTCTGGACAGACTGCTGATACAGAGACGGACGGATTGTCGTGGAACCATTCCTAGGAGCTACAGAAGCAGAGACTACATCGTGAGACCACTAACTAAGTCCCCGGCGTTTGGGTTCGGCATCGGCCGACAAGACAAGCTTGCTGTAACTTATTGGCGCTGAAGATATGAACTGGCTACAGCCTCTGCGGATTCCTGCCTGAGAGGAAATCCATCTCAGGATACGGTACCATAGTTATAGATACCCGGGTATCTCTGCTCAGAGTGTTAAATTGTTACTTTAGAGGTGTATCTTATATTAGAGTTGTGTAAGTTATACTCAATGTGCCATTCCAGGGGCTCCCTTAATAACACTACATTCAATTTACACTTGTTCCTGTTTTTAGTTGCCTGTTAGGTAAATTTCTTACTAGTCTGTTGTAGTACACAGTTCTCAGGAGACCTTTGAGTGGCACAGTGATTTCAGCTGCTGCTGAATTAGTGTATCTTTGGGGTGCATCTGCCTTAATATTCTCCATATTACCTTGATTAATTTGCCTTTGAGTAAATACCGTTGGGGATTTCTGCCTTGGTCTTGGTTTGTGACTCACTGGATCTTATTCGGACCTCTGGTCATTACATTTTTGGCGTAGTCGGCAGGATCCAGTGTTTGTCATGGACGAGGGCGAGGGTGGAAATGACCCCGCTGTATCCGCATCCTCCTCGGGGGTTGGAGTTCCCCTGGCAGCCGCTGCGACTCCGGGAGGGTATGTGCCTGTAGGAGCTTTACTTCAGCACATGCCGAAATACGATGGGCGCAATATGGCGTTGCAAGATTGGGCTGAGAGAATCCGGAGTATTCTGCGCATGTGTAATTTGACCCCCGCGTTACGCGCTGAGCTGGCATTAAATGCACTGGAGGGTGATATTAGGCGTATGGTGATGGTGCGCCCAGAATCAGAGAGGGATACATTAGAAAAGATTTTGGAACTGTTAGAGGGGAGTTTGGGGGGCCGAGCGCGTGTGGCCCAGCTTCGGTCCCTATTCTTTAATCGTCCCCAGAGAGAGTGTGAGTCCCTGATGCACTACTCTAATATTTTACAAGAGATGTTGAATGAGATGCAGCGACTAGACCCGGGGGCCATGGGGGCGTTCCGGGAGGTAGACCGCTTGCTCCGGGACCAATTCATCACCGGTTTAGCCCATAGACTTCTCCGGGACAAGCTGTTGGAAATGGCCCGGGTTGCACCAGAGTTATCTTTCTGGCAAATTTACCGAGCTGCAGTGGAAAGGGAAGAGAAATCAGCCTATGTTCCCGAGGGGTCAGTGAACAGTGCCCAGCTGGAGGAAGGTGGGTCATCAGGGTCGGGGGGAGAGGGGCTGGTAAGCGTGGTACAAGCTTTGCGTGCTGAGGTGAAGGAGTTGAAGCTGAAATTGTCTCAACTGACAGTTGATCCCGCCTCTACCCCCTCACGGGAACCTCCTGCCCCACCCCCTGGAACGGTGACCCTGCAAATGGCCAGGTCGTCCTATCAGAATGAGTCAAGCCCTCGCCCACGAGGAACAATCACCTGCTGGAAGTGTGGCCGCCAGGGACACATCTCGCGTTACTGCCGGGCGCTTACAGCCCCAGAAACCCCGTTGCCGGCTTTAAACTTCCGGCCGCTGCCATGAGAGGGCAAGCAGCAGCGGCCCCACCCACACAAAGCCCTCGACGGAATGAACAAGATTTGTTTGCATGTAGTCCAGTGATAGAAGCAGAGTTTGAAGGGCGGAAGATGAGGTGCTTGGTTGACACGGGATCCGAATGTACTATAATGCCTCTAGAAGTATATGAGAGATACTTCAGTCGACTAGTGATTCCAGAGGATGGCCGAGTGATACGACTGACCGCCGCAAATAATGGTCAATTGTCAGTCAAAGGGATCGTGTGGATGCAACTAAAAATGTTTGGTCAAGAGCTGGGGCAGAAAGGGGTAGTACTGGTGGATCACCCCCCTAGAAGAGGGATGGAAGTGACGCTCGGAATGAACGTGCTGCGAGATTTGAATCACCAGATGTATGCCAGTGAAGGACCCCGATACTGGGCCCGTGCGACAAGACACCGACCCACACAGAGAATTCTACACCGTCTAGTGCTGAGTTGCGACTTGCTGAAAAGTGCGGTCCCAGGTGGCCGGGTGGGCCGGGTCCGAGTGACTTCGAGGGCCCCGATCCTGCTGGGACCCAGACAAGAGGAACTCTTAATGCTGCCTGTGGGAGCTGCACAGAGATTGAATGGGCTTGAAGTGCTACTTGAGCCCGCCCGAGAGGGTTCCTCATTTGCCAAGGTACATGTGGCCCGGTCTTTGGCGATTGTGAAGAATGGACGAGTGCCGGTCCGATGCATCAATGTTTTAGATGAAGCTGTTGCAATTCCCGCTGGGACCATACTGGCTGAACTGTTCGTGCCGGCAGAGAAGGTGCCGGAAAATGCAGGGTTCGAATTGCGACCAGACCAACAGTCATCCTGGACATTCGCGGTCGAGGTAGGCCGGACTGAACCTCCTACGGAGGAATGGAATGTTCATGTGATCATGGAGCAGATGGGAGTGGATCGGGAGAAGCTGACCCCCGTGCAGTTGGAGCAGTTGGAGAGAGTTTTGTGGGAACATCAAGAGACATTTTCCCGACATGGAGAGGACTTCGGGTGTACCCAGACGATTGAGCATGAGATTCCAACGGGGGATACTCCACCCATTAGAGAAAGATATCGTCAAATTTCTCCGGCGCTCTATCAAGAGGTGAAGAGCATGGTGGCCAGTATGCTGGACAACCAAGTGATCCGAGAGAGCCGGAGTCCCTGGGCGGCCCCTGTAGTCTTGGTCCGCAAGAAGGATGGGACACTCCGATTTTGTGTGGACTATCGGAAATTGAATGCCCACACCGTACGGGACGCATATCCTTTACCCCGTATTGAAGAATCCCTGTCGGCCCTGGGTCAGGCCAAGTATTTCTCAACGTTGGATTTGGCAAGCGGGTACTGGCAGGTCCCAATGGCTGAAAAAGATCGGGCCAAGACGGCGTTTGTCTTGCCAATGGGGCTCTTTGAGTTCAACCGGATGCCCTTTGGCCTCGCTACCGCCCCAGGAACCTTCCAACGCCTGATGGAACATTGCTTGGGCGATCTAAATTTTGAATCAGTCCTGATATATCTAGACGACATTGTGGTGTTCGGAACCTCATTTGAAGATCATCTGGAGAAGCTGCGTCAAGTTCTCCGGCGGCTCAAGAGCTACGGCCTGAAAATAAAGCCAAAAAAATGTCAACTGTTACGAAACCAGATTGAATATTTGGGGCATCTGGTGACCCCGGACGGGGTACTACCTTTAGCCAGTAAGATTAAGGCGGTACAAGAGTGGCCACCTCCTTGTGACCTGCGAGAAGTGCGGGCCTTCCTGGGCCTAGCAGGATACTATCGGCGGTTTGTGCCTAAATTCTCACAAGTGGTGAGTCCCTTGAATGAACTTTTGAGAGGGACAGCGCTGGGTCCTCGAAATCGTCCCATTCCATGGGGGCCCCTACAGAAAAAGGCATTTGATGGAGTGAAAACCGCCCTAACGAGTGCCCCATTGCTGGCCTACGCCCGGTTTGACACCCCTTTTTTGTTGTATACCGATGGTAGTCTTCATGGGTTGGGGGCAGTACTAGCACAGGTGCAGGACGGCCGAGAACGAGTGATTTCTTATGGCAGCAGATCTTTAAGAGACTCCGAGCGAAATCCGGCTAACTACAGCTCATTCCGGCTGGAATTGCTGGCCCTGGTGTGGGCAATGACAGAACGCTTCGCTGAGTATCTAACAGGGGCTGAGGTGCTAGTCATGACAGATAACAACCCGCTAGCTCACTTAGAGAATGCAAAACTGGGGGCGTTGGAGCAGCGGTGGGTCGCCAGACTGGCCAAGTTCAATTACCGCATTAAATTTCGCTCTGGTCGAGAGAACGGCAATGCAGATGCATTGTCAAGGGTGCCCCTTGGGTCATCCGGGGAAGATGTTGACGAACAACTTGAGGATACTGAAACTCCAGCTTTGGGGCAGATACCTATCTTCCAAAGTGTGGTACACTCAAGTGGGGTGGCCACCGGGATGCCCTGTGTCCTGGGTAAAACACCCTCAGATTGGACAAGAGTCCAGGATGAGTGTCCGGACATTGCACTTGTGCGCCGTTGGGTACAAAACAAGGCCTGGCCCAGTGCAGAGGACAAGGATCAGTTGTCCATGGAAGGAATGAAACTCCTTCGACAATGGGATAAATTGTGTGTGGAGCAAGGTCTTTTGTATCGTAAGGTGTACCTGCCATCGGAGCTGCAGCATCGGTACCAACTGATAATTCCTGTGGGGATGGGGCCAGTGGTCGCTCGTGAGGCGCATGAGAAGGGGGCCCATTTTGGAAGTGAAAAGACACTTCAGTGGTTGCAGCGAGTCCTCTACTGCCCTGAGTTGGGAGGGATGGTGGCCGACGCGTGTCGGCAGTGCCGAATTTGTGGGCTCAACAAAAGCCCTGAGCAGCGGGCTCCCACACAGTCTATTAAGACTTCAGCTCCACTGGAGCTACTCATGATTGACTACGTGTTGATAGGGTACTCTACATCAGGGTACTCCTATTGCCTGGTGATGACAGATCACTTTACCAAGTATGCTGTAGCGGTGCCGACAAGAGATCAGACGGCCAAGTCGGCAGCTGAGGCAGTGTGCCGACATTTCTTCCAAGTGTTCGGGTGTCCGCAGAGAATACATTCAGATCAAGGGGCCTGCTTTCAGGGAACGCTGATGAAAGAGTTGCACCAGCTCTATGGTATCGAGCAGTCGAGAACAACGCCTTACCACCCTCAGGGTAACGGGGCGTGTGAGCGTTTTAATCGGACCCTGTTGCAAATGTTGAGGTCCTTAGAGAGTCAGCAACAGACATGCTGGCCTGAGTATCTCCCCGAATTGATGTGGGCTTACAATAACAGGGTGCACAGTACTACTGGTTACTCACCACACATGTTGATGTTTGGTAGACCTGGCCGAGACATTGAGGATTTGAACATGCCAGATCCCTCCTCCGCCCCCCTTCGGACTGCATCCGAGTGGGTACGAGAGCATCGGCGGCGGTTGAGGGTGGTGCATCAGGTGGTGGGCGACCGCCTTCGACAGGTGGTCCATAAGGACACGCGACCTGTACAAACAGAGCTGTTCTCTCCGGGGGACAGAGTGTTGGTGAGGACAAAACGACGGTCAGGAAAGCTGAGTGACCGATGGGAGGCGATACCGTATCTGATAAAAAAACAGGTGAACCCTGAGATTCCAGTGTACGAGGTCGAACCGGTGGGGACAGGGGGGCCAACCCGTAATTTGCATCGTAACATGTTACAACGGTGCTGGTTTGAAGATTCGGCGCCTACCCCCCTAGAGCCAGAGGCCATGTTCCAAGGGGCGGAAGCTCTGAATGATCTTGAGTTTGATGGTGTGCTTACTCCTGCGCCTGCTTATTTGCCCCCTGTGACCGATTTGGCCTCGGGTGATGAGAATGTTGGGGATATGGAGGATGTTGTTGAGGAGAGTGCATCAGGTCAACTGCTTGGTCCTGACGCTGTATCACAGGACATCGAGCCGCAGGAGGAGACAACTCCACTTACGCCCACTAACACGACCACGGAAGAGACTCTAGCTCCCTCTAAGGTCGCACCTGTTGATGTAGGACTCAGGAGAACTACACGATCTACGGCAGGAATACCGCTTCAGCGATATACTCAAGATGAATTTGAGTGGGAAGGTATGTCGAGGACGCCAACCTCTAGTGGGGTGGCATGTAAGAGGGTGAACTGTAGTCCCACTGAGAGGGCACTAGGACCCTGTGGTTTTTGCCTGTTGCAGCAGAGGACAGACCTCCCAGAGACAATGTGTGCTGCGGGGTGGGGTCTAGTGTCTCGAGTGTAAAGTGAAAGTAGGAAGTGAGAGCTGAGAGAGAAAAGGCGGGAAGAAAAGGAGAAGCTGCTGTGAGATCTTAAAAAGAGACTGTGTGGATTTACTGCAAGTGTTTTTGGAGGAAAAGAAGCTTTTGAGAGACTTTTTGTTGCTAACGTTCCCCTGGAGAAGAGCTAACCTTTTGTTTAACTCTGTGAGAGACTTGTGTTGCTGTTTCCTGGAGAGGAGCTAACCCTTTATCTAAGAAAAGACGGAGACTTTGCTAAGAACCCAGTACGAATTTGGAAGTCTGTGGATTCCCTGTGCATTGAGTGGAGGAACAAGTCTGGACAGACTGCTGATACAGAGACGGACGGATTGTCGTGGAACCATTCCTAGGAGCTACAGAAGCAGAGACTACATCGTGAGACCACTAACTAAGTCCCCGGCGTTTGGGTTCGGCATCGGCCGACAAGACGAGCTTGCTGTAACTTATTGGCGCTGAAGATATGAACTGGCTACAGCCTCTGCGGATTCCTGCCTGAGAGGAAATCCATCTCAGGATACGGTACCATAGTTATAGATACCCGGGTATCTCTGCTCAGAGTGTTAAATTGTTACTTTAGAGGTGTATCTTATATTAGAGTTGTGTAAGTTATACTCAATGTGCCATTCCAGGGGCTCCCTTAATAACACTACATTCAATTTACACTTGTTCCTGTTTTTAGTTGCCTGTTAGGTAAATTTCTTACTAGTCTGTTGTAGTACACAGTTCTCAGGAGACCTTTGAGTGGCACAGTGATTTCAGCTGCTGCTGAATTAGTGTATCTTTGGGGTGCATCTGCCTTAATATTCTCCATATTACCTTGATTAATTTGCCTTTGAGTAAATACCGTTGGGGATTTCTGCCTTGGTCTTGGTTTGTGACTCACTGGATCTTATTCGGACCTCTCGTCATTACAAGTGTTTGTTTTTTTTTACTTTTAGGATGGTAACCAGGGTAAACTTCGGGTAACTAAGCGCAGGGCCGCGCTTAGTTACCCGAAGTTTACCCTGGTTACCAGTGAAGACATCACTGGATCGGTGTCACACACGCCGATCCAGCGATGTCAGCAGGAGTCCAGCGACGAAATAAAGTTCTGGACTTTATTCAGCGACCAACGATCTCCCAGCAGGGGCCTGATCGTTGGTCGCTGTCACACATAACGATTTCATTAACGATATCGTTGCTATGTCACAAAAAGCAACGATATCGTTAACAATATCGTTATGTGTGAAGGTAGGTACCTTAACTGTCTAGGACTAAATGTGAAGAAAACCAAGGAGATGGTGGTGAATTATGGAAGGAAAAAGGATGATTACTTACCTATCACTATAGCTGGCCAGGAGGTGGAGATGGTTGAGAGCTACAAATATTTGGGGGTTCACTTTGACGGCCAACTTGATTGGAGGTATCATACGGAGAAGGTTTACAAGAAGGGAATCAGCAGACTGTACTTTCTATGGAAGCTCAGGTAGTTCAATGTGTGCAGTAAAATGCTTGAAATATTTTACCAGTTCTTTGTGGCAAGCATCTTTTTTGCTATCATTTGCTAGGGCAAATAAGCTAAGGGCTAATAAGTTCAACAAACTTATCAAGAAGGCAAGCGCGGCTGTTGGCCTCCATCTTGACTCTTTTGAGGAGGTAGTGGAAGATAGGATTCAGATGAAGTGTACGGCTATAATGAACAATATTACACAACCACTGTACGAGCAGTTCTTGAAGAAGAATAGCACATGCAACTGTCGTCTAATCCTACTTAGGTGCAAGAAGAAGAAATTCAGGAAATCGTTTGTGCCTACTGCTATGGGGATATATAACAATTTCCTAAGGGTGAAAGACGACAATAACCTATGGCTTATGCACTAATGGCAATGATCAGAGATTTAAGTACCTACATTCACCCAAATTTGTTCGTTACGTAATGTGGTTAGTCATGTGCAAGATCTGTGTCTATTAATTATTTTGTGTAATGCTATTTGTAATGTTGTAATGTTGTAATGTTTAAAATGCTGTTTGTAACGCTGCTGTAATACCATAATTTCACTCGGGATCAATAAAGTGTATTTTATCACATCGTATTTCCCAAAAAACACCCACGCAGACCGGCCTTAATCCGGATCGATGTCCCATGATGATCCCTGACTCTGCTACATCCGGAGGCTGTGATGAGAGGTGACAACAGTAATGTTACCACTCACGACGGACACTGGCACTCACTTAGGGTACCGTCACACTAAGCGACGCTGCAGCGATACCGACAACGATGTCGATCGCTGCAGTGTCGCTGTTTGGTCGCTGGAGAGCTGTCACATAGACCGCTCTCCAGCGACCAACGATGCCGGTAACCAGGGTAAACATCGGGTAACTAAGCGCAGGGCCGCGCTTAGTAACCCGATGTTTACCCTGGTTACCATCCTAAAAGTAAAAAAAAACAAACACTACATACTTACCTACAGCCGTCTTTCCTCCAGCGCTGTGCTCTGCTCTCCTCCTGTACTGTCTGTGAGCACAGCGGCCGGAAAGCAGAGCGGTGACGTCACCGCTCTGCTTTCCGGCTGACCGACGCTCACAGCCAGTACAGGAGGAGAGCAGAGCACAGCGCTGGAGGACAGACGCTGTAGGTAAGTATGTAGTGTTTGTTTTTTTTTACTTTTAGGATGGTAACCAGGGTAAACTTCGGGTAACTAAGCGCAGGGCCGCGCTTAGTTACCCGAAGTTTACCCTGGTTACCAGTGAAGACATCGCTGGATCGGTGTCACACACGCCGATCCAGCGATGTCAGCAGGAGTCCAGCGACGAAATAAAGTTCTGGACTTTATTCAGCGACCAACGATCTCCCAGCAGGGGCCTGATCGTTGGTCGCTGTCACACATAACGATTTCATTAACGATATCGTTGCTACGTCACAAAAAGCAACGATATCGTTAACAATATCGTTATGTGTGAAGGTAGGTACCTTAACTGTCTAGGACTAAATGTGAAGAAAACCAAGGAGATGGTGGTGAATTATGGAAGGAAAAAGGATGATTACTTACCAATCACTATAGCTGGCCAGGAGGTGGAGATGGTTGAGAGCTACAAATATTTGGGGATTCACTTTGACGGCCAACTTGATTGGAGGTATCATACGGAGAAGGTTTACAAGAAGGGAATCAGCAGACTGTACTTTCTATGGAAGCTCAGATAGTTCAATGTGTGCAGTAAAATGCTTGAAATATTTTACCAGTTCTTTGTGGCAAGCATCTTTTTTGCTATCATTTGCTAGGGCAAATAAGCTAAGGGCTAATAAGCTCAACAAACTTATCAAGAAGGCAAGCGCGGCTGTTGGCCTCCATCTTGACTCTTTTGAGGAGGTAGTGGAAGATAGGATTCAGATGAAGTGTACGGCTATAATGAACAATATTACACAACCACTGTACGAGCAGTTCTTGAAGCAGAATAGCACATGCAACTGTCGTCTAATCCTACTTAGGTGCAAGAAGAAGAAATTCAGGAAATCGTTTGTGCCTACTGCTACGGGGATATATAACAATTTCCTAAGGGTGAAAGATGACAATAACCTATGGCTTATGCACTAATGGCAATGATCAGAGATTTAAGTACCTACATTCACCCAAATTTGTTCGTTACGTAATGTGGTTAGTCATGTGCAAGATCTGTGTCTATTAATTATTTTGTGTAATGCTATTTGTAATGTTGTAATGTTTAAAATGCTGTTTGTAACGCTGCTGTAATACCATAATTTCACTCGGGATCAATAAAGTGTATTTTATCACATCGTATTTCCCAAAAAACACCCACGCAGACAGGCCTTAATCCGGATCGATGTCCCATGATGATCCCTGACTCTGCTACATCCGGAGGCTGTGATGAGAGGTGACAACAGTAATGTTACCACTCACGATGGACACTGGCACTCACTTAGGGTACCGTCACACTAAGCGACGCTGCAGCGATACCGACAATGATGTCGATCGCTGCAGCGTCGCTGTTTGGTCGCTGGAGAGCTGTCAGACAGCTCTCCAGCGACCAACGATGCCGGTAACCAGGGTAAACATCGGGTTACTAAGCGCAGGGCCGCGCTTAGTAACCCGATGTTTACCCTGGTTACCATCGTAAAAGTAAAAAAAACAAACACTACATACTTACCTTCCGCTGTCTGTCTCCGGCGCTCTGCTTCCTGCACTGACTGTGAGCACAGCGGCCGGAAAGCAGAGCGGTGCTTTCCGGCTGACCGGCGCTCACAGCCAGTGCAGGAAGCAGAGCGCCGGGGACAGACAGCGGAAGGTAAGTATGTAGTGCTTGTTTTTTTTACTTTTACGATGGTAACCAGGGTAAACATCGGGTTACTAAGCGCGGCCCCGCGCTTAGTAACCCGATGTTTACCCTGGTTACCAGTGAAGACATCGCTGGATCGGTGTCACACACGCCGATCCAGCGATGTCAGTGGGAAGTCCAGCGACGAAATAAAGTGCTGGACTTTCCTCAGCGACCAACGATCTCCCGGCAGGGGCCTGATCGTTGGTCTCTGTCACACATAACGATTTCCTTAACGATATCGTTGCTACGTCACAAAAAGCAACGATATCGTTAACGATATCGTTATGTGTGACAGTACCTTAAGAGTGGAGTCAGAACCAGCAGCAGTGACGAGCGGTGACGTCATTGAGGTGACTGCAGGTCACAGCCAACGGTTCTCACAGTTAAGGTACCGTCACACTAGACGATATCGCTAGCGATCCGTGACGTTGCAGCATCCTCGCTAGCGATATTGTCCAGTGTGACAGGCAGCAGCGATCAGGCCCCTGCTGTGCTGTCGCTGGTCGGGGAAGAAAGTCCAGAACTTTATTTGGTCGCTGGACTCCCCGCAGACATCGCTGAATCGGCGTGTGTGACACCGATTCAGCGATGTCTTCACTGGTAACCAGGGTAAACATCGGGTAACTAAGCGCAGGGCCGCGCTTAGTAACCCGATGTTTACCCTGGTTACCATCCTAAAAGTAAAAAAAACAAACACTACATACTTACCTAACGCTGTCTGTCCTCCAGCGCTGTGCTCTGCACTCCTCCTGTACTGTCTGTGTGAGCACAGCGGCCGGAAAGCAGAGCGGTGACGTCACCGCTCTGCTTTCCGGCTGACCGACGCTCACAGCCAGAGCAGGAGGAGTGCAGAGCACAGCGCCGGGGACAGACAGCGGTAGGTAAGTATGTACTGTTTGTTTTTTTTTACTTTTAGGATGGTAACCAGGGTAAACATCGGGTTACTAAGCGCGGCCCTGCGCTTAGTTACCCGATGTTTACCCTGGTTACCAGTGAAGACATCGCTGGATCGGTGTCACACACGCCGATCCAGCGATGTCCACGGGAGTCCAGCGACGAAATATAGTTCTGGACTTTCTTCAGCGACCAACGATGGCACAGCAGGGGCCTGATCGTTGGTCGCTGTCACACATAACTTCTGTGTGAGCTGCCAGCTATGAACTACGGTGAACTGCATAAGATTGCAAGATTGCTTTGGAATTACTGATCGATATCAGCTGGTGTCATGATTTTCCATGGCTTTTTGTGCTGCTCTTTCTTCATGTGTTCAATACTTTTCTCTGTGTCATTTCTCATTATTACACATAACTTAATTTATGGACATCTACGGTTTGATTTATTTGCTGCATGGAATGAATGGATTGTTAATAACATCTGGTGAGAATTTCATGTCAATAACACCTTTGGAAATATATTTACTAAGAAAATTGGTGGTGTGTTCAATACTTATTTCACACTCTGCATGCTCACCTAGTGATCCCCAGCCACCTCTCTGTAGTGCAGCTTAAGTTCCCCATCTTTTTGCTTGCTTATTCTTATAGGGGGGCCGGCATGTAACTTACGGAGCCAGTTATTGGCCACAACAGTGATCACACCAGTAAGACTTTGGTCACTGCTAGAACAACTGATTGGCTGCAGCCAAGTAGGGACTGGGGCTGAAATTCAGTCCTGGCATTTGAAATCGCACAGGCCCATGTTGTCCCCTTCCCCATAAACCAGATGGGATATATTACTAATATTACCCTGGATGGAGGAAAGGAAGATTTCCTACAAGACCAACATTTCTAATGATACCCGTGGCCTGCTGGGGTAAGTAACGGAGTCAGCAACTTTGTGCTCCATCACAACTCTTAACAGTATTGGTATCTTGAGAACACCGATTCTGTTAACAATGTAGCAGACAAGTGGTGTGGTCAGTGGAGGCCTAGTGGAAGGAGTGACCACAGACAGGCATCGAAGGCCTAAAATAATAACACATGGCTGTAGGCAATTTTAAATTGGTTCCAGGGGTACACGGGCAGCAGTGGTGTGGTCAGTGGAGGCCTAGTGGAAGGAGTGACCACAGACAGGCATCGAAGGCCTAACATAACAAAAATGTCAATACAATGGTATTGTCAGTGGCAGGCATTGAAGGATGTCAGCGCATAGACTAAACATTGGTGGAGCTGTGAGATAATTTTGCAAGTGGTAGAGCACTGTTTGAGCTGGGGGGGGGGAACTGTCTTGTGGCCGGCGGTACAGGCCCAGGGCCCCTCATATTACAACGGTGTGTCTGACGTTGGGTGCGCACCACCACTGCCAGAGACACTTTATTGTACTAGGAGGGACCCAGTGGCAGTGCCGTCGACCAAAAGCGGGCACACCCACCTCTTCAGACAAACTGCACTCTCACGGGTGCTGTCGCCAACTGTCGATACCACGGCCCCGTGTGGGGAGTTTGGCCATTTAGTGAGGTGTAAACATGTCGTATGCTGGACAATCAGGTGCAGAAAATTACGAGATTGGAAAAGGCATTCAGAATAGTCCACAGGCAAGACCTTTTCATAGGAAAGCTAGGTGTCAGCCGGGCAAGGTGGGGCAAAAGATTTCGAAATCCAGTTGTGGTTCATTTTAATGAAGGTTAGATCATCTACATTTTGGGTAGCCAGACGAGTCCTTTTTTCTGTTAGTATTGAACCTGCAGCACTGAATACTCTTTCTGATAGGACACTAGCTGCCGGGCAAGCAAGCTCCTGCAATGCATATTCTGCCAATTCTGGCCAGGTGTCTAATTTTGATGCCCAGTAATCAAATGGGAATGACGGTTGAGGGAGAACATCGATAAGGGATGAAAAATAGTTTGTAACCATACTGGACAAATGTTGTCTCCTGTCACTTTGAATTGATGCTGCAGTACCTGTCCTGTCTGCGGTCATAGCAAAATCACTCCACAACCTGGTCAGAAAACCCCTCTGGCCAACGC
Organism: Ranitomeya imitator; assembly: GCF_032444005.1. Classification (NCBI taxonomy): domain Eukaryota; kingdom Metazoa; phylum Chordata; class Amphibia; order Anura; family Dendrobatidae; genus Ranitomeya; species Ranitomeya imitator. Next base: position 357,594,396 of record NC_091285.1, on the reverse strand, counting down.
CACTTCTGATTTCTGCCCCTCTAACTCCTCTGGTCTGCTGGCCCCTGCAGCTCGTGTGAGAACGATCACGGGCGCTGTGTGCAGGGAATGCCAGAAGCAAACGGTCAACAAGAGTTGATTGTTTGGTTGCTAATATTAGTTCCAAGTTCTCATGTGGCATTATATTTTGCAATTTGCCTTTATAGCGAGGATCAAGGAGGCAGGCCAACCAGTAATCGTCATCATTCATCATTTTAGTTATGCGTGTGTCCCTTTTGAGGATACGTAAGGCATAATCCGCCATGTGGGCCAAAGTTCCAGTTCTCAAATCTGCGGTTGTGCTTGGTTGAGGGGCAGTTTCAGGCAAATCCACGTCACTTGTGTCCCTCAAAAAACCAGAACCCGGCCTTGCCGCGCCACCAATTTCCAGTGGCCCCGGAAAAGCTTCCTCATTAAAAATATAATCATCCCCATCATCCTCCTCGTCCTCCTCCTCCTCTTCGCCCGCTACCTCGTCCTGTACACTGCCCTGGCCAGACAATGGCTGACTGTCATCAAGGCTTTCCTCTTCCTCAGCTGCAGACGCCTGATCCTTTATGTGCGTCAAACTTTGCATCAGCAGACGCATTAGGGGGATGCTCATGCTTATTATGGCGTTGTCTGCACTAACCAGCCGTGTGCATTCCTCAAAACACTGAAGGACTTGACACATGTCTTGAATCTTCGACCACTGCACACCTGACAACTCCATGTCTGCCATCCTACTGCCTGCCCGTGTATGTGTATCCTCCCACAAAAACATAACAGCCCGCCTCTGTTCACACAGTCTCTGAAGCATGTGCAGTGTTGAGTTCCACCTTGTTGCAACGTCTATGATTAGGCGATGCTGGGGAAGGTTCAAAGAACGCTGATAGGTCTGCATACGGCTGGAGTGTACGGGCGAACGGCGGATATGTGAGCAAAGTCCACGCACTTTGAGGAGCAGGTCGGATAACCCCGGATAACTTTTCAGGAAGCACTGCACCACCAGGTTTAAGGTGTGAGCCAGGCAAGGAATGTGTTTCAGTTGGGAAAGGGAGATGGCAGCCATGAAATTCCTTCCGTTATCACTCACTACCTTGCCTGCCTCAAGATCTACAGTGCCCAGCCACGACTGCGTTTCTTTCTGCAAGAACTCGGACAGAACTTCCACGGTGTGTCTGTTGTCGCCCAAACACTTCATAGCCAATACAGCCTGCTGACGTTTGCCAGTAGCTGCCCCATAATGGGAGACCTGGTGTGCAACAGTGGCAGCTGCGGATGGAGTGGTTGTGCGACTGCGGTCTGTGGACGAGCTCTCGCTTCTGCAGGAGGACGAAGAGGAGGAGGAGGGGGTGCGAACGGCTACAGCCAATTGTTTCCTAGACCGTGGGCTAGGCAGAACTGTCCCAAACTTGCTGTCCCCTGTGGACCCTGCATCCACCACATTTACCCAGTGTGCCGTGATGGACACGTAACGTCCCTGGCCATGCCTACTGGTCCATGCATCTGTTGTCAGGTGCACCTTTGTGCTTACAGATTGCCTGAGTGCATGGACGATGCGCTCTTTAACATGCTGGTGGAGGGCTGGGATGGCTTTTCTGGAAAAAAAGTGTCGACTGGGTAGCTCGTAGCGTGGTACAGCGTAGTCCATCAGGGCTTTGAAAGCTTCGCTTTAAACTAACCGGTAGGGCATCATCTCTAACGAGATTAGTCTAGCTATGTGTGCGTTCAAACCCTGTGTACGCGGATGCGAGGCTAAGTACTTCCTTTTTCTAACCATAGTCTCATGTAGGGTGAGCTGGACTGGAGAGCTGGAGATCGTGGAACTAGCGGGGGTGCCGGTGGACATGGCAGACTGAGAGACGGTGGGAGATGGTATTGTTGCCGCCGGTGCCCTAGATGAAGTGTTTCCTACTACGAAACTGGTGATTCCCTGACCCTGACTGCTTTGGCCTGGCAAAGAAACCTGCACAGATACTGCAGGTGGTGCGGAAAATGGTGGTTCTACACTGCCGGAAGGGATGTTGCGTTGCTGACTAGCTTCATTGGCCGAGGGTGCTACAACCTTAAGGGACGTTTGGTAGTTAGTCCAGGCTTGCAAATGCATGGTGGTTAAATGTCTATGCATGCAACTTGTATTGAGACTTTTCAGATTCTGTCCTCTGCTTAAGGTAGTTGAACATTTTTGACAGATGACTTTGCGCTGATCAATTGGATGTTGTTTAAAAAAATGCCAGACTGCACTCTTTCTAGCATCGGATACCTTTTCAGGCATTGCAGACTGAGCTTTAACCGGATGGCCACGCTGTCCTCCAACAGGTTTTGGCTTTGCCACGCGTTTTGGGCAAGATACGGGCCCGGCAGATGGAACCTGTTGCGATGTTGATGCCTGCTGCGGCCCCTCCTCCTCCGCTTCAGAACTGCTGCCGCCTGCACCCTGTTCCCCCAATGGCTGCCAATCGGGGTCAAGAACTGGGTCATCTATTACCTCTTCTTGTAGCTCGTGTGCAACTTCGTCTGTGTCACCATGTCGGTCGGTGGTATAGCGTTCGTGATGGGGCAACATAGTCTCATCAGGGTCTGATTCTTGATCAGCACCCTGAGAGGGCAATGTTGTGGTCTGAGTCAAAGGACCAGCATAGTAGTCTGGCTGTGGCTGTGCATCAGTGCACTCCATGTCAGATTCAACTTGTAATGGGCATGGACTGTTAACTGCTTCACTTTCTAAGCCAGGGACGGTATGTGTAAAGAGCTCCATGGAGTAACCCGTTGTGTCGCCTGCTGCATTCTTCTCTGTTGTTGTTTCTGCTGAAGAGGACAAGGAAGCGACTTGTCCCTGACCGTGAACATCCACTAACGACGCGCTGCTTTGACATTTACCAGTTTCACGAGAGGAGGCAAAAGAGCTAGAGGCTGAGTCAGCAAGATAAGCCAAAACTTGCTCTTGCTGCTCCGGCTTTAAAAGCGGTTTTCCTACTCCCAGAAAAGGGAGCGTTCGAGGCCTTGTGTAGCCTGACGACGAACCTGGCTCCACAGCTCCAGACTTAGGTGCAATATTTTTTTTCCCACGACCAGCTGATGCTCCACCACTACCACTACCCTCATTACCAGCTGACAATGAACGCCCCCGGCCACGACCTCTTCCACCATACTTCCTCATTGTTTTAAAAACGTAAACAAACTAACGGTATTTGTTGCTGTCACACAAATTAAACGGTGAGCTATAACTTCAGTATGATTTAGCTACCCCTTTACAGGTGAGTGAGACCACAACGAAAATCAGGCACAATGTTACACACTCTGTTGTTGGTGGCAACAAATGAGAGAGATGCCACACACGCAGGACTGTCACTGAAGCACAAATGTAAATATTAATCTCCCACTGATTTGATTTTTTTTTTTTTTAAGGGAGACTTTAGGGAAAAAAAATAATAGAATAAAATGATTTTTTCAGGAAGAATTTAGAAACCAAATAAAATAAAATGATGTTTTCAGGGAGAATTTAGAAAACAAATAAAACAAAAAAAGGCTTTCTATGGCCCACTGAGTGAGAGATGACGCACACAGGAGTCAGGAGTGGCACACAAGCCCAGAGGCCAATATTTATCTCCCACTTTTTTTTTTTGTTCCAGGGAAAATTTATAAACCCAATAAAAAAAATAATAAATAGGCTTTCTATGGCCCACTATCTGAGAGACAGAGAGAGATGGCACGCTTAGGACTGGCACACAAGCCCAAAGGCCAATATTAATCTCCCTTTTTTTTTTAAGGGAGAATTTATAAAACCAAAAAAAAATAAATAAATAGGCTTTCTATGGCCCACTATTTGTGAGAGAGATGGCACGCTCAGGACTGGCACACAAGCCCAGAGGCCAATATTAATCTCCCACTTTTTTTTTTTTTTCCAGGGAAAATTTATAAACCCAATAAAAAAAATAAAAAATAAATAGGCTTTCTATGGCCCACTATCTGAGAGAGAGAGATGGCACGCTTAGGACTGGCACACAAGCCCAAAGGCCAATATTAATCTCCCACTGATTGATTTTTTCAGGTAGAATTTAGAACCCAAATAAAGCAAAAAAAAAAAAAATGGGCTTTCTATGGCCCACTGAGTGAGTGATGATGCACACAGGAGTCAGGAGTGGCACACAAGCCCTGAGGCCAATATTTTTCTCCCACTGATTGATGTAGTGATTTTTTCAGGTACATTTTAGAACCCTAATCAAGCAAAAAAATAAATAGGCTTTCTATGGCCCACTATTTGTGAGAGAGATGGCACGCTCAGGACTGGCACACAAGCCCAGAGGCCAATATTAATCTCCCACTTTTTTTTTTTTTGGTTCCAGGGAAAATTTATAAACCCAATAAAAAAAAAAAAAATAGGCTTTCTATGGCCCACTATCTGAGAGAGAGAGATGGCACGCTTAGGACTGGCACACAAGCCCAAAGGCCAATATTAATCTCCCACTGATTGATTTATTGATTTTTTCAGGTAGAATTTAGAACCCAAATAAAGCAAAAAAAAAAAAAAAAAAGGGCTTTCTATGGCCCACTGAGTGAGTGATGATGCACACAGGAGTCAGGAGTGGCACACAAGCCCTGAGGCCAATATTTTTCTCCCACTGATTGATGTAGTGATTTTTTCAGGTAGATTTTAGAACCAAAATCAAGCAAAAAAATAAATAGGCTTTCTATGGCCCACTGAGTGAGAGATGGCACACACAGGAGTCAAGAGTGGCACACAAGCCCTGAGGCCAATATTTTTCTCCCACTGATTGATGTAGTGATTTTTTCAGGTAGATTTTATAACCCAAATCAAGCAAAAAAATAAATAGGCTTTCTATGGCCCACTGAGTGAGAGATGACACAGACAGGGATGGCACTCTAGCAGAAATGTCAATCTTAATCTCCCACAAAAAAAAAAAAAAAAACAGGGAGTGTCCTTCAATTACTATCTCCCTGCAGTAATCTCAGCCAGGTATGGCAGGCAGCAATAAGGAGTGGACTGATGCACAAATTAAATAAAAAGTGTGTACAAACAAAAAAGATAGCTGTGCAGAAAGGAAGGAACAAGAGGATTTGTGCTTTGAAAAAAGCAGTTGGTTTGCACAGCGGCGTACACACAGCAATGCAGCTATCAGGGAGCCTTCTAGGGCAGCCCAATGAGCTACAGCGCTGAGGGGGGAAAAAAAAAAAAATGTAGCTTCCACTGTCCCTGCACACCGAAGGTGGTGTTGGGCAGTGGAAATCGCTACAGCACAAGCGGTTTGGTGGTTAATGGACCCTGCCTAACGCTATCCCTGCTTCTGACGAAGCGGCAGCAATCTCTCCCTAAGCTCAGATCAGCAGCAGTAACATGGCGGTCGGCGGGAACTCCCCTTTATAGCCCCTGTGACACCGCAGACAGCAAGCCAATCACTGCAATGCCCTTCTCTAAAATGGTGGGGACCAGGACCTATGTCATCACGCTGCCCACACTCTGCGTTTACCTTCATTTGCTGAGAAATGGCGCTTTTCGCGTCATTGAAACGCGACTTTGGCGCGAAAGTCACGTACCGCATGGCCGACCCCGCACAGGGGTCGGATCGGGTTTCATGAAACCTGACTTTGCCAAAAGTCGGCGACTTTTGAAAATGAACGACCCGTTTCGCTCAACCCTAGTAGGGACAATAAAAAAAATAAAAAAAATTTTTTTTTTCCACTAAGGTTGGGGTAAGAACTAGGGTTAGGGTTAGGGTTAGGGGTAGGGTTAGGGTTAGGGGTAGGGGTAGGGTTAGGGGTAGGGTTAGGGGTAGGGTTAGGGTTAGGGTTTCGGTATGTGCACACGTATTCTGGTCCTCTGCGGATTTTTCCGCTGCGGATTTGATAAATCCGCAGTGCTAAACCGCTGCGGATTTATGGCGGATTTACCATGTTTTTTTCTGCGCATTTCACTGCGGTTTTACAATTGCGATTTTCTATTTGAGCAGTTGTAAAACCGCTGCGGAATCCGCAGAAAGAAGTGACATGCTGCGGAATGTAAACCGCTGCGTTTCCGTGCAGTTTTTCTGCAGCATGTGTACAGCGATTTTTGTTTTCCATAGGTTTGCATTGAACTGTAAACTCATGGGAAACTGCTGCGGATCCGCAGTGTTTTCCGCAGCGTGTGCACATACCTTTAGAATTAGGCTATGTGCACACGGTGCGGATTGGCCGCTGCGGATCCGCAGCAGAGTTCCATCAGGTTTACAGTACCATGTAAACATATGGAAAGCCAAATCCGCTGTGCCCATGGTGCGGAAAATATCGCGCGGGAACGCTGCGTTGTATTTTCCGCAGCATGTCAATTCTTTGTGCGGATTCCGCAGCGTTTTACACCTGTTCCTCAATAGGAATCCGCAGGTGAAATCCGGACAAAAAACACTGGAAATCCGCGGTAAATCCGCAGGTAAAACGCAGTGCCTTTTACCCGCGGATTTTTCAAAAATGGTGCTGAAAAATCTCATACGAATCCGCAACGTTGGCACATAGCCTTAGGGTTAGGGTTGGGTTGGAATTAGGGTTGTGGTTAGGGTTAGGGGTGTGTTGGGGTTACGGGTGTGTTGGGGTTAGGGTTGTGATTAGGGTTACGGCTACAGTTGGGATAAGGGTTAGGGGTGTGTTGGAGTTAGAATTGAGGGGTTTCCACTGTTTATGCACATCAGGGGGTCTCCAAACGCAACATGGCGCCACCATTGATTCCAGCCAATCTTGTATTCAAAAAGTCAAATGGTGCTCCCTCACTTCCGAGCCCCGACGTGCACCCAAACAGTGGTTTACCCCCACATATGGGGTACCAGCATACTCAGGACAAACTGCGCAACAATTACTGGGGTCCAATTTCTCCTGTTACCCTTGTGAAAATAAAGAAATGCTTGCTAAAACAATTTTTGAGGAAAGAAAAATGATTTTTTATTTTCACGGCTCTGCGCTGTAAACATCTGTGAAGCACTTGGGGGTTCAAAGTGCTCACCACATATCTAGATAAGTTCCTTGGGGGGTCTAGTTTCTAAAATGGGGTCACTTGTGGGGGGTTTCTACTGTTTAGGCACACCAGGGGCTCTGCAAACGCAATGTGACGCCCGCAGACCATTCCATCAAAGTCTGCATTTCAAAAGTCACTACTTCCCTTCTGAGCCCCGACGTGTGCCCAAACAGTGGTTTACCCCCACACATGGGGTATCAGCGTACTCAAGAGAAACTGGACAACAACTTTTGGGGTCCAATTTCTCCTGTAACCCTTGGGAAAATAAAAAATTCTGGGCTAAATAATTATTTTTGAGGAAAGAAAACGTATTTATTATTTTCACGGCTCTGCATTATAAACTTCTATGAAGCACTTGGGGGTTCAAAGTGCTCACCACACATCTAGATAAGTTCCTTTCGGGGTCTAGTTTCCAAAATGGGGTCACGTGTGGGGGGTTTCTACTGTTTAGGCACATCAGGGGCTCTGCAAACGCAACGTGACGCCCGCAGAGCATTCCATCAAAGTCTGCATTTCAAAACGTCACTACTTCAATTCCGAGCCCCGGCATGTGCCCAAACAGTAGTTTACCCCCACATATGGGGTATCAGCTTACTCAGGAGAAACTGGACAACAACTTTTGGGATCCAATTTCTCCTGTTACCCTTGGGAAAATAAAAAATTCTGGGCTAAATAATTATTTTTGAGGAAAGAAAACGTATTTATTATTTTCACGGCTCTGCATTATAAACTTCTATGAAGCACTTGGGGGTTCAAAGTGCTCACCACACATCTAGATAAGTTCCTTTCGGGGTCTAGTTTCCAAAATGGGGTCACTTGTGGGGGGTTTCTACTGTTAAGCCACATCAGGGGCTCTGCAAACGCAACGTGACGCCCACAGAGCATTCCATCAAAGTCTGCATTTCAAAATGTCACTACTTCACTTCCGAGCCCTGGCATGTGCCCAAACAGTGGTTTACCCCCACATATGGGGTATCAGCGTACTCAGGAGAAACTGGACAACAACTTTTGGGGTCAAATTTCTCCTGTTACCCTTTGTAAAATAAAAAATTGCAGGCTAAAAGATCATTTTTGAGAAAATAATTTTTTTTTTTTATTTTCATGGCTCTGCGTTATAAATTTCTGTGAAGCACCTGGGGGTTCAAAGTCCTCATCACACATCTAGATTAGTTCCTTTGGGGGTCTAGTTTCCAAAATGGGGTCATTTCTGGGGAATCTCCAATGTTTAGGCACACAGGGGCTCTCCAAACGTGACATGGTGTCCGCTAATGATTGGAGCTAATTTTCCATTTAAAAAGCCAAATGGCGTGCCATCCCTTCCGAGCCCTGCCGTGCGCCCAAACAGTGGTTTACCCCCACATATGGGGTATCAGCATACTCAGGACAAACTGGACAACAATATTTGGGGTCCAATTTCTCCTATTATCCTTGGCAAAATAGGAAATTCCAGGCTAAAAAATCATTTTTGAGGAAAGAAAAATTATTTTTTATTTTCATGGCTCTGCGTTATAAACTTCTGTGAAGCACCTGGGGGTTTAAAGTGCTCAATATGCATCTAGATAAGTTCCTTGGGGGGTCTAGTTTCCAAAATGGGGTCACTTGTTGGGGAGCTCCAATGCATAGGCACACAGGGGCTCTCCAAACGCGACATGGTGTCCGCTAACAATTGGAGCTAATTTTCCATTCAAAAAGTCAAATGGCGCGCCTTCCCTTCCGAGCCCTGCCGTGTGCCCAAACAGTGGTTTACCCCCACATATGAGGTATCGGCGTACTCGGGAGAAATTGCCCAACAAATTTTATGATCCATTTTATCCTACTGCCCATGTGAAAATGAAAAAATTGAGGCGAAAAGAATTTTTTTGTGAAAAAAAAGTACTTTTTGATTTTTACAGATCAATTTGTGAAGCACCTGAGGGTTTACAGTGCTCACTAGGCATCTAAATAAGTTCCTTGGGGGGTCTAGTTTCCAAAATGGGGTCACCTGTGGGGGAGCGCCAATGTTTAGGCACACAGGAGCTCTCCAAACGCGACATGGTGTCCGCTAACGATGGAAATAATTTTTCATTCAAAAAGTCAAATGGCGCTCCTTCCCTTCCGAGCCTTACCATGTGCCCAAACAGTGGTTTACCCCCACATATGAGGTATCGGCGTACTCAGGAGAAATTGCCCAACACATTTTAGGATCCATTTTATCCTGTTGCTCATGTGAAAATGAAAAAATTGAGGCTAAAAGAATTTTTTTGTGAAAAAAAAGTACTTTTTCATTTTACGGATCAATTTGTGAAGCACCTGGGGGTTCAAAGTGCTCACTATACATCTAGATAAGTTCCTTGGGGGGTCTAGTTTCCAAAATGGGGTCACTTGTGGGGGAGCTCCAATTTTTAGGCACACGGGGGCACGTGACATGGTGTCCGCTAAAGAGTGGAGCCAATTTTTGATTCAAAAAGTCAAATGGCGCTCCTTCCCTTCCAAGCCCTGCCGTGCGCCCAAACAGTGGTTTACCCCCACATATGAGGTATCAGCGTACTCAGGACAAATTGGACAACAATTTTCGTGGTTCAGTTTCTCCTTTTACCATTGGGAAAATAAAAAAATTGTTGCTAAAAGATAATTTTTCTGACTAAAAAGTTAAATGTTCATTTTTTCCTTCCATGTTGCTTCTGCTGCTGTGAAGCACCTGAAGGGTTAATAAACTTCTTGAATGTGGTTTTGAGTACCTTGAGGGGTGCAGTTTTTAGGATGGTGTCACTTTTGGGTATTTTCAGCCATATAGACCCCTCAAACTGACTTCAAATGTGAGGTGGTCCCTAAAAAAAATGGTTTTGTAAATTTCGTTGTAAAAATGACAAATCGCTGGTCAAATTTTAACCCTTATAACTTCCTAACAAAAAAAAATTTTGTTTCCAAAATTGTGCTGATGTAAAGTAAACATGTGGGAAATGTTATTTATTAACTATTTTGTGTCACATATCTCTCTGGTTTAACAGAATAAAAATTCAAAATGTGAAAATTGCGAAATTTTCAAAATTTTCGCCAAATTTCCGTTTTTATCACAAATAAACGCAAAATTTATTGACCTAAATTTACCACTAACATGAAGCCCAATATGTCACGAAAAAACAATCTCAGAACCGCTAGGATCCGTTGAAGCGTTCCTGAGTTATTACCTCATAAAGGGACACTGGTCAGAATTGCAAAAAACGGCAAGGTCTTTAACCCCTTACCGGCATCGGACGTACTATACCGTCCGATGCCGGCTCCCCTGCTTTGATGCAGGGCTCCGCGGTGAGCCCGCACCAAAGCCGGGACATGTCAGCTGTTTTGAACAGCTGACATGTGCCCGTAATAGGCGCGGGCAGAATCGCGATCTGCCCGCACCTATTAACTAGTTAAATGCCGCTGTCAAACGCAGACAGCGGCATTTAACTACCGCTTCCGGCCGGGCGGCCGGAAATGACGTCATCGCCGACCCCCGTCACATGTCCGGGGGTCGGCGATGCGTCTCCATTGTAGCCATAGAGGTCCTTGAGACCTCTATGGTTACTGATTGCCCGTCGCTGTGAGCGCCCCCCTGTGGTCGGCGCTCACAGCACACGTGCAATTCTGCTACATAGCAGCGATCAGCAGATCGCTGCTATGTAGCAGAGCCGATCGTGCTGTGCCTGCTTCTAGCCTCCCATGGAGGCTATTGAAGCATGGCAAAAGTTAAAAAAAAAAGTTTAAAAAAATGTGAAAAAAATAAAAAAAACATAAAAGTTTAAATCACCCCCCTTTCGCCCCAATCAAAATAAATCAATAAAAAAAATATCAAATCTACGCATATTTGGTATCGCCGCGCTCAGAATTGCCCGATCTATCAAATAAAAAAAAGCATTAACCTTATCGCTAAACAGCGTAGCGGGAAAAAAACTCGAAACGCCAGAATTACGTTTTTTTGGTCGCCGCGACATTGCATTAAAATGCAATAACGGGCGATCAAAAGAACGTATCTGCACCGAAATGCTATCATTAAAAACGTCATCTCAGCACGCAAAAAATAAGCCCTCAACCGACCCAGATCACGAAAAATGGAGACGCTACGAGTATCGGAAAATGGCGTAATTTTATTTTATTTTTTTTTAGCAAAGTTTGGAATTTTTTTTCACCACTTAGATAAAAAATAACCTAGTCATGTTTGGTGTCTATAAACTCGTAATGACCTGGAGAATCATAATGGCAGGTCATTTTTCGCATTTAGTGAACCTAGCAAAAAAGCCAAACAAAAAACCAATGTGGGATTGCACTTTTTTTGCAATTTCACCGCACTTGGAATTTTTTTCCCGTTTTCTAGTACATGACATGCTAAAACCAATGATGTCGTTCAAAAATACAACTCGTCCCGCAAAAAATAAGCCCTCACATGGCCAAATTGACGGAAAAATAAAAAAGTTATGGCTCTGGGAAGGAGGGGAGCGAAAAACGAACACGGAAAAACGAAAAATCCCCCGGTCATGAAGGGGTTAAGGTCAAAATAGGCTGGGTCATGAAGGGGTTAAGGGCGTATAAGCTGAACCCACTAAAGGCCTACTACTAAATACTATAAAATAACTCAACTTGTCTTTCCTTTCTAGCTTCACCAATGCAGGACCGCCTAGCTCCTGGGCCAGGCCTACTGTCATTGTTTCTCTCTCAACAACCAACTGTCATTCCACGGTTCTCAGGAGGACTCTCTCTCTAACCCCTACGGGTTTAAGTAGAAAGAGGTAAGGAAAGCAAAGAGTTAACTATGTACAATTGCGGGCTTCCGAGGTTTATTCTCGCGACGGTAGATTGCAACGCATCCGTTGGTAGCGAACACTTCCCAGCCTGGAAAGATCTGTGTTCGACCTCTCATCCGATGCGGTGTCAATGTCACTAATCAGTTTTTCAGGTATCATCTGGGTTCGCATGTCAATTTTGGTAGTAGGTTCAGTAGCGGCAATAATGCCCACTGTGGTAGTAGTATTAGGATTTGTCAGTTCAGAGTTAGTCTTAGTCATGGCAGCAAGTGGCGCTGCTACGGAGCTTATCAGTAGGTCTTCTGTCACTGGGGCAGGGTCGTTCTTCATACCTGCTTCAGATGCGGTCCCTCCGGTGCCGGCCTGCTCCGTCTCCGCTGGGATCTGGAACGCTGACTACAGGGCCTTGCGCTGTGGCATTGTCATCTCTGTTTGCAGTATCTCGCTTTCTGGCAGGGCCTTGCTTTCTGGCTTCGGAGTGCCGGAACTTCTTTCTCGCTCCGGACCATACGAGGCTGCCGACAGACGTCTGGTGAGGCCCCTGATGACGGTTTCCTTCCACCCGGCCTCAGTGCTCAGCTGTGTCCGCCGGAGTTGATCGCTGAGCTCGTCCACTCCGGCCTGCAGGAAGTCGGGGCCAACAGGTGACGCCTGGCCGCGGTATCTCTCTGGGTAGCTGGGGGAGTCCTCTGCTCCGACCCCACGCTCCGATCCCGGGCAGCTTGTCATGGCGTCCTCCACGTGACTCAGTTTTTCTCCCTCCTTGTCCTTTTCCCGCTCTCTCCTTCGTGGGCGGTTTTGTTTCCTTTGTCTCCGCCCTCCACAGAGGATCAGGAGGCGGATCTCGGCTGCTGACGGACACATCCTCAAAGTACAGAAATATTTAGACTGGGCGGCCATTACTTTTCGCGCTCTTCAGCTTGCTCACGCCCACTCCCACGCCCTTCTTCTTCTCCTGCGCTCCTCGTGGCCCTGCAATGGCGGCAGTTTTGGTGGGAATCTTGCGGCAAATAGCAATACACAGTCCTTGCAATAAATCACAGTTCAAACACGTTTCAATCACAGTTCCAAGGCACACATGACCTGATTCCTCAGGCTTAAGTACGATCCTGTTCGTGACGCCAAGTTGGAACGCCCCCAGACACAGGGCCACGAGTTCTCAGTACCGGGCCTCTCTGGTTCGGTTCTGAGGCTGTCACGGTGGCTAGACCCGGTCCGCGACCCTGCTAAGGGGCGTCCAATAAAGGTGATACAGTCTATCAGGGATTCGTGACGCCACCTGTGGTGTTCAGTCAGGGTGACCGACGCTGCTGTGGGGTCCGCTGGGGTGATGGAATGGCAGCTGGATGGTATACCTTCCCACAGGTGAAGTATGTCCCCAGGGCTTCCCAGTAAGGTGGATGGTGATGGTGTGAGGTGCAGTCAATAACGAGGACACAAGGTTGCAGTCTCTTTACCTCTTTACTGAAGACTTCAGGATCCTCAATCCAGAGCACGCTTAACAGGGCTATCTGAGACCGGCCGGTCCGATGGGCACTTCCAGAGTTCCCTTTGCAGGTGGAAATCAGTGCCTACCACTAGCGCCTGTGTGTTGTAGTGCTACCCTGCTGAGCATTTGGAATAGTCCTCACAACTACTGTTCTCGTTCGTTCGTTCTTTCTAATTCTCTCTCGCTTGTTCCAGATGTTACTAGTTTCTCGTCCCCCAGTATGTTATGGCTAGGACGAACCCGTATGACGGGAAGGCTCGGAGCTCTTCCTGGACCCTAGAGACGCCCCTCTCCACGCGTTGCCCCCTATGTCTTCGTAGGAAATTTAAGGTAGAGAGCCAACCTATAATTAACTGTCCTGCAGAGTTTGAAGTAAGGCCTAGAGTCAGTTACTCCTGCGGTGTTCTGGCCACCATCTACGCGCCTCAGTAGGATGTTGCCTCGGTCTCACGGCACGACTCCTACTGGTTCTCCTTTGTGCTTGATGTCGTTTCTCACTGTTCCACAATATCCTTCCCTTCGTGTCTCTCTCTTAGGATACCGCCGCAGGGTGTGCAGGCGCGGTTCCGTAACGTTCTGCTCTGTTCGCTAGGCACCTGCCAGGTTCCCACGCCTGACAGGGACCCCCTGTCTTCTCCCTGCAACACCCCCTGCCACGGGATGTTGCCTGAATCCAACCCAGTCAGCTTCTGACTAACTTCCTATCCAACCCCTAGTTTTATCAGCGTGAGGAGTGGCCTAATAAATAAAGCCTTTTTCTCCCCCTAGTGGCCGGAGTGTGAAGTGTAATGTGTGCTGGTGATACCTGGTCAGTAGAATTCCTTCAGTGCCATCAGACGTACCACCACTCCCCTTAGTGGCAGAGTGTCATACTGCAACGACCAGATCTCTGGGGCGCTGCATATGCTGCCGAGGACAATGATCATTTTTGCAGCAAAAAAGATCATTTTTCCTGACGAGCCTTTTAGTTATTCGTCGGGTGATTGACAGCCCGATTAGAAGGCCAGATTTAATGGATATGTGGAATAAGCGGTCCTAGGAACTGTGTTTATCCTTATCTAGATGGTGGCCCAATTCTAACGCATCGGGTATTCTAGAATATGTATTTATGTATGTATATAGCAGCCACATAGTATATAGCACAGGCCACATAGTATATCGGAGCCATGTAGTATATAGCAGACAAATACTATGTGGCCTGTGCTATATACTATGTGGCTGCTATATACATACATATTGTAGAATACCCGATGCGTTAATACAGGCCACGCAATATATAACAGTGGCCACGCAGTATATAACACAGCCACGTACTATTTAACACAGCCCACGCAGTATATAGCAGCCACGCAGTATATAACACAGGCGACGTAGTATATAACACTGGCCACGCAGTATATAACATTGGCCACATAATAAATAGCACAGCCCACGCAGTATATAACAGCCACGTAGTATATAACACTGCCCATGCACTATATAGCAGCCACGTAGTATATAACACTGCCCACGCAGTATATAACAGTGGCCATGTAATATATAGCTCAGCTCACCCAGTACATAACATAGCCCACATAGTATATAACAGTCCCTATGTAGTATATAACACAGCCACGTACTATATAACACAGCCCATGCAGTATATAGCAGCCACGCAATATATAACACAGGCAACGTAGTATATAGCAGCATCAAATGAAGAAAGGCGTTCCAGCTCCATAAAACGAAATACTTTATTGGTATATAAAATCTTTGCAATTCAATCCATCCTTCCAGAGTACTACAGGAAAGGCCAAGGTCCCGTGCAAACTGAGCATCCACCATATTGGCTCCCACTCCACTATCCAAGAGGATGGATATTTTCTCAGTTTTCATACCAATTCTGCAGGTAAGTAAAACTGAGATACACATGTGGGAGAGATATATACACCCAGGTTGTTATCCTCCACAGAAACTTAGGCTACGTTCACATTTGCGTTGTGCGATGTTGCGTCCGAGACGCAACGCACAACGCAAAACAAAATGCACCAAAACGCATGCTAAAACGCAGCGTTTTGCGACGTATGCGTCCTTTTTTGCACGCAAAAAAAATGCAACTTGCTGCATTCCCTGCGCCCTACGCTTGCGGCAAAAAAAACGCATGCGTCGCAAAACGCAGCGCAACGCATGTCAAAGCGCCCCCCATGTTAAATATAAGGGCGCATGACGCATGCGTCGCCGCGGTTGCGCCCGACGCAACGCAAATGTGAACGTAGCCTTACATAAGAAATGGTGTGATATGCTTGTAAAAACTATGTGTGCAACTCCTTACTGTGTGAGGGCGGGTCTAACTCTATTGTGAGACGTAGATAGGTTAGGATTGCAACACAATACAAAACAAAGGCTATGTATTCAACCCCCTGGTATGTGGTAGAGCAGGTCTGGCTCTATTATATTGCTTGAGGGCTAGATAAGCTAGGATAGAAACCATTTACCTAGATAAGGCTGTGTATACTATACTATGTAAACCCCATGGTCTCTAGGAGAGGGGGGTGTTTTTTTATAACTTCCTAGAGTCTTTGAAAATCCCTATTCTATTATACACATTAGAATAAAGTCAGCCCGATCAACTGACAGTCTAATGTTGGGGGAAAGCATAATCTGGCTTGTTGAATTTTACCAACTCTTTTGTTCTCCATGGAGAATATCTGCAGCCAGGGGGTGTTGGCATTGACTCCCTCATAGAGAACACAGGATCACTTGGCCCATCAGAAAATTCCTGTATATGATAGAGTCAGGAGAACTAGCTCTTGGTCTTGGCCAAGGGATCATTTGGCTGGCAGTTATCTAATGTGGCCTGTGTTATATACTACGTTGAAAAAAGAAAAAATGCGGTAAAAAAACCGCAGCCAGCTCACCGATCAGACGCAGGTGCTCGGAACTTCGTCAAAGACTAGGACGAGTGGTAGCAGCATCAAATGAAGAAAGGCGTTCCAGCTCCATAAAACAAAATACTTTATTGGTATATAAAATCTTTGCAATTCAATCCATCCTTGCGTGTATGCGAATGCCCAGGTGTAAAGAAACATGCGACGCGTTTCGACCGAACCGGTCTTAATCAATGCATTGATTAAGCTGGAACGCCTTTCTTCATTTGATGCTGCTACTACTCGTCCTAGTCTTTGACGAAGTTCCGAGCACCTGCGTCTGATCGGTGAGCTGGCTGCGTTTTTTTTACCGCATTTTTTCTTTTTTCAACGTAGTATATAACACAGGCCACATTAGATAACTGCCAGCCAAATGATCCCTTGGCCAAGACCAAGAGCTAGTTCTCCTGACTCTATCATATACAGGAATTTTCTGATGGGCCAAGTGATCCTGTGTTCTCTATGAGGGAGTCAATGCATTGATTAAGACCGGTTCGGTCGAAACGCGTCGCATGTTTCTTTACACCTGGGCATTCGCCTGATGCTGGTGGGCTTAGCTCAGATACGATTTTTGGGGTGACAGAGTCCCTTTAAGTCTGAAAATCCCTTTAGTTAGATTTAAGTATATAGATGCTTTATATTCTTTAAGAAAAAGAAGTATAAACGGAGCAGAGGAATAGTGCAAAATATAATTTATTAATTAACAAGCATATAGTGCATAATTACGTACAAGCAATACAAAAAGGATGGTTAAAAATAGAGTGAGTCACCACCAGTAAACACACTGCCAAAAGTCAGTATCCCACATATAATGTAGTAGCAGGGAAGCAGCCAAGTATAGACACCAAGTTACCACTGTGGGTAACTAGTATACCCCCCACAGTGTAAAATACCAGTAACCAGGCGGCGCTTACCAAAAAATATGCAGAGGCAGTGTGTACCAGGCAGGATTCAGTCCGTATAAATCCCCGACGCGCGTTTCGCTGACGCGGATGTTCGGCTTTCTCAAGGGGAAGTGCCCCAGAACAGGAAAGGACCCTTCAAATAGCGCAGACTCTGCAGCATGTGACCAGTCACATGTAGCGCCCCAGCCAACGGCAGCCATAGTAGCGGCGCATGCGTACTTGGGGCACCCCATTCCCGTTGCCTAGTTTTGTTGTTATTATTTATGCTTTAGATTCTGTTTGTTTTTATATTGAGTGTTGTTGCTCCATTTCTATATATTTATAAAACCTTTCCATAATGGAGACTTTCCCTTCTTTAATTTCCACTAGTTATTACAGTAGTGTGTGTGACCTGAAATTAATGGAAATTAACTAACAAAGAAACCTCATAAATCCCTCATACACATTAGATAACTGCCAGCCAAACGATCCCTTGGCCAAGACCAAGAGCTATTTCTCCTGACTCTATCATATACAGGAATTCTCTGATGGGCCAAGTGATCCTGTGTTCTCTATGAGGGAGTCAATGCCAACACCCCCTGGCTGCAGATATTCTCCATGCAGAACAAAAGAGTTGGTAAAATTCAACAAGCCAGATTATGCTTTCCCCCAACATTAGACTGTCAGTTGATCGGGCTGACTTTATTCTAATGTGTATAATGGAATAGGGATTTTCAAAGACTCTAGGAAGTTATAAAAAACACCCCCCTCTCCTAGAGACCATGGGGTTTACATAGTATAGTATACACAGCCTTATCTAGGTAAATGGTTTCTATCCTAGCTTATCTAGCCCTCAAGCAATATAATAGAGCCAGACCTGCTCTACCACATACCAGGGGGTTGAATACATAGCCTTTGTTTTGTATTGTGTTGCAATCCTAACCTATCTACGTCTCACAATACAGTTAGACCCGCCCTCACACAGTAAGGAGTTGCACACATAGTTTTTACAAGCATATCACACCATTTCTTATGTAAGGCTACGTTCACATTTGCGTTGCGTCGGGCGCAACCGCGGCGACGCATGCGTCATGCGCCCCTATATTTAACATGGGGGGCGCATGGACATGCGTTGCGCTGCATTTTGCGACGCATGCATTTTTTTTGCCACAAGCGTAGGGCGCAGGGAACGCAGCAAGTTGCATTTTTTTTGCCTGCAAAAAAGGACGCATGCGTCGCAAAACGCTGCATTTTAGCGTGCATTTTGGTGCGTTTTGTTTTGCGTTGTGCGTTGCATCTCGGACGCAACATCGCACAACGCAAATGTGAACGTAGCCTAAGTTTCTGTGGAGGATAACAACCTGGGTGTATATCTCTCTCCCACATGTGTATCTCAATTTTACTTACCCGCAGAATTGGTATGAAAACTGAGAAAATATCCATCCTTTTGGATAGTGGAGTGGGAGCCAATATGGTGGATGCTCAGTTTGCACGGGACCTTGGCCTTTCCTGTAGTACTCTGGCGAAGCCTGTCCCCATACTTGCAATTGACTCTGCGCCTCTCGGTCAGGGAAATTTTACGCAGATAGTGTATGGTGTGAACCTGTGCATATGGGCTCTTTACAGAGAGCTCCATTCTTGTTATATCTTGGAAAGTCTCCCTGTTCCTATTGTGCTGGGTCTTTCCTGGTTGACTAAACATAATGCGGTCATAGACTGGCAGGCCAGAGAGATTATTAAGTGGAGTGATTTTTGCAAAAATAACTGCCTAGGTGCTACTATTTCTAGTGTCTCCACTAAAATAACTCAATTTTGCCTGTCCGATTTTGAGGAAGTGTTCTCTGAAAAGGGGTGTCAAGAACTGCCTCCTCATCATGTATATGACTTTCCTGGGATTAAGAACGTCATAGTGGATTCTTTGTCTCGGAGTGTTCCTGTAGAATGGGAGTACTGACAATGAGGTCCCTATTTTGCAAGAAGGGTGGTCATCCGTAGTTTATTCTGAACTTGAGGGTGAGGTATTGAAGGCTCAGGGCTGGTCCTTGGTTGCACCAGTTCATATACGTCTTAAAATTTTGTAGGCACATCATGACTCGGCTCTGTCTTGCTGACCTTGGACCTCCTTTCTCATTGATTCTGGTGGCCAAGGTTGCGAAAGGATGTAGTTGACACTACAAGGCACTGTGTCAGGTGTTTATCACTGAAATTGTGAAGCTTCACGGGGTTTCCTCCGATGTGGTGTCAGATAGAGGGATCCAATTTGTATGTAAATGTTGGAGGGCGTTTTATGCCCTTTTAGGGATGCATTTATCCATTTTTTCAGTGTTCCATCCTCAAACTAATGGCCAGACTGAACGCCTAAACCAAAGTTTGGAAACTTAAGGTACCGTCACATTTAGCGACGCTGCAGCGATACCGACAACGATGCCGATCGCTGCAGCGTCGCTGTGTGGTCGCTGGAGAGCTGTCACACAGACAGCTCTCCAGCGACCAACGATCCCGAAGTCCCCGGGTAACCAGGGTAAACATCGGGTTACGAAGCGCAGGGCCGCGCTTAGTAACCCGATGTTTACCCTGGTTACCAGCGTAAATGTAAAAAAAACAAACACTACATACTTACCTTTCGTGTCTGTCCTCCGGCTTACTGCTTCCCTGCTCTGTGTAAGTGCTGGCCGTAAAAGCAGAGTGGTGACGTCACCGCTGTAATTGCTTTACGGCTGGCCGGCGCTGACACAGGATGCAGGAGGAGTGCAGGGAAGCAGAACGCCGGGGGATGCCACAGACACCGGAATGTAAGTATGTAGTGTTTGGTTTTTTGTAACATTTACACTGGTAACCAGGGTAAACATCGGGTTACTAAGCGCGGCCCTGCGCTTTGTAACCCGATATTTACCCTGGCTACCAGTGAAGACATCGCTGGATCGGCATCACACACGCCGATTCAGCAATGTCTGTGGGAGATCCAGCGACGAAATAAAGTTCTGGACTTTCTGCTCCGACCAACGATGTCACAGCAGGATCCAGATCGCTGCTGCGTGTCAAACACAACGATATCGCTATCCAGGATGCTGGAACGTCACGGATCGCTATCGTTATCGTTGTAATGTTGTTCAGTGTGAAGGTACATTTACAGTTGTGCTCAAAAGTCATTATGATTTAAAAAGAGAAAAGACAGTAGTTTGACAGTAAATGACTTCACCCAACCACTAATCATGAGTGGAGAAAAAGTTTTGGTGTTATCATTCATAGTCTCTGAAAAAGGCCAAGAAAGCAAAATTTCTGCTGGGGTATGTAAACTTTTGAGAACAACTGTACTTCAGATGTTTTGTGTCAGGTAACCAGGAGGATTGGTCGTCTTTTCTACCACTGACTGAGTTTGCATTAAACAATCGTAGTGAGTCCACTGGTAAGTTGCCATTTTTTGGTACATATACTTGCAATCCACAATTCTGTACCTTCAGGAAAGATGAGTCTTTGAGGGTTCCTGGGAGTAACAATGTGTGGGAAAGAGTTCAAAATAATTAAAGGATCATGGGGGACAAATACAAACATATGGCTGATATGAAATGATTGTCAGGTCTGGACCTGGGTGTGAATGATTTAGTATGACTGTCTACAAAAAAGATTAAACTGATTGTTCCTCCTTGGAAATTAGGTCCAAGGTTTATTGGTCCTTATAAGGTGGTCGCCATAATCAACCCTGTAACTTTTCGTCTCAAGCTTCCGCTGACTCTCAAGATCCATAATGTTTTTCACAGGTTTTTGCTCCAAAAATTTGTTGTGCCTGTGGAACTGTTCACTTTACCACCGCCACCGGTTATTGTTGATGGCAATTTAGAATTTCAGGTAGTGAAAATCATCGATTCCCGTATAGTTCACCGCTCTGTACAGTACCTGGTACATTGGAAAGTTTATGGTCCAGAGGAGAGGATGTGGGTGATGGCAAATGAGGTTAATGTCGGTAGGCTGACTTTGGCTCATCGAGTCCTGGGACCCCTCACAGAAGGGAGGGGGTACTGTCATGAGTTTGTCACACCAACCTGGGAGATCTGGGGGTAGAAGATCACTGCATATTGTGAATCGCAGATCATCCATTTAGGTGGGAGTCACACTTATCGTATGGAAAATCGGTCATACTCTCTCGGCCGAGAGTCGCGCAAGTGTTCTCCGTATGCTCATGCGGGTGTAATCCGTTTGCAATGCGATTATGTGATTTTCTTGCACTTATGCATCCGTATGACAGCCGTGTAACATGCATATGGCTTTACACTTCTCACTGCTTATCCCCATTGAATTTAATGGCTCAATGGGCTGAAATGAGCAAAATGTGTCACACCGATGGTCCGTGTGGTGTCCGATTTTTTCTCACACCCATAGACTTGCATTGACGAGACTCGACCGATATACATGTACAATTGCAGTATGCTGTGATTTCTCTCACACGCAGATGTGACGCCCCAGGGTCCAGGTTGTCACAGTGGCATTGCTTTCCTCACGGGGAGAGTGATGTCACACTTGGAAGCGATGAAGGATCTCTTCTATCAGATAATCACTGAAAAGTGCTGAAGAGGTTAACAACACTTTCTATGCTGGTCAGAAACATGTAGCTCCATTTCAGCTGCTTCTCATCTGGTCGTTAACTCTTCTTATAAAACCTGGCCAGACCCTCTCTGTCTTGCTGATGAGCGCTCTGCTTCTTTGCCCTTAGGAGATGCTATGTTAAATAGGAGTTCATGTTGCTATTGGAGATTCGCTTTCCTGTGCTATGTGCTAATGCTAAGTATTGAAGTTTGGAGTGGGAGTTGTGTTATGTAGTTTGCTGTTGTATGTGTGTGTTTAACTTCCGTTCCCTTTTTCCCATTTACTGTAGTTTATTCCTCCCGGTCCCTATCCTCCTCCCTATTGTTGGCTAGTGCTTTTGTATGATAGAGGTTTTCTGTTATCCCTGTTGTGTCTGGTTTACCTTTCATTTCTGTCTCATGCCTCATGGGGTGCGGTAAGGGACAGAATAGGGGTTTTACAGGAGCATAGTAAGGTTGGAAACTAAGGCCTCTCTACCTTTAAGAATACTTTCAGGACAGGGATAGTTAGCGTCCCAGTTCCACAGTGTGAGGCCCCTCTTCCATACTGAAGACTGTAACAGCATGATGATAGCCTTATCTGTGTATCACGTTG
This sequence comes from Ranitomeya imitator, assembly GCF_032444005.1. Taxonomy (NCBI): domain Eukaryota; kingdom Metazoa; phylum Chordata; class Amphibia; order Anura; family Dendrobatidae; genus Ranitomeya; species Ranitomeya imitator. Next base: position 357,572,182 of record NC_091285.1, on the reverse strand, counting down.
CTATTCTATCTAGGTCTCACACTACAAAAGATCCATCCCTAAAGGTCCCCATACACATTAGTGTTGTGAATTCTGCTCTTGGGCTCCCTCCGGTGGTTATGAGTGGTAGTGCTGCTGTCTGTGGATCGCAGCATTTATCAGGTGTGTTCAATTTGGACTCAGATATTTAGTCCTGCTTGATCCTTTAGTCAGTGCCAGTTGTCCATTGTTTTTGGAGGATTCACATCCCTTCTGGTCTCTCCTGTTTGCTGTGCTTTTCAAAGATAAGTCCTGGCTTTGTTTTTGCTGTCCACCTGCTGTGGACCTTATAGTTCTGTGCATTTTCATGTTTTGTCTTGTCCAGCTTTGTCTGTGAAGGATTTTTTGCAGCCAAGCTGTGTCTCTGGAGATGCAGATATACCCTCCATGTCTTTAGTCAGATGTGGTGATTTGTATTTTCTGTGGTGGATATTTTCTAGTGTTTTAATACTGACCGCATAGTACTCTGTTCTATTCTTTCTTTTTAGCTAGTATGGCCTTCTATGCTAAATCCTCATTTCATGTCTTCGTATGTTATTTCCCTCTCCTCTCACAGTCAATATTTGTGGGGGGCTGTCTATCCTTTGGGGATTTTCTCTGAGGCAAGATAGGTTTCCTGTTTCTGTCTTTAGGGGTAGTTAGTTCTTAGGCTGTGTCGAGGGGTCTAGGGAGTGTTAGGTACCCCCCATGGCTACTTCTAGTTGCGCTGCTAAGTTCAGGGTTTGCGGTCTGTACAGGTACCACCTTCTCCAGAGTACGTCTCATGCTGCTCCAAGGCCACCAGATCATAACACATTAGATGACTGCTGGCCAATCTTATACACAGAAGCACTTGTTCTGCCACGTGCTCCTGTGTTCTCTACGAGAAAGCCACTGACAGCCAACTCGGCTTATCTTCAGGAGAATAAAGAATAATGTTAAGGCTCTCAGCTTTGCACTGTTAGCTGCTCCCATCTCCTACATAACCTGGGCCATGGACATTGTCAGAGTAGCTTTTGCTGTATGGCTGGTGGTTGTTGGTGGTTGTTATTGGAGAAGGCGTTTGGTGGATTTATCTGTGACTGTTGCTAGGTTTTGAGACTGTGATAATTCCCTTTCTTCTCCTACTTTGGTTTAACCCCATCTTCCACTCCCCAATTACCTCTGTTGTTTATGTGTGTATATTTGTATAGTTGATATTCTCCTTTATCCCTGCTTGTATTACCTTGTTAGTCTGGTTGTTGTTTTATGCTACACTACTACAACCCACTTCCTTGGGTGGGGGACAGGGTACAGTCAGAGGGTGAATTCAGGAGCTAATGCAAGGTATGTGGCCCCAAGTGTCTTCACCATCAGAATCCAGGGGACAGGGTGAGCTTGGGCACCCCTAGCATTAGGGACAGGGAAGGAGCACATGGTCCCTGGACACTCGACAACGGAGTTGTGACACAATTAATGATTCCAGATTAGAGATGAGATGATCAAGCACTAAAATTCTCGGATGCACGTTACTCGAGCCAAGCAATTTCTAATGCTCAGGTGCTCGTTTCAAGTAACGAGTATAATGGGAGGCAATGGGAAATCTGAGCATTTTTCCTGCAGACCCTATAAAGAGGTCTGGGGTTTGTGAAAATGTTCAACTGGATGGAAAAAGTGCTGGGTGGAAGGAGAACAGCATGGGGAAGAATCCTGGAAGCATCTGTGACTTCCAGATTGCTGCGGAGAACAACGGTGTCACACTCTTAAGGTACCGTCACACTCAGCGACGCTGCAGCGGTATAGACAATGATCCAACCTAAACTAGATCGCTGAAGCGTCGCTGTTTAGGTCGCTGTAGAGACATCAAACACAGCAACTCCAGAACGATGCAGGACCGATCCAGTGACGTAACGGCGACTCACTTATCGTTCTCGCTCCATGTAAAAACGTTGCTGGCGTCGTTGCTTTTGATGTCAAACATGACGATACACGCCTGTCTAGCGACAAAATAAAGTTCTGGACTTCTAGCTCCGACCAGCGATATAACAGCGGGATCCAGATTGCTGCTGCGTGTCAAACACAACGAGATCGCTATCTAGGACGCTGCAACGTCACAGATTGTTGTCGTTCTCGTTGCAAAGTTGCTGAGTGTGACGGTACCTTTACTCCACTTTAAGGGCTGACAACAAAACATTCAAAATCGAGGAGAAATTGTAGTTTACAGGAACATTTTAAGAAACATTTTCTCCTGTATAATGTCTTGTATAAAAGGCAAAATTTTAAAAGTAGTTAGAAAAAATATAAATTTAAGAAAACCAAAATTTATTTTTTTAATAAAAAAATTGGAAATTTCAGTGCAATTTATGAAGGGAGCAAGAAGTGCCACATATTAAGGACTCAGAGGGATTCAGATACACCCTGTGTTAAACATAAAGGAGGGCCTCATACACCCTTGAAGGCGCCAACTCTAGTGCCCCATTCAAATATTGTGAGCAAAGCATATTTTTGTTAAGGTACCTTCACACTGAATGATATCGCTAGCGATCCGTGACGTTGCAGCGTCCTGGCTAGCGATATCGTTGAGTTTGACAGAATCTGGATCCTGCTGTGCCATCGTTGGTCGGAGCAGAAAGTCCAGAACTTTATTTCGTCGCTGGACTCCTGCAGACATTGCTGAATCGGCGTGTGTGACGCCGATTCAGCGATGTCTTCACTGGTAACCAGGGTAAACATCGGGTTACTAAGCGCAGGGCCGCGCTTAGTAACCCGATGTTTACCCTGGTTACCAGCGTAAACGTAAAAAAAAAAAACACTACATACTTACATTCCGGTGTCTGTCCCCCGGCGCTGTGCTTCTCTGCACTGTGAGCGCTGGCCGGCCGGAAAGCAGAGCACAGCGGTGACGTCACCGCTGTGCTTTCCGGCTGGCGCTCACAGTCAGTGCAGAGAAGCACAGCGCCGGGGGACAGACACCGGAATGTAAGTATGTAGTGTTTTTTTTTACGTTTACGCTGGTAACCAGGGTAAACATCGGGTTACTAAGTGCGGCCCTGCGCTTAGTAACCCGATGTTTACCCTGGTTACCAGGGGACTTCGCATAGTTGGTCGCTGGAGAGCTGTCTGTGTGACAGCTCTCCAGCGACCACTCAGCGACGCTGCAGCGATCGGGATCGTTTTCTACATCGCTGCAGCGTTGCTAAATGTGATGGTACCTTTACTCCTATACTCACAAAAGCTTTATACACAGTGCAAAGCCTGCCTAAAAGTACAAGCAGGGTCATTCAGACACCCTTGAAGGCACCAACTGGAGTGCCTCATAAAAATAGTAGTGTAGTTTTGGTATTTCTACACTCATAAAGGCTTTGCACAAAGTCTAAGAAGAGGTTTCACAGGTACCAATTCAGATGGAGACGTTTATTCTCAGCGAGAAAAGGCAAGTGTAGGACCTGGTATAAGAGAGATGCCGTAAAGTGGCTACCAGGTACACATAAAATTGGCCATTTTTATGCGCTAAACGCTCTCATTTTTCATACTTCTAGTGCAGTAATGCAGTTCAATTTTCATGTTTCATGTTTGCATGTTTTAGCGCTGCAGTGTGCTGCCTTATTTACTTGACTATATACGAGTTGGCAACTCTAGGTTCAGCACCTGTTCACACTTAGTCTATGTTTGGATGTGACAGTCAGTTTTTTTAAATGAATTGCACAAAGTGCAAAGCCCAGAAAAAAATGTAAGTAGGGTTGTCCGATCATCCCTAGACCCTAGAAGGCCTCATTCAAATACTGAACATGTCAAGCACTTTATGTGCTGCAGTCACTGGTGATGTGGCAAAGTCGGGCCTAATCCAGGCTTTGTTCATTGTTAAACTTTCTGCTGACAGACGAAAGCACCAGTCTGTTATACCCCTCCCCCCAGTGGCACTAAATTCCCACTCGTACAAGACGCAAGTGGCAGGGCAGCCCAACACCTCCATAGAGGTACAGTTCATGCCAGGTGTCCAGCTTTGAGACCCAATAGCTGAAGGTCGCAGAGGAATTAGGGAGCACGCTGGTTTTATCCGCCAGGTATTCCTTGACCATCTTTAAAAACTTTTCCTTCTTTGTCAAAAATGCTTGGTCACCAGGGCATGGATGCTGAGAGGATGTCATGAAATTGGCCCAGGTCTTTGACAGTGTACCTCTGCCTCTGCTGTACCAGGTGTGTGTCTCCCTTGCCTTTCCTCCTTGGTTGGGCAAGGAAGCTTGCTCCTTGCTGCTAGTTTTGTCTGAAGGGAATTTTTAGCCATATTTTCCACAATGGCCTTCTGGTATACCACCATTTTAGAAGATTTACCTGCCTCAGGAAGAAATAGAAAGTTCTCCTTGTAGCGTGGGTCTAGCAGGGTGAACAAGCAGTACTCTTTTTGGCCAAGATGAATGTAATGCGAGAGTCACAGAAAAGGCAGAGGTATATAAAGTCAGCCATATCTGCCAAGGTCCTAACAGCCAACACTTCCCTGTCTCCACCCTGTCTCCATCATGATGGCTACTCTCCATCTCCTCCTCCTCCATCTACGATACGATACTATACAATACGTACGCATCTCTTCGTTCTTATTCCTCTCCTCATCCCATCCACGTAGGAGAGACAGGATAAAGCTTGGGTGGGTACTAGCCTCTTTTACATTATCAGCCAGCTCCTGTTCCTCAGCCTCCACTTCCTCATTGGTACCCAATTAGCGCTGAGCAGATTTGATTAGACTGGGCTGGATAATATCTCCCTGTCTCATGTCTTCCTCCATCTCCACCTAATCCGCATGCAAAGATTCATGTTTAATTGCGAGCAGCGACTGTTTAAGTAGACCAGATCATTGCGCTGATGATGGTGTCATCACCACTCACCATCTTTGTGGAGTCCTCATAGTCTTGGAGAACCACACAAATGTCAGACATCCATGCCAACTCTTTAGTTATTATGTGTGGAGGCTGACCAGAATACAGACTGATGTGTTGGAGCTGGTATTCCACAACTGTCCTCTGCTACTCACAAAACCTTACCCGTATGTGCAGTGTGGAGTTTCAGTGCTGCTGTAGCACTGCCATCTGGGTAGGTTTTCAGAAACCGCTGACCTACCAAGTTGCACACGAGAGTCAAGTATGAGCTTGCCACGCTTTACAGCCACCACCAGATTACGCAAATTATTACACATAACCATGGCTGGTTGTAGGTTCAGCGGTGAGAGCCACAGATCTGTCTGGTTTGTTATTACTTTCAATAACTCTGCCGCGGTGTGCGGTATGTCTCTAGACAAATTAGCTTCAGCATCCATACATCTTGACTTATATGATAAACAGTGGCTTAGAGGGATTCTCTAAGATTTCATAAGCTTGAGATGAGAAAATGTACATTTTTCATTTAGTTGCATAATAATTCTGCACACTCAGAGTTGCCCAATAATTCTGCACACATAGGCATTCTCCTAAGCAAGACAAAACCTCACTTTTACATTTTAAAGTGGACCTATCACTAGGTTTGGTCGATATGAGATGTGGCCATCGCCTTTTAGGGTTGATATGTTCCATTAACTAATGCTGTATATCTGCCCCCAACCCCACCTGGAAGAACTGAAAAATAACTTTTATTATACTCACCTGTGGGGCGGTCCGGTCCGATGGGTGTCGCTGGTCTTGGTCCGGTGCCTCCCATCTTCTTATGATCGCCGCCCTCCTCCTTGATTCGTGTGGATGACGCGGGGAATCATCCACTCAGTCTGCTTGGAATCGCGCTCCTGCGCAGGCGTACTTGTCTGTCCTGTTGAGAGCAGAGCAAAGTACTGCAGTACGCCGGGAAAGGTCAGAGAGGCCCAACGCGTGAGAACACTGTTCTCAACAGGGCAGAGAGGTACGCATAATGTTACGCTGTAGACACTTTGATGGAAAATTCAGTATATTCTTTACACTAAAAAACTGGCCTATAATTTTGCAGCTTTTGCAAAATTTTGACCAGCTCAGCTACTTTACCAAAAAGTTGGTTGACTTTAGAAGGAGGGGATATAGCCATAAATGCTACCTGTCACTATAATTTATGCTACAAAGTGGTGTAAAGCAGACATTTACACTACCTCATTCAGCCAGGCCCAACTTCTGACTCTAGGTACGCCACTGGTGACAGTCGACATCTACCTGAAGTAACAGCAATTGGAGCTATCCCATATTGCATGGCAAAGAGCTGATCACTTTTTACCTGGTGACAAGTCCTTGTGTCTGGAGGTGCTGTCAGTGCGGGGACATGAGGCAGATGAAGTGCCAGTAACCATGCATGTTGGTCATCACTTCTTCCTACCAATGGAAGCTGCCTGTTCATGATTGGGAAAGAAACAACACACCCACAGAGCTGCACCAAGTGAAACGTGTTACCAAAATTGGCTCCATTAATTTTGGCGCCCCGTATCTTTACAATGGAGTGGATAAAAAAAAACAAAATGGAAACAAACTTTTTTTAATCTACATTCTCCCTAACATGCACAGGAGTGTACAGTTTACACTTTCACACTTGTGTCTTTCTTTTTCCGTCACAATTCGTCATTTTGTGAAAAACAGATCCAGCAAATGTATCTGCTGGATCTGTTTTTTTTGTCACAGACTTATATTACTGACGGATTGTGATGGATGGCCACACGTTTCATCCGTCGTGCACTGGATCCGTCATAAAATCGCTGTCCGTCGGGTGGAGACAACGCACATAGACATGTTTTTTCTGTATGTCGGAAAATCGCTCAGCGACAGATTCTGCGCTGTCATCATTGGCTATAACGGAAGCCTATGGACGCAGGATCCGTCGCTGACTGTCAAAAGCAGGAATCCAGCGACAGATGCAGTCTTTTCAAACTGAGCATGCGCTGAAGAATTTCCAGTCAGGGAAATTCTCTCTCACTTTCTCTCTCTCTCTGTACTATTGATGCTGCCTATGCAGCATCAATAGTAAAAAGATATAATGTTAAAAATAAATTTTTAAAATTAAAAATCGTGATATTCTTACCTTCCGGCGTCCCCCGCAGCCTTCCCGATGCTCCCGGCAGCTCCCGTTCCCAGTGATGCCTTGCGAGACAATGACCTGTGATGATGTATCGGTCTCGCGAGACCGCTACGTCATCCCAGGTCATTGCTCGCAAAGCATTACGGGGAACGGCAGCATCGCGAGAAGCGGGAAGTCTGCAGGGCATGCTGGAAGGTAAAAATATCACAAGTTTTTATTTTTTTATTATTTTTAACATGGGTTGTGTTGTGTATGCGTTTTCGCAGCGGAAAAACGCGGCGAAGATGCATATACAACGTGTGCACATAGCCTCGACAGATTCGTCAAAAAAACGGACCCAGTGCACCCGTTTTTTACAATCTGCACAGGATCCGTCTTTTCAACATTTTGACGGATTCTGACTGATTGTAAAAAACGGAAGTGTGAAAGAGGCCTTAAACAGTGCCTTGAAAAAGTATTCATACCCCGTGAACTTTTTCACATTTTTCATCTTACACCCACAAACCTAAATGTATTTTATTTGGGTTTTATGTGATACAACAACACAAAGTACCAAGTATTTGCGAAGTGTAAAGGAAATGATTCATGGTTTTCTAAATATGTTAAAAATATAAATATGAAAATTGTGATGTGCATTTGTATTCAGCCCCTCTGAGTCAATACTTTGTAGGACCACCTTTCCCTATAATTACTGCTGCAAGTCTTATGGAATATGTCCCCTATATGGCATATACAGTAGAAGAAGGTTCTCTGGTCAGATGAGATCAAAGTAGAACTTTCTGGGCAAAATGCAAAGCACTATGTGTGTCAGAAAATGAACTCTGCACATCACCCTGAAAACACCATGCACACTGACAAATATGGTGGTGGCAGCAGATTGGCAGCAGTAATTGCAGTGAAAGGTGGACTGAATACAAATGTATGTCACTATCACAATTTCTACATTTGCATTTTTAAAATATTTAGAAAACTACGTATCATTCCCTTTATACGTCACAATCTCTTGCTACTTTGTGTTGGCATATCCCAATAAAATATGTTTAAGTTTCTGGGTGTAACGTGAAAAAAAAAACCTAGAAAAGTTCATGGGATATGAATACTTTTTCAAGGGAATGTAAGCTCAAAAGTTGTGAAAGGGGCTCTTTAAAAATAAAAGCACTTATGGGCAAGTTCACATTTGAGTATATGTGTGCAGCGTATTACCTGCATGCGCAAACGCATGCTTCCGCAGCGTTTTTTATCCGCATAAGCTTACGCATGACGGCAAAAAAACTCTGCGTGTGCATGCGTTTGTGTGTGTTTTTTTGCCTGCGTTTGCGTTCTTTATGTGTATGCGTTCGATATTTCCAGGAGGGCATGTCTCAATGGGCGAGTCTCAATCAGTTCCTGGACATGCGCAGTCCGAAATACGCAAGCGCATCAAACGCAAGCGTACGCAAGGACATGCGTACGCATGCGTTCCCATAGACAGTAATGCGTTTTTTTAACACACTCATCCGTATGCGCATATTTGACGGATTTTTGACGCGTGCAAAAATGCAACAAGTTGCGTTCGCCGGACCCTGCCGCACACCGAGAAACGACGCATGCGTACGCAGACGAACTGATGCAAACGCATGTCCCTGTGTACGCCATGTTAAACATAGCAACAAACAAGAGCAGGAGTATGCATAGGAACAGGGATCACCACAATAAATATAAATGGAAAAAGATCTTTATTCACAGGACAACGTGTACAAGAAACATTTAAAAACATCTAAAAACAAAGATACAGCAATAATGGGTCCATCAAAATAACAATATAGATGTTGACAAAAACATGCCACCCACACAGCAAGTACAAATAATCACTCAGTATATATTATAAGGTGCAACTGATACCGACCGCACACACAAAACCCGTGTGCACATCCTAAAAGAGTGGGTATTGCAAATCACTGGGCAAATAAATGATTACTCATCGGCCACAAACGGCCAAGGTAGCCTACCAGCACCTCAAACTGGTGGGGATCTAAATCCAGGGGGGTTAACTATAATAAGATGACCAATGCGTGATAGTTACCCCACTATGTCCGCCTCAGTGGTCCACAAACAGATCCTGCCCAGTCCTCCTGTCAATGCCACTATAGACAGTCTTAAGCCAGCAGGCCTAAAGTATCGGATCAGTCAAGCTGTGTGGGTACCAAGACCCACGCGTATCGACGCTCAGGGCGTCTTCCTCAAGGTCAGTGTGGTGTCATCCACGCCGTTACCTGATCTATATAACTGGTCCAAAATCAGACTCAGAGCCACAGCCACTGTGCGCGAACATGGCGGCGCCGGGAAATCCACTCGGTGTCTCAGAAACTGCACTGCGCAGGTGCCGTGACGCCGAAGTCCCAGAAGGCCGTGCGCGGTCATCAGGCATGCGCAAAGCGGTCAGCGTCCGAATTCGATCCCCATGGGAACCTCAAGCGAACACTCCATATGAAGCGTCCGCCCAACGTGAAAGTGCAAAGGTCTCCCAGCGTCACAAATCACGTCACAGGGGCACTATGCTGCCGAGTAAAATAGGACTATGCGCCTACAACTCGCCACCCTGCACCACGCAAACCATCAGTAGGGGGACAGAGATAATACAGTCCCCCCACACAAGTCGGGCATCACCTGATGCGGCGGTGCACCACACAATATGGGGATGGCAAAGCCCCCGCCAATCAGGTGTGAGGAGACCATAATGACCCCCCTGTGCCAGCCCGATATAGGCTACAAATAACCGTCCAACCCGCTGTGCAAAAGCACAGCAAGATAGTCACGGTCCCACCGGAAACAGGGGGTTAGAGTTACCCATAACCTTAATAACCCCGGCAAAGAGACGGATCCCACAAACTCAAATGACGCATGCATCCAACCACACATTAACCCTGGCCAGGGTACAAACACCCACACATCCAAAACCTCGCATCGGCCGCCAGATAACCCAATGCGGTCAGACAGGATACCTCCACTACCACAGGAAGCACTTATATGTTTCAAAGTATGTCCTGCTGGAGTGAGAAGCAACAGCAAATTTTAACATCAGGGAACCTCCCATAGTAAATCCCTGACGCCAAACAAATAATGTATAGATGTCGATTTCATTTTTTAGATATTTGGTTATTTCGTTATATAACAAAAAATGAAAAATGAAATATGAAAAATTAAGTATGAGGTCACCCCACAGGGCAAGATTCGAGCAGTATGAAGAAGGTCTCTTACATATCGATGGGTTTGACTCAAAAAGGCGCTATCATATAAGTGTATACATATAGCACAAATATAATAAGCAGGGAATCAGGAAATGGAGAACTATGAGTCAACACTAGCCACAAAGTATAATAAAAAAGTAATATTTTATTAAGTAAATTTAAACAAAAATACAAATAAATCAGTAATAATCACTGGTATCAGGTGCACAGTAACTATATCCTAAGGCACATCTGTGTCAACCAGGTATGTAGGACAGGGCCCAGTTAGTAATATTAAAATGGTATATATGATGACAGCTCATCAGAAGTAAAGTGCTAGCTATACATGGGCTGCATTGTGTGGGGCATGTGGTAATCTCATTACAAGTCTACTATTGGTATCCGTATGCAAAGATCAACACACGCACCTAATGTAACAGCAGAACAATCAGAAGAGTGAATTACCCATGTGAGCAGAAAGAGTCCTGTCCGGTTCCTGGGTGACAATTGTCATCATATATACCATTTTAATATTACTAACTGGGCCCTGTCCTACATACCTGGTTGACACAGATGTGCCTTAGGATATAGTTACTGTGCACCTGATACCAGTGATTATTACTGATTTATTTGTATTTTTGTTTAAATTTACTTAATAAAATATTACTTTTTTATTATACTTTGTGGCTAGTGTTGACTCATAGTTCTCCATTTCCTGATTATCTGATATCGAGTCGCCATATATGTGCATTTCATTGTACTCATTACTGACACTCATTGTGCCTATAATAAGCAGGGAGATGCACAATGATGTATTCCTCGTGTCCAATCAATCTTTGCTCCAGTTCTTCCAAATTCTGCATCCACCCAAAGAATAGCTATTCCAACGTGCCCCATAAAGGTCGGGGGCCAAGGTCCATGACGCCTACATGAGCTGCCAACCACCGGTAGGAACATCCATGTCACCTGCAAAGAAGACCAGGAATAAGATCAACAAAGACCAAGATCCGCCCCTCCTGGTGAACCAAAGTACACGGTAAAAAAATGCCATGTTAAACATAGGTACGTATGGCGCATGCGGATCTGTGCGGATGATACGCTGCGCACAGAGACGCAAACGTGAAACCAGTCGCTTCCTACACATGTGGCAGAGATTTGCCTGTTCATAGGGTGAGTTCGGTGCGATTTTCTATAGGACTCCATGCACACTGCATTGTGTGAGCTCAGGTCTCAGAGGAAGCTGTATGTGTCGCTCTGCACTAGGGGCTGGGAAATGTCGCTCAGCTTGAGCACACAAGAGCCACTAGATGGCGACATTGTCGCACAATCACACTTCACAGCAGCGGAAGAAGTGAGAAGAATAACAAGAAGGCGCAGAGAGGCGGCTGCCAGAGAATATGGTAAGTGGACGGGCGGGGGTTGTGCCTGTGGTCCTGCCATTAGCCCCCGTCTGTCTCCTTGTGCAGGGGAGCCGTCCTCGGTGTGAGGGCAGGGTCAGGCCGGCTGCCCCCCGCAGTCATGGCTTTTCCTCAGGTGATCGGGCGCAGTGTGATGATGACACAACGACTGTCTGCGACACTGACAGCAGATCTGCTCCCACGTGTGGTCACAGCTGTGCTGTGGGGACCGTGTGACACCCATCCCTCTGACCTCAGGGGACCTGTACACGGTACATTAGTGGGTGGGCATCATCTGAAATGAAGGGGTCTGGTACTTGGACCTGTAAACACTGAAGTGCAAAAGTGTTGGTGTGAATTCTGCCAAATATATCACGATGGAGAGCGCTACGTGTTCCCGATGGGCGCACAGACAGTCGCTGGCCCTTTCTGACAGAATTTCTGCAAGTCTAAGTTCACACAGGCGCATAAAAAAAGAAACAAATCTATTGTTTTATCTGTATTTGTCTATTTTTATGTATCCGTAGTTTACGAGTTTCCTGTATTAAAAAATGACAATGTATCCGTAAAAATCAGAGGCCACGCTGCTGATTTTTTTGTTCGCCCACAGAGTCTCATGCGTAATATGGAACAGATTAGCGCATCACACAATTTTTTTCATGGGGACATGAATAAAAACAACGGTTACCTGAACATTTCATAGAATAACATTGGTCAGAGCGCTGTCAGTGCTTTTCAAGGACCGCATGCAGACCGAATAAAGGCTCATGTGAAAGCCTGATAGTGTGAACAGCGCTGTACATGGGGATATGCTGGGGAACGCACAGCGAAGGCACCTTGTAAGGCCGGGATCACACATGCGAGAAACACGTCCGTGTCTCGCATGTGAAATCCAAGCTCTGGCGCCGACACTGTGGACCAGAGCGTGCGGCCGCATAGCAACACATGGAGCCGCACGCTCCGCTCTGGAGTGCCGGCGCCAGAGCTTGGATTTCACATGCGAGACACGGACGTGTTTCTCGCATGTGTGATCCCGGCCTTAATATAGAAATGAACGTGGAGATTGACAATGTCACTGGACCTGGTAACAACCCCAGTTAGACAAATAAGAATTGCAAGACTGTACTCAGGCTTCCTTGTCTGTAAAAGCCCATTATGGAAACTACAGAACTGTGCAATTTGTTTTAACGTTTTTTTTGCTATAAATTATGGAAAAAATGTCTGAAAAGAATGCGTTTCTGCATTAAAAAAAACCTGTAAATACACACGGCTAGGTCCAATTCACCCAAAACAAATAAAAACAGCGACAGCATTGCAAAAAACGGTAAATTGTTATTGCTTGTTTTCATGTTGACTGTAAAAAACCTACAGCGTTTCTGCACATGAGAACACGGTTTCAGTAGGGGCAGATTTTTCAGCATCGGGTGAATAGGTTTCCTCTTATTTGCCTTTCAAAAACCCAATAAAAATTAAAGCGCAGGATAAAACATTACATGTGGATTTGCACAGCAAAATAAAACACAATTTTCCATTAAATGAAAATAATAATAAAAAAAAAACAACTGAAGTACGTTGTACATTATTCTGTGCTTTATGGCAACTTTGGCGCACAATTTGCTCAAAAAACGTGCAAAAAATATGCGCGAGGTCATGAGAGCCTCTGTGCAGTCAACTAGAAGAAAGAAAATAATTTTCCAAAATTTTCCAAAAACTGTACCGTGCCCGCATTTGTTGGCGAGGTGCATTCTGGGAGGCAGTTTTGACTGCTCAGTGCTTTCTGTGGGTCTGCTGCATTCTCCCAAACTCTGCCCACCGTAATGCCCAATGGCCCTGGACACTGGTAAGACCCATTAGAAGAGATGGAGAAGCCCTGTTCACTGCGCCCGCTGCTGCCCACCTGACTAGGAGCGAGCGGTTGGAGGGACAATATAACTTCATTTTCCCCCTGCAACACATTACACAACCAAATTTGTTTAGAATGGTATTTACCAGCAGATTAACACTATGGCTGCAGGCAAATAACGTTTTTTTTCTCACGACAAATTTCCTTTTAAACAGGCACACAGTCACTGGAGAACACCCTTTAGTTTGTAAAGAAAATCAAGGGCAAGGGGTCAGTACGCAGATGGCGGCCATTTTGTGTTTAATGCACTTTAAAATCATGGGCACACATTGAGTATTTGGTGAATTCGTAAGATGCACAGGGCAGTAGTCATGGGCGAGGGGCTGTTGTGTTCCCACACCCTGGCACCCTACAAATAAAAAATGTCCCATCTCCCTTATGCATTGTGAGAATTGGATTACACTCACAGTTTGGCTGAAAGACGTCGCTTACTCCACAATCCCGGATCAGCCGCACATTGAACAGGAGATACTTGATCCTTTTCAAACAATTGAACTTTACTGAACAGTCCAATTTCTTAGTTACAGCACAAAACAATGTTACGGTCACATTTTTTTCAGCCCAAGTTGTTCCTTTTTGAACTGGCACCCCGGCCCCTGAGATACTCTGCCCGTCTCTCAGCTTTCATGGATGCCGACTCGCCTTTATGACAAAGTTCCTCATCCTGCTTCCCCACGTCTGGAAGGTGAATAAGGCATTCTCTTCTGCACCTAATTCGGGCCGTAGACCCTGAATGTCCCGGTAAGGTCCACTAAAGTTAAAGGCGGACATCCACATGTTGCCCAAAAGATCGTACTTTCTTTTACTTCTCGGCCCTTTGGCCATGGACTACACTGTTTCAGTCCTTCTATCTAATCTCTCATCTCTGTCTGCTCAAATCCATTACGTTTTTCCCCATATAACTTGCCCCTCTCAAATTGGGGCTGTTCCTGAATACTTTAACTGTTCCTATGCTAGACTTATCCATTTTCTGCTTCTACTGTGCCCTCCACTACACTTCTCCATTCCTGTTTATACCTATATCTATCACTTTATCTTATTCCTGTGCCTATGTCCTATGTACGAATTTTATCTTTACAGTTGTGCTCAAAAGTTTTCATACCCTTGCAGAATTTTTGCTTTCTTGGCCTTTTTTCAGAGAATATGAGTGATAACACCAAAACTTTTTCTCCACTCATGGTTAGTGGTTGGTTGAAGCCATTTATTGTCAAACTACTGTGTTTTCTCTTTCTAAATCATAATGACAACCCAAAACATCCAAATGACCCTGATCAAAAGTTCACATACCCCATTTCTTAATACCGTGTATTGCCCTCTCTACCATACATGACAGCTTGAAGTCTTTTGTGGTAGTTGTGGATGAGGTTCTTTATTTTCTCAGATGGTAAAGCTGCCCACTCTTCTTGGCAAAAAGCCTCCAGTTCCTGTAAATTCCTGGGCTGTCTAGCTTGAACTGCGCGATTGAGATCTTCCCAGAGTGTCTCAATGATACTGAGGTCAGGTGACTGAGATGGCAACTCCAGAACCTTCACTTTGTTCTGTTGTAGCCAATGACAGGATGACTTGGCCTTGTGTTTTGGATCATTGTCATGTTGGAACTTCCAAGTATGTCCCATGCGCTGCTTCCGCTCTGGTGAGTGTAAATTTGCCTCCAGTATTTGCTGATAACTAGCTGCATTCATCTTTCCTTCAACTTTGACCAAGTTTCCTGTGCCTTTGTAGCTCACACATCCCCAAAACATCAGTGATCCACCTCCGTGCTTTACAGTAGAAATGGTGTTCCTTTGATCATAGGCCTTTTTGACCTCTCTCCAAATGTAACGTTTATGGTTGTGGCCAAAAAAGTTAAATTTTGGTCTCATCACTCCAAACTACCCTGATCCAGAAGTTTTGAGGCTTGCCTCTGTGCTGTTTTGTGTATTGTAGGTTAGATACTTTGTGGCATTTGCGCAGTAATGGATTCCTTCTGATGACTCGACCATGCAGCCCATTTTTCTTCAAGTGCCTCCTTATTGTGCATCTCGAAACAGCCACACCACTAGTTTTCAGAGAGTCCTGTGTTTCAGCTGATGTTATTTGTGGGTTTTTCTTTGCATCTCGAACAATTTTCCTGGCAGTTGTAGATGACATTTTTGTTTGTCTACCTGACCGTGGTTTTGATTATACAGAGCCCCTGATTTTCCATTTGTTAATCACAGTTTGAATGCTGCTGACTGGCATTATCAATTCCTTGGATATCTTTTTGTATTCCTTTCCTGTTTTATACAGTTCAGCTACCTTTTCCCATAGATTCGTTGACAATTCTTTTGCTTTCCCCATGACTCGACTCACAATCCAGAAATGTCAGTGGCTGGATGAAAGATGCAAGAGTCTGTCTGGATCCCAGAAACCCACTCAGCTTTTATGCACCTACACTGATTACAAGCAAACAGGTGACAGGTGAGGATGTTAGCTTTAGCAGCCATTCAACCCATTTGTGTCAATTTCTGTGCATATTATCAGGCCAAAATCACCAAGGTATGTGAGCTTTTGATCAGGGTCATTTGGATGTTTTGGGTTGTCATTATGATTTAGAAAGAGAAAATAATAGTTTGGCAATAAATGGCTTCACCCAACCACTAACCATGAGTGGAGAAAAGTTTTGGTGTTATCATTCAAATTCTCTGAAAAGAGGCCAAAAAGCAATTATTTTGCCGGGGTATGTAAACTTTTGATCACAGCTGCATATCAAATTCATTTATCAGAACACATTGAGTCTCATCTACATATTATAGCAATACATCAAGCGTGCACCATGGGGCCTATAAGGTTCTATGCAATATAAAACACTTTTTCATATACACATGTTATGGCCGTTTTTCTAATCAAGGGAGGAGCACATGACCAATCCTGGTTACCCTCTTAAAAGTTTTTACATCAGTATTTGCAAATTGTCTCTTCAGAGAGGGAGAGGACTAGAAGTAGAAGTAGCAATCCTAACAGTCAATTTCAACCCTTTAACGAGCCTTGTCACATGACTTAGGATAATAGCCAAACCAGAATCTCAAATTGCAGACACTGTGTTTCGGGGTACTGCCCCTCGTCAGTGCAAAGTGGAGATCTGGTTTGGCTGGGTAAGAGGCGTCTGTCCGGGATCCAAGAATACAATTTGCATATTTCCCAGAGAAGCATTGCGGCTTTAAGTCTCCTCATCTTGACATGCTTAACATGTCATTCTCCGCAAGGAGAAACTATACCTCTTGGATACATCAGTATTTGTAAGCTAAAACTAGGAGTGGAACAATCAGAGGAAAAGTATAAGGCTACTTTGACACATCAGGTTTTCACTGTCAGGTTTTTTTTCCCATAGACTTGTATTAGTGCCAGATTGCACCGGATGACATTGCGTTTCATCCGGTTTTCGCCGGATCCGGCAAATCTGCCGCTTCCAGTTTCTTGAAAAAACGTCCACTGCAACCTTTTTAGTCTCCGGATCCGGCGCTTCCGGCTGTTTGCTAGAATGGAAGCCTATGGGAGCCGGAAGGTGCCGGATCCGGAAAAAGGTGGATCCGGCAGCCTGATCCGGTTTTTTAAACTGAGCATGCTCCAAATTTTTTTTTATCCAATAATCTAGATAGGCTAGCCAGATCCGTCAAAAAAACGGATCCGTCGCATCAGTTTTTCACAATCTGCGCCGGATCCAGTTTTTCCAACATTCGCTGGATTTAGCCTGACACTGAAAACCTGATGTGTGAAAGTAGCCTAATGGAAACACGTCACCACTTCTGTATTTCTCACCCACTCCTTGACTTACAAATACTGATGTAAAAAACTCACAAATACTCAATGTGTGCACATGACCTGAACCGTACAGAAAAAGTTGCAATCTGTTTACCTGACACCTTCTCCTTGGATTTTACATATTATTAAAAGAATTATTAACTTACGAGTGCCTCTTCTGTTTAATGGAATTTGTACAATAGTCATAAATCTCAAGCTTAAGTCACGCTCTCACGATGAGTATTTGGTGAGTTTTTGATGTTGCAGATTTTCTGAAGCATTTCTGCACCTATCAGGGAAATTAGGTTATTTGCAGAGTTTTCTTTCATTGCGTGTTTTAGTGAGTTTTTATCTCGGGCTTTATATGCTATGGTTTTTGTCACTTGCTGGCATTGTTCCGCAATGGAAATAGATTAGAGATATGTGTTTTTTTACCTGCAGATTTTCCACATCTAATACAAGTCTATGGGAAAAAAGAGAAACTTACTTGTAGATTTCAAACACGCACCGCAGGTGAGTTTATACTGCATAAAAAGCACAGTGGGCAGAAGATGTCTATAAATCCCATCTACTTTACTGGATTTGTAAGACGCTGCTTTTTTTCTCAGCAAAAAATCATCATGAGAACTAAAACATGATGTTTTGCCATCAAGGGTTTCTTGACATCCTGCACATTTAGCATATAGAATATAGAAATAATTCCTGAATCCTAAATAGAAATAAGGTAACACTAAGTCTATGTGCCCACGTTGCAAAATAGATGCAGAATTTTCTGTTTCAATTCTGCATACCCTTGGCAGAAAAAACGCATTCGGATTTAGACTCGGTTTAGATGCGTTTTTACCTAGTTTTCCATGTGTTTTTCAAGCATTTTACAAGCGGATTTTTAATACATGTCTATGGGTGCGGAATTGCCATGATTCCGCAAAAATAATGAACATGCTCCATTTTTTACTGCCATGTGTTACCGACGTTGAAAAATGCACAGCATGGGCATATCAATTGCAGAATGCATAAGAAATTAATGGGATGCTGTTTGTAAGCGTTTTTTAAGGGTTTTTTGCCGCAGAAAATCACAGCAAAAACGCTTAAAAAAAGCAACATGGGCACATAGCCTAAGGGTATGTTCATACGGTACTTTCTTCAGGTGGATCCGCTCCGAATCCCACCTTTAAAAGCAATAACTAAACACTCAAAAAATGGACCTATGCACGTATGTAAAAACTACCGTACTTGCTGCACATTTGTTGAGAGTTTTGAGTGTCCTTTAACCGCTCCAGGTTTCCAAAGACACCAAGCGGTTAAAAGAAATGCTGTGTCCATTCTTCAGGTAGTGTTTTCTGTTCTGAAGACTTTTAAAACATTGCAGTATAAGGCCGGCGTCACACTCGGCGTAGGGAAATACGGTCCGTATTTTACAAGCGTAATACACAGAAATGATCCCAAAACAGTGATCCGTATGTCATCCGTAGGCAGGGTGTGGCAGCGTATTTTTACGCATGTCATCCTCCGTATGTAATCCGTATGGCATCCGTACGGCGAGATTTTCTCGCCGGCTTGCATTGCAAAATGGACATAGAATGGATCCATGGGCTCAAATATTTGTGAAAACATATATACAGTATATATATACGGTATGTCAGTGAGACACACACACACACATATATATATATATATATATATATTTATTTCATACAGCGCAAGATAGTAGAAAAGCCGGTAATTCAATTGCCGGCTTTTGCTATCTCCTTCCCAAACCCGACAGGATATGAGACATGGTTTACATACAGTAAACCATTTCATATCCCTTTTTTTCTGCATATTCCTAACTACTAATGTTAGTAGAGTGTGTGCAAAATTTGGGGGCTCTAGCTGTTAAAATAAAGGGTTAATTCACGGAAAAAACTGGGGTGGGCTCCTTCGCAATTTTCTCCGCCAGAGTGGGAAAGCCAGTGACTGAGGGCCGATATTAATAGCCTAGAGAGGGACTATGGTTATTGCCCCCCCACCCCCGGCTAAAAACATCTGCCCCCAGCCACCCCAGAAAAGGCACATCTGTAAGATGCGCCTATTCTGGCACTTAGCCTCTCTCTTCCAACTCCCCTGTAGCAGTGGAAGGGATATGGGGTAATAAAGGGTTAATGCCACCTTGCTATTGTAAGGTGACATTAAGCCTGGTTAATAATGGAGAGGTGTCAATAAGACACCTATCCATTATTAATCCAATAGTAGTAAATGGTTAATAAAACACACACACATTAGGAAAAATGTATTTTATTGAAATAAAGACACAGGGTGCTGTAATAGTTTATTATACTCTTAATCCAAATGATGACCCTGCAGCGTCCTGGATAGCGATCTCGTTGTGTTTGACACGCAGCAGCGATCAGGATCCCGCTGTGACATCGCTGGTCGGAGCTGAAAGTCCAGAACTTTATTTGGTCGTCAGGTCGGCGTGATTCGTCATGTTTGACAGCAAAAGCAACGATGCCTGCAATGTTTTTTCACGGAGCTAACAACCAGCGAGAACGATAAGTACGTCACTGGATCGCTCATGCAGCGTTCTGGAGTTGCTGTGTTTGACATCTCTACAGCGACCTAAAAGCGACGCTCCAGCGATCTAGTTTAGGTCGGATCGTTGTCTATATCTCTGGAGCGTCGCTAAATGTGATGGTACCTTAAGGTATCAGAGTCAAGTATCAGAATCAGATATCAGACAGAGTATTTCTGATGTTTGACTTTGATTTGTGACCATGTCCTAAAATGAACACTGTACACTTATTAGGCTCCGTGCTGTTGTTTTGATGCTATCAATATTTAATCACCAGGAGACTATCACTGCCTGACACGTACTTACACACAACCTAATAGTTTTCTTTGAGCCAAACATTTACACTAAAATTTTAAGGCATTTTTTGTCACACAATGTCACAGTTAGACTATACCCCTTTCCAGTAGACCATACCCCATCCAGCCAGGCCATAGTCTCTAGTTGTACAAGGGGCTGCAAGTGTCTAAAACACATAAGGCGCAAGTGATAAAAGACAGTGTCCTAGCGAATTTAAGTTAATAAATCACCCCAAATTGGTTCTGTATGACACCTTTCACTGCATTTTAATTTTAAAAGGTTTGTATAATCTTATTAAATTGGTAAAATTGCAAAGTGCATTCTGCCTTTAATGTAAAATCCTGTTTTCAAGAATAGAAGGACTTTTAATTCTATAGTGTACAGTTCATTGGTATCTGCCGCCCAATAATTGTCCGCTTTCCTAGGCATGTAGAGCACGCTTACAAACTGTTTGCTATCCAGTTTGCAGACGCGAATGTGAAACTGATGGAATTGCTGGATCCGGTGTAAGATTGCTCTTACTAAGTGTATTGGGGAACACTCGCCTAGCACCGGGATTTAAGCACACGGGCACGAACTTTGAACACAAAAAGAGTCCCTACGGTTTATTTTATACAGCATAAACCGCATCGTAAGCCAAGCTGCATATCACTGACTTACATGTAGTCCATTCTTTTAACACAGCAAGATATGGTTTAAATCATTATCTTCACATTAACAGGTTGCAGCAACTAAACACGCTGGTCCTCTCTTGACCAGTTGCCATGGGTTACCACACAGTTCATATCACAAGCACCAACGGTCTGTATAGGTACCTGTCGGGAGCTCCTGCTCCACCTGCTGACTCCTTGTCAGTCCTTTCTTCCAGGAAAGCTGGATCACCAACTTGCCTGTGCGGCATATCTTAGTCAGTCCAGACCCACCAAAAGATGGTAGCTTCCCCCAACCCAGACCATCCAGGTCCACAGTTTCACTGTGCGCTGCTCAGGGATCCGGTCCTACTCCTAGGACCTCCCAACACACAAGCGTGTGGCCTGTCCAGGTGCTATCCAGGACTTTAGTCCAACACCCCAGGCCACAAAGTCCAAAGCCGCACCACGTGCTGTTCAGGAATCCTACTCCCAGGACTTCCAACACGGGCTTCCAGGACCTTGTACTTGGACCCTTCAGATCCAAACGCTGGAACCACACAGGAACATGTGACCCACACCCTGGTCACAATATATACCTTTAACCACTCCCCTGGGTGGGAGTGGGTGTGTGTGGCTAGTTTGTCCCGCCCATCTCACATAACTAGCCCTTCCAGCCTCCCATGATAAACATACCAAATACTTGTGGGACTATAGGTCCCAGAACACCACATCACTTCAGGCTGGCAGAGCAGAGTCTTCTCCTCTGCGACACATATATCGGCCATTCACAATACTGCCGGACTTTGTTTTATTACCATAGCCATGCATGCAACTGCCATGCACTCTCATGGCTTCAATACACCTCTGTGCGCATACTGGGGAGACCATGCAGCGCCCCCTACCTGATACAGGGGTCACTGCATCACACCGGCCAACCTCAGTTCATCTGCGTTCCTTTGTTGTTGCAGAAGCAAGCGTTGCCTCTGCTAGCTTCATTGGACAGTTTGGGCTCTGCTATGCCGCCTGCCCGAACTGCCAGTCATCAGGAGTTCACCACCTCTGGGCAAGCAGGGGAGCGGTGCGTTCTTGAAGATTTAATTTTTCTCTTTTAAAGCAGAACACTAGTGTAAATTAATGTTAGACTTCAACTAAATTAGAAGCTAATGCTGGAGTCCTCACTATGTCGATTGTACTAATAATGACAATTGTTATCTCGGACATACAAGAAGTCAATACTTCATAAATACAAAGATTTTGATTGTTTCTCCTATTCATTCTTGCTCTAACTAAGGGAAGTGCACAATAGTTTTCTAAATAAGTAATCAAATGAATAATCAATGTGGTTTAGGCTTCCTTCCTGTTGGTAGCAGTACTTCCTCTGTAGCTAGGAGGGAAAGGCGAGAAACAGCAGAACAGATACTGAGGCTGACAGACAGCAGTTCTGACAACTTGCATGTAGTCTGGACACCCTAAACAAATGAGGCTGCTGTGGCATTACTTTTCTCAGCTAAGCAGGTAATTATTTCTGGTTTATCATTCTTGGAGGGGATTTGGCTAAATCTCAGTATCTTTTCCCGTTACTTACATGTATTGACACAATTCTCACAGCTGTCAGAGAAAAAGGCGAATGTAAAATAAGTGGGTATATGTTTCCTAAATACTAACGGTGATCACTCCTAAGAGATGACAGATGAAGTATCAGGAGCTTAATGAGGCCAGTTGCCCACGTTAATGAGTTTTTTTATTAACTTCTTATAAAAGTATTATCTTTTCAATATTTTAGTTATATAGAATGGCATATATGCAAACATCAGGCATAAACTGCAAGCAGCACAGGTTCCGTAGTTACAGAAGTGAAGATAAACAAAAATAATGAGCTCCAGATTGATAAGTATATGTAATGTGGGCATAAATAAGGAAAGAAAACAACGATATTTTTCATTTGGCATACTAAGATTGTCTGTTTAATGATTATAAATCAACATACCTCCTATATTTGTAGCGTTGATATGTTGTATTCTTCTTTATTAATACTGTGGTATGCAAAAGGGGCAGGTTTGGAAAATTGCTGCGAAGTAAGAATGGTTGCAAAGATAGAATTGTTAAAGAGAATTATCTATGTTCGGCACTAAAGTCTGCAGTCACCATATGTGACTGTAGACTTGCGAATATTCACAGCATGCACTGTCAGGGTTCGCCATTTCTGCCTGCCAGACCGGCCTGTCTTGTGACCACTCGTACGTAATATGCATACTTTCCAATTAGACATGCCTGGCCTTGTTCAATTTATTTGTATTGCGCACATCTACTCAGAATGTGGCCAGAAGAATGCATAGTGTGTACTTGCTGTCACATAACCTCCCATCACCGAAGAATCCTAATAGCTCATGATGTGAGGATTCACAAGTCTGCAATCACATGGAGTGTCTGGAGTAGATTATCCTTACACAGGTCTACAAACATACATTTTGTTTCAAGTGACAATGGTTTTTTTTTTATGGATTTAGGGTATTTTGAGGCTGCTGAATTCAAAAATCTCATTACTTTTGCTGAGTTGGTTCTAGTTTTTGAGATAATTCATCCATAAAAATAATACATTCCCCCAGTGCGACGTGTGCGAGACAAGAAATGCAATAGCTTTTGGTCTGTCCTTTGACTCTTTAAGACTGTCTTAGGTAATGATATATCCCATATAATTATTTTATACTTCAGTTTGTGGCCAGAATTCTACTGTAACTAATTAACTATTAAATATCTCAGAAATTAGAGCCAATCTGGCAAAACCGAAGTCTTATTCTCAGTCAGCACCATAAACTTAATATAAAACCGTTCAGACAACGTTGGCACCTAAATCACTGTCTGCCAATGTTATCAATGCAAAGTGAATGAACAAAAGAGAAATCAAAATCTTATCAATATTTGTTGTGACTATCCTTTACCTTCAAAACAGCATAAATTCCTGTAGATACACTTGCACACAGTATTTGTAGTAACTCGGCAAGAAGGTTGTTCCAAACATCTTGGAAAACTAACCACAGATCTTCTGGGATGTAAGCTTGAACAAATATTTCTTTCTCTTCATGTAATCACAGATAAACTCGATCATATATATGAAGATTGTATTTTTATTTGTTCCTAGGCTACTCACTTTATTATTATTAGACATTTTATAGCTCCATTTATTCCATGGCGCTTTACATGTGAAAAGGGGCAAATATAGACAAGTACAATAAATATCAAAAAACAAGGCACACACAAGTACAGAAGGAGGGAGGACCCTGCCTGCAAGGGCTCACAGTCTCCAGGGGATGGTTGAGGATACACTAGGAGAGGGTAGAGCTGGTTGTGTGGCGGTTCAGTAGACTGAGGATCACTGCAGGCTGTAGTTTTGGCAGAAGAGGTGAGTCTTCAGGTTCTTTTTGAAGGTTTCCGTGGTAGGCGAGAGTCTGATGTGTTGGGGTAGAGAGTTCTAGATTATGGGGGAAGCACGGGAGAAGTCTTGTATGCGGTTGTGGGAGGAAGACATGAGATGGGAATAGAGAAGGAGATCTTGAGAGAATCGAAGGTTGCGTGTAGGTAAGTACCAGCAGACCATGTCACAGATGTATGGAGGGGGGGAGGTTGTGGATGACTTTGTGTGTCATAGTGAGGGTTTTGAACTTGAGCCTCTGGACAATAGGAAGCCAGTGAAGGGCTTGGCCTAGGGGAGAGGCTGGAGAATAGTGGGGAGATAGGTGGATTAGCCAGGCAGCAGAAGTTTAGGATGGATTGGAGTGGTGCCAGAGTGCTATAGGGGAGGCCAGAGAGTAGGAGGTTGCAGTAGTCGAGGCGGGAGGCACTAGTGTTTTTGTGATTTCGTGGTGAAGGAATGCGCAGATCCCAGAAATATTTTTGAGTTTGAGTCAGCAGGAGGAAGCAAGGGCTCTTTAACAGAGAACATGTGTACTTTGGTTATTACTTCTTGTTGTATTTTCTTTAGTTATTACTTTTAGTGGTATCCCATACAATCTGTCTCTCATAAGCTGTACTAGTGCTGGTGAATGTACACCAGTTTTATCTACCAATCCATGTGGTGGAGACCACAAACAGTATGAGCAAAATGTACAAACTTAAAATAGCTCAACCCAAGTAATATAACAACTGATTTCTCCAAATTCAAGAAAAATGACACTTTTACTGAATATTGCAGTCTCAGAATTATCAATCCTCTTCATGACAAATATCTTTAGTATTTAGAAGAGCACCTTATGGAGGTTATGGTCTGCTACAATCGTGATGCATAGCCTAACACCAGATTCAGCCACTGTTTCTAAGGAATCTTAGCCCATTCATTATCCATGGGTAATGGCCTCCAGTTCACTAATATTTTGGGGTTTGTGTTCTGCAACCGCCTTTTTCAAGTCCCACAAAATATTTTTGAGATAATAATTTAATAATAATTTTTTATTTATATAGCACTAACGTATTCCACAGCACTTTACAATTAAGCGGGGACATGTGCATACAATAAATTCAGTACAAGTTAAGACAATTTAAACAGTGACATTAGGGGTGAGGTCTCTGCTCGCAAGCTTACAATCTACAAGGAAATGGGGGAGGACACAATAGGTGAAACGTGCTTGTTATGAGATGTTTCAAGTGACTGTGATAGCCAATCCAAAATTTTCCAGGACTTCTTCCGAAATCAAGTCTTGGTGGACTTTAAGGAATGCTTTGGATTATTGTACTGTTAGAAGGTTCAGTGATTTCTTGCTGCAGGTCTTTTGCAGTCTCAGGAGTCGGGTAGCAGCTATTGATAGCCATGCCCTGCCTAGGTAGTGAAGCCAGTGTCACTTCAACGCTGAACTTCTGAACTATTCTTTCAACTGTAGAAAGATTCAATGACTTTGCTATCTTTTTGCATTGTTTTTTTGTTTGTGCAAGACAACGATATCTTCTCTTACCATAGCCAATAATGAATGTGTTAAGATTCCTCAGGAAAATGGTCATAAGCTGGTGTTTGAATATGCATAATTTTTTTTCCATTATTATTATTATTACTGTATATACTCGAGTATAAGCCGAGATTTTCAGCCTAAATTTTTGGGCTGAAAGTGCCCCTCTCGACTTATACTCGAGTCATGGTGGGTGGCAGGGTCGGCGGGTGAGGGGGAGAGGACGCTGAGGCATACTCACCTAGTCCCGGCGATCCTGGCGCTCCCCCTGCCATCACACTGTCTCCGGGTGCCGCAGCTCTTCCCCTCTTCAGCGGTCACGTGGGACCGCTCATTAGAAAAATGAATATGGACTCCACTCCCATAGGGGTGGAGCCACATATTCATTTCTCTAATCAGCGGTAATGGTGACCGCTGATAGAGGAAGAGGCTGCTGCACCGAAGACCAGCTGTCCGGGGGAAGGAGCGGGACGCCGGGAGCAGGTAAGTATCGCATATTCACCTATCCCCGTTCCACACGCTGGGCGCCGCTCCATCTTCCCGGCGTCTCTCCGCACTGACTGCAGGTCAGAGGGCGCGATGACGCATATAGTGTGCGCGGCGCCCTCTGCCTGATCAGTCAGTGCGGAGAGACGCCGGGACGAGACGCCGGGAGCTGCAAGCAAGAGAGGTGAGTATGGCATTTTTTTTTTATTGCAGCAGCAGCAGCAGCAATGGCACAGCTTTCTATGGTACATCAATGGGGCAATAATGAACGGTGCAGAGCACTATATGGCACAGCTATGGGACAAAAATGAACGGTGCAGAGCACTATATGGCAGAGCTATGGGACAATAATGAACGGTGCAGAGCACTATATGGCAGAGCTATGGGGCAATAATGAACGGTGCAAAGCACTATATGGCACAGCTATAGGACAAAAATGAACGGTGCAGAGCACTATATGGCACAGCTATGGGACAAAAATGAACGGTGCAGAGCACTATATAGTACAGCTATGGGGCAAGAATGAACGGTGCAGAGCACTATATGGCAGAGCTATGGGGCAATAATGAACGGTGCAGAGCACTATATGGCACAGGTATGGGACAAAAATGAACGGTGCAGAGCACTATATGGCACAGCTATGGGGCAATAATGAACGGTGCAGAGCATTGTATATGGGGCACAGCTTTATATGGAGCATCTTATGGGGCAATAATGAACTGTATGGAGCATTATATGGGGCTCCTGATTCAATATGGATATTCAAAAACACTTAACCTACTGATGTCTCAATTAATTTTACTATTATTGGTATCTATTTTTATTTTTGACATTAACCGGTAGCTGCTCCATTTTCCACCCTAGGCTTATACTCGAGTCAATAAGTTTTCCCAGTTTTTTGTGGCAAAATTAGGGGGGTCGGCTTATACTCGGGTTGGCTTATACTCGAGTATATACAGTAATTTATAAAGCACCATGGATTTCATGGTGCTGTACATGAGAAGGAGTTACATACAAATTACACATATCACTTACAGTAAACAAACTAACAATGACAGACTGATATAGAGGGACGAGGACCCTGCCCTTGCGGGCTTGCATTCTACAGGATGGTGGGGAAGGAGACAGTAGTTTTGGGGGTTGCAGCAGCTCTGGTGTCAGTGAGGCGGTAGCTCTGGTAGTGTTGAGGAGGCAGCGGGGTCATTGCAGGCTGTAACTTTCTTGAAGAGATGGGTTTTCAGGTTCTGTCTGAAGGATCCGAATGTGGTTGATAGTCAGACTTGTTGGGGCAAAGAATTCCAGAGGATGGAGGATATTCGGGAGAAGTCTTGGAGTCGATTAGGTGAGCAGCGAGTATGTGTGGAGGAGAGAAAGAGGTCTTGGGAGGACCG
This sequence comes from Ranitomeya imitator, assembly GCF_032444005.1. Taxonomy (NCBI): domain Eukaryota; kingdom Metazoa; phylum Chordata; class Amphibia; order Anura; family Dendrobatidae; genus Ranitomeya; species Ranitomeya imitator. The sequence goes on along the minus strand of NC_091285.1, from coordinate 357,544,636 downwards.
GAGATTACGTGAGGGAAGATATATATGGAGACAGGTTATCGATGGCTTTGTAGGTCAGTATTAGTAATTTGAACTGTATGCATAATGTTTGCATCAGGTCATAACAGATGTATGGTGTGGTCTAGTAAGTACTAAAGATAATTGTCATAAAGGGGATGAATAATATGGAAACTGCAGTAGACATTAAAAATGATATATTGTGTTGAATTTGTAGCAATCACTTAACCCCCTTACTACCCGGCAATTTTCCGTTTTTTCCTCCCCTTCTTCCAAGAGCCATAACTTTTTTATTTTACTTTTTTATATGACAGCTTGTTTTTTTGCTGGACGAGTTGTACTTTTCAACAACACCTAAAGTTGTCAGAAGGATATTCCAAGATAAAAACAGGTGGTCGTCATGAATGATTCTAAAAAAAACACAACAGAACCAGACCCCAATCAGAGGACAATAAAACATTTCTTATCTAAGAACTGGTCCAATATCTATGGACATAACTGTTTATCACTCATAGTAATTCTGCTTCATGTCACCTGTCTTATCTATGTTTTTTTTTTCTGTACTGTATTGTGCATAAATATATGATTCTCCAGAATTTCTTTTAGTCTATGCCTGATGAAAAGACCCGTGTAGTCTCGAAAGCTTGCAATTTATTACCATCTTTTCAGTTAGCCATTAAAAGGTATCAACTACTGAGGACTGTCAATTCTAAATGTTTTTTTTATCATCATTCATGACGACCACCTGTTTTTATCTTGGAATATCCTTCTGACAACTTTAGGTGTTGTTGAAAAGTACAACTCGTCCTGCAAAAAACAAGCTGTCATATAATCTATATGATATATATATTGTATATATATATACAGTGGGGCAAAAAAGTATTTAGTCAGTCAGCAATAGTGCAAGTTCCACCACTTAAAAAGATGCGAGGCGTCTGTAATTTACATCATAGGTAGACCTCAACTATTGGAGACAAACTGAGAAAAAAAAATCCAGAAAATCACATTGTCTGTTTTTTTAACATTTTTTTTGCATATTATGGTGGAAAATAAGTATTTGGTCAGAAACAAACAATCAAGATTTCTGGCTCTCACAGACCTGTAACTTCTTCTTTAAGAGTCTCCTCTTTCCTCCACTCATTACCTGTAGTAATGGCACCTGATTAAACTTGTTATCAGTATAAAAAGACACCTGTGCACACCCTCAAACAGTCTGACTCCAAACTCCACTATGGTGAAGACCAAAGAGCTGTCAAAGGACACCAGAAACAAAATTGTAGCCCTGCACCAGGCTTAGAAGACTGAATCTGCAATAGCCAACCAGCTTGGAGTGAAGAAATCAACAGTGGGAGCAATAATTAGAAAATGGAAGACATACAAGACCACTGATAATCTCCCTTGATTTGGAGCTCCACGCAAAATCCCACCCCGTGGGGTCAGAATGATCACAAGAACGGTGAGCAAAAATCCCAGAACCACGCGGGGGGACCTAGTGAATGACCTGCATAGAGCTGGGACCAATGTAACAAGGCCTACCATAAGTAACACACTACGCCACCATGGACTCAGATCCTGCAGTGCCAGACGTGTCCCACTGCTTAAGCCAGTACATGTCCGGGCCCGTCTGAAGTTTGCTAGAGAGCATTTGGATGATCCAGAGGAGTTTTGGGAGAATGTACTATGGTCTGATGAAACCAAACTGGAACTGTTTGGTAGAAACACAACTTGTCGTGTTTGGAGGAAAAAGAATACTGAGTTGCATCCATCAAACACCATACCTACTGTAAAGCATGGTGGTGGAAACATCATGCTTTGGGGCTGTTTCTCTGCAAAGGGGCCAGGACGACTGATCCGGGTACATGAAAGAATGAATGGGGCCATGTATCGTGAGATTTTGAGTGCAAACCTCCTTCCATCAGCAAGGGCATTGAAGATGAAACGTGGCTGGGTCTTTCAACATGACAATGATCCAAAGCACACCGCCAGGGCAACGAAGGAGTGGCTTCGTAAGAAGCATTTCAAGGTCCTGGAGTGGCCTAGCCAGTCTCCAGATCTCAACCCCATAGAAAACCTTTGGAGGGAGTTGAAAGTCCGTGTTGCCAAGCGAAAAGCCAAAAACATCACTGCTCTAGAGGAGATCTGCATGGAGGAATGGGCCAACATACCAACAAAAGTGTGTGGCAACCTTGTGAAGACTTAAAGAAAACGTTTGACCTCTGTCATTGCCAACAAAGGATATATTACAAAGTATTGAGATGAAAATTTGTTTCTGACCAAATACTTATTTTCCACCATAATATGCAAATAAAATGTTAAAAAAACAGACAATGTGATTTTCTGGATTTTTTTTTCTCAGTTTGTCTCCCATAGTTGAGGTCTACCTATGATGTAAATTACAGACGCCTCTCATCTTTTTAAGCGGTGGAACTTGCACTATTGCTGACTGACTAAATACTTTTTTGCCCCACTGTATATATATATATATATATATATATATATATATATGTATATATATATATCTTTCCTGGATAAAAAAAAAAGTTTTATTACAAAGTTTTTCTGGTGGTATACTGATGGTACTACAGCTGACAATCATAAAATACTGTATGTTAAAAAAGAGGAAAAGAAGGAAAACACAATGCGTTTTGGCTAATATAGCCTTCCTGTTTCTGAACAGCAGAATAAAAGCAAGCATCCAGCTTTCCTTTAAAGTGAACCTGTTACCATGTTTTCCTAATATAAACTAAAGCCACAACCTTTAGTTGCCCTATTAGCGCAGTCCATTAACCTGTAGCTAAGCCCCCAACTCTCCCTGTATATGCCAAAAATATCTTATATACTTCTGACATTCAGTCTGATCCGATGATGTGTTTTTCTTTTATCGGTGCCTCCTCAATCCCTGTAGCTCTTCCTACTGACTTGATTGATGTGGATGACGGGTCCTATGTCATTCACAGATCGCCGATAATCTTATATCTGTTTAATGGAAGCACCAGCCTGTGCATGCAGTCAATTCTGTGCCCTACTAGGGTAAGTACAAAGGCTTTTACTGCATATGTGTCAGTACCGACTTCAATTCCGGGTTAATAGGTGTTGGCGCTGGCTCATTGTAGGACTTTTCTCTGCACTTAGTAGGACAGAGCATGGAGTGCCTGTGCTTCACCTGCGTAGGCATACGATTCATGGTTATCTGTGGATCATGTTGCACTCTTCATCCATATCAACCAAGCCAGGAGGACAACAGCTGCAGGTGATCTGTGGATGACAAAGGACGTGTCATCAACAACAAGCCAGGAGTATGGCAGCTGCAGGGATTGAGGAGGTGCAGAGGAAACACAGGTTGATGGACTGCGGTAATAAAGTAGTTAAGAGTGGTGGCCTTTTGTTTAAATTGGGAAAACCTATTGACAGGTTTCAATTAAAAAAATCGGCTTTATTCCATTCTCCATAAAAACTTTACAATGGGGCATCATGTGAAGACATAGATACCTTCTTAATGTGTTTCGAGCTATAGTAGCGATCTCTTAATTATAGTTGTTAGGTTTGCTAAAACGCTAGATTTATATATTCTTTGTGGAAACACCACTTAGCCTCCTTTGAAATGCATAGGGGACCGGTGTCTCCTATAGAACGACTAAGAACAAATAAAAGAAGTGAATCGTGCTCCATACAAGGTTCAGAGGCCGCTCACTGGCACTGTGCCTCGTCACCTATTCAATAGTTATGTTATTAGGTGATAGGTGTAAATGGTAAGGAGTTAAATTAGGGAATGCGACTGACCTGCCTAAAATGATGTTTTATTAGTGCACACCTTTATTTACTTTTTTTTATCATCAGTTTTTATTGGAACACCTCCAAACATTTTCTGGCATACATAAACAGAACGTAAAAAAAACAACATTATGTTCAGAGTTGGTGAAATCATATTGTACGCCTTTGCTTTTGAAGCATTATATTTCTGTTCCCATTTAATTCCTGGCCTGAATTTCCACTGCAGCTTTACAGCTTTCCAATATCTGCCTTGATCGGTTAATACTGGTAAGTAGACGAGATGATACGCAGCATGTTAATCCATCCCAATTCTTTCCCATAGTCACCATGGCTCAGTGGTTCTATGCATTTGTATGTGAATAACTTTTCATTATGTTATTCTGCACATTGGTAAAAAGACTATAGAACATCTTTCACTATCTTATTGACTACAATAGCCTACATACCTTCTTATATTTGTCAATCAGTATATTTGACAATTACGTCTGTGTATGCTGCTAATCTAGAAAGCATTTATTCTTTTATGTCATCACATATATGTTCCATCTATAAACTGGGGCATTAAAAGGTTACAATTAAGTCACGACCATTAAAAATTAATATTTGAATCCATTATCTTCCTTTGTATTACTTGCCACCGCCATATCGTAACCCCACATCTAAATAAGCATGGAATGCACGTGACAAACAGTGGGTACGGAAAGTATTCAGACCCCTTTAAATTTTTCACTCTTTGTTTCATTGCAGCCATTTGGTAAATTCAAAAAAAGTTAATTTTTTCACATTAATGTACACTCTCCCCATCTTGACTGAAAAAAAGCAGAAATGTTGAAATTTTTGCAAATTTAATAAAAAAGAAAAACTGAAATATCACATGGTCATAAGTATTCAGACCCTTTGCTCAGACACTCATATTTAAGTCACATGCTGTCCATTTCCTTGTGATCCTCCTTGAGATGGTTCTACTCCTTCATTGGAGTCCAGCTGTGTGTAATTAAACTGATAGGACATGATTTGGAAAGGCACACACCTGCCTATATAAGACCTCACAGTGCATGTCAGACCAAATGAGAATCATGAGGTCAAAGGAACTGGCCAAGGTGCTTAGAGACAGAAATGTGGAAAGGCACAGATCTAGCCATGGTTACAACAGAATTTCTGCAGTATTCAAGGTTTCTAAGAGCACAGTGGCCTCCATAATCCTTAAATGGAAGAAGTTTATGACCACCAGAAGTCTTCCTAGACCTGGCCGTCCAGCCAAACTGAGCAATCGTGGGAGAAGAGACTTAGTGAGAGAGGTAAAGAAGAACCCCAAGATCACTGTGGCTGAGCTCCAAATATGCAGTAGGGAGATGGAAGAATGTTCCACAAAGTCAACTATCACTGCAGCCCTACACCAGTCTGGCCTTTATGGCAGAGTGGCCCAATGGAAGCCTCTCAGTGAAAGACATATGAAAGCCCGCATAGAGTTTTCTAAAAAAAACACATGAAGAACTCCCAGACTATGAGAAATAAGCTTCTCTGGTCTGATGAGATGAAGATAGACCTTTTTGATGATAATTCTAAGCAGTATGTGTGGAGAAAACCAGGCCTTCTCATCACCTGCCCAATACAATCCCATCAGTGAAACATGGTGGTGGCAGCATCATGCTATGGGGGTGTTTTTCAGCTGCAGGGACAAGACGACTGGTTGTCATTGAGGAAACATGAATGCGGCAAAGTAAAGAGATATCTTGGATGGAAACTTCTTCCAGAGTTCTCTGGACCTCAGACTTGGCCAAAGGTTCTCCTTTCAACAAGACAATGTCGGTAAGCATACAGCTAAAATAGCAAAGGAGTGGCTTCAGAACAACTCTGACCATTCTTGACTGGCCTAGCCAGAGCCCTGACCAAAACCCAATTGAGCTTCTCTGGAGAGACCTGAAAATGGCTGTCCACCAACGTTCACCATCCAACCTGACGGAACTGAAGAGGATCTGCAGGGAAGAATGGCAGAGGATCCCCAAATCCAGATGTGAAAAACTTGTTGCATCATTCCCAAGAAGACTCATTCCTAGCCGGAAGAAGGCACTGTTGCTGAAATGCACGTTGGGGTAGGTGGCGTCATGGTCTTTACAGATAATGCTCCCAGGCTTTCATACACTTTTAGCTCACGGTCTTTGCTCTACATGATCCTTCACCTTGTTGTGTTATCCCTATGCATATTGCTTGTGTCTTTGATACACCTCTAACTTGGTCTCATGCTCTATTTACATTTACTCCAGTGGGTATCTCTTATTGCATTATGCACTTGCACTTTTTGAACTGACCAACATAGTTCTATTTAATTACTTTGCATGTGGTTCTGTTTGCCTGATTATTTAACGGTACTCCACTCCTGTTTTTGGTGTTCCATTGTCATTTCCCTGTCATTTTTTTCTGATATTACATTGTGTATTTATTATCACACTAATAAAGCTTTGTACTTTGTATTTTGGTTCTTTTGGTGCTCCTTCCTTGTTCTGATTGCTTCAGTCTTGCCCTGAACAGTTGATACTTACATCCCTGCACCCCTATATATTGATCATGATCATGTGATCAGTGATACTATTTGTAGGCATTAGCTTGGTGTATATGCTTTTCTAGCTCAAAAGGGTGCTTCTACTCAATACTGAGCACACGGTCTGAATACTTATGATCATGTAATATTTCAGTTTTTCTTTTTTAATAAATTTGCCAAAATTACTACATTTCTGTTTTTTTTTGTCAAGATGGGGTGCAGAGTGTACATTAACCCCTTTACCCCCAAGGGTGGTTTGCACGTTAATGACCAGGCCAATTTTTACAATTCTGACCACTGTCCCTTTATGAGGTTATAACTCTGGAACGCTTCAACGGATCCCAGTGATTCTGACATTGTTTTGTCGTGACATATTGTACTTCATGATAGTGGTAAAAATTCTTTGATAGTACCTGCATTTATTTGTGAAAAAACAGAAATTTGGCGAAAATTATAAAATTTCGCAATTTTCCAACTTTGAATTTTTATGCAATTAAATCAGAGATATGTCACACAAAATACTTAATAACTAACATTTCCCACATGTCTACTTTACATCAGCACAATTTTGGAACCAAAATTTTTTTTGTTAGGGAGTTATAAGGGTTAAAAGTTGACCAGCAATTTCTCGTTTTTACAACACCATTTTTTTTTAGGGACCACATCTCATTTGAAGTCATTTTGAGGGGTCTATATGATAGAAAATACCCAAGTGTGACACCATTCTAAAAACTGCACCCCTCAAGGTGCTCAAAACCATATTCAAGAAGTTTATTAACCCTTCTGGTGCTTCACAGGAATTTTTGGAATGTTTAACCCCTTAGTGACAGAGCCAATTTGGTACTTAATGACCAGGCCAATTTTTGCAATTCTGACCACTGTCACTTTATGAGGTTATAACTCTGGAACGCTTCAACGGATCCCGCTGATTCTGAGATTGTTTTTTCGTGACATATTGTACTTCATGTTAGTGGTAACATTTCTTCGATATTACTTGCGATTATTTATGAAAAAAACGGAAATATGGCGAAAATTTTTAAAATTTAGCAATTTTCAAACTTTGTATTTTTATGCCCTTAAATCAGAGAGATATGTCACGAAAAATAGTTAATAAATAACATTTCCCACATGTCTACTTTACATCAGCACAATTTTGGAAACAAAATTTTTTTTTGTTAGGGAGTTATAAGGGTTAAAAGTTGACCAGCAATTTCTCATTTTTACAACACCATTTTTTTTTAGGGACCACATCACATTTGAAGTCATTTTGAGGGGTCTATATGATAGAAAATAATGAAGTGTGACACCTTTCTAAAAACTACACCCCTCAAGGTTCTCAAAACCACATTCAAGAAGTTTATTAACCCTTTACGTGCTTCACAGGAACTGAAACAATGTGGAAGGAAAAAATGAACATTTAACTTTTTTTTGCAAACATCTTAATTCAGAACCATTTTTTTTATTTTCACAAGTGTAAAAACAGAAATGTAACCATAAATTTTGTTATGCAATTTCTCCTGAATACGCCAATACCCCATATGTGGGGGTAAACCACTGTTAGGGCGCACCGCAGAGCTTAGAAGTGAAGGAGCGCCGTTTGACTTTTTCAATGCAGAATTGGCTGGAATTGAGATCGGACGCCATGTCACGTTTAGAGAGCCCCTGATGTGCCTAAACAGTGGAAACTCCCCACAAGTGACACCATTTTGGAAACTAGACCCCTTAGGGAACTTATCTAGATGTGTGGTGAGCACTTTGAACCCCCAAGTGCTTCACAGAAGTTTATAACGTAGAGCCGTGAAAATTAAAAATCGCTTTTGTTTACACAAAAATGATCTTTTCGCCCACAAATTCTTATTTTCACAAGGGTAACAGGAGAAATTAGACCACAAAAGTTGTTGTGCGATTTCTCCTGAATACGTCGATACCCCATATGTGAGGGTAAACCACTGTTTGGGCGCACCGCAGAGCTTGGAACTGAAGGAGCGCCGTTTTACTTTTTCAATGTAGAATTGGCTGGAATTGAGATTGGACGCCATGTCGCGTTTGGAGAGCCCCTGATGTGCCTAAACAGTGGAAACCCCCCACAAGTGACACCATTTTGGAAACTAGAACCCTTAAGGAACTTATCTAGATGTGTGGCGAGCACTTTGAACCCCCATGTGCTTCACAGAAGTTTATAACGTAGAGCCGTGAAAAAAAAAAAAATCGCATTTTTTCTACAAAAATGATCTTTTTGCCCACAAATTTTTATTTTCACAAGAGTAACAGGAGAAATTAGACCACAAAAGTTGTTGTGCAATTTCTCCTGAGTACGCTGATACCCAATATGTGGGGGTAAACCACTGTTAGGGCGCACCGCAGAGCTTGGAAGAGAAGGAGTGCCGTTTTACTTTTTCAATGTAGAATTGGCTGGAATTGAGATTGGACGCCATGTCGCGTTTGGAGAGCCCCTGATGTGCCTAAACAGTGGAAACCCCCCACAAGTGACCCCATTTTGGAAACTAGACCCCCCATGGAACTTATCTAGATGTGTGGTGAGAACCTTGAATGCCCAAGTGCTTCACAGAAGTTTATAATGCAGAGCCGTGAAAATAAAAAATATTTTTTTTTCCACAAAAAATATTTTTTAGCCCCCAAGTTTTTATTTTCACAAGGGTAACAAGAGAAATTGGACCCCAAAAGTTGTTGTCCAATTTGTCCTGAGTATGCTGGTACCCCATATGTGGGGGTAAACCACTGTTTGGGCGCACGGCAGAGCTCGGAAGGAAGGAGCGCCGTTTTGGAATGCAGACTTTGATAGAATGGTCTGCGGGTATTATGTTGCGTTTGCAGGGCCCCTGATGTACCTAACCAGTAGAAACCCTCCACAAGTGACCCCATTTTGGAAAATAGACCCCCCCAAGGAACTTATCTAGATGTGTGGTGAGAACTTTGAATGCCCAAGTGCTTCACAGAAGTTTAGAATGCAGAGTCGTGAAAATAAAAAATATTTTTTTTTCCACAAAAAAGATATTGTAGCCCCAAAGTTTTTATTTTCACAAGGGTAACAGGAGAAATTGGACTGCAATAGTTGTTGTCCAATTTATCCCGAGTACGCTGATGCGCCATATGTGGGGGTAAACCACTGTTTGGGCGCACGGCAGAGCTCGGAAGGGAAGGAGCGCCTTTTTGGAATGCAGACTTTGATAGAATGGTCTGTGTGCATTATGTTGCGATTGCAGAGCCCCTGATATACCTAAACTGTAGTAACCCCCCACAAGTGACCCCATTTTGGAAACTAGACCCCCCAAGGAACTTATATAGATGTGTGGTGAGGACTTTGAATGCCCAAGTGCTTCACAGAAGTTTAGAATGCAGAGTCGTGAAAATAAAAAATATTTTTTTTTTCACAAAAAAGATTTTGTAGCCCCCAAGTTTTTATTTTCACAAGGGTAACAAGAGAAATTGGACCCCAGAAGTTGTTGTCCAATTCATCCCGAGTACGCTGATGCCCCATATGTGGGGGTAAACCACTGTTTGGGCGCACGGCAGAGCTCAGAAGGGAGGGAGCACCATTTGACTTTTTGAGCGCAAAATTGGCTGTCGTGTTTGGAGACCCCCTGATGTACCTAAACAGTGGAAACCCCCCAATTCTAGCTCCAACCCTAACCCCAACACACCCCTAACCCTAATCCCAACCTGATCCATAATCCTAATCACTAACCCTAACCATAATCACAACCCTTACCCCAAAACAACCCTAATGTCAACCATAACCCTAATCAAAACCCTAAATCCAACACACCCCTAATCCTAATCTCAACCCTAACCTCAAACCTAACCCTAATCCCAATACACCCCTAATCACAACCCTAACCTTAACCCTAATCCCAAACCTAACCCTAATCCCAAGCGTAACCCTAATGCCAACCCTAACCCTAATACCAACCCTAATCCAAACCCTAACCCTAATCCCAGCTCTAACCTTAACTTTAGCCCCAACCCTAGCCCTAACTTTAGCCCCAACCCTAACCCTAGCCCTAAGGCTACTTTCACACTTGCGTCGTTTGGCATCCGTCGCAATCCGTCGTTTTGGACAAAAAACGGATCCTGCAAATGTGCCCGCAGGATGCGTTTTTTGCCCATAGACTTGTATTGCCGATGGATCATGACGGATGGCCACACGTCGCGTCCGTCGTGCACTGGATCAGTTGTGTTTTGGCGGAGCGTCGGCACAAAAAAAGTTCAATGAAACGTTTTTTTGTACGTCGCATCCGCCATTTCTGACCGCGCATGCGTGGCCGTAACTCCGCCCCCTCCTCCCCAGGACATAGATTGGGCAGCGGATGCGTTGAAAAACTACAGCTGCTGCCCACGTTGTGCACAATTTTCACAACGTGCGTCTGTATGTCGGGCCGACGCATTGCGACGGCCCCGTACCGACGTAAGTGTGAAAGAAGCCTAACCCTAAATTTAGCCCCAACCCTAACCCTAAATTTAGCCCCAACCCTAACCCTAAATTTAGCCCCAACCCTAGCCTTAACCCTACCCCTAACCTAACCCTACCCCTAACCCTACCCCTAACCTAACCTACCCCTAACCCTACCCCTAACCCTACCCCTAACCCTACCCCTAACCTAACCCTACCCCTAACCCTAGCCCTACCCCTAACCCTACCCCTAACCTAACCCTAGCCCTACCCCTAACCCTACCCCTAACCTAACCCTAACCCTACCCCTAACCCTACCCTAACCCTACCCCTAACCCTAATTTTAGCCCTAACTGCTGTTCTCCTGCCGGCCGGCAGATGGAGACAGATGGCGGGCGCACTGGGCATGCGTCCGCCATGTTCGTCTGCCGGCGGCCAGGAGGAGCAGCAAGAGGATCCAGGGACCTAGGTGAGTATGATAGGGTCCCCGAATCCCCCTATTTCTCTGTCCTCTGATGTGCGATCACATCAGAGGACAGAGAATTACACTATTCTTTTTTTTTTTTTTTGCGGTCGCCGGTAAACAGTTCATTACCGGCGATCGCAAAACAGGGGTCGGTAATACCGACCCCGATCATGCTCTTTGGGGTCTCGGCTACCCCCGGCAGCCGAGACCCCAAAGATTCTCCCGGTGCCGGCCGGCGGGCGCACTGCGCATGCGCCCGCCATTTTGAAGATGGCGGCGCCCACCGGGAGACACGAGGAGCATCGGGGGAGCTAGGTGAGTATTGGGGGGCCACCTGGGACCCCTTTTCTCTGTCCTCCGATGTGCGATCACATCGGAGGACAGAGAAATTAAAAAGAGATCGCTTTTTTTTTTTTTTGCGATCGCCGGTAAACGGTTAATTACCGGCGATCGCAAATGCGGGGAGGGTTAAAAACCCCCCGAATCATGTTCTCTGGGGTCTCGGCTACCCCCGGCAGCCGAGACCCCGGAGAAAATCGGCCTGTGGGGGGCGCTATGTACTTTTTCCACAGCGCCGTTAATTAACGGCGCTGTGGTTTAAGTACCCTTAGCGGCCGCCGTTAAAAGGCTTATCGGCGGTCGCTAAGGGGTTAAATAAAAATGAACATTTAACTTTTTTTCACAAAAAATTTACTTCAGCTCCAATTTGTTTTATTTTACCAAGGGTAACAGGAGAAAATAGACCCCAAAAGTTGTTGTACAATTTGTCCTGAGTACACCGATACACCATATGTGGGGGTAAACCACTGTTTGGGCACATGACAGAGCTCGGAAGCGAAGGAGCGCCATTTGACTTTTCAATGCAAAATTGACTGGAATCGAGATGGGACACCATGTTGCGTTTGGAGAGCCCCTGATGTGCCTAAACATTAAAACCTCCCACAAGTGACACCATTTTGGAAAGTAGACCCCCTAAGGAACTTGTCTAGAGGTGTGGTGAGCACTTTGACCCACCAAGTGCTTCACAGAAGTTTATAATGCAGAACCGTAAAAATAAAAAATCATATTTTTTCACAAAAATTATTTTTTAGCCCCCAGTTTTGTATTTGTAACAGAGGAGAAATTGAACCCCAAAAGTTGTTGTCCAATTTGTCCTGAGTACGCTGATACCCCATATGTGGGGGGGAACCACCGTTTGGGCGCATGGGAGGGCTCGGAAGGGAAGGAGTGCCATTTGGAATGCAGACTTAGATGGAATGGTCTGCAGGCGTCACATTGCGTTTGCAGAGCCCCTAATGTACCTAAACAGTAGAAACCCCCCACAAGTGACCCCATATTGGAAACTAGACCCCCAGGGAACTTATCTAGATGTGTTGTGAGAACTTTGAACCCCCAAGTGTTTCACTACAGTTTATAACGCAGAGCCATGAAAATAAAAAATCTTTTTTTTTTCCCACAAAAATTATTTTTTAGCCCCCAGTTTTGTATTTTCCCAAGGGTAACAGGAGAAATTCGACCACAAAAGTTGTTGTCCTATTTGTCCTGAGTACGCTGATACTGCATATGTTGGGGTAAACCCCTGTTTGGGCGCACGGGAGAGTTCGGAAGGGAAGAAGCACTGTTTTACTTTTTCAATGCAGAATTGGCTGGAATTGAGATCGGACGCCGTGTCGCATTTGGAGAGCCCCTGATGTGCCTAAACAGTGGAAACCCCCCAATTATAACTGAAACCCTAATCCAAACACACCCCTAACCCTAATCCCAACGGTAACCCTAACCACACCCCTAACCCCAATCCTAACCCTATTCCCAACTGTAAATGTAATCTAAACCCTAACCATAACTTTAGCCCCAACCCTAACCCTAACTTTAGCCCCAACCCTAACTGTAGCCCTAGCCCTAACCCTAGCCCTAACCCTAATGGGAAAATGGAAATAAAAACATTTTTTTAATTTTTCCCTAACTAAGGGGGTGATGAAGGGGAGTTTGATTTACTTTTATAGCGGGTTTTTTAGCGGATTTTTATGATTAGCAGCCGTCACACACTGAAAGACGCTTTTTATTGCAAAAAATATTTTTTGCATTACCACATTTTGAGAGCTATAATTTTTCCATATTTTGGTCCACAGAGTCATGTGAGGTCTTGTTTTTTTGCGGGATGAGTTGACGTTTTTATTGGTAACATTTTCGAGCACGTGACATTTTTTGATCGCTTTTTATTCCGATTTTTGTGAGGCAGAATGACCAAAAACCAGCTATTCATGAATTTCTTTTGGGGGAGGCGTTTATACCGTTCCACGTTTGGTAAAATTGATAAAGCAGTTTTATTCTTCGGGTCAGTACGATTACAGCGATACCTCATTTATATCATTTTTTATGTTTTGGCGCTTTTATACGATAAAAACTATTTTATAGAAAAAATAATTATTTTTGCATCGCTTTATTCTCAAGACTATAACTTTTTTATTTTTTTGCTGATGATGCTGTACCTTAGCTCGTTTTTTGCGGGACAAGATGACGCTTTCAGCGGTACCATGGTTATTTATATCTGTCATTTTGATCGCGTGTTATTCCACTTTTTGTTCGGCGGTATGATAATAAAGCGTTGTTTTTTGCCTCGTTTTTTTTTTTTTCTTACGGTGTTTACTGAAGGGGTTAACTAGTGGGCCAGTTTTATAGGTTGGGCCGTTACGGAGGCGGCGACACTAAGTATGTACTTTTATTGTTTTTTTTATTTAGATAAAGAAATGTATTTATGGGAATAATATTTTTTTTTTTCATTATTTAGGAATATTTTTTTTTATTTTTTTGAAAAATTTTTTTTTACTTTTTTACTTTGTCCCATGGGGGGACATCACAGATCGATGATCTGACAGTTTGCACAGCACTCTGTCAGATCACCGATCTGACTTACAGTGCTGCAGGCTTCACAGTGCCTGCTCTGAGCAGGCTCTGTGAAGCCACCTCCCTCCTTTCAGGACCCGGATGCCGCGGCCATCTTGGATCTGGGTCTGGAGCAGGGAGGGAGGTAGGGAGACACTCGCAGCAACGCAATCACATCGCATTGCTGCGGGAGGCTCAGGGAAGCCCGCAATGAGCCCCCTCCCTGCGCGATGCTTCCCTGTACCGCCGGCACATCGCGATCATGTTTGATCGCGGTGTGCCGGGGGTTAATGTGCTGGGAGCAGTCCGTGACCGCTCCTGGCACATAGTGCCGGATGTCAGCTGCGATAGGCAGCTGACACCCGGCCGCGATCGGCCGCGCTCCCCCCGTGAGCGCGGACGATCGCGTATGACGTACTATCCCATCGGTCATAGGGACCCACGCCACCTCGACGGGATAGTACGTCTGATGTCAGAAAGGGGTTAATGAGAAAAAAATTTACTTTTTTTAATTTACCAAATCGCTGCAATGAAACAAAGAGTGAAAAATTTAAAGGGGTCTGAATACTTTCTGTACCCACTGTATTTTTATTAAAATTAACCAGCAAAATTAGGTCTGACGTTTAACACCTTTACAATTTTAAGATCTATTCCTCATCAAATTATTTTCTTTAACCTGCCTTGTCTCTTTATTAACAATAATGTAAATACTCAAAAATATGAACTGTTTTAATATAATATGCTTGTATTTTTATTTTAAGCTTTCGGCTGGCATGGAACTAGAGAGTTATGAGCAGCCTGTTGTTCTGAGAGATGAGAATAAAAGGAGAAGGCGAAAAATGAGACCTCACTCAGCAGCGGCATCGAATATTTTTTCCATGGAGGCAATTCCTATAGAATTTATTTTGCCCACCAGTCAAAAAAACAGCAAAGTACAAGATACAATCCTGTTGGAAATTGCTGGTAACTGCACAGTTGAACAAATGAAAGCACAGGTCTGGATGAGCGCAATAGAAAAAAGCCACAACAGTGATTTCTACCATAGGCTTGCTCCAGACCAATTCCTCTTACAGTATCAGAAAAAGGGCCAGTGGTATGAAATCTATGACAAACATCAGGTCATACAAACATTGGACTGTATAGTGTATTGGAAGGTTTTACAAAAAACTGTCGGAAAGATTCATATTATCCAGAAAGAAAAGCCCTCAGAGGAAACAATGGAGTATCAAAAGCAATTAAATTATCTTATTGGATATGATGTCACTGACGTAAGTAATGTTCATGATGATGAGCTAGAGTTTACACGTCGTAGACTGGTTACACCACGAATGATTGAGTTGGTGAAAAGAGATCCCAGGTTGTATTCAATGGACCCTTGGGTCACATCTATAACTCTTCCAGAATATTTGAGTAAAAGACTCTCTTCCAATAATATTTTTATAATAATACACAAAGGTATGACAAGCCACACAATCAGAGTCTCCATCGATGACACGCCAGATGTAATACTGCAGAGCTTCTTTGCAAAAATGGCCAAGAAAAAATCACTGTTGGACATTTCAGAAGAACATAGTGAATTGGATTTTGTTTTCCGGGTTTGTGGGAGAGATGAATATATCATTGGGAATGCACCACTCAAAGATTTCCACTATATTAGGCAGTGTATTAAAAATGGTGATGAAATACATTTTGTCTTGGATGTCCCTCCTGACCCCTCAGAAGATAAAGTTCAGAAAGAAGAGTGGCCCTTGGTTGATGATTGTACTGGGGTAACGGGTTTTCATGAGCAGCTTACAATTGATGGAAAAGATCATGAGAAGATTTTCACTATATCCCTTTGGGATTGCAATAGAAAGTTTAGAATAAAAATAATTGGGATTGATATACCAGTTTTACCAAGAAATACTGAGCTCATTGTTTTTGTAGAAGCCAACATTCTTCATGGACAACAAGTGCTCTCCCAAAAGAGGACATCATGTAAGCCATTCACCGAAGAAGTCTTGTGGAACACATGGCTTGAATTCGATATCAAAATAAAAGATATACCAAAAGGAGCTCTTCTAAATTTGCAGATATTTTGTTGTAAAGCTCAAACTGCCACAGGTAAAGCTAACATACAGTCCCCAGACTCTACCAGCTCAGATCCAAAATTCAAAAACCAACTTCTATATTATGTCAATCTGCTTTTAATAGATCATAGGTTCTTGTTAAGACAGGGAGAGTTTGTTCTTCATATGTGGAGAATACCGGGAAAAGGAGAGGATCAAGGCAGCATCAATGCCGATAAGCTAACATCTGCCACAAACCCTGACAAAGACACATCAATGGCTATTTCAATAAGTCTGGACAAATACTGCCATCCAGTAGCTCTTCCAAAACACAAGTCAGTATCAGATCCGGAACTAGACAGGGCAAGATCTGAAATGCCTAATCAACTGCGAAAACAGCTTGAAGAAATTTTATCTACTGATCCACTGCATCCACTCACTCCCGAGGACAAAGAACTTTTGTGGCATTTTAGATATGAAGTTATGAAGAACCCAGATGCCTACCCCAAATTATTGAGTTCTGTAAAATGGGGACAGCAAGCAATGGTGGCCAAAACGTACCAGCTGCTCAATAAAAGAGACGCATGGGATGACTGCTCCCTAGATGTCGGACTAACCATTCAGCTTCTCGACTGCAACTTTTCTGATGAAAATGTACGAGCGATGGCAGTCCAGAAACTGGAAAGCTTACAGGATGATGATGTATTGCATTATCTTTTACAGCTAGTACAGGTAATACTTTTCATATCTGCTTCTCAGTTCCTCAATACAGGTTTTCATTTTCATAATCACAATTGAATATTTATGGTTAATGAACAAAGACTTCTTTTACTTTGTAATCTCAATTTGGATTTTCTCTGTTTGTTTTGTAACTATTTCCTTGGATTAGTTGTTTATTTGCTTTCTTCAGCCATATTTCTTCTGATTGTTGCTAGGAGTACATAGGGTAAATGAGAGGAGAGAACATATCCATTGCTCTACTTTTGGCTGTGCACATGCAAACTCTGTAGCATTTTAGAAGTTATTGCTATAGCAGCATCCTCAATTAATTTGTTATGATAGATGTGGCAAATGCTGTTGGCTTGTTTACTGTATGCAGGACAATGCTCTGTTGTCTTCTTCTCTTAACCCTTTTTGATTGCTGAATATGGGCAGCATTTGAATACAAAAACCTTAACCTTTTAAGGACCTGTACATTTTTTATTTTTGAGAGCTACAACTTTTTTATTTTTCCATCAAGATAGTTACGGTATATGAAGGTTTTTGGATTTTTTATGGAGAAAGTTGTTTTGAATGACACCACTCATTTTATCTTACAATGTAATAATACTAACAATAATTTTTATTTCTATAGCCCCAACATATTTTGCAGCAATTTACATTTTAGAGGGAAATTGTACAGATAATAAAAGACATACAGAATAACAATAATCACATAAATTAATAGATACCAAGAGGAGTGAGGGTTCTGCTCACAAGCTTAAAATATATGAGGAAACAGGGGAAACATGAAAGGTGGATGGTGACAATTGCTTGTATTGTATGGTCAACCATGAATGTAATAATTAGGGTGTTCACGTAATGCGGAATGAACAAGTTCCCAACCAATATGTGTACAAGTATAAACACAGAGGGCTAATAAGTGCATGGGGGGTTTGAATAGATGATACCAGTGTCCTGATTTAAAAGGAAATTTTGTATGGGAAAAACAGAGATAGTTAGACAAGTGTGGTGAGGTGATAGGCCAATCTAAAGAAATGCATTTCTTGGGGTACGCTAAAAACTGTGGGTATTGGGAATTAATCGAAGTGTCCTGAGTAGTGCATTCCAAAGAATTTGAGCAGCATGCGAGAAATCCTGGGAGACAGGAATGGGAGGTTCAGATTATTGTGGATGCTAATCTTAGGTCATTAACTCAACACAGGTCACAAGTAGGGTGGTAGATTGAGACAAGTGAGGAGATGTAGGATGGTGCTGAAGCATGGAGTGCTTTGTGGGTGAGAGTGATAAGTTTATATTGAACTCTGTAGCAGATTTGTAACCATTGCGACAACTGGCACAGGGTAGAGGCGCTGGTGTAGCAATTGGTGAGGAATATGACCCTCCTTGCTACATTCAGTGTGGATTGGAGAGGGAATATTTTAGGAAGAAGGAGACCGAATAGTAGAGAGTTTCAATGGTCCAGACAAAAATGAATAATAGCAACATTAAGAGTTTTTGCAGAGCTAAAGGGAAGAAAAGTTCGACATCTAGAAATGTTTTTGAGGTGTAGCTGACATGAGCGAGCGAGTGATCAGATGTAGGGAGTGAATGAAAGATCTGAATCAAGTATGACCCCAAGATAGGGGGCATGTTTATCGGGCATAGGTAGATTAGTGGAGGGAGGGAACACAAGGAGTTCAGTTTTTGACAGGTTCATTTTCAGATAGAGGGAGGACATGAAGGTAAAGACAGCGGAAAGACAATCATTGGTGTTTTGTAATAACGCAGGCGTGATGTCAGGAGAAGAGGTGTATAATTGGGTGGCATCGGCATAAAAATAGTACTGAAAACCGAATCTACTGATTGTTTGTTCAATAGGGTAGTAAGTAAGGGGAAAAGGAAAGGGCCTAGGACTGATCCTTGAGGAACCCTGACAGTAAGGGAAAAAGGAAAAGAAGAGGAGCCAGCAAAAGATACAGTGAAGGAGTGGTCACAGAGATAGGAGGAGAACCAGGAGAGAACGGTGTCTGTGAGTGACGTATAGTGAGGAGGAGATGGTGATCCACAGTGTTGAATGCTGCAGAGAGATCCAGGAGAATCAGCAGAGAGTAGTAACCATTAGATTTAGCTGTTACTAGATCATTAGAGACGTTGTTGAAGCCAGTTTCAGTAGAGTGTAAAGAGTAGAAACCGGATTGTATAGGGTCAAGAAGAGAGTTATTTGGTAGATAGCGGATTAGACTGGAGTTTACCAATCGTTCCAGGAGTTTACAGATGAAAACAAGATTAGAGACAGATCTGTAGTTAGCAGCACAGTTTTGGTCAAGGGATGTTTTTTAAGTAATGGATGTCTGCTGGAGTGTTTAAATGAGGAGGGAAAGAGAACAGATGAGAGAGTGAGATTAAATATTTTACTTAGATGAGTGGTGACAGCCGAGGAAATGGACTTGGGGAGATGTGAGGGAATAGGGTCGCTGGTGCAAGTAGTAGGGCGAGAAGATGCAAGGAGCCTAATTACTTCTTTCTTGACTGGTTCAAAAACAGAGTGAGCTAGATGCAATGGAACGTGCATGGTATTAAGGTATATGGTTGGTTATTCCCTTGAAATAATTGCCAAATCGTCAGCGCTGAGTTCAGTGGTCAGGGCCTTCACTTTGGATTGAAGAGGGAATGAAAAGTGTCAGAGACACCCTTCAATTGTTAGATAGGGAGGTGGTGAGGGTACTGAAATAGGTGTGTTTGGAGAGATGAAGGGCAGAGTTGTATGTTGTAAGCATAAGCTTATAATATATTAAATCTTTTCTCAAATTGGATTTTCTCCACAAGACGTTTGGTGCACGAGGAGCACCGCTAGAGAAAATGTGTTTGCATGTGTCAGGGTTATTGCCATCTGTGCCGACTTGTTCTATGTGTAGGAGTGGTAACTTCATCCAGGGTACTCTGCAATGTTAAACATGATAATGCTTCAGTGCAGAGTTAGGACGTGAAATGGAGGAGATTGGGTCCAATGATGACTGCAACTGCAGATCCATCGTATTTACTTCTTCATGCATAGGAGAGTTCGTAAGCTGCTAAAGACTGAAGGAGGAGGTTATAGATAAAAGGTGAGTGGCAGGTGGGGAGAGGGTAGAACTGATGGCAATGTTGAAGTCCCCCATGATGATGGTGGGGATTTCACAGGATAGAAAGTGAGGAAGCCAGGTGGCAAAGTGATCCATGAATTGACGGGAGGTACCCGGGGAGCGGTACATGACCGCCACACGCAGGGCGAAGGGCCGGTAGAGTCTGACATTGTGGACCTCAAAAGAAGGGAAGATAAGTGAGAGTACCCGAGGGATAGCTTGAAAAGTACATTTGGCTTATAGGAGCAGGCCAACACCTCCACCTTATCTGCTCTCAGGTCTGGGGGAATGTGAAAAATGTAGGTCATGATATGAAAGTGGCAACAGCAGTGGTGTCCATCTGCTGGATCCAGCAGAAAGCTAGAAGGTTAAAGGAATTTGAAAAGAAAAAGCCTCATTTTTTTTTCATTTTTACATGGGCAACAGGATAAAATGTATCCTAAAATTTGTTGGGCACTTTCTCCTGAGTACACCTATACCTTACATGCGGGGGTAAACCACTGTTTGGGCGCACGGCAAGGCTCGGAAGGGAAGGAGCGCCATTTGACTTTTTGAATGAAAAATTAGCTCCAATTGTTAGCGGACACCATGTCGTGTTTGGAGAGCCCCTGTGTGCCTAAAGACTGGAGCTTCCCCACAATTGACCCCATTTTGGAAACTAGACCCCCCAAGGAACTTATCTAGATGTATAGTGAGCACTTTGATCCCCCAGGTGCTTCACAAATTGATCCGTAAAAATGAAAAAGTACATTTTTTCACAAAAATTTTCTTTTAGCCTCAATTTTTTTCATTTTCACATGGGCAACAGGATAACATGGATCCTAAAATTTTTTGGGCAATTTCTCCTGAGTACACCGATACCTCATATGTGGGGTTATGGGGGTAAACCACTGTTTGGGCGCACAGCAATTCTTGGAAGGGAAAGGGCGCCATTTGACTTTTTGAATGGAAAATTAGCTCCAATCATTAGCAGACACCATGTCGCGTATGGAAAGTATATAGTGTATGTCAGGTTGGTATACCACACCACACACCAACCTGACGTACACTACGCCACACACACCAACCTGACACATTACTACAAGTTGGTGTGTGTGGTGTAGTGTATGTCAGGTTGATGTGTGGTGTAGTGTGTCAGGTTGGTGTATGTGTGGTGTAGTACACCACACACACACACACCAACCTGACGTACACTATACCACACACACACCAACCTGACGTACACTACGCCACACACACCAACCTGACACACTATGTCAGGTTGGTGTGTGTGGTGTAGTGTATGTCAGGTTGGTGTGTGGTGTAGTGTACGTCAGGTTGATGTGTGTGGTGTTTGAATGGGATTGAAAGAGTGGGATGCTTGTGTAAAAGTTATCAACCTACAGATGGTAACCTTTATCAAGCAGTGGGTGGACCAAATCCCACACTATTTTCCCACTCACCCCCAGAGCAGGTGGACATTCTGGGGGCTGGATACTGCTGTCCTTTCCTTGGTAAACTCTAAAGCTGAGAGTGTACCCTGAGTACTCTAACACAGCTTATAGAGTTTTATCCCGTTCCTCGCCCTCTTGCTGGGCAGGTACTGACGGAACTGAAGCCTCCCTTTGAAGTGGATGAGGGATTCATCCACACAAATTTCCCTTTGGGGAATGTACACTTCACCAAACTTGTTGCTGAAGTGTTCGATGACCAGACGAATTTTGAACAGTCTATCAAAATCCGGGTCATTGCGGGGAAGGATGTCCATATTGTCCCTAAAATGGAGAAACTTATGAATTGCCTCAAATCGTTTGCGAATCATAACCATGCCATATATTGGTGTTTGATATAAAATATCAGTACTCCAGTATTGGCTGATTTCTGGTTTGTTCACAATACCCATGTGAAGGACCAGTCCCCAATATTTCATCATTTCTACGGAGTCAATGGGACTCCAAGTAGAACATGATGAATTAGGGTTTTAGGCAAAAAATTGCAGGGCATACAAGTTAGTTTGCTCCACCATAAGACTGACAATTGACTCCAAGAAATAGACTTTGAAAAAGTCTATTTCCCTCAGGTTGGCAGTCTCGAACTGAAAAAAGTCGCAGAGAAAAAAGCAGAGATGATCACCTGCTCAGGCCTCCAAAACAAATGCACTGGCAGGGTGCAGCGGATCCGATTAATGATGGTTAAAAACACAGGTGCAACCATACCGATGAAACAACCACTTTCAATCCAGTGTTGGCTGTTTGGTATTTTAGTGCACAAAAAGATAAACGATACTATTCGGTATGTGGCATTATTCACACAGGCTATGCAGAGCATGTGGCTTACAGCCTATTACTAACGCACATATAGGCGGACTGCCCAGTGCTACAAAATGCATGCTGTGTGAACAGAGGCCTACAGTTTACAGAGCCATATTGATCCAACTGCACCCCGCAAGATAAAGTGCAAAAAAAACAACATATCAATGTATGTAAGGTATTGGTTCATATTGGGGCCACAATACGTAAGCTGGCAACCCACGTCAAGGGTCCTTACATTTTGCCAGTCCTAACGCTAAACATCAAACAAGGTTCACAGACATAAAAAGAGGACTTAGAGAATCCTCCAAAAATTTGAAAAAAGCCACAAAGAAAAAAGCAGAGATGATTACCTGCTCACGCCTCCAAAACAAATGCACTGGCAGGGTGCAGCGGACCCGATTAATGATGGGTAAAACACAGGTGCAACAATACCGATGAAACAACCACTTTCATTCCAGTGTTGGCTGTTTGGTATTTTAGTGAACAAAAAGATTAAAGATACTAGTCTGTATGTGGCATTATTCACACAGGCTATGCAGAGCATCTGGCTTACTGCCTATTACTAACGCATAACGTTTTTGGAGGATTCTTTAAGTCCTCTTTTTATGTCTGTGAGCCCAGTCTTGAACTGGATTCCTGATTGGGGAAGGAAATCAGGAATCCATGGAGCAACATTTTCAGGGACGGGGGTCCAGATGGGGGTACAAGTGCTAGGTTGGGCGTGACTAGCACTAGGTTGGGGGTTACTTACACTTGGCTGTGGGTCTTCTCCACTGGCCTCCGGCTATTTTTCCCTGGGCCCTGGGCTGCGGACGATTTCTCATCCTGCGACATCTTGGTGGTGGCGAGTCTGTGTCACTGGAGGAGGAAGAGTGGGAGGAATACAGAAAAGTGGGGTCCTCTCCCTCACTATCAGCTTCGGAGGCAGTAAAGGAATATGCCGTCTCTGCTGAGTACACTCTTTATGACTGGGATGAGCGGGACATTGTGTGTGTGTGTGGTGTGTGTGCGTGTGTAAAAAAAACTAAACTTTATTATAGTGTGCATGTATGTGCGAGTGTTTGGTGAAACTTTCTACTGCAGGTGGGGGATGTCAGGTGTGAGGGGGTTGTGAGGCGCGGGGGGGGCAGGAGGAGGCTGTCAGGTGCTGGGGGGCTGAGGAGATGCAGCAGCAGATGGAGGCGAAGATGGAGCCGGCAGCAGGGGGTGATCAGGGGGGCAGGGGGTGATCACTGGGGTGGAGTGTGATCACCGGGGGGCAGGAGGGGGCTGTCAGGTATTGGGGGCTGAGGAGATGCAGCAGCAGCAGATGGAGGCAGATATGGAACCGACAGCAGCAGCAGGGGGGTGATCGGGGGCAGGGGGTGATCGGGGTGATCACTGGGGCGGGGGGGTGATCACTGGGGGAGCAGGAGGAGGCTCTCAGGCGCGGGGGGCTGAGGAGATGCAGCATCAGCAGATGGAGGCAGAGATGGAACCAGCAGCAGGGAGGGGTGCAGGGGGTGATCGGGGTGATCACTGGGGTGGGGGTGTGATCATGGGGGGGCAGGAGGGGGCTGTCAAGCACAGTGTGCTGAGGAGATGCAGCAGCAGATGGAGGCAGAGATGGAACCAGCAGCGGGGGGGTGATCAGGGGGGAAGGGGGTGATCGGGGAGATCATTGGGGTGGAGGGGGATCAGGAAGGGGCTGTCAGGCGCAGGGGGGCTGAAACAATGCAGCAGCAGATGTAACCAGCATCGGGGGGGTGATCGGGGGGAGCGAGCTGAGGTGGAATCGGATGGCAGAGGGCAGCAGAGGGGAGTACCAGATGGCAACAGTAGGCGGCGGCGACAATCGCGGTGACTTGGTGGCAGGGCAGAAAGCAAGCACCTCGTTCTCCAGCTTCCACAGACGGGATGAGGCTGGAAAACGAGGGCAGCCATACTTTACTCCGCCCCTCATCTGATTGGAAAGCTAGCGTCACATGACCCCACTTGGTGTCAAGTACAGGTCCCCCTGTACCTGCAGGTCGGGTGACATTTTAGTGACCCCAGTCACCCGACCCGCAGGAACGAGATCCCGCCATGACGCCTCATAGGCGTCACAGGTCGGATTGGCACCAACTTTCATGATGCCTACGTGGCGTCACAGGTCGGGAAGGGGATAAACTCTTTGAGAAGATCATAAGGGTACAAATTCAGTAAGATACAGTTGTGCTCAAAAGTTTACATACCCTGGCAGAATTTTTGCTTTCTTGGCCTTTTTCAGAGAATATGAATGATAAAACTTTTTCTCCACTCATGGTTAGTGGTTGGGTGAAGCCAGTTATTGTCAAACTACTGTGTTTTCTCTTTTTAAATCATAATGACAACCCAAAACATCCAAATGACCCTGATCAAAAGTTTACATACCCTGGTGATTTTGGCCTGATAACACGCACAGAAATTGACACAAATGGGTTTGCCTGGCTGCTAAAGATAGCATCCTCACCTGTCACCTGTTTGCTTGTAATCAGTGTAGGTGCATAAAAGCTGAGTGGGTTTCTGGGATCCAGACAGACTCTTGCATCTTTCATCCAGCCACTGACATTTCTGGATTGTGAGTCGAGTCATGGGGAAAGCAAAAGAATTGTCAACGAATCTATGGGAAAAGGTAGCTGAACTGTATAAAACAGGAAAGGAATACAAAAAGATATCCAAGGAATTGATAATGCCAGTCAGCAGCATTCAAACTGTGATTAACAAATGGAAAATCAGGGGCTCTGTATAATCAAAACCACGGTCAGGTAGACAAACAAAAATGTCATCTACAACTGCCAGGAAAATTGTTCGAGATGCAAAGAAAAACCCACAAATAACATCAGCTGAAACACAGGACTCTCTGAAAACTAGTGGTGTGGCTGTTTCGAGATGCACAATAAGGAGGCACTTGAAGAAAAATGGGCTGCATGGTCGAGTCATCAGAAGGAATCCATTACTGCGCAAATGCCACAAAGTATCTAACCTACAATACACAAAACAGCACAGAGGCAAGCCTCAAAACTTCTGGATCAGGGTAGTTTGGAGTGATGAGACCAAAATTTAACTTTTTTGGCCACAACCATAAACGTTACATTTGGAGAGAGGTCAAAAAGGCCTATGATCAAAGGAACACCATTTCTACTGTAAAGCACGGAGGTGGATCACTGCATCTTTCATCCAGCCACTGAGATTTCTGACTTGTGAGTCATGGGGAAAGCAAAAGAATTGTCAACAGATCTACAGGAAAAGGTAGTTGAACTGTATAAAACAGGAAAGGGATACAAAAAGATATCCAAGGAATTGATAATGCCAGTCAGCAGCATTCAAACTGTGATTAACAAATGGAAAATCAGGGGCTTTGTAAAAACAAAACCACGGTAAGGTAGACCAACAAAAATTTTGTCCACAACTGACAGGAAAAATTGTCCAGGATGCAAGGAAAAACCCACAAATAACAGCTGAAATACTGGACTCCCTGAAAACTAGCGCCGTGGCTGTTTCAAGGGGTACATAGTGACGTTCCTTTGATGTCAATTTACTCTTCCCCCTCTTCTGAGGTCCATGAGTTTTTGTCGGATTTCCAGGATGTATTTGATGAGCCCAAGTCCAGTTCCCTTCCTCCACATAGGGACTGTGATTGTGCTATTAACTTGATTCCTGGTTGTAAGTTCCCTAAGGGCCGCCTTTTCAATCTGTCTGTGCCAGAGCATGCCGCCATGCGGAGCTATGTTAAGGAATTTTTGGAGAAGGGGCATATTCGGCCGTCTTCGTCACCATTGGGAGCGGGTTTCTTTTTTGTTGCTAAGAAGGATGGCTCCTTGAGACCCTGTATAGATTATCGTCTTCTTAATAAGATCACGGTCAAATTCCAATACCCCTTGCCTTTGCTTTCTGATTTGTTTGCTCAGATTAAGGGGGCTAGTTGGTTTACTAAGATTGACCTCCGAGGGGCATATAATCTTGTTCGTATTAAACAGGGTGACGAATGGAAAACTGCATTTAATACGCCCGAAGGCCATTTTGAATACCTTGTGATGCCATTCGGGCTCTCTAATGCTCCATCTGTGTTCCAATCCTTCATGCATGATATTTTCCGCAATTATCTTGATAAATTCATGGTTGTATATTTGGATGATATTTAGATTTTGTCCGATGATTGGGTGGCTTTCTTGCCGTTGGCCGAGTTTGCCCTTAATAATCGGGCTAGTTCGGCTACTTTGGTTTCACCTTTCTTTTGTAATTTTGGTTTTCATCCTCGTTTTTCTTCTGGGCAGGTTGAGCCTTCTGATTGTCCTGGTGTGGATTCTGTGGTGGACAGGCTGCAGCAAATTTGGACTCATGCGGTGGACAATTTGACGTCTCTGGAAAGGGCTCAACGTTTTGTTAACCGCCGTCGGTGTGTTGGTCCCCGGCTTCGTGTGGGGGATTTGGTTTGGTTGTCTTCTCGTCATCTTCCTATGTAGGTTTCTTCCCCTAAGTTTAAGCCTCGGTTTATTGGTCCTTATAAGATTTCTGAAATTATCAATCCGGTGTCTCTTCGTTTGGCTCTTCCAGCCTCTTTTGCCATTCATAATGTTTTCCATAGATCTTTGTTGCGGAGATATGTGGTGCCCGTTGTTCCCTCGGTTGATCCTCCTGCCCCGGTGTTGGTTGAGGGAGAGTTGGAATATGAGGTTGAGAAAATTTTTGGATTCTCGTTTTTCGAGGTGGAGGCTTCAGTATCTTGTCAAGTGGAAGGGTTATGGCCAGGAGGATAATTCTTGGGTTGTTGCCTCCGATGTCCATGCCGCCGATTTGGTTCGTGCTTTTCACTTGGCTCATCCTGATCGGCCTGGGGGCTCTGGTGAGGGTTCGGTGACCCCTCCTGTTGTGAATTCCGCTCTTGGGCTCCCTCCGGTGGTTGTAAGTGGCACTTTTGTGAGTTCTGCTCTTGGGCTCCCTCCAGTGGTTTTAAGTGGAATGGCTGCTCCTTGGATTTAGCAGTCAGCAGCTGCTTCCACTGATTGTCTTTTCTGCTCGGCTATTTTTGCCTGGCTCTTTCCTTCAGCTTGTGCCACTTGTCAATGGTTCCTGGTTGGATTCACATCTCTTTGGATTTCCCTGTTATCCTGACCAGTTCAGCAAAGTTAAGTCCTTGTTTGCTCTTTTCTGTCCACAGGTTGTGGGCTAATCCGTTCTGTGCTTTCTATGTTTGTCCAGCTTGTCAGTATGAACTAATTCAGTGTAGCTGGAAGCTCTGGGATGCAGGTTTACCCTCCACACCTTTAGTCAGGTGTGGAGATTTTTGTAAACTCTGTGTGGATTTTTTGTAGTGTTTTATACTGACCGCACAGTATTCCATCCTGTCCTATCTATCTAGCTAGACTGGCCTCCTGTGCTCATCCTGGTTTCATTCTGTGTATGTCTTTTCCCTCTCCACTCACAGTCATTACTTGTGGGGGGCTATCTATCCTTTGGGGATTTTCTCTGAGGCAAGATAGTTTTCCTGTTTCTATCTTTAGGGGTAGTTAGATCTTAGGCTGTGACGAGGTGCCTAGGGAGTGTCAGGAGCATCCCACGGCTACTTCTAGTGTTGTGTTGAGCTTAGGGACTGCGGTCAGTACAGGTACCACTTCCTTTAGAGCTCGTCCATGTTGCTCCTAAACCACCAGATCATAACACTCATCTACAATACGCAAAACAGCACAGAGACAAGCCTCAAAACTTCCGGAACAAGGTAATTTGGAGTGATGAGACCAAAATTTAACTTTTTGGCCACAACCATAAACGTTACATTTGGAGAGAGGTCAACAAGGCCTATGATTAAAGGAACACCATTCCTACTGTAAAGCACGGAGGAGGATTGCTGATGTTTTGGGGATGTGTGAGCTACAAAGGCAAAGGAAACTTGGTAAAAGTTGAAGGAAAGATGAATGCAGCAAGTTATCAGCAAATACTGCTGCGCATAGGATGTACTTGGACTTTCCAACATGACAACAATCCAAAACACAAGGCCAAGTCGACCTGTCATTGGCTACAGCAAAACAAAGAGAAGGTTCTGGAGTGGCAATCTCAGTCTCCTGACCTCAATATAATTGAGCCACTCTGGGGAGATCTCAAGCGTGCAATTCATGCTAGACAGCCCAGGAATTTTCAGGAACTGGAGGCTTTTTGCCAACAAAAGTGGGCAGCTTTAACATCTGAGAAAATAAAGAACCTCATCCATAACTACCACAAAGGGCTTCAAGCTGTCATTGATATAAGACGGGGCAATACACGGTATTAAGAAATGGGGTATGGGAACTTTTGATCAGGGTCATTTGGATGTTTTGGGTTGTCATTATGATTTAAAAAGAGAAAACACAGTAGTTTGACAATGACTTCACCCAACCACTAAACATGAGTGGAGAAAAAGTTTTGGTGTTACCATTCATATCTCTGAAAAAAAGGCTAAGAAAGCAAAAATTCTGCTGAGGTATGTAAACTTTTGAGCACAACCGTAGATGAAGTATATACCATTAATTCAGGGTTGCAGAGAAGAAAATAAAAATGCAGGCTTTAAAGCAGTACAATGTACCAAACAATGGGCAAAAAATTCTAAGTGCAGTGAAATTGTGGAAAAAAACACGATTGTTTTTTTTTTTTGGGGGGGGGGGTTTGTTTTTAATTGTGTGGTTAAAAAAATTACCTAGCAACATTATTCTCCAGGACAGTATTCTTATGGCCAATCTTGTCCATTTATTTTTATTATTTTAGTGGTTAAAAACAATTCTGAAATGTTTGAAATATTTTTTTGTTTGTGTCACCATTTTCTGAGACTCATAACTTTTTAATTTTTTTTCCAGTGATGCAGTTTTACGAGGGCTTGTTTTTTGCGCCCTGAGCTAGTTTTTTTTAAAATACCATTTGGGGGTAAATTATCACTATTTGATTGCTTTTTATTGTATCTTTTTTCGAGGAAGTGCAGAGATCGAACATTTACATTTTCTTCTCTTTTTGGCAATGAATGTACGGTTGAAATACTTTTATATTTTGTTCAATTGGAATTTTTGGGAACAACAATAACAAAGATGTTCATTTTATTTGTTCTTTATTTTTGAAGGAAGAAAAGGGGAGGAGTGATTTTTTAAGAGTTGCTTATATTTATTTTTTTAACTTTTTATTTGTTTTTCTTAAATTTTTTAGAACCCTTAAGGAACTTGAACCTGTGATTGTTTGATCGCTTATACTACAGGTCCTTCTCAAAAAATTAGCATATAGTGTTAAATTTCATTATTTACCATAATGTAATGATTACAATTAAACTTTCATGTATTATAGATTCATTATCCACCAACTGAAATTTGTCAGGTCTTTTATTGTTTTAATACTGATGATTTTGGCATACAACTCCTGATAACCCAAAAAACCTGTCTCAATAAATTAGCATATCAAGAAAAGGTTCTCTAAACGACCTAAAAGACTTGTATGCCAAAATCATCAGTCTTAAAACAATAAAAGACCTGACAAATTTCAGTTGGTGGATAATGAATCTATAATATATGAAAGTTTAATTGTAATCATTACATTATGGTAAATAATGAAATTTAACACTATATGCTAATTTTTTGAGAAGGACCTGTATGTATTGCAATACTACAGTTATAGTGAAATTGCAGTTCTCCCATGTCACTCAGTCTGAGCTTCACATGAGGACCAAGATTGCAATTATGGGGGCCTTCAGCAGTCCCAGGTTGCCTATCGGTTCCCAACAGTTGCGTTGCACGGTGCCGATGGAAGCCAGTGTGCCCTTGCAATGGCATCATTTAAATGCTGCTGTGAGAGATTGACAGAGGCTTTTACATGGTTAAACTGTAGCGATCAAGCTAAATCCTGATGCAGTAATTACATGCAGATACCAGCCAAGTACCACAGCTCTTGGACTGGCTTCATATTTTCCTCAGCAATCTCTGATGAAAATCTACACATTTGTGATTTGTTCATTAATGTGGTAATTAAAAGAAACTTCTCCCCAGGTTTCCCAATGTAAACTACAAAGGCTTGCAAAAGTATTCACCCCCCCCCCTTGAATTTTTACCTATATTGATACATCACACCCTGTGTTTAAATATTTTTGTAATTCAATTTGTGTGTGATGTATCAGCAATAAATAGTCTAAGTTGGCGAAGTGAAGTGAGAAAAATATAGGCATAAATTAAATTTATGGGATTAAACAACTAAAAATTGGCATGTCCATTTGTATTCACCTCTTTTGCTATGAAGCCTCTAAAAATTTCTGGTTCAATAAATTATCTTCAAAAGTCATTAAATCATAGAATGTTAGAGTTGGATGTGACTTCCAGGGTCATCGTGTCCAATGTTGAATGATGGACATGAGGCTGTCTATTTTTTCTGGCAAATAATTTTTTTTAGAATGTGTGCTATATTGGTCCTTAAAATAATTTTGCTAGATAAACCAGCACATAGCTCTGTGGAATTGTATTATCATGTTTTTAAGAAATTATTAAAAACTATATTTTATTATAATAATCCACTTGGTCGGTGATTTCTTAAATTGTGGATAATAGATACTTTGGTACTCTCTGATATCATCGTGTCCAATCCCCTGCTCAATGAAGGATTCACTAAACCACCTCAGACAGATGTCTGTCCAGCCTCTTTTTAAAGAATTCCATTGAAGGAGAACTCACCACTTCTCATGGCAGCCTGTTCCACTCATTGTTCACCCTCACTGATCAAAAGATTTTTCTTACCTGTATCTTCTCCCTTTCAGTTTCATTCTATTTCTTCTTGTGTTTCCATGTTCAAATGAGAATAAGGATGATCCCTCTACACGTGACATCCCTTCAGATTTTTGTAGACCGCTATTAAGTCTCCTCAAAGCCTTCTTTTTTTGCAAGCTAAACATTCCCAGATCCTTTACCCCCCAAGCCTGTTTTCACTTTCATGACATTGCCAAATTTTACAATTCTTCCCAGTGTCATTTTATGAGGTCAGAACTCAAAGTCTTCAATGGATCCCTCTGATTCTGAGATTTTTCTTGATATATTGTATTTCCTGATAGTGGTAACATTTCTTAGATATGACTTGCTTGATTTGTGAAAAAAAATTTAAAAATTGGCGAAAATTTTGAAGATTTCACAATATTCAAACTTCATTTTTAAGTCATTAAATCAGTTTTGAAACATATTGTTTTGTTAGGAAGTTATAAGGGTTAAAAGTTGACCAGTGATTTCTCATTTTTCCAACAAAATATATAAAAAACATTTTTTATAGGGACACATCACATTTGAAGTGGCTTTGAGGGGCCTATATGTCAGAAAATACCAAAAAGTGACACAATTTTCAAATTGGTACCCCTCAAGGTGCTCAAAACCACATCCAAGAAGTTTATTAACCCTTCAGGTTCAGGAAAGGAAGCAATGTGGAAGGGAAGAAATTACATTTAACCTTTTTTTTTTACAAAAATTTTACTTTAGACCCAATTTTTGTTATTTTCACAAAGGTAACACAAAAAAATTAACCACATAATCTGTTTTGAAATTTCTCTGGAGTATGCCGATGAGGAGTAAAATCACTGTTTGGGTGCACGGCAGAGTTCTGAAAGGAAGGAGCACCGTTTGACTTTTCGAATGCAAAATTGTCTGGAATCTAGAGCAGATGCCATGGCGCTGTTGCAGAGCTCCGGATGTGCCTAAACAGTGGAAACCCCCAGAGGTGACCGCATTTTGGATAGTAGACTCCACAAGGAGGTTATCTAGATGTGTGGTAAGCACTTTGAACCCCCAGGTGCTTCACAGAAAATGATAACATTGAATCATGAAAAGAAAAAAAATCACATTTTTTTTCAACAAAAATGTTATTTTAGACCACAAGTTTTTTTTATTTTTACAAGGATAGAAGGAGAAAATCGACCCCAAAATATGTAAAAACAATTTCTCCTGAGTATGCTGATACCTCATATGTGGAGGAAAAATAATGTTTGGGCGCACGGCAGGGCTCAAAAGGGGAGTGATGATTGGAATGCAGGCTTTGATAAAATGGTCTGTGGTCATCATGTCGCATTTGGAGATCCCCTGATGTGCCTAAATAGTGGAAACTCCCCCCAAAAAGTGACCCCATTTTGGAACTGACCTAGTGTTTCCTGGTATGTGAATTTTATAATTTAGTGGCATACTTAAGTTGTATAGAGTGCATTAGGTTGGCTTACGTTAATAGTGTAGAGTGCATCAGGTGGGCTTACGTGAGTTATGCAGTGTACATCAGTTTGGCATGCTTGAGCTGTGTAGTGTACGTCAGCTTGGCATACAGGAGTTGTTTCAGTCAGAAATTAATTTAGTAGTCTATGGATATGTGGTACAGTTTGAAGCATTCTTTTATACACAGGCCAGGTTTGTCAGGGCTGGTGTTGCATTGATAAGTGGTCTACTTGCGTAACATGTGTAACTCCTGTAACACACTCGGCACCTCTTTTTCGACCTTCCTTTCTTTGTGGTTTCAGGGGATTCGCCAGGGAAATGTTGGCCTGGTACGATATGAGCACATTCAGTTCCTGAAGTACTGGGGGCCACTCCTTCCTCACATCTAAAGATTAGGACCTTCATCACTACCTTCTGAAACTGAAGGTGCAACGTACCTGTCTTACCTGCACATTGTGATAGCACGTAAATGTTGTATATTGCCACCTGAATGATGTGTACAGACAGATTCTTGTACCACACCTTGGCTTTTCTCATGGCACTGTACTACTGGAGGGCTTGATCAGAGAGATCAACTCCCCCAATATTCTTGTTGTATCCCAGTACACAGTCTTTTTTGGTGACCTGTGAACACGTACCTTGTACAGCAGTGGGGGTGCTGCCATCATCATGTATGGTGGTCAAGAATAGGACATCCCTCTTGTCCTTGTAGTTGACCACCAGCATATTATCCTACATTGAGCTCTCCACGCACCCTTTCTGCCCAATTAGCGTATTAGAGAGGCTTCTTTGATTTTTGCGGACAGTACCACAGGCTGCAGTAGCTCACGCAGAGAGAGACTTGAAGCATGGTGTAATGGTATAAAAGTTATCTACGTAGAGGTGATAACCTTGATACAGCAATGGGTACACCAAATCTCACAATTTTCCCACTCACTCCCAGGACAGGGGGACATTCAGGGGGTTCAATCCGGGTGTCCTTCCCTTCATAAACTCTAAACCTGTGGGTGTACCCTAAGGTACTCTCGCACAGATTGCAGAGTTTATTTCCATACCTGGCCCTGTTACTGGGCAGGTATTGCCAGAATTTGCGCATCCCCTTGAAATAGATTAGGGACTCATTCATGCAGATGTCCTATTGGGGCACGTTCACCTCAGCAAACTTGTTGCTGAGGTGATCAATGACCGGACGAACTTTGAAAAGTCGGTTAAGGTTGGGTTCATCTCGGGAGGACATTGTGCATTGTCATTGTAATGCAAAATTTTTTGGATTGTTTCAAATCATTTACAGGTCATAGCCATGCGGAACATATGAGTGTTGTATAAAACATCGACACTCCAATATTGCCAAAGTTCTGGCTTCTTCACTAACCCTATGTGAAGGACCCCACCTCAAAACGTCATAATTTCTACGGCATCTGCAGAGGTTTAGCTAGAAAATGATGAAGGACGATTTTATGCCAAAAATTGCTGAGCATACAAATTTGTTTAGGCCATCATGAGGATTACAAAATCCTCAGATAAAAAGACTATTTCTGTGAGGCCAGTGGTGTCAAATTTTATTCCTGATTGTGCCACAAAATCAGAAATCAGTGGCTCATAATCTTCAGGGGTGAGGTTACCGTATTTTTCGGACTATAAGACGCACCGGACTATAAGGCGCACCCAGGTTTTAGAGGTGGAAAATAGGGAAAAAAAATATTTGAAGCAAAAAAATGTGGTAAAATATTTAATAACATAAATAACATACTATTATATGTGGTGTTATTATATATAATAGTATGTTATTATGTTGGAAGCTGCGGGACCAGTGTGGTGTCTGTACAGTACTATATGAAGATGCTGGAGGGTGAGTATAAGAATGGGGGCACAGGGCATATATTGAAAGCACCACTCCAGCACTGCAAAATAACACTGGAGTGCTGCTTTAAAATCCCATGGGAGAACTATAACTCCCAGCATGTCCTGCAGATCCTATGACATGCTGGGAGTTATAGTTCACCAAAGGAGTGGCAGAGTTCTTTATTGTGTTTTGTAAAGACTAACCTCTTAAATGTGGCAGCCAGCCACACTGTGGTGAGGTAAAAGCATCCCATGACTGCACGCAGAGCCTTCCCTCGTTTCCTTTCCACAGCACAGGTTATGAGGAAGCTGCAGATTCTAGTGGAGAGCCTGAAGGACCAGTGATGATGTCAAGAAGAGGGAGGGCTCTGAGCTGCCATGTGATGCTCCAACCCGCCCACTCCTGACATCAAACAGGTCCTGTTTGTGCACAGCACTTGGCATCCAGGCATGGCAGGCAGGTATGCAGCGATCTCCTCTCTCCTCTGGCCCCTGCTGCTGCTGCCTCCTCTCCCCCGGACACACAGACCTCCCCAGCTGCTGCAGGAATCAGCGCTGGGGAAGCCATGTGTGTCCCTGCTTAAGTGCAGTATTCATTTGCTGCTCCTGGCTCACTGCTCAGCTGATAGGTGGGCGGGGAGCCGCTAATGAATATTCACTGCACTTAATCATCGGGACCACATGGTTTCCCCAGCACTGATTCCGGGCAGCAGGGACATCCTGAAGTGGGACAACAGTGCGATCCCACTCACTGCTGCCCCCCTCCCCACATGCTACATCCGTACCATAAGACGCACCCACACTTTCCTCCCAAATTTGGAGGGAAAAAAAGTGTGTCTTATGGTTGGAAAAATACTGTAATATGGGGTCACTAACGTTGGGCACTGGTTCATTTTCTGTTCTGAGGCATCTGCGTGGTGGTTCAGTATCACTTGAAGAAGAGGAGGAGTTAAAATAAAGGAAGGTGATATCCTGTTCCTCGCTATCAGTATCAGAGGAAAGGAAAGCATATGCTTTCTCCACTGAATACAGTGTTTAGAAAGAGCAGAACTTTTTTTCACGTATGCAGTGTTTGTGTGTGTACCAAATTTTATTCAGGTGTGTGTGTGTGTGTGTGTGTGAGTGCTTGGTGTAAACTTTTTTAATTACAAGAGAAAAAAAAGAAAAGAATCTAGAAGGAAAAATCTAAGAATGTAAAAATTTGAAAAAACAAACTTACAAAATGGACATCAGTAAAAAATAAAATTGCTGCGCATCCGCAACCATCATACACTAACCCTGTCTTTAGTCAGCAAAAAATACTGTAGTAGACACCGATTACTACTGTATATTTTTACTGTCTCTAACCTAGTCCAATCTACATTTTTTAAATTCTTTTTACACATCCCAAAAAAAAAAAAAAAAATTAACTGGAGGTTGATCACTGATGTCTGTTAGTGATCAGTGCTCGACGGCTATAGGACGCCGCACGGATGTGCGCTTACCCCTGACTACATTCAGTAAAAAATACTGTAGATTACTACTTTATATTTTTACTGTCCCTAATCTAGTAGTCCTATTAACTAATCTAAATTATTTCTTTTGATTTTTTTTTTCACACACAAAAAAAACCAAAACAACACTTGCCGATCACTGATATGGGTCAGTTATCAGTGCTCGATGGCTGCAGGACGCATGGATGGATATGGTGCAAAAAGGAGATAAAACAAAATAGACAGGAAAAAAATCCTTGCCAACAGCAAGCATGGATGCTAATCAGTGATGTGTGTCTGATCAGCAGCACAGCGGCTGTAGGGTACATATGGAGTAGTGCAAAGGAACGGGGTGGAAATAGACAAGGACAAAAAAAAAGTCCTGGAAAACAGCGAGCACGGGTGCCGATCAGTGATTTGTGTCAATGATCAGCACTTGGCAGCTGCAGGACTCACACTCACAGGTGGTGCAAAGGGTAGGGGGGGAATAGGCAGGGCTAAATAAAAGTTAACGAAAACAATGATCAACAGTTCCGATCAGTGATTTGTGTCAATGATCAGCGCTCGGCGGCTGCAGGACACACACATGGAGGTGGTGCAAAGGGGGCAGCGAAAAATAGACAGGGACAAAAAAAAGTCATGGAATACAGTGAGCATGAGTTAGGATCAGTAATTTTCTGATCAGCTCTCAGTGGCTGCCGAATGCACAAAACAGAAAAAACAATTAAGTACTGATCAGTGCTCGACAGCAGAAAGGGAGGTTGGTGGGAGGGGGTGAAGAGGGGGATTTGGGGTGGATTAGGAAAGATCAGGAACGGATCAGGTAAGAATCAGAAACATCTTCTTTCTTCTTCAGCATCAGGAACACCAATAGTGATGGCATATGCTCGAAAATATCTGTCACACCACAATTCCCAGCATGGCGCAACAGAACTCTCAGTGACTGCTCTCCTCACGTCCGTAAGACAGAATGAGGAAATGCAGAGCGGTCACTGAGAGTTCAGTTTGCATCTGCACTCTGATTGGTCATCGTCCAATTGCACTAACCAGGGCTGGCCCTGGTGACTCTGTGGTTTCTAGGCTCCAGGCTATGATCAGTACTCTTATAGCACAAATTGTAGCTTGGACATCCATGGTTCAGGCAATTTCCAT
This sequence comes from Ranitomeya imitator, assembly GCF_032444005.1. Lineage (NCBI taxonomy): Eukaryota > Metazoa > Chordata > Amphibia > Anura > Dendrobatidae > Ranitomeya > Ranitomeya imitator. The sequence goes on along the minus strand of NC_091285.1, from coordinate 357,507,762 downwards.
GTCTGAAACACTGGGAAACGCTGTGATTGGCTGTTCAGAATTCAACAGCCAATCACAGCGATCGTAGTAGCTTTGCAATGTTTGCAAATTTGATTAATATACCTTCAGTTCCCTTAACTAGATCATTTATAAAAAATATTGAACAACGCTGGGACCAGTATGGAGCCTTGTAATACTCCACTTGCAACACTCTTCCAATTGGCTGTGCAACCATTTATTCTCACTCTTTGAGTACGATCACTAAGCCAGTTATGAAACCACCTAACCATAGCCTTGTCAATCCCATGCTTGGTAATTTTTTCAATAAAGATAGTATGAAATACTTTTTCAAATGCTTTGCGGAGATGATATATACTATGTCTACTGCATTTCCCTGATCCACCCAGTCAGTGATTCTGCAATCTTAGTGAAAGGAAGTCCACCTGTGTGCAATCTAAGTGTCATATGGTCTGTCAGTAAATACATACCTTTTCTGAAAGGCCACAAAGGCTGCAGTAATTTAACAACAGGCATCACTGACCAAACCATGAAGATCCAGCAGATTGTCAGGGACAATGTTGTTGAGAAGTACAAATCAGGGTTTAGTTATAAAAGAATATCTCAGTCTGTTGATTCCTTAGAGCGCCATCAAATCCATTATCATTAAATGGAAAAAACATGGTACACAACAAACCTGCCAAGAGAGAGCCCCCCATCAGCAAGTCAGCAGGATCTAGGAGCAACATGGCAGATGTGACAACCTACATGGTGAGCTGCAGCATGTGCTACATGTTCACAGATCGACCAGAAGAAGAATCCAATTTCACCTGTCAGAAGTGTAGACTAGTGGCCCTTTTAGAAGAAAAGGTGCGGGGTCTGGAAGAAAGAATAGCAACTTTGAAACTCATCAAAGAGAATGAAGACTTTCTAGACAGAACAGAAGCATCTCTACTGGTCACAGAAGGTGCAAAAAGTGTCAGAGAACCTCCAAAAGCAGATGAGTGGAAGCATGTGACCAAAAGAAGCAAGAAGACCATGGAGAAATCACCAACCACACAACTGAAGAACCGATATCAAATCTTTGTAGAGGATGAAGATGGCACACCTAAGAATGAAGCAATACCAGCAAGCAAAAAAGAAAAGGGCACACAGCAACAAGTGACAGCAAAAAGTACAGCCAAGAAGCAACGAAGAGTGGTGGTGGTGGGAGACTCACTACTGAGAGGCACCGAAGCAGCCATCTGCAGACCGGACATAACTGCAAGAGAAGTATGCTGCCTTCCAGGTGCGATGATCAAGGATGTGACCGATAGGATACCAAAGCTCTTCAGCTCCAAGGACGTCCACCCATTTCTTCTGATACATGTTGGCACCAATGACACGGCAAGGAAGGACCTACCGACAATCTGCAAGGACTTTGAAGAGTTGGGGAAGAAAGTAAAGGAACTGGATGCACAGGTAGTTTTTTCTTCTATCCTTCCAGTAGACGGGCATGGCACCAGGAGATGGAACAGGATCCTTGATGCAAACAACTGGCTAAGACGATGGTGCAGACAACAAGGATTTGGATTCCTGGACCACGGTGTGAATTACTGGTATGATGGACTCCTCGCCAGAGACGGACTACACCTCAACAAACCTGGGAAACACACATTCGCCAGAAGACTCGCTACACTCATCAGGAGGGCGTTAAACTAGAAGAAGAGGGGACGGGAAGAAAAACATTACACTCGAACAAAGACGACCCAGGAAAACATACTCAGAAGGGAGGTAAGAACATTTCTAAAACAATCCACAGTGAGGAGATTGGAACAAAACAAAATCCTCTAAACTGCATGCTCGCAAACGCCAGAAGCCTGACAAACAAGATGGAAGAACTAGAAGCAGAAATATCTACAGGTAACTTTGACATAGTGGGAATAACCGAGACATGGTTAGATGAAAGCTATGACTGGGCAGTTAACTTACAGGGTTACAGTCTGTTTAGAAAGGATCGTAAAAATCGGAGAGGAGGAGGGGTTTGTCTCTATGTAAAGTCTTGTCTAAAGTCCACTTTAAGGGAGGATATTAGCGAAGGGAATGAGGATGTCGAGTCCATATGGGTTGAAATTCATGGAGGGAAAAATGGTAACAAAATTCTCATTGGGGTCTGTTACAAACCCCCAAATATAACAGAAAGCATGGAAAGTCTACTTCTAAAGCAGATAGATGAAGCTGCAACCCATAATGAGGTCCTGGTTATGGGGGACTTTAACTACCCGGATATTAACTGGGAAACAGAAACCTGTGAAACCCATAAAGGCAACAGGTTTCTGCTAATAACCAAGAAAAATTATCTTTCACAATTGGTGCAGAATCCAACCAGAGGAGCAGCACTTTTAGACCTAATACTATCTAATAGACCTGACAGAATAACAAATCTGCAGGTGGTTGGGCATTTAGGAAATAGCGACCACAATATTGTGCAGTTTCACCTGTCTTTCACTAGGGGGACTTGTCAGGGAGTCACAAAAACATTGAACTTTAGGAAGGCAAAGTTTGAACAGCTTAGAGATGCCCTTAATCTGGTAGACTGGGACAATATCCTCAGAAATGAGAATACAGATAATAAATGGGAAATGTTTAAGAACATCCTAAATAGGCAGTGTAAGCGGTTTATACCTTGTGGGAATAAAAGGACTAGAAATAGGAAAAACCCAATGTGGCTAAACAAAGAAGTAAGACAGGCAATTAACAGTAAAAAGAAAGCATTTGCACTACTAAAGCAGGATGGCACCATTGAAGCTCTAAAAAACTATAGGGAGAAAAATACTTTATCTAAAAAACTAATTAAAGCTGCCAAAAAGGAAACAGAGAAGCACATTGCTAAGGAGAGTAAAACTAATCCCAAACTGTTCTTCAACTATATCAATAGTAAAAGAGTAAAAACTGAAAATGTAGGCCCCTTAAAAAATAGTGAGGAAAGAATGGTTGTAGATGACGAGGAAAAAGCTAACATATTAAACACCTTCTTCTCCACGGTATTCACGGTGGAAAATGAAATGCTAGGTGAAATCCCAAGAAACAATGAAAACCCTATATTAAGGGTCACCAATCTAACCCAAGAAGAGGTGCGAAACCGGCTAAATAAGATTAAAATAGATAAATCTCCGGGTCCGGATGGCATACACCCACGAGTACTAAGAGAACTAAGTAATGTAATAGATAAACCATTATTTCTTATTTTTAGTGACTCTATAGCGACAGGGTCTGTTCCGCAGGACTGGCGCATAGCAAATGTGGTGCCAATATTCAAAAAGGGCTCTAAAAGTGAACCTGGAAATTATAGGCCAGTAAGTCTAACCTCTATTGTTGGTAAAATATTTGAAGGGTTTCTGAGGGATGTTATTCTGGATTATCTCAATGAGAATAACTGTTTAACTCCATATCAGCATGGGTTTATGAGAAATCGCTCCTGTCAAACCAATCTAATCAGTTTTTATGAAGAGGTAAGCTATAGACTGGACCACGGTGAGTCATTGGACGTGGTATATCTCGATTTTTCCAAAGCGTTTGATACCGTGCTGCACAAGAGGTTGGTACACAAAATGAGAATGCTTGGTCTGGGGGAAAATGTGTGTAAATGGGTTAGTAACTGGCTTAGTGATAGAAAGCAGAGGGTGGTTATAAATGGTATAGTCTCTAACTGGGTCGCTGTGACCAGTGGGGTACCGCAGGGGTCAGTATTGGGACCTGTTCTCTTCAACATATTCATTAATGATCTGGTAGAAGGTTTACACAGTAAAATATCGATATTTGCAGATGATACAAAACTATGTAAAGCAGTTAATACAAGAGAAGATAGTATTCTGCTACAGATGGATCTGGATAAGTTGGAAACTTGGGCTGAAAGGTGGCAGATGAGGTTTAACAATGATAAATGTAAGGTTATACACATGGGAAGAAGGAATCAATATCACCATTACACACTGAACGGGAAACCACTGGGTAAATCTGACAGGGAGAAGGACTTGGGGATCCTAGTTAATGATAAACTTACCTGGAGCAGCCAGTGCCAGGCAGCAGCTGCCAAGGCAAACAGGATCATGGGGTGCATTAAAAGAGGTCTGGATACACATGATGAGAGCATTATACTGCCTCTGTACAAATCCCTAGTTAGACCGCACATGGAGTACTGTGTCCAGTTTTGGGCACCGGTGCTCAGGAAGGATATAATGGAACTAGAGAGAGTACAAAGGAGGGCAACAAAATTAATAAAGGGGATGGGAGAACTACAATACCCAGATAGATTAGCGAAATTAGGATTATTTAGTCTAGAAAAAAGACGACTGAGGGGCGATCTAATAACCATGTATAAGTATATAAGGGGACAATACAAATATCTCGCTGAGGATCTGTTTATACCAAGGAAGGTGACGGGCACAAGGGGGCATTCTTTGCGTCTGGAGGAGAGAAGGTTTTTTCACCAACATAGAAGAGGATTCTTTACTGTTAGGGCAGTGAGAATCTGGAATTGCTTGCCTGAGGAGGTGGTGATGGCGAACTCAGTCGAGGGGTTCAAGAGAGGCCTGGATGTCTTCCTGGAGCAGAACAATATTGTATCATACAATTATTAGGTTCTGTAGAAGGACGTAGATCTGGGGATTTATTATGATGGAATATAGGCTGAACTGGATGGACAAATGTCTTTTTTCGGCCTTACTAACTATGTTACTATGTATGTTACTAAAACTCTCAGCATGGGTAAGGAGGGCATTAATTAGAGAGGACCAAAGTTAACCCTGAAGGAGTTGTAGAGTTCCCAATTAGAGACGTGTGTAGGAAGGTGCTGTGGTCAGATGAGACCAAAATTGCACTTTTTGGCCACTAAGGTAAACGCAATGTCTGGCACTAAACCAACATAGTTCATCACCCAAGAATTCCATCCTCATAATGAAACATGGGGGTCACAGCATAATCCTGTGGGGATGTTTTTCGGCGACAGGGATAATGGTCCAAGTTGAGGAGAAGATGGATGGTGCTAAATACAAGGATATTCTTGAACAAAACCTGTTTCAATCTGTCAGTGATTTGATACTAGGACAGAGATTCATCTTCCAACAAGACAATGACCCAAAAAAAACCGCTAAGGCTACGTTCAGACTAGCATTGTGCGCCGCTGCGTCGGCGACGCAACGCACAATGCACGCAAAAACGCGGCAAAACGCACGCAAAAACGCTGCGTTTTGCGACGCGTGCGCCGTTTTTTGCCGAAAATCGGACGCAAGAAAAATGCAACTTGTTGCGTTTTCTTGGTCCGACGCTTGCGGCAAAAAAGACGCATTTGTCGCAAAACGCAACAAACAAAAACGCATGTGTCCCCCATGTTAAACATAGGGGCGCATGACGCGTGCGTCGCCCGACGCACACTAGCACAAAGCTAGTCTGAACGTAGCCTTAGGCTGTAGTCACACTAAATATATGAAAAATCTGTCCGAGTCTCCCTGTGGAGAGTCGCACGAGTGTAATGCGAATGTCATGCGAGTACAATCCGATTTTTCACACCTAGCATCCGATTTACATCCGAATGCAGTGCGATTGCTATCCATTTGCATTGCGATTTTAACATAAGCTTTTACATACAGCAATTCTCTGTAATTTACACATCGTTTTCAAAGGAAATATTCCTCAAAACACACATATATATACAGTGGGGCAAAAAAGTATTTAGTCAGTCAGCAATAGTGCAAGTTCCACCACTTAAAAAGATGAGAGGCGTCTGTAATTTACATCATAGGTAGACCTCAACTATGGGAGACAAACTGAGAAAAAAAATCCAGAAAATCACATTGTCTGTTTTTTTAACAATTTATTTGCATATTACGGTGGAAAATAAGTATTTGGTCAGAATCAAAATTTCATCTCAATACTTTGTAATATATCCTTTGTTGGCAATGACAGAGGTCAAACGTTTTCTGTAAGTCTTCACAAGGTTGCCACATACTGTTGTTGGTATGTTGGCCCATTCCTCCATGCAGATCTCCTCTAGAGCAGTGATGTTTTTGGCTTTTCGCTTGGCAACACGGACTTTCAACTCCCTCCAAAGGTTTTCTATAGGGTTGAGATCTGGAGACTGGCTAGGCCACTCCAGGACCTTGAAATGCTTCTTACGAAGCCACTCCTTCGTTGCCCTGGCGGTGTGCTTTGGATCATTGTCATGTTGAAAGACCCAGCCACATTTCATCTTCAATGCCCTTGCTGATAGAAGGAGGTTTGCACTCAAAATCTCACGATACATGGCCCCATTCATTCTTTCATGTACCCGGATCAGTCGTCCTGGCCCCTTTGCAGAGAAACAGCCCCAAAGCATGATGTTTCCACCACCATGCTTTACAGTAGGTATGGTGTTTGATGGATGCAACTCAGTATTCTTTTTCCTCCAAACACGACAAGTTGTGTTTCTACCAAACAGTTCCAGTTTGGTTTCATCAGACCATAGGACATTCTCCCAAAACTCCTCTGGATCATCCAAATGCTCTCTAGCAAACTTCAGACGGGCCCGGACATGTACTGGCTTAAGCAGTGAAACACGTCTGGCACTGCAGAATCTGAGTCCATGGTGGCGTAGTGTGTTACTTATGGTAGGCCTTGTTACATTGGTCCCAGCTCTCTGCAGTTCATTCACTAGGTCCCCCCGCGTGGTTCTGGGATTTTTGCTCACCGTTCTTGAGATCATTCTGACCCCACAGGGTGGGATTTTGCGTGGAGCCCCAGATCGAGGGAGATTATCAGTGGTCTTGTATGTCTTCCATTTTCTAATTATTGCTCCCACTGTTGATTTCTTCACTCCAAGCTGGTTGGCTATTGCAGATTCAGTCTTCCCAGCCTGGTGCAGGGCTACAATTTTGTTTCTGGTGTCCTTTGACAGCTCTCTGGTCTTCACCATAGTGGAGTTTGGAGTCAGACTGTTTGAGGGTGTGCACAGGTGTCTTTTTATACTGATAACAAGTTTAAACAGGTGCCATTACTACAGGTAATGAGTGGAGGAAAGAGGAGACTCTTAAAGAAGTTACAGGTCTGTGAGAGCCAGAAATCTTGATTGTTTGTTTCTGACCAAATACTTATTTTCCACCATAATATGCAAATAAATTGTTAAAAAAACAGACAATGTGATTTTCTGGATTTTTTTTTCTCAGTTTGTCTCCCATAGTTGAGGTCTACCTATGATGTAAATTACAGACGCCTCCCATCTTTTTAAGGGTTGGAACTTGCACTATTGCTGACTGACTAAATACTTTTTTGCTCCACTGTATATACAGTGGGGGAAATAAGTATTTGATACCTTGCTGATTTTGTTAGTTTGCCAACTGACAAAGACATAAACAGTCTATAATTTTAAGGATATGTTAATTTTAACATTGAGAGATATAATATCAAAATAAAATCCAGAAAATCACATTGTATACATCCTATAAATGTATTTGCATTTTGCAGTGAGAAACATGTATTTGATCCTACAGGCAAACAAGACTTAATACTTGGTGGCAAAACCCTTGTTGGCAAGCACAGCAGTCAGATGTTTTTTGTAGTTGATGGTAAGGTGTGTTCACAAGTCTGGAGGAATTTTGGTCAACTCCTCTTTGCAGATCATCTCTAAATCATTAAGATTTTGAGCCTGTCGCTTGGCAACTCCGAGCTTCATCTCCCTTCATAAATTTTCTATGGGATTAAGGTCTGAAGACTGGCTATACCACTCCATGACCTTAATGTGCTTCTTTTTGAGGCACTCCTTTATTGCCGTGGCTATATGTTTTGGGTCATTGTCTTGCAGGAAGACCCAGCCATGACCCATTTTTAATATCCTGGCAGAGGGAAGGAGGTTGCCACACAGGATTTTATGGTACATGGCTTCATACATTCTCCCATTGATGCGGTGAAGAAGTCCTGTTCCCCTAGCAGAGAAACACCCCCAAAACATTGTTTCCACCTCCATGCTTGACAGTGGGGATGTTGTTCTTTGGCTCATAGGCAGCCTTTCTCTTCCTCCAAACACAGAGAGTTTAGGTAATGCAAAAGAGCTTAAATTTTGTCTCATCTGACCACAGAACCTTCTCCCAATCACCCTTGCACTCACTGCAGGATTTTAAACCTTTACGGCATAATGTGTTACCAATGGTTTTCTTGGTGACTGTGGACCCAGCTGCCTTGAGATCATTAACAAGTTACCCCCATGTAGTTTTAGGCTGATGTCTCACGATCCTCATGATCAAGGATACCCCACGATGGGAGTTTTTGCATGGTGCTCCAGATCGATGTCGATTGATTTTGTATTTCTTCCATTTTCTTACTATTGCACCAACAGTTGTCTCTTTCTCTCTCAGTGTCTTACGTATGATTTTGTAGCCCATTCAAGCTTTGTGCAGGCCTATGATCTTGTCCTTGACATCCTTAGAAAGCCCTTTGGTCTTGCCCATGTTGTAGAGGTTAGAGTCTAACTGATTAATTGAGTCTGTGGACAGGAGTCTTTTATAAAGGGGACTATGTAAGACAATTGTCACTAATGCAGATAACGAGTTGATTAGGATCATCTAACTGGTCTGTAGGATCCAGAACTCTTAATGTTTTGTAGGGGATCAAATACTGCAAAATGCAAATCAATTTATATAATATATACAATATGATTTTCTGGATTTTATTTTTGATATTCTATCTCTCAGTGTTAACATTAACCTACCCTTAAAATTATAGACTGTTCATGTTCTTGTCAGTGAGCAAAACTTACAAAATCAGCAAGGGATGAAATACTTATTTCCCCCACTGTGTATATATATATATATTTATATATATATATATATATGTATATATATACAGTGGGGCAAAAAAGTATTTAGTCAGTCAGTAATAGTGCAAGTTCCACCACTTAAAAAGATGAGAGGCGTCTGTAATTTACATCATAGGTAGACCTCAACTATGGGAGACAAACTGAGAAAAAAAATCCAGAAAATCACATTGTCTGTTTTTTTAACAATTTATTTGCATATTATGGTGGAAAATAAGTATTTGGTCAGAAACAAACAATCAAGATTTCTGGCTCTCACAGACATGTAACTTCTTCTTTAAGAGTCTCCTCTTTCCTCCACTCATTACCTGTAGTAATGGCACCTGTTTAAACTTGTTATCAGTATAAAAAGACACCTGTGCACACCCTCAAACAGTCTGACTCCAAACTCCACTATGGTGAAGACCAAAGAGCTGTCAAAGGACACCAGAAACAAAATTGTAGCCCTGCACCAGGCTGGGAAGACTGAATCTGCAATAGCCAACCAGCTTGGAGTGAAGAAATCAACAGTGGGAGCAATAATTCGAAAATGGAAGACATACAAGACCACTGATAATCTCCCTCGATCTGGGGCTCCACGCAAAATCCCACCCCGTGGGGTCAGAATGATCACAAGAACAGTAAGCAAAAATCCCAGAACCACGCGGGGGGACCTAGTGAATGAACTGCAGAGAGCTGGGACCAATGTAACAAGGCCTACCATAAGTAACACACTACGCCACCATGGACTCAGATCCTGCAGTGCCAGACGTGTCCCACTGCTTAAGCCAGTACATGTCCGGGCCCGTCTGAAGTTTGCTAGAGAGCATTTGGATGATCCAGAGGAGTTTTGGGAGAATGTTCTATGGTCTGATGAAACCAAACTGGAACTGTTTGGTAGAAACACAACTTGTCGTGTTTGGAGGAAAAAGAATACTGAGTTGCATCCATCAAACACCATACCTACTGTAAAGCATGGTGGTGGAAACATCATGCTTTGGGGCTGTTTCTCTGCAAAGGGGCCAGGACGACTGATCCGGGTACATGAAAGAATGAATGGGGCCATGTATCGTGAGATTTTGAGTGCAAACCTCCTTCCATCAGCAAGGGCATTAAAGATGAAACGTGGCTGGGTCTTTCAACATGACAATGATCCAAAGCACACCGCCAGGGCAACGAAGGAGTGGCTTCGTAAGAAGCATTTCAAGGTCCTGGAGTGGCCTAGCCAGTCTCCAGATCTCAACCCTATAGAAAACCTTTGGAGGGAGTTGAAAGTCCGTGTTGCCAAGCGAAAAGCCAAAAACATCACTGCTCTAGAGGAGATCTGCATGGAGGAATGGGCCAACATACCAACAACAGTGTGTGGCAACCTTGTGAAGACTTACAGAAAACGTTTGACCTCTGTCATTGCCAACAAAGGATATATTACAAAGTATTGAGATGAAATTTTGTTTCTGACCAAATACTTATTTTCCACCATAATATGCAAATAAAATGTTAAAAAAACAGACAATGTGATTTTCTGGATTTTTTTTTCTCAGTTTGTCTCCCATAGTTGAGGTCTGCCTATGATGTAAATTACAGACGCCTCTCATCTTTTTAAGTGGTGGAACTTGCACTATTGCTGACTGACTAAATACTTTTTTGCCCCACTGTATATATATATACTGTATATATATATATATATATATATATATATATATATATATATTAGATAGATAAATAGAATAAAAACCAGCAATTCATGTGTCGCGTACATGGAATAGGTAGAATAGATATAAACACATAGAATACATAAATAAATATATATATATACAGTATATATATATATATATATATATATATATACAGGGTGGGCCATGTATATGGGTACACCTAAATAAAATGGGAAAGGTTGGTGATATCAACTTCCTGTTTGTGGCACATTAGTATATGGGAGGGGGAAAACTTTTCAAGATGGGTGGTAACCATGGCTGCCATTTTGAAGTTGGCCATTTTGGATCCATTTTAGAACTTTCTTTCATCGCTGGATCTCCCGCTGTCATCGCTAGATCGGTGTGTGTGACACCGATCTAGCGATCTAGCGATGCGATCCAGCGATGCGTTCGCTTGTAACCAGGGTAAACATCGGGTAACTAAGCGCAGGACCGCGCTTAGTAACCCGATGTTTACCCTGGTTACAAGCGTAAAACTAAAAAAAAAAAAACAGCACATACTTACATTCTGGTGTCCGTCAGGTCTCTTGCCGTCTGCTTCCCGCACTGTGACTGCCGGCCGTAAAGTGAAAGCAGAGCACAGCGGCTGTGCTTTCAGTTTCACTTTACGGCCGGCAGTCACAGTGTGGGAAGCAGACGGCAAGGGACCTGACGGACACCAGAATGTAAGTATGTGCTGTTTGTTTTTTTTTAGTTTTATGCTTGTAACCAGGGTAAACATCGGGTTACTAAGCGCGGTCCTGCGCTTAGTTACCCGATGTTTACCCTGGTTACCCAGGGACCTCGGCATCGTTGGTCGCTGGAGAGCTGTCTGTGTGACAGCTCCCCAGCGACCACACTACGATTTACCTACAATCACGGCCAGGTCGTATCGCTGGTCATGATCGTAGGTAAATCGTATAGTGTGACGGTACCCTTATCCAAAGTGTCTTGTAGCTGCAATTGCTGCAAAAAGAGACTCTGCAAAGTACTGACTTTAGGGAGTGAATAATTATGCACACTGAACTTTTCAATTATTTTGTCCTATTCCTTGTTTCCTTCACAATAAAAAGAAAACCACATGTTTACAGTTGTAGGCATGGTCTTTACGTGAACTGATGCAAACCCTCAAAAAAACAACAACTGTGAAATGCCAGGTTGTGAGGTAGCAAAACACAAAACATGCCAAAGGACATGAATACTTTTGCAAGCCACTGTATATCTACCACCTTTCAGTTATATTTAAAAGCACTCCTGAAAACCCATCAAAAGGGCCCCATTCCACCGAATGTCCAAGAAAATGCCTTTTCTAATCCTCTGGCGCCATATGCTAATTGGTGTGGTATGGTTTTATATGAGAAAAAAACACAATAAAAAATGTCCATGAGTACATTAATTAAAATCATGTTATTTTCACAAGCCAGAACAAAAGGCAGCAAAAAAGGACGTCTTACACTCTGACCTCAACTGATAAAACAATCATGTTTTTTATTATTTCTCATTTACAGGCTGTTAAGTTTGAACCATATCATGACAGTGCTTTATCCAGGTATTTATTGAGACGTGCATTAAGGGTAAGATATTTATTTTATCAATATATTCTTGTTTTACTTTAAGAATGGGCATACACCTAGTGTTTAAGTACTCCATAATATAAGTTTAGTTATAGTAGAGCAGTTTAACAACAGCAGTATTTTGTGACTCATCGTTAGGACATGTTATAATACTGATTGTCTAGAGTCCAGTGTCTGGGTGCCCCAAATACTCTAAGGGTATGCGCACACGTAGAATGGTCCAGTGCGGATTTTTCCACAGCGGATTTTATAAATCTGCAGGGCAAAAATATAGCGTTTTTCCTGCGGATTTATAGTGGATTTACCGCGGATTTACTGTGGTTTTTGTGCAGATTCCACTGCGGTTTTAAACCTGCGGCTTTCTATTATGGAGCAGGTGTAAAACCGCTGCGGATTCCGCACAAAGAATTGACATGCTGCGGAATGTAAACCGCTGTGTTTCCATGCGTTTTTTTCCACAGCATGGGCACAGCGTTTTCGGTTTCCCATAGGTTTACATTGTACTGTAAACTCATTGGAAACTGCTGCGGATCCGCAGCAAAATCCGCATTGTGTGCACAGAGCCTAAGAAAGGAATGGTTTTTATCCCAGCAACCTGTAGAGAGCAGGATATGGATGTATTACTCTCCATTCACTTAAATAAGAAAGTTACAGAAAGTAGGTACTCCCTGTCTTGGGGTTCGGCTGCTGGGATTACCTCTGATGCTAACAGCTGCCAGACAGTACTTCTTAGGATATGTTTCCACGTTCAGTATTTGCTGCGGAATGGACGCTGCGTACAGCCGCAGCATCCAATCCGCAACGTCCAGATGTTGCAGCATAGTTGATGGGATTTTATGAAATAGCGTCTCCACTATGCCTACAAAGACGCAGGTGGCAGACCTGCGTATACACACATGCGACCCATCTTTATAGACTGCAGCATGTCTGTTTATGTTGTGGAGACACTCAATCTCCGCAAGATAAATAGCATCGTTCTATGTATAGGATGCGGTGATTCCACATGTGTTCAATGAACACATGCAAAATCATCGCGCGTACAAAAGCTGGTAGTTCTTTGGACAAGGCGGGTGTCCGCTGCAACCAAAGCTACGCCACATGGAAACATACCCTTTTAACTCTAAACCCTATCAATAGAAAGCCCCGCAATCAAAATAACGAATTACACCTTTTAAGGCCACGTGCACACGATGAGTATTTGGTAAGTTTTTTATAATAGAAACACGTCACCACTACTGTATTCATACAAATACTTATGTAAAAAAGTCACCTAACATTCAATGTGTGCACGTGGCCTCAGACTATGTGCACACAGTGCTTTTCAAGGAGTTTTTCTATTTTGGAGCAGAATCTGAGCAGCAATTCTCCAAATCTCAAAACTTCTCAAAAACATGGAAGTTCCCTCTCAGTGGCTATGTGCATAAAGAGTCTTTTTGTTGGGTTTTATAAACGGAAACTGAGCAGAACCTCCAACTTTTTGAAGAGTTTTACATTTTTGAGGAGGATATGAAGAGTTTCTTCTCAGTTTCTGCTCCAAAAGCTCTTCAAAAAGATCTTTAGGTTGTAAACACATTGGCCAGAAATACTTGTGGGCTTACTTTGCTGAGCAAAAATCCTAAAGTATGTTCATACAGAGTTTTATTTATGTGGGTTTTTGTAGCTGAAAAATTCACAACCTCCAAAAAGAAAAAAAGCTTTAAACATTTTTGGGCTGTTTTTATTTTAACACTTTTTTTGTGTATAGGACTTTGGTTTGCTTCAATTTATCAAGTAGTTACATTTCAAGTCTTTTTCCCTAGCAGAAACACCCAAAAGAATTGTCACTTACGTTTATTTCCAAGTGGAAAAAATAACGCCATGTGTGCTGTAGAAGTGTTTTCTCATTTACCCTTTAAGGCCAGAGCCTGTTCTTTTCACCTTCATAACCAGTGTTACGAATAGGTAATTCAGAACCACAATGGACCTTGAAGTTCAGAGCACACAAGTGACCTGACAAAAACCACAAAACATAGGACGAGCTCTGAGACGTGGGAACTCTGCTGACCGCAATCCCTAAACCTATCAAACCACACTAGAGGTAGCCGTGGATAGCGCCTAACGCTCCCTATGCAACTCGGCACAGCCTGAGAAACTAGCTAGCCCTGAAGATAGAAAAATAAGCCTACCTTGCCTCAGAGAAATTCCCCAAAGGAAAAGGCAGCCCCCCACATATAATGACTGTGAGTTAAGATGAAAATACAAACACAGAGATGAAATAGATTTAGCAAAGTGAGGCCCGACTTACTGAATAGACCGAGGATAGGAAAGATAGCTTTGCGGTCAACACAAAAACCTACAAACAACCACGCAGAGGGGCAAAAAGACCGTCCGCACCGACTAACGGTACGGAGGTGCTCCCTCTGCGTCTCAGAGCTTCCAGCAAGCAAGCAAAACCAAAAAAGCAAGCTGGACAGAAAATATAGCAACAAAAGTAACACAAGCAGAACTTAGCTTATGCTGAGCAGACAGGCCACAGGAACGATCCAGGAGGAAGCAAGACCAATACTAGAACATTGACTGGAGGCCAGGATCAAAGCACTAGGTGGAGTTAAATAGAGCAGCACCTAACGACTTAACCTCATGACCTGAGGAAGGAAACTCAGAAGCCGCAGTACCACTCGTGACCACAGGAGGGAGCTTGATCACAGAATTCACAACAGTACCCCCCCCCCTTGAGGAGGGGTCACCGAACCCTAACCAGAGCCCCCAGGCTGACCAGGATGAGCCATATGAAAGGCACGAACAAGATCGGCAGCATGGACATCAGAGGCAAAGACCCAGGAATTATCTTCCTGACCATAACCCTTCCACTTAACCAGATACTGGAGTTTCCGTCTCGAAACACGAGAATCCAAAATCTTCTCCACTATATACTCCAACTCCCCCTCCACCAAAACCGGGGCAGGAGGATCAACAGATGGAACCAAAGGCGCCACGTATCTCCGCAACAATGACCTATAGAATACGTTATGGATGGAAAAAGAATCTGGAAGGGTCAAACGAAAAGACACAGGATTAAGAACCTCAGAAATCCTATACGGACCAATGAAACGAGGCTTAAACTTAGGAGAGGAAACCTTCATAGAAATATAACGAGATGACAACCAAACCAAATCCCCAACACGAAGTCGGGGACCCACACAGCGTCTGCAATTAGCGAAACGTTGAGCCTTCTCCTGGGACAAGGTCAAATTGTCCACTACATGAGTCCAAATCCGCTGCAATCTGTCCACCACAGTATCCACACCAGGACAGTCCGAAGAATCAACCTGCCCTGAAGAGAAACGAGGATGGAACCCAGAATTGCAGAAAAACGGTGAAACCAAGGTAGCCGAGCTGGCCCGATTATTAAGAGCGAACTCAGCCAACGGCAAAAAGGACACCCAGTCATCCTGATCAGCAGAAACAAAACATCTCAGATATGTTTCCAAGGTCTGATTGGTTCGTTCAGTCTAGCCATTTGTCTGAGGATGGAAAGCCGAGGAAAAAGACAAATCAATGCCCATCCTAGCACAAAAGGCTCGCCAAAACCTCAAAACAAACTGGGAACCTCTGTCAGAAACGATGTTCTCTGGAATGCCATGTAAACGAACCACATGCTGGAAGAACAATGGCACCAAATCAGAAGAGGAAGGTAATTTAGACAAGGGTACCAAATGGATCATCTTAGAGAAGCGATCACAAACTACCCAAATGACCGACATTTTTTGAGAGACGGGGAGATCCGAAATAAAATCCATAGAGATATGTGTCCAAGGCCTCTTCGGGATCGGCAAGGGCAAAAGCAACCCACTGGCACGAGAACAGCAGGGCTTAGCCCGAGCACAAATTCCACAGGACTGCACAAAAGAACGCACATCCCGCGACAGAGACGGCCACCAGAAGGATCTAGCCACCAAATCTCTGGTACCAAAGATTCCAGGATGACAAGCCAACACCGAACAATGAACCTCAGAGATAACTTTATTCGTCCACCTATCAGGGACAAACAGTTTCTCTGCTGGGTTTATTAGCCTGAAATTTTTGCAGCACCCGCCGCAAATCAGGGGAGATGGCAGACACAATTACTCCCTCTTTGAGAATACCCTCCGGCTCAGGCAAACCCGGAGAGTCGGGCACAAAACTCCTAGACAGGGCATCCGCCTTCACACTTTTAGAGCCCGGAAGGTACGAAACCACAAAGTCAAAACGGGAGAAAAACAGCGACCAACGAGCCTGTCTAGGATTCAACCGTTTGGCAGACTCGAGATAAGTAAAGTTCTTGTGATCAGTCAAGACCACCACGCGATGCTTCGCTCCTTCAAGCCAATGACGCCACTCCTCGAATGCCCACTTCATGGCCAGCAACTCTCGATTGCCAACATCATAATTTCGCTCAGCAGGCGAAAACTTCCTGGAAAAGAAGGCGCATGGCTTCATCACCGAGCAATCAGCACCTCTTTGCGACAAAACAGCCCCCGCTCCAATTTCAGAAGCATCAACCTCAACCTGGAACGGAAGCAAAACATCTGATTGGCACAACACAGGGGCAGAAGAAAAACGACGCTTTAACTCTTGAAAAGCTTCCACAGCAGCAGAAGACCAATTGACCACATCAGCACCCTTCTTGGTCAAATCGGTCAATGGTTTAGCAATACTAGAAAAATTACAGATGAAACGACGATAAAAATTAGCAAAGCCAAGGAACTTTTGCAGACTCTTCAGAGATGTCGGCTGAGTCCAATCATAAATGGCCTGGACCTTAACAGGGTCCATCTCGATGGTAGAAGGGGAAAAAATGAACCCCAAAAATGAAACCTTCTGAACACCAAAGAGACACTTTGATCCCTTCACAAACAAAGAATTAGCACGCAGGACCTGGAACACCATTCTGACCTGCTTCACATGAGACTCCCAATCATCTGAGAAAGACCAAAATATCATCCAAGTATACAATCAGGAATTTATCCAGGTACTCTCGGAAGATGTCGTGCATAAAGGACTGAAATACTGATGGAGCATTGGCAAGTCCGAATGGCATAACTAGGTACTCAAAATGGCCCTCGGGCGTATTAAATGCAGTTTTCCATTCATCGCCCCGTTTAATACGCACAAGATTATATGCACCACGAAGATCTATCTTGGTGAACCAACTAGCCCCCTTAATCCGAGTAAACAAATCAGATAGCAGCGGCAAGGGGTACTGAAATTTGACCGTGATTTTATTTAGAAGGCGGTAATCAATACAAGGTCTCAGCGAACCATCCTTTTTGGCCACAAAAAAGAACCCTACTCCCAATGGCGATGACGACGGGCGAATATGACCATTCTCCAAGGATTCTTTTACGTAACTCCGCATAGCGGCGTGCTCAGGTACAGATAAATTAAACAGTCGACCCTTAGGAAACTTACTACCAGGAATCAACTCAATAGCACAATCACAATCCCTATGCGGAGGTAGGGCATTGGACTTGGGCTCATCGAATACATCCCGGTAATCAGACAAGAACTCTGGGACCTCAGAAGGGGTGGATGATGAGATAGACAGAAATGGAACATCACCATGTACCCCCTGACAACCCCAGCTGGACACAGACATTGATTTCCAATCTAATACTGGGTTATGGACTTGTAGCCATGGCAACCCCAACACGACCACATCATGCAGATTTTGCAACACCAGAAAGCGAATATCCTCCTGGTGCGCAGGAGCCATGCACATGGTCAGCTGGGTCTAATACTGAGGCTTATTCTTGGCCAAAGGCGTAGCATCAATTCCTCTCAATGGAATAAGACACTGCAAGGGCTCCAAGACAAACCCACAGCGCCTAGCAAACTCCAAATCCATCAAATTCAGGGCAGCGCCTGAATCCACAAATGCCATGACAGAATAGGAGACAAAGAGCAGATCAAAGTAACGGACAAAAGAAATTTCGACTGTACCGTACCAATGGTGGCAGACTTAGCGAACCGCTTAGTGCGCTTAGGACAATCGGAGATAGCATGAATGGAATCACCACAGTAGAAACACAGCCCATTCTGACGTCTATGTTCTTGCCTTTCAGCTCTGGTCAAAGTCCTATCGCACTGCATAGGCTCAGGTTTATGCTCAGATAATACCGCCAAATGGTGCACAGATTTACGCTCACGCAAGCATCGACCGATCTGAATGGCCAAAGACATAGACTCATTCAGACCAGCAGGCATAGGAAATCCCACCATGACATCCTTAAGGGCTTCAGAGAGACCCTTTCTGAAGATTGCTGCCAAAGCACATTCATTCCATTGAGTGAGCACAGACCACTTTCTAAACTTCTGACAATAAATCTCTATCTCATCCTGACCCTGACACAGAGCCAGCAAATTTTTCTCTGCCTGATCCACTGAATTAGGTTCATCGTACAGTAATCCGAGCGCCAGAAAAAACGCATCAATATTACATAATGCAGGATCTCCTGGCGCAAGGGAAAATGCCCAGTCTTGAGGGTCGCCACGTAATAAAGAAATAATGATCTTAACTTGTTGAACTGGGTCACCAGAGGAGCGAGGTTTCAACGCCAGAAACAGTTTGCAATTATTTTTGAAACTCAGAAATTTAGCTCTATCTCCAGAAAACAAATCAGGAATAGGAATTCTTGGTTCTAACATAGAATTCTGAGCCACAAAGTCTTGAATATTTTGTACTCTTGCAGTGAGAAGATCCACGCATGAAGACAGACCTTTAATGTCCATCACCACACCTGTGTCCTGAACCACCCAAATGTCTAGGGGAAAAAAAGGCAAAACACAGTGCAAAGAAAAAAAATGGTCTCAGAACTTCTTTTTTCCCTCTATTGAGAAGCATAGTACTTTTGGCCTCCAGTACTGTTATGAATAGGTAATTCAGAACCACAATGGACCTTGAAGTTCAGAGCACACAAGTGACCTGACAAAAACCACAAAACATAGGACGAGCTCTGAGACGTGGGAACTCTGCTGACCGCAATCCCTAAATCTATCAAACCACACTAGAGGTAGCCGTGGATAGCGCCTAACGCTCCCTATGCAACTCGGCACAGCCTGAGAAACTAGCTAGCCCTGAAGATAGAAAAATAAGCCTACCTTGCCTCAGAGAAATTCCCCAAAGGAAAAGGCAGCCCCCCACATATAATGACTGTGAGTTAAGATGAAAATACAAATACAGAGATGAAATAGATTTAGCAAAGTGAGGCCCGACTTACTGAATAGACCGAGGATAGGAAAGATAGCTTTGCGGTCAACACAAAAACCTACAAACAACCACGCAGAAGGGCAAAAAGACCCTCAGCACCGACTAACGGTACGGAGGTGCTCCCTCTGCGTCTCAGAGCTTCCAGCAAGCAAGCAAAACAAAAAAAGCAAGCTGGACAGAAAATATAGCAACAAAAGTAACACAAGCAGAACTTAGCTTATGCTGAGCAGACAGGCCACAGGAACGATCCAGGAGGAAGCAAGACCAATACTAAAACATTGACTGGAGGCCAGGATCAAAGCACTAGGTGGAGTTAAATAGAGCAGCACCTAACGACTTAACCTCATGACCTGAGGAAGGAAACTCAGAAGCCGCAGTACCACTCGTGACCACAGGAGGGAGCTTGATCACAGAATTCACAACAAACCAGGCCATTTTTTTTTAAATTGACTAATGTCACTATATGTGGTAATAACTCTGGAACGCTTCGATGCGTTCCACTGATCGTGAAACTGATTTTTTTTTTCAAAATATATTGTACTTCATAATTGTGGTAAATGTACATTCATATGTTTTGCATCTGTGAAAATATCGGATTTTTGCGAAACTTTTGCAAATTCAAAACTTTTAGTTTTACACCCTTAAATCAGACAGTTACCGTATTTTTCGGATTATAAGACATGCTCTTTTTTTGTGAGGAAAATGAGTGTGCTTCTTATAATCCAAATTTAGCTTACTGGGAGGGCGACTGCAGTGGAGCGAGGTCCCAGGAGGAAGGGTCGCTGTTGCAGGAAACCGATGGCGGCAGCAGGAGTGGGGTGATGCTGCGAGCCCCGGGCTGGGAGGGAAGGGGATGTTCAGCAGTGCAAGGCTATGGTGGGCTCCCCAGGCATTCACAAAATGTCAGCGGAGTCCCCGCACTTCCCATCCTTTTCGCCGGACTTCAGGAAAATGGCTGCCAGAGGCGGCTCGTCCACAGATTGAGCCCCCCTTCCCGGTAAGCTACCATAAAAGAAGACTATAAGACGCACTGCCATTTTATAAAAAAAAAGTTTACCAATTTTCACCCCAAAATTTGGGGTTCTTTTTCTAACCTGCAAAAACAGTATATATCACACAAAATAGACAATAATATTTAGCACATGTCTGCTTTACATCAGCATCATTTTTATTTTAAATTTTTGGGGGTAGGAAGTTGGAGGGGTTAAAAGTTTATAAGCAATTTCTCATTTTTTAGGCAAAATTTCCAAAACCAATATTTTTAGAGACCACATCACATTTTGACATTTTAAAACTGCATTCCTCAAAGTGCTTAAGAACCACTTTGAAAAGGTTATTAACCCTTCAGATGCTTCACAGGAACTAAATCAATATGGAATTTGTTATGCAATTTATCCAGAGTACGCCGATATTCCGTTTGTTGTGGAAAACTACTGATTGGACGCACGGCAGGTCACGGAAGGACACCATTTGACTTCTGGAATGCAAAATTGGCGGGAATAGATAGTGGATGCCATGTCACATTTGCAGAGCTCCGAGGTGCCTAAACAGTGGAAACACTCCACAAGTGACCCCATTTTGGAGACTACACCTCTCAAGGAATTTATGTAGAGGTGTGGTGACTTGGTGAGCACCACAATTTTTTTATTTTCACAAGGGTAACAGGAGAAAATGGACCATGCAGTTTGTTGTACAATTTCTCACCGATACCCCATAGGTGGTAGAAAATTACTGAATACTATTGTTTGGGCTTATGGCTCAGCTTGGAAGTGAAGGGATGCCATTTTGTCTGAAATAGATTGTGGACGCCATGACACATTTGAAGAGACCCTGACATGTCAAAACAGCAGAAGCCCACCACAAGTGACACCATTTTGGAAAATGCGCCATAAATGCAAATTATGTTGATGCTAAATGTGGTTTAGGTACATTGAGGCTCAGAAGAGAAGTAGTCATTTGAATTTGGGAGCGCAGAGTTTGCTGGATTTCTTTTGGGAGCCATAGCACTTTTCCAGAGCCTTAGTGCTTCCAGTAATGTGAACATTGCCTATATTTCCATTAATAGAAGATGGATTGAGTGGGGACTTGTTTTTTTTGAAGAGTGAGTTAAAGCTTTTATATACAATGGCTTGCTAAAGTATTCAACCTCCCTTGGTTTTTTACTTATTTTGTTACATTACCACCTGTGTTTAAATATTTTTGTGATCTGATTTGTGTGTGAGGCATCAGCACTAAATAGTCTAAGTTGATTAAGTGAAGTGAGAAAAATATAGACAGAAATTAAATTTATGGGATCAAATAACTAAAAACTGGCATGTGCATATGTGGCACCCCAGAAGTCTGGTTGCCACAGTGGCATTGCCTCCCTCACAGGGAGTAATCTCATGCCTGGAAGCAAGGAGGGGTCCCCCTTACCAGGTGTCAGTAGGAGAGAAGTCGAGCAGAACCTGGGGAGTGGAGCTGTGATTAAACTCGCCCTAGAACTGAGCGCTAGGAACCAGATACCGGAGTCCGTGGTTGCTTGGGTACTGAAGTCCTGACAACTAAATCTGGAGGGCAGGGGACTGCAGGTCTCCTGGCCTGATCTAATACCTGGCGGCACAGCAGAATACCAGAGCCTGGAGCTGACCCAAAGGAGTGGCACCTGTGTCAGCGCCATGAGTCCTGCACCACAGGGTACAGGAAGCCTGACATAAATGGAACCGGTAGCCCTGGGGCCCCGCTCTACCTGTGGGGAACAGAACCATCCCAGCTGCATCACCATCAGCCCCAGCGGTCTCCGTTAGCAGTGTCGGCCATCTGTTGCCGAATACCACAGGTGACGTCACGTTAAATCCCACGGAGTCGGGTCACGGCCTGTGACTTCCCCAAAAGAAGTGTCCGACCCTGTTCCGAGTACCCCACGGCCCTGGTGGGCGTGTCACATATGTATTCACTCCTTTACGATAAAGCCCCTAACAAGTTTAAGACCTTAATTAGCCTGTTAGGGTTATGGCTTGTTCACTCTCATCATTAGGAAATGCCAAGTGATGCAAATTTCCCAGCATTATACAAACCCAGCCTCTTCTAACCTTGTGTCAAAAAACAGCTGCCTAGCACTCTGAAAATGGTGGAGGCCCACAAAGCCGGAGACAGCTATAAAATGATAGCAAAGCGTTTCAATCTTCAGAAAGATTTAGCAGACTCCGGAGTTGTGATACCTTGTTCTACTGTTCATTAACACCTGCACAAATATGGCCTTCATAGAAGAGTCATCAGAAAAATACCTCTCCTGCATCCTCAGCATAAAATTCAGTGTCATAAGTATGGAAAATAAAAAAGTAGAAAGAACGCAATAGCACTCACTAATCAGTGGCAATTCAAACGTCCTTTATTGGAACATATAGCAAAACATCTTCGCGGTTCAAGGGAGGGAGTGAGAGAGGGAGTGCGACAGGCAAGACGACGACGGCCGTTTCGCGCTAATACCGAGCGCTTCCACGGGTCCGCGAAGATGTTTTGCTATATGTTCCAATAAAGGACGTTTGAATTGCCACTGATTGGTGAGTGCTATTGCGTTCTTTCTACTTTTTTATTTACATGGACACTTTGTTTCTCGCAAGTACCGCCTTTCATCTGACCGGACTACCTATTGTTGGGCAACTCTCCACATCGAGTTATTAATCTCTGGAAAGTCGAGCTGTGCCGCTTACTTTTTTTCTTTTCTTGGTTTGGACATAAGTATGGAAAAGAACATCTAAACAAGCTGATACATTTTGGAAACAAGTCCAGAGGACTGATGAGGTTAAAATAGAATTCTTTGGCTATAATAATCAAAGGTATGTGGAGACTAGAAAGGGCACAGAATTTCAGGAAAAGAACATCTCGCCAACCATTAAGCATGGGGGTAGATCAATCATACATTGGGGTTGTGTTGCAGGAACTGGCACAGGGAACATTTCACAGGTAGAGGGAAGAATGTATTCAATGAAATTTCAACAAATTCTTGATGCAAACATAACACCATCTGTAAAAAAGCAGAAGTTAAAATGAGGATGGCTTCTACAAATGAGGAATGATTTTAAACACACGTCAAAATCCACAATAGCCTACCTCAAAAGGCGCAAGCTGAAGGTTTTACAATGGCCCTCACAGTCCACGGATTTTAACATAATTGAAAATGTGGAAAATTTGTAGCTAGACCTCAAAATAGCAGTGCATGCAATACAACCCAGGAATCTAACAGAACTGGAAGAATTTTCCAAAGAATGGATGAAAATCCCTCAAACAACAATTGAAAGACTTTTGTCTGGGTACAAGCTATGATAATACTTTCAAAAGGGCGTGCTACTGGGTACGAACCATGCAGAGTGCCCAAACTTTTGCACTGGCCAATTTAGCTTTTTGTAATTTTTAAATGTAAAAGATAAAAATATTTTATTTTTTGCCTAAAATACAAAGGAATGTGTCATATTTAACTATAAGCCTTTTAGAGATCATTTAAAGGGCCACTGTCACCCCCTGCAGCCGTTATAAACTAATAGAGCCACCTTGTGCAGCAGTAATGCTGCATTCTAACAAGGTGGCTCTTTTAGTTTTGTGTTCAGGTATTATTAAAATAAAGCGTTTTGAAACTCTGCAGAAATACCTGTCTTTGTCCACGGAGGCGGGTCTGAAGCCTCCTCTGTGAAGTGTCCAACAGCCGTCACTCACATCTTCTGGGGCGATGGTCGCCGCCCCCTGCGCGCTGTTTGCTTTTCAAATCCAACTCTCACCCACGTCCCCCGCCCCCCGCCTTCCAGCCAGCTAGCAGGCAAGTTTCGTAGGTTGTTTCTTTCCCGGAGATTGCTATGAGCAGAAGGAGGAGGCGGCAGGATGAGCTCAGCTGAATAGCCAGAGGCTGGAAGGCGGGGGACGTGGGTGAGAGTCTGAGACATGCAGTGCGCATTCCCAGGAATCCTAGCCCCGCACTGTGCATAATGCATAACACATTGCGGGGCAGGGATTCCCGAGGTGGGTGGCCGCACTGCCAGCACAGGCGCAGTCTGCAAGCCTGGCTGTGACGTCAGACAGCCAGAGCTTACTGCACCTGCCCCACAAATATTTACACAGCGCCGGCGTTGGATTTGAAAAGAAAACAGCGCGCAGGGGGCGGCGACCATCGCCCCAGAAGATGTGAGTGACGGCTGTTGGGCACTTCACAGAGGAGGCTTCAGACCCGCCTCCGTGGACAAAGACAGGTATTTCTGCAGAGTTTCAAAACGCTTTATTTTAATAATACCTGAACACAAAACTAAAAGAGCCACCTTGTTGGAATGCAGCATTACTGCTGCACAAGGTGGCTCTTTTAGTTTATAACGGCTGCAGGGGGTTGACAGTGGCCCTTTAATCTTCAATTTGCTTAACTGTTCACAATAACAGTAATTTAGACCAGGGGTGGAAATTTTTTTACATGCAACTCTGCACACCTTTTCAGAAAGGCCACAGAGGCTGCAACAATGTTAAGCAAGAGACATCACTATTCAAACAACACAATGAAGACCAAGGAGATCTCAAAATAAGTCAGGGATAAAGTTGTTGAGAAGTATAAGTCAAGGTTGGGTTATGAAAAAAAGTATCCCAATCTCTTTTGATTCCCCCGGAGCACCATCAAATCCATTATCATCAAATGGAAAAAACATGGTACCACAAAAAACCTGCCAAGAGAGGGCCGCCCACTAAAACTGTTAGCCCAGGCAAGGAGGACATTAATCAGAGAGGCAGAAAAGAGACCAAAGGTAACCCTGAAGGAGCTACAGAGTTCCCCGGCAGAAACTGGATTATATGTCCATATGATCACAATAAACTGTACACTTCATAGAGGTGGCAAGAGTGGGCAGAAAAAAGCCTTTACTTACACACAAAAATTATAAGGTTTTTTTTGAGTTTGAAAAAAAACATGTGGAAGACTCACCAAATGTATGGAGGAAGGTACTGTGGTCAGATGAGACCTAATTTGAATTTTTAAGCCACCAAGGTAAACACTATATCTGGTTCCAAACCAACACAGCTCATCACCCCAAGATCTCCATCCCCACAGTGAAACATGGTGGTGGCAGCATCATCCTGTGGGGGTGTTTGTTTCACAATAAAACACATGAACTGATGCAAACCCACATAAAAAACTGTGAAATTCCAAGTTGTAAGGTGGCAAAACACGAAAAATGCTGATGCTGTTGTAATACTTTCGCAAGCCACTATCATTTTGGATCACATTTATCCTATGCTCTACGCAGAGAACTGACATCAGTGTTT
Source organism: Ranitomeya imitator (assembly GCF_032444005.1). Classification (NCBI taxonomy): domain Eukaryota; kingdom Metazoa; phylum Chordata; class Amphibia; order Anura; family Dendrobatidae; genus Ranitomeya; species Ranitomeya imitator. Next base: position 357,482,217 of record NC_091285.1, on the reverse strand, counting down.
CGATCTAAGGCCATATTCACATGTTCAGTATTTTATTTTATTTATTTTTTATTTTATTTGTAAGCCAAAATCAGTAGTTGGCCCAAAATGCAGAAGTGGTGTATGTGTATCTATTATACTTTTGCCATGATTGTTCCACTCCTTGTTTTGGCTTAAAAATACTGAAGTAAAATACTGACCAAATACTGAACGTGTGAACTTGACCTAAATCTATGAATGACATGATTCAGATGAAACTCCGATGGATCCATTCACTATGATGACGCAGCAGAGCTACTCTAGACTAAGTCTGGCCTCTGTTTGGCAGCATCCAGGTTTTAAGAGGTGCACAAAACTGTGGCCGACCGCGCTTGTGTACACGTTTAAAAAGATGGACACTGACAGATCATAGGCAGCCAGATAGCTTCCAGAGTGTCCCCATCTACCTCATTGTAGGGAATCTTTCAATAAGGTTTCCATCTGAATCACATATTTCAGAAATTTACACAGAAACCCCAGTGTAAAAGCTCAATGTAGCGCACAGGGTAAATGTGCGCCGAGCCTTACTGTGATCTTTGGGAGGCAGAATGAACAAATCAACAGCAGGTGAAGAATTGGTTTTATTTATTGTTTTGCACAGTTCACTGTGCTTTATAATTGATTAGGCAACTTTATTTGGGTCGGTACAATTTGCTTTTGGCTGCCGTCACACTAGCAGTATTTGGTCAGTATTTTACATCAGTATTTGTAAGCCAAAACCAGGAGTGGGTGATAAATACAGAAGTGGTGTATATGTTTCTATTATACTTTTCCACTGATTGTTCCACTCCTGGTTTTAGCTTACAAATACTGATGTAAAATACTGACCAAATACTGCTAGTGTGACGGCAGCCTTTAGTGGGTTTTTTATGTCGTTCACCGTGTGGTAAAAGTGAGACAGCTTTATTGTTGGTGTCAGTACAGTTACAGCCATACAACATTTATATTTTTTATGTTTTGCTGCTTTTACACAATAAAAACTATTTTGTACAAATAACAATTGTTTTTGCATTTGCTATATTCTGAGAGGTATTTTTGTATATCTTTGCTGACTGAGCTGTATGAGAGCTTGTTTTTTGCGGGACAAGATGATATTTTCATCTATACAACTTTTATTTACATTTGTGTTTTTAATCCCGTTTTAGTCCAGTTTTTGTTCGGCAGTATGATGAAAAATCATTGCTTTTTGCCATGTTTTTTTTTTTATGGTAACCACTGAAGGGGTTAACTAGTATGACAGTTTTATAGATAGGGACACAGTGATTCCATGTGTATTTTTTGTTATTACTTAAGTATACATATTTATTGTTTTAATGTTTTTTGTCAATTTGTTTTTTATTTTTGTGTGATTTTTTTTGTAAATAATTTTAACCTTTTTACCCCCAAGGGTGGATTGCACGTTAATGACCAGGCCAATTTTTTCAGTTCTGACCACTGTTCCTTTATGAGGTTATAACTCTGGAATGCTTCAACGGATCCCGGTGATTCTGATATTGTTTTCTCGTGACATATTGTACTTCATGATAGTGGTAAAAGCCGGGAAGGAGCGCCGTTTTGGAATACAGACGGATGGAATGGTCTGCGGGCGTCACGTTGCGTTTGCAGAGCCCCTGATGTACCTAAACAGTAGAAACCCCCCACAAGTGGTGCCATATTGGAAACTAAACTCCCAAAGGAACTTATCTAGATGTGTTGTGAGAACTTTGAACACCCAAGTGTTTCACTAAAGTATATAACGCAGAGCCGTGAAAATAAAAGTATTTTTTTTTCCACAAAATAGATATTTTAGCCCCCAGTTTTGTATTTTCCCAAGGGTAACACGAGAAATTTGACCCCAAAAGTTGTTGTCCAATTTGTCCTGAGTACGCAGATACCCCATATGTGGGAGAAAACTACTGTTTGGGCGCACGTTGGGGCTCAGAAGAGAAGAATTGGCGTTTTGGAATGCAGACTTCGATGGAATAGTCTGCGGGCGTCACATTGCGTTTGCAGAGTCCCTGATGTACCTAAATAGTAGAAACCCCCAACAAGTGACCCAATATTGGAAACTAGACTCCCCAAGGAACTTGTCTAGATGTGTTGTGAGAACTTTGAAACCCCCAAGTGTTTCACTAAAGTTTATAACGCAGAGCCGTGAAAATAAAAAATCATTTTTTCCCCCAAACATGATTTTTTAGCCCCCAAAGATTTATTTTCCCAAGGGTAACAGGAGAAATTGGACCACAAAAGTTGTTGTCCAATTTGTCCTGAGTACGCTGATACCACATATGTGGGAGTAAACCACTGTTTGGGCGCACATCGGGGCTCGGAAGGGCAGTAGTGACGTTTTGAAATGCAGACTTTGATGGAATGGTCTGCTGGCATCACGTTGCAAAGCCCCTGATGTGCCTATACAGTGGAAACCCACCAATTCTAACCCCAACACACCCCTAACCCTAATCCTAACCACACCCCTCGCCCCAACACACCCCTAGCCCCTACACACCCCTAACACGAACACACCCCTAACCCTAATCCCAACCCTAACTACACCCCTAACCATGACACACCCCTAAACCAACCGTAAACGTAATCCAAACCCTAACCCCAACTCTAGCCCCGGCCCCCAACCCTAACGCTAACTTTAGCCCCAACCCTAACTGTAGCCCCAACCCAACCTTAACCCTAATGGGAAAATGGAAATGAATACATTTTTTTAATTTTATTATTTTTCCCTAACTAAGGCGGTGATAAAGGGGGGTTTGATTTACTATTTATAGCTGGTTTTTATAGCGGGTTTTTATGTTTGGCAGTTGTCACACACTAAAAGACGCTTTTTATTGCAAAAAAATAGTTTTTGCGTCACCACATTTTGAGAGCTATAATTTTTCCATATTTTGGTCCACAGAGCCATGTGAGGTCTTGTTTTTTTGCGGAACAAGTTGACATTTTTATTGGTACTATTTTCGGGCACCTTACATTTTTTGATCGCTTTTTATTCTGATTTTTGTTAGGCAGAATGAACAAAAACCAGCAATGCATGAATTTCTTTTGAGAGGGGCGTTTATATCGTTCCGCGTTTGGTAAAATTAATGAACAAAAACCAGCAATGCATGAATTTCTTTTGAGAGGGGCGTTAATATCGTTCCGTGTTTGGTAAAATTGATGAAGCAGTTTTACTCTTCGGTTAGTACGATTACAGCGATACCTCATTTATATTTTTTTTATGTTTTGGCGCTTTTATACAATAAAAACAATTTTATATAAAAAATAATTATTTTTGCATCGCTTTATTCTGAGGGCTATAATTTATTTTTTTTCCCGCTGACTATGCTGTATGGCAGCTCATTTTTTGCGGGACAACATGACGTTTTCAGCGGTGCCATGTTTATTTATATCCGTCTTTTTGATCGCATGTTATTCCTCTTTTTGTTCGGCGGTATGATGATAAAGCATTGTTTTTTGCCTCTTTTTTTTATTACTGTGTTCACTGAAGGGGTTAACTAGTAGGAAAGTTTTATAGGTCGGGTCGTTACGGACGCGGTGATACTAAATATATGTACTTTTATTGTTTTTTTATTTACATAAAGAAATGTATTTATTGGAACAATATTTATTTAATTTTTTTTCTTTATTTAGGATTTTAAAAAAAATATTTTTACACAGTGTAACTTTTTTTTTTTACTTTGTTACATTGTCCCAGGGCTGGACATCACTATGTAGTGTCAGATCTCTGATCTGACACTTTGCATAGCACTGTGTCATATCAGCAATCTGACAGGCAATGCAGGAGGCTTGCCAGCGCCTGCTCTCAGCAGTCCGTGACCGTTCCTGGCACATAGTGCCAGATGTCATCTGTGATAATCAGCTGACACCCGGCCGCGATCGGCCCCGCTCCCTCCGTGAGCGCGACTGATCGCATATGACATACTATCCCGTTGGTGGTCATACGGGCCCAGGCCACCTCAACGGGATAGTACATCAGATGTCAGAAAGGGGTTGAAAAAAAAAGTTTTTTTAACTTGGTCCATGTATGTGATCTCAACTTTTAACTAGATGGGTATTTCCTGAAGGAACTACAGATAGTGCTTTGTAATGGTGCCCGGGCTGCCCCTGCAAGACTTTCATACTTGGGTGCCCCTCAGGCGCTGGTTTGGTGGGCGGGGCCCCTCAGGGGATGATTTGGTGGGCGGGGCCACTCTGGGTCAGATTTGGTGGGCGGGGCCACTCTGGGTCAGATTTGGTGGGCAGAGCACCTCTGGGTCAGATTTGGTGGGCAGGGCACCTCGGTCAGATTTGGTGGGTGGGGCACCTCTGGGTCAGATTTGGTGGGCGGGGCACCTCTGGGTCAGATTTGGTGGGCGGGGCACCTCTGGGTCACATTTGGTGGGCGGGGTCACTCTGGGTCACATTTGGTGGGCGGGGTCACTCTGGGTCACATTTGGTGGGCGGGGTCACTCTGGGTCACATTTGGTGGGCGGGGTCACTCTGGGTCACATTTGGTGGGCGGGGTCACTCTGGGTCACATTTGGTGGGCGGGGTCACTCTGGGTCACATTTGGTGGGCGGGGTCACTCTGGGTCACATTTGGTGGGCGGGGTCACTCTGGGTCACATTTGGTGGGCGGGGTCACTCTGGGTCACATTTGGTGGGCGGGGTCACTCTGGGTCACATTTGGTGGGCGGGGACACTCTGGGTCACATTTGGTGGGCGGGGTCACTCTGGGTCACATTTGGTGGGCGGGGTCACTCTGGGTCACATTTGGTGGGCGGGGTCACTCTGGGTCACATTTGGTGGGCGGGGTCACTCTGGATCCGATTTGATGGGCGGGGTCACTCTGGGTCACATTTGGTGGGCGGGGTCACTCTGGGTCACATTTGGTGGGCGGGGTCACTCTGGGTCACATTTGGTGGGCGGGGTCACTCTGGGTCACATTTGGTGGGCGGGGTCACTCTGGGTCACATTTGGTGGGCGGGGTCACTCTGGGTCACATTTGGTGGGCGGTGTCACTCTGGGTCACATTTGGTGGGCGGGGTCACTCTGGGTCACATTTGGTGGGCGGGGTCACTCTGGGTCACATTTGGTGGGCGGGGTCACTCTGGGTCACATTTGGTGGGCGGGGTCACTCTGGGTCACATTTGGTGGGCGGGGTCACTCTGGGTCCGATTTGGTGGGCGGGGTCACTCTGGGTCCGATTTGATGGGCGGGGTCACTCTGGGTCACATTTGGTGGGCGGGGTCACTCTGGGTCACATTTGGTGGGCGGGGTCACTCTGGGTCACATTTGGTGGGCGGGGTCACTCTGGGTCACATTTGGTGGGCGGGGTCACTGAGTCACATTTGGTGGGCGGGGTCACTGAGTCACATTTGGTGGGCGGGGTCACTCTGGGTCCGATTTGGTGGGCGGGGTCACTCTGGGTCACATTTGGTGGGCGTGGTCACTCTGGGTCCGATTTGGTGGGCGGGGTCACTCTGGGTCACATTTGGTGGGCGGGGTCACTCTGGGTCACATTTGGTGGGCGGGGTCACTCTGGGTCCGATTTGGTGGGCGGGGTCACTCTGGGTCACATTTGGTGGGCGGGGTCACTCTGGGTCACATTTGGTGGGCGGGGTCACTCTGGGTCACATTTGGTGGGCGGGGTCACTCTGGGTCACATTTGGTGGGTGGGGTCACTCTGGGTCACATTTGGTGGGTGGGGTCACTCTGGGTCACATTTGGTGGGCGGGGTCACTCTGGGTCACATTTGATGGGCGGGGTCTCTCTGGGTCACATTTGGAGGGCGGGGTCACTCTGGGTCCGATTTGGTGGCCGGGGTCACTCTGGGTCGGATTTGGTGTGCGGGTCACTTTAAGAGCTGATATTATCTGGCAAAACTGTGTCCTGGTGGGGTCATGTAGAGTTCGTAGGCGTTGGCATAGTAACTGGGTCTGACTTCGCATATCAATGAGCTAATCAGCCAGGTGGCAGTTGGGCTGATTTCTGAGGCAATTTCCAAATAACTGCCATTATAAGCTTATGGCAAGATTTCCCTATTGAAATGCATTGAGACAACATTTTCAAACGCAAATTGCGCCAAAACTACAAATCCGATCGACACGAAAAATACTTAGCACACCTCCCAGGAACGCTGGCTTCGAAATGACACCTCACTGGAGTCTGTGCGTGCAGCGGTTCGGGCCGCATTAATTGCGGACTGAATAATAATAAGAAGAACTAGATGGGTATTTCCTGAAGGAACTACAGATAGTGCTTTGTAATGGTGCCCGGGCTGCCCCTGCAAGACTTTCACACTTTGGGTGCCCTTCAGGCGCTGGTTTGGTGGGCGGGGCCCTTCAGGGGATGATTTGGTGGGCGGGGCCACTCTGTGTCCGATTTGGTAGACGGGACCACTCTGGGTCCGATTTGGTGGGCGGGGCCACTCTGGGTCAGATTTGGTGGGCAGAGCATCTCTGGGTCAGATTTGGTGGGCGGGGCACCTCGGTCAGATTTGGTGGGCGGGGCACCTCTGGGTCACATTTGGTGGGCAGGGTCACTCTGGGTCACATTTGGTGGGCGGGGTCACTCTGGGTCACATTTGGTGGGCGGGGTCACTCTGGGTCACATTTGGTGGGCGGGGTCACTCTGGGTCACATTTGGTGGGCGGGGTCACTCTGGGTCACATTTGGTGGGCGGGGTCACTCTGGGTCACATTTGGTGGGCGGGGTCACTCTGGGTCACATTTGGTGGGCGGGGTCACTCTGGGTCACATTTGGTGGGCGGGGTCACTCTGGGTCACATTTGGTGGGCGGGGTCACTCTGGGTCACATTTGGTGGGCGGGGTCACTCTGGGTCACATTTGGTGGGCGGGGTCACTCTGAGTCACATTTGGTGGGCGAGGTCACTCTGGGTCACATTTGGTGGGCGGGGTCACTCTGGGTCCGATTTGGTGGGCGGGGTCACTCTGGGTCACATTTGGTGGGCGGGGTCACTCTGGGTCACATTTGGTGGGCGGGGTCACTCTGAGTCACATTTGGTGGGCGGGGTCACTCTGGGTCACATTTGGTGGGCGGGGTCACTCTGGGTCCGATTTGGTGGGCGGGGTCACTCTGGGTCCGATTTGGTGGGCGGGGTCACTCTGGGTCCGATTTGGTGGGCGGGGCACCTCTGGGTCCGATTTGGTGGGCGGGGCCACTCGCGGTCCCATTTGGTGGGCGGGGCCACTCGGGGTCACATTTGATGGGCGGGGTCACATTTGGTGGGCGGGGTCACTCTGGGTCACATTTGGTGGTCGGGGCCCCTCAGGGTCCGATTTGGTGGTCGGGGCCCCTCAGGGTCCGATTTGGAGGTCGGGGCCCCTCAGGGTCCGATTTGGTGGTCGGGGCCCCTCAGGGTCCGATTTGGTGGTCGGGGCCCCTCAGGGTCCGATTTGGTGGTCGGGGCCCCTCAGGGTCCGATTTGGAGGTCGGGGCCCCTCAGGGTCCGATTTGGTGGTCGGGGCCCCTCAGGGTCCGATTTGGTGGTCGGGGCCCCTCAGGGTCCGATTTGGTGGTCGGGGCCCCTCAGGGTCCGATTTGGTGGTCGGGGCCCCTCAGGGTCCGATTTGGTGGTCGGGGCCCCTCAGGGTCCGATTTGGTGGTCGGGGCCCCTCAGGGTCCGATTTGGTGGTCGGGGCCCCTCAGGGTCCGATTTGGAGGTCGGGGCCCCTCAGGGTCCGATTTGGTGGTCGGGGCCCCTCAGGGTCCGATTTGGAGGTCGGGGCACCTCAGGGTCCGATTTGGAGGTCGGGGCCCCTCGGCCTCCGATGTGGTGGTCGGGGCCCCTCGGCCTCCTATTTGGTGGGCTGGACACCTCAGGTAACAATTTGGTGGGTTGGTCACTTTAAGAGCTGATATTATCTGGCAAAACTGTGTCCTGGTGGGGTCATGTAGAGTTCGTAGGCGTTGTCATAGTAACTGGGTGTGACTGCACATATCAATGAGCTGATCAGCCAGGTGGCAGTTGGCAGTTATTTTTTAAATTGCCTCAGATATCAGCCATTATACCTTATGGCTAAATTTCCCTATTGAAATGCATTGGCAATGCATTCCAATGAGAGAAAAACAATTTTCAAACGTTAATTGCGCCAAAACTACAAATCCGATCGACACGAAAAATACTTAGCACACCTCTTGGGGACGCTGGCTTCGAAATGACACCTCACTGGAGTCTGTGCGTGTAGCGGTTCGGGCCGCATTAATTGCGGAAAAAAGCCTAATAATAATAAGAAGAACTAGATGGGTATTTCCTGAAGGAACTACAGATAGTGCTTTGTAATGGTGCCCGGGCTGCCCCTGCAAGACTTTCACACTTGGGTGCCCCTCAGGCGCTGTTTTGGTGAGCAGGGTCACTCTGGGTCAGATTTGGTGGGCGGGGTCACTCTGGGTCAGATTTGGTGGGCGGGGTCACTCTGGGTCACATTTGGTGGGCGTGGTCACTCTGGGTCACATTTGGTGGGTAAGGTCACTCTGGGTCACATTTGGTGGGTGGGGTCACTCTGGGTCACATTTGGTGGGCGGGGTCACTCTGGCTCACATTTGGTGGGCGGGGTCACTCTGGGTCACATTTGGTGGGCGGGGTCACTCTGGGTCACATTTGGTGGGCGGGGTCACTCTGGGTCAAATTTGGTGGGCGGGGTCACTCTGGGTCACATTTGGTGGGCGGGGTCACTGGGTCACATTTGGTGGGTGGGGTCACTTTGGGTCACATTTGGTGGGCGGGGTCATTCTGGGTCCGATTTGGTGGGCGGGGTCACTCTGTCCGAATTGGTGGGCGGGGTCACTCTGGATCCGATTTGGTGGGTGGGGTCACTCTGGGTCCGATTTGGTGGACGGGGTCACTCTGGGTCCGATTTGGTGGGTGGGGTCACTCTAGTCCCGATTTGGTTGGCGGGGTCACTCTGGGTCCGATTTGGTGGGCGGGGTCACTCTGAGTCCGATTTGGTGGGCGGGGTCACTCTGGGTCCGATTTGGTGGGCGGGGTCACTCTGGGTCCGATTTGGTGGGCGGGGTCACTCTGGGTCACATTTGGTGGGCGGGGTCACTCTGGGTCACATTTGGTGGGCGGGGTCACTCTGGGTCACATTTGGTGGGCGGGGTCACTCTGGGTCACATTTGGTGGGCGGGGTCACTCTGGGTCACATTTGGTGGGCGGGGTCACTCTGGGTCACAATTGGTGGGCGGGATCATTCTGGGTCCGATTTGGTGGGTGGGGTCACTCTGTGTCCGAATTGGTGGGCGGGGTCACTCTGGGTCCGATTTGGTGGGTGGGATCACTCTGGGTCCGATTTGGTGGGCGGGGTCACTCTGAGTCCGATTTGGTGGGCGGGGTCACTCTTGGTCCGATTTGGTGGGTGGGGTCACTCTGGGTCCGATTTGGTGGACGGGGTCACTCTGGGTCCGATTTGGTGGACGGGGTCACTCTAGTCCCGATTTGGTGGGTGGGGTCACTCTGGGTCACATTTGGTGGGCGGGGTCACTCTGGGTCAAATTTGGTGGGCTGGGTCTCTCTGGGTCACATTTGGTGGGCGGGGTCACTCTGGGTCACATTTGGTGGGTGGGGTCACTCTGGGTCACATTTGGTGGGTGGGGTCACTCTGGGTCACATTTGGTGGGCGGGGTCACTCTGGCTCCGATTTGGTGGGCGGGGTCATTCTGGGTCACATTTGGTGGGCGGGGTCACTCTGTGTCCGAATTGGTGGGCGGGGTCACTCTGGGTCCGATTTGGTGGGTGGGGTCACTCTGGGTCCGATTTGGTGGACGGGGTCACTCTGGGTCCGATTTGGTGGGCGGGGTCACTCTGGGTCCGATTTGGTGGGCGGGGTCACTCTAGTCCCGATTTGGTGGTCGGGGTTACTCTGGGTCTGATTTGGTGGGCGGGGTCACTCTCGGTCCGATTTGGTGGGCAGGGTCACTCTGGGTCCGATTTGGTGGGCGGGTCACTCTGGGTCCGATTTGGTGGGCGGGGCCACTCTGGGTCCGATTTGGTGGGTGGGGCCACTCTGGGTCCGATTTGGTGGGCGGGGTCACTCTGGGTCTGATTTGGTGGGCGGGTCACTCTGGGTCCGATTTGGTGGGCGGGGTCACTCTGGGTCCGATTTGGTGGGCGGGGCCACTCGGGGTCCGATTTGGTGGGCGGGGCCACTCGGGATCCGATTGGGTGGGTGGGGCCAGTCGATGCACTTACTTTTCACATACGGGATCGGGGGTGCACTTACTTTTCACACACGGGATGAGAGGGTGTCATAGTCACTTTATTCTGATGTTTGACTTTGATAAATGATCATGTCCTAAAATGGACTCCATACATTTGCATAGCTGCCATCTTTGGAAGGTCAAGTTGGGGTAATGGAAAGTTCGCCATTATTTCCTATGGGAATTTTTTTTTTTTAAATGCTATTTTTAAAAAAAAACTACATATCGGATCGACACGAAAAATACTTAGCACACCTCTCGTGGGCGCTGGCTTCGAAATGACGCCTCACTGGAGTCTGTGCGTGCAGCGGTTCGGGCCGCATTAATTGCGGAAAAAAACTGAATAAGTTTACCACGTTCGGATTACAATAATAATACTAGATGGGTATTTCCTGAAGGAACTACAGATAGTGCTTTGTAATGGTGCCCGGGCTGCCCCTGCAAGACTTTCACACTTGGGTGCCCTTCAGGCGCTGGTTTGGTGGGCGGGGCCCCTCAGGGGATGATTTGGTGGGCGGGGCCACTCTGTGTCCGATTTGGTAGACGGGACCACTCTGGGTCCGATTTGGTGGGCGGGGCCACTCTGGGTCAGATTTGGTGGGCGGGGCCACTCTGGGTCAGATTTGGTGGGCAGAGCACCTCTGGGTCAGATTTGGTGGGCAGGGCACCTCGGTCAGATTTGGTGGGTGGGGCACCTCTGGGTCAGATTTGGTGGGCGGGGCACCTCTGGGTCACATTTGGTGGGCGAGGCACCTCTGGGTCACATTTGGTGGGCGGGGTCACTCTGGGTCACATTTGGTGGGCGGGGTCACTCTGGGTCACATTTGGTGGGCGGGGTCACTCTGGGTCACATTTGGTGGGCGGGGTCACTCTGGGTCACATTTGGTGGGCGGGGTCACTCTGGGTCACATTTGGTGGGCGGGGTCACTCTGGGTCACATTTGGTGGGCGGGGTCACTCTGAGTCACATTTGGTGGGCGGAGTCACTCTGGGTCCGATTTGGTGGGCGGGGTCACTCTGGGTCACATTTGGTGGGCGGGGTCACTCTGGGTCACATTTGGTGGGCGGGGTCACTCTGGGTCACATTTGGTGGGCGGGGTCACTCTGGGTCACATTTGGTGGGCGGGGTCACTCTGGGTCACATTTGGTGGGCGGGGTCACTCTGGGTCACATTTGGTGGGCGGGGTCACTCTGAGTCACATTTGGTGGGCGGAGTCACTTTGGGTCCGATTTGGTGGGCGGGGTCACTTTGGGTCCGATTTGGTGGGAGGGGTCACTCTGGGTCCGATTTGGTGGGCGGGGTCACTCTGAGTCACATTTGGTGGGCGGAGTCACTCTGGGTCCGATTTGGTGGGCGGGGTCACTCTGGGTCACATTTGGTGGGCGGGGTCACTCTGGGTCACATTTGGTGGGCGGGGTCACTCTGGGTCACATTTGGTGGGCGGGGTCACTCTGGGTCACATTTGGTGGGCGGGGTCACTCTGGGTCACATTTGGTGGGCGGGGTCACTCTGAGTCACATTTGGTGGGCGGAGTCACTCTGGGTCCGATTTGGTGGTCGGGGCCCCTCGGCCTCCGATTTGGTGGTCGGGGCCCCTCGGGGTCCGATTTGGTGGTCGGGGCCCCTCGGCCTCCGATTTGGTGGGCGGGGCGCCTCGGCCTCCGATTTGGTGGGCGGGGCGCCTCGGCCTCCGATTTGGTGGGCGGGGCGCCTCGGCCTCCGATTTGGTGGGCGGGGCCCCTCGGGGTCCGATTTGGTGGGCGGGGTCACTCTGGGTCCGATTTGGTGGGCGGGGTCACTCTGGGTCCGATTTGGTGGGCGGGGTCACTCTGGGTCCGATTTGGTGGGCGGGGTCACTCTGGGTCCGATTTGGTGGGCGGGGTCACTCTGGGTCCGATTTGGTGGGCGGGGTCACTCTGGGTCCGTTTTGGTGGGCGGGGTCACTCTGGGTCCGATTTGGTGGGCGGGGTCACTCTGGGTCCGATTTGGTGGGCGGGGTCACTCTGGGTCCGATTTGGTGGGCGGGGTCACTCTGGGTCCGATTTGGTGGGCGGGGTCACTCTGGGTCCGATTTGGTGGGCGGGGTCACTCTGGGTCCGATTTGGTGGGCGGGGCCACTCTGGGTCAGATTTGGTGGGCGGGGTTACTCTGGGTCAGATTTGGTGGGCGGGGTTACTCTGGGTCAGATTTGGTGGGCGGGGTCACTCTGGGTCCAATTCGGGGGTCCGGGTCACTCGGGGTCCGATTCGGGGGCGGGGTCAATCAGGGTCCGATTTGGGGGGCGGGGTCACTCGGGGTCACATTTGGTGGGCGGGGTCACTCTGGGTCACATTTGGTGGGCGGGGTCACTCTGGGTCACATTTGGTGGGCGGGGTCACTCTGGGTCACATTTGGTGGGCGGGGTCACTCTGGGTCACATTTGGTGGGCGGGGTCACTCTGGGTCACATTTGGTGGGCGGGGTCACTCTGGGTCACATTTGGTGGGCGGGGTCACTCTGGGTCACATTTGAGGGGCGGGGTCACTCTGGGTCCGATTTGGTGAGCGGGGTCACTCTGGGTCCGATTTGGTGGGCGGGGTCACTCTGGGTCCGATTTGGTGGGCGGGGTCACTCTGGGTCCGATTTGGTGGGCGGGGTCACTCTGGGTCCGATTTGGTGGGCGGGGTCACTCTGGGTCCGATTTGGTGGGCGGGGCCACTCTGGGTCAGATTTGGTGGGCGGGGTTACTCTGGGTCAGATTTGGTGGGCGGGGTTACTCTGGGTCAGATTTGGTGGGCGGGGTCACTCTGGGTCCAATTTGGGGGGCGGGGCCACTCGGGGTCCGATTCGGGGGTCCGGGTCACTCGGGGTCCGAATCGGGGGCGGGGTCAATCAGGGTCCGATTTGGGGGGCGGGGTCACTCTGGGTCACATTTGGTGGGCGGGGTCACTCTGGGTCACATTTGGTGGGCGGGGTCACTCTGGGTCACATTTCGTGGGCGGGGTCACTCTGGGTCACATTTGGTGGGCGGGGTCACTCTGGGTCACATTTGGTGGGCGGGGTCACTCTGGGTCACATTTGGTGGCCGGGGTCACTCTGGGTCCAATTTGGTGGCCGGGGTCACTCTGGGTCACATTTGGTGGGCGGGGTCACTCTGGGTCACATTTGGTGAGCGGGGTCACTCTGGGTCACATTTGGTGGGCGGGGTCACTCTGGGTCACATTTGGTGGGCGGGGTCACTAGGGGTCACATTTGGTGGGCGGGGTCACTCTGGGTCACATTTGGTGGGCGGGGTCACTCTGGGTCACATTTGGTGGGCGGGGTCACTCTGGGTCACATTTGTTGGGCGGGGTCACTCTGGGTCACATTTGGTGGGCGGGGTCACTCTGGGTCACATTTGGTGGACGGGGTCACTCTGGGTCACATTTGGTGGGCGGGGTCACTCTGGGTCACATTTGGTGGGCGAGGTCACTCTGGGTCACATTTGGTGGGCGGGGTCACTGTGGGTCACATTTGGTGGGCGGAGTCATTCTGGGTCACATTTGGTGGGCGGGGTCACTCAGGGTCCGATTTGGTGGTCGGGGCCCCTCAGGGTCCGATTTGGTGGTCGGGGCCCCTCAGGGTCCGATTTGGTGGTCGGGGCCCCTCAGGGTCCGATTTGGTGGTCGGGGCCCCTCAGGGTCCGATTTGGTGGTCGGGGCCCCTCAGGGTCCGATTTGGTGGTCGGGGCCCCTCAGGGTCCGATTTGGTGGTCGGGGCCCCTCAGGGTCCGATTTGGAGGTCGGGGCCCCTCAGGGCCCGATTTGGTGGTCGGGGCCCCTCAGGGTCCGATTTGGAAGTCGGGGCACCTCAGGGTCCGATTTGGTGGTCGGGGCCCCTCAGGGTCCGATTTGGAGGTCGGGGCCCCTCAGGGTCCGATTTGGAGGTCGGGGCCCCTCAGGGTCCGATTTGGAGGTCGGGGCCGCTCAGGGTCCGATTTGGAGGTCGGGGCCCCTCAGGGTCCGATTTGGTGGTCGGGGCCCCTCAGGGTCCGATTTGGTGGTCGGGGCCCCTCAGAGTCCGATTTGGTGGTCGGGGCCCCTCAGGGTCCGATTTGGTAGTCGGGGCCCCTCAGGGTCCGATTTGGTGGTCGGGGCCCCTCAGGGTCCGATTTGGTGGTCGGGGCCCCTCAGGGTCCGATTTGGTGGTCGGGGCCCCTCAGGGTCCGATTTGGTGGTCGGGGCCCCTCAGGGTCCGATTTGGTGGTCGGGGCCCCTCAGGGTCCACTTTGGTGGTCGGGGCCCCTCAGGGTCCGATTTGGTGGTCGGGGCCCCTCAGGGTCCGATTTGGAGGCCGGGGCCCCTCGGCCTCCGATTTGGAGGCCGGGGCCCCTCGGCCTCCGATTTGGAGGCCGGGGCCCCTCGGCCTCCGATTTGGAGGCCGGGGCCCCTCGGCCTCCGATTTGGAGGCCGGGGCCCCTCGGCCTCCGATTTGGAGGCCGGGGCCCCTCGGCCTCCGATTTGGAGGCCTGGGCGCCTCGGCCTCCGATTTGGAGGCCGGGGCCCCTCGGCCTCCGATTTGGAGGCCGGGGCCCCTCGGCCTCCGATTTGGAGGCCGGGGCCCCTCGGCCTCCGATTTGGAGGCCGGGGCCCCTCGGCCTCCGATTTGGAGGCCGGGGCCCCTCGGCCTCCGATTTGGAGGCCGGGGCCCCTCGGCCTCCGATTTGGAGGCCGGGGCCCCTCGGCCTCCGATTTGGAGGCCGGGGCCCCTCGGCCTCCGATTTGGAGGCCGGGGCGCCTCGGCCTCCGATTTGGAGGCCGGGGCCCCTCGGCCTCCGATTTGGAGGCCGGGGCCCCTCGGCCTCCGATTTGGAGGCCGGGGCCCCTCGGCCTCCGAATTGGAGGCCGGGGCCCCTCGGCCTCCGATTTGGAGGCCGGGGCCCCTCGGCCTCCGATTTGGAGGCCGGGGCCCCTCGGCCTCCGATTTGGAGGTCGGGGCCCCTCGGCCTCCGATTTGGAGGTCGGGGCCCCTCGGCCTCCGATTTGGAGGCCGGGGCCCCTCGGCCTCCGATTTGGAGGCCGGGGCCCCTCGGCCTCCGATTTGGAGGCCGGGGCCCCTCGGCCTCCGATTTGGAGGCCGGGGGGCCTCGGCCTCCGAATTGGAGGCCGGGGCCCCTCGGCCTCCGATTTGGAGGCCGGGGCGCCTCGGCCTCCGATTTGGAGGCCGGGGCCCCTCGGCCTCCGATTTGGAGGCCGGGGCCCCTCGGCCTCCGATTTGGAGGTCGGGGCCCCTCGGCCTCCGATTTGGAGGCCGGGGCCCCTCGGCCTCCGATTTGGAGGCCGGGGCCCCTCGGCCTCCGATTTGGAGGCCGGGGCCCCTCGGCCTCCGATTTGGAGGCCGGGGCCCCTCGGCCTCCGATTTGGAGGTCGGGGCCCCTCGGCCTCCGATTTGGAGGCCGGGGCCCCTCGGCCTCCGATATGGAGGTCGGGGCCCCTCGGCCTTCGATTTGGAGGTCGGGGCCCCTCGGCCTCCGATATGGAGGCCGGGGCCCCTCGGCCTCCGATTTGGAAGTCGGGGCCCCTCGGCCTCCGATATGGAGGTCGGGGCCCCTCGGCCTCCGATTTGGAGGTCGGGGCCCCTCGGCCTCCGATATGGAGGTCGGGGCCCCTCGGCCTCCGATTTGGAGGTCGGGGCCCCTCGGCCTCCGATGTGGTGGTCGGGGCCCCTCGGCCTCCGATGTGGTGGTCTGGGCCCCTCGGCCTCCTATTTGGTGGGCTGGACACCTCAGGTAACAATTTGGTGGGTTGGTCACTTTAAGAGCTGATATTATCTGGCAAAACTGTGTCCTGGTGGGGTCATGTAGAGTTCGTAGGCGTTGTCATAGTAACTGGGTGTGACTGCACATATCAATGAGCTGATCAGCCAGGTGGCAGTTGGCAGTTATTTTTTAAATTGCCTCAGTAATCAGCCATTATAGCTTATGGCTAAATTTCCCTATTGAAATGCATTGGCAATGCATTCCAATGAGAGAAAAACAATTTTCAAACGTTAATTGCGCCAAAACTACAAATCCGATCGACACGAAAAATACTTAGCACACCTCTTGGGGACGCTGGCTTCGAAATGACACCTCACTGGAGTCTGTGCGTGTAGCGGTTCGGGCCGCATTAATTGCGGAAAAAAGCCTAATAATAATAAGAAGAATAAGAATAAGAAGTTGTCTACGGTGGAATAACAATACAGTGCTTTTTACAAAGCACTATAACTAGATGGGTATTTCCTGAAGGAACTACAGATAGTGCTTTGGAATGGTGCCCGGGCTGCCCCTGCAAGACTCACACTTGGGTGTCCCTCAGGCGCTGGTTTTGTGGGTGGAGCCCCTCAGGGTCCGGTTTTGTGGGCGGGGCCACTCTGGGTCCGATTTGGTGGGCGGGGCCACTCTGGGTCCGATTTGGTGGGCGGGGCCACTCTGGGTCCGATTTGGTGGGCGGGGCCACTCTGGGTCCGATTTGGTGGGCGGGGCCACTCTGGGTCCGATTTGGTGGGCGGGGCCACTCTGGGTCCGATTTGGTGGGCGGGGCCACTCTGGGTCCGATTTGGTGGGCGGGGCCACTCTGGGTCCGATTTGGTGGGCGGGGCCACTCTGGGTCCGATTTGGTGGGCGGGGCCACTCTGGGTCCGATTTGGTGGGCGGGGCCACTCTGGGTCCGATTTGGTGGGCGGGGCCCCTCAGGGTCCGATTTGGTGGTCGGGGCCCCTCAGGGTCCGATTTGGGGGTCGGGGCCCCTCAGGGTCCGATTTGGGGGTCGGGGACCCTCAGGGTCCGATTTGGGGGTCGGGGACCCTCAGGGTCCGATTTGGGGGTCGGGGCCCCTCAGGGTCCGATTTGGTGGTCGGGGCCCCTCAGGGTCCGATTTGGTGGTCGGGGCCCCTCAGGGTCCGATTTGGTGGACGGGGCCCCTCAGGGTCCGATTTGGTGGTCGGGGCCCCTCAGGGTCCGATTTGGTGGTCGGGGCCCCTCAGGGTCCGATTTGGTGGTCGGGGCCCCTCAGGGTCCGATTTGGTGGTCGGGGCCCCTCAGGGTCCGATTTGGTGATCGGGGCCCCTCAGGGTCCGATTTGGTGGTCGGGGCCCCTCAGGGTCCGATTTGGTGGTCGGGGCCCCTCAGGGTCCGATTTGGAGGTCGGGGCCCCTCAGGGTCCGATTTGGAGGTCGGGGCCCCTCAGGGTCCGATTTGGTGGTCGGGGCCCCTCAGGGTCCGATTTGGTGGTCGGGGCCCCTCAGGGTCCGATTTGGTGGTCGGGGCCCCTCAGGGTCCGATTTGGTGGTCGGGGCCCCTCAGGGTCCGATTTGGTGGTCGGGGCCCCTCAGGGTCCGATTTGGTGGTCGGGGCCCCTCAGGGTCCGATTTGGTGGTCGGGGCCCCTCAGGGTCCGATTTGGTGGTCGGGGCCCCTCAGGGTCCGATTTGGTGGTCGGGGCCCCTCAGGGTCCGATTTGGTGGTCGGGGCCCCTCAGGGTCCGATTTGGTGGTCGGGGCCCCTCAGGGTCCGATTTGGTGGTCGGGGCCCCTCAGGGTCCGATTTGGTGGTCGGGGCCCCTCAGGGTCCGATTTGGTGGTCGGGGCCCATCAGGGTCCGATTTGGTGGTCGGGGCCCCTCAGGGTCCGATTTGGTGGTCGGGGCCCCTCAGGGTCCGATTTGGTGGTCGGGGCCCCTCAGGGTCCGATTTGGTGGTCGGGGCCCATCAGGGTCCGATTTGGTGGTCGGGGCCCCTCAGGGTCCGATTTGGTGGTCGGGGCCCCTCAGGGTCCGATTTGGTGGTCGGGGCCCCTCAGGGTCCGATTTGGTGGTCGGGGCCCCTCAGGGTCCGATTTGGTGGTCGGGGCCCCTCAGGGTCCGATTTGGTGGTCGGGGCCCCTCGGCCTCCGATTTGGTGGTCGGGGCCCCTCAGGGTCCGATTTGGTGGTCGGGGCCCCTCGGCCTCCGATTTGGTGGTCGGGGCCCCTCGGCCTCCGATTTGGTGGGCTGGACACCTCAGGTAACAATTTAACAATTTGGTGGGTTGGTCACTTTAAGAGCTGATATTATCTGGCAAAACTGTGTCCTGGTGGGGTCATGTAGAGTTCGTAGGCGTTGCCATAGTAACTGGGTGTGACTGCACACAGCACTGAGCTAATCAGCCAGGTGGCAGTTGGCAGTTAGTTTGAAATTGCCTCAGAAAACAGCCATTTTACCTTATGGGAAAATTTACCCATTGAGAAATTGCATTCCAATCAGGGGAAAAACGCAAATTGCGCCAAAGCTACAAATCCGATCGACACGAAAAATACTTAGCACACCTCTTGGGGACGCTGGCTTCGAAATGACACCTCACTGGAGTCTGTGCGTGCAGCGGTTCGGGCCGCATTAATCGCGGACTGAATAATAATAATAATAATAATAATAAGTTGTCTACGGGGGAATAACAATATAGTGCTTTTTACAAAAGCACTATAACTAGATGGGTATTTCCTGAAGGAACTACAGATAGTGCTTTGTAATGGTGCCCAGGCTGCCCCTGCAAGACTTTCACACTTGGGTGCCCCTCAGGCGCTGGTTTGGTGGGCGGGGCCCCTCAGGGGATGATTTGGTGGGCGGGGCCACTCTGTCCGATTTGGTGGACGGGACCACTCTGGGTCCGATTTGGTGGGGGGGCCACTCTGGGTCAGATTTGGTGGGCGGGGCCACTCTGGGTCAGATTTGGTGGGCAGAGCACCTCTGGGTCAGATTTGGTGGGCGGGCACCTCTGGGTCAGATTTGGTGGGCGGGGAACCTGGGTCAGATTTGGTGGGTGGGGCACCTCTGGGTCAGATTTGGTGGGCGGGGCACCTCTGGGTTATATTTAGTGGGCGGGGAACCTCTGGGTCAGTTTTTATGGGCGGGGCACCTCTGGGTCAGATTTGGTGGGCGGGGCACCTCTGGGTCAGATTTGGTGGGCGGGGCACCTCTGGGTCAGATTTGGTGGGCGGGGCACCTCTGGGTCAGATTTGGTGGGCGGGGCACCTCTGGGTTATATTTAGTGGGCGGGGAACCTCTGGGTCAGTTTTTATGGGCGGGGCACCTCTGGGTCAGATTTGGTGGGCGGGGCACCTCTGGGTCAGATTTGGTGGGCAGAGCACCTCTGGGTCAGATTTGGTGGGCGGGGCACCTCGGTCAGATTTGGTGGGCGGGGGGCACCTCTGGGTCAGATTTGTTGGGCGGGGCACCTCTGGGTCAGATTTAGTGGGCGGGGAACCTCTGGGTCAGATTTTATGGGCGGGGCACCTCTGGGTCAGATTTGGTGGGCGGGGCACCTCTGGGTCAGATTTGGTGGGCGGGGCACCTCTGGGTCAGATTTGGTGGGCGGGGCACCTCTGGGTCAGATTTGGTGGGCGGGGCACCTCTGGGTCAGATTTGGTGGGCGGGGCACCTCTGGGTCAGATTTGGTGGGCGGGGCACCTCTGGGTCAGATTTGGTGGGCGGGGCACCTCTGGGTCAGATTTGGTGGGCGGGGCACCTCTGGGTCAGATTTGGTGGGCGGGGCACCTCTGGGTCAGATTTGGTGGGCGGGGCCACTCTGGGTCAGATTTGGTGGGCGGGGCCACTCTGGGTCAGATTTGGTGGGCGGGGTCACTCTGGGTCAGATTTGGTGGGCGGGGTCACTCTGGGTCAGATTTGGTGGGCGGGGTCACTCTGGGTCAGATTTGGTGGGCGGGGTCACTCTGGGTCAGATTTGGTGGGCGGGGTCACTCGTGGTCAGGTTTGGGGGCGGGGTCACTCGGGGTCCGATTTGGGGGGTGGGGTCACTCGGGATCCAATTTGGGGGGCGGGGTCACTCGGGGTCCGATTTGGGGGACGGAGTCACTTGGGGTCCGATAAGGGGGGCGGGGCCACTCGGTGCACTTTTCACACACGGGATCGGGGTGCACTTACTTTTCACACACAGGATAAGAGAGTGTCATAGTCACTTTATTCTGATATTTGATTTGATAAATTATCATGTTCTAAAATGGACACCGCACATTTGCATAGCTGCCATGTTTGGAATGTCAAGTTGTGGGTAATGGAAAGTTCGCCATTATTTCCTATGGGAAATTTTTTTTTTTAAATGCAATTTTTAAAAAAACTACAAATCGGATCAACACGAAAAATACTTAGCACACCTCTCGTGGACGCTGGCTTCGAAATGACACCTCACTGGAGTCTGTGCGTGCAGCGGTTCGGGCCGCATTAATTGCGGAAAAAACTGAATAAGTTTACCACGTTCGGATTACAATAATAATACTAGATGGGTATTTCCTGAAGGAACTACAGATAGTGCTTTGTAATGGTGCCCGGGCTGCCCCTGCAAGACTTTCACACTTGGGTGCCCCTCAGGCGCTGGTTTGGTGGGCGGGGCCCCTCAGGGGATGATTTGGTGGGCGGGGCCACTCTGTGTCCGATTTGGTAGACGGGACCACTCTGGGTCCGATTTGGTGGGCGGGGCCACTCTGGGTCAGATTTGGTGGGCGGGGCCACTCTGGGTCACATTTGGTGGGCGGGGCACCTCTGGGTCACATTTGGTGGGCGGGGCACCTCTGGGTCACACTTGGTGGGTGGGGTCACTCTGGGTCACATTTGGTGGGCGGGGTCACTCTGGGTCACATTTGGTGGGCGGGGTCACTCTGGGTCACATTTGGTGGGCGGGGTCACTCTGGGTCACATTTGGTGGGCGGGGTCACTCTGGGTCCGATTTGGTGGGCGAGGTCACTCTGGGTCACATTAGGTGGGCGGGGTCACTCTGGGTCACATTTGGTGGGCGGGGTCACTCTGGGTCACATTTGGTGGGCGGGGTCACTCTGGGTCACATTTGGTGGGCGGGGTCACTCTGGGTCACATTTGGTGGGCGGGGTCACTCTGGGTCACATTTGGTGGGCAGGGTCACTCTGGGTCACATTTGGTGGGCGGGGTCACTCTGGGTCACATTTGGTGGGCGGGGCACCTCTGGGTCCGATTTGGCGGGCGGGGTTACTCGCGGTCCGATTTGGTGGGCGGAGTCACATTTGGTGGGCGGGGTCACATTTGGTGGGCGGGGTCACATTTGGTGGGCGGGGTCACTCTGGGTCACATTTGGTGGGCGGGGTCACTCTGGGTCACATTTGGTGGGCGGGGTCACTCTGGGTCACATTTGGTGGGCGGGGTCACTCTGGGTCACATTTGGTGGGCGGGGTCACTCTGGGTCACATTTGGTGGGCGGGGTCACTCTGGGTCACATTTGGTGGGCGGGGTCACTCTGGGTCACATTTGGTGGGCGGGGTCACTCTGGGTCACATTTGGTGGGCGGGGTCACTCTGGGTCACATTTGGTGGGCGGGGTCACTCTGGGTCACATTTGGTGGGCGGGGTCACTCGGGGTCCGATTTGGCGGGCGGGGCCACTCGGGGTCCGATTTGGTGGGCGGGGCCACTCGGGTCCGATTTGGTGGGCTGCGCACCTCAGGTGCCAATTTGGTGCGCGGGTCACTTTAAGAGCTGATATTATCTGGCAAAACTGTGTCCTGGTGGGGTCATGTAGAGTTCGTAGGCGTCGGCATAGTAACTGGGTCTGACTGCACATCGCAATGAGCTAATCAGCCAGGTGGCAGTTGGCAGTTATTTTGAAATTGCCTCAGAAATCAGCCATTATCCCTTATTGTTGGAACAATTTCCCATTGAAATGCATTGAGACGAAATTTTCAAACGCCAATTGCGCCAAAACTACAAATCCGATCGACACGAAAAATACTTAGCACACCTGCCAGGAACGCTGGCTTCGAAATGACACCTCACTGGAGTCTGTGCGTGCAGCGGTTCGGGCCGCATTAATTGCGGACTGAATAATAATAAGAAGAATAAGTTGACTACGGTGGAATAACAATATAGTGCTTTGTCCCAAAGCACTATAACTAGATGGGTATTTCCTGAAGGAACTACAGATAGTGCTTTGTAATGGTGCCCGGGCTGCCCCTGCAAGACTTTCACACTTGGGTGCCCTTCAGGCGCTAGTTTGGTGGGCGGGGCCCCTCAGGGGATGATTTGGTGGGCGGGGCCACTCTGTGTCCGATTTGGTAGACGGGACCACTCTGGGTCCGATTTGGTGGGCGGGGCCACTCTGGGTCAGATTTGGTGGGCGGGGCCACTCTGGGTCAGATTTGGTGGGCAGAGCACCTCTGGGTCAGATTTGGTGGGCAGGGCACCTCGGTCAGATTTGGTGGGCGGGGTCACTCTGGGTCACATTTGGTGGGCGGGGTCACTCTGAGTCACATTTGGTGGGCGGGGTCACTCTGGGTCACATTTGGTGGGCGGGGTCACTCTGGGTCCGATTTGGTGGGCGGGGTCACTCTGGGTCCGATTTGGTGGGTGGGGCCACTCTGGGTCAGATTTGGTGGGCAGAGCACCTCTGGGTCAGATTTGGTGGGCGGGGCACCTCGGTCAGATTTGGTGGGTGGGGCACCTCTGGGTCAGATTTGGTGGGCGGGGCACCTCTGGGTCACATTTGGTGGGCGGGGTCACTCTGGGTCACATTTGGTGGGCGGGGTCACTCTGGGTCACATTTGGTGGGCGGGGTCACTCTGGGTCACATTTGGTGGGCGGGGTCACTCTGGGTCACATTTGGTGGGCGGGGTCACTCTGGGTCACATTTGGTGAGCGGGGTCACTCTGGGTCACATTTGGTGGGCGGGGTCACTCTGGGTCACATTTGGTGGGCGGGGTCACTCTGGGTCACATTTGGTGGGCGGGGTCACTCTGGGTCACATTTGGTGGGCGGGGTCACTCTGGGTCACATTTGGTGGGCGGGGTCACTCTGGGTCACATTTGGTGGGCGGGGTCACTCTGGGTCCGATTTGGTGGGCGGGGTCACTCTGGGTCCGATTTGGTGGGCGGGGTTACTCCGGGTCCGATTTGGTGGGCGGGGCACCTCTGGGTCCGATTTGGTGGGCGGGGCCACTCGGGGTCACATTTGGTGGGCGGGGTCACATTTGGTGGGCGGGGTCACTCTGGGTCACATTTGGTGGGCGGGGTCACTCTGGGTCACATTTGGTGGGCGGGGTCACTCTGGGTCACATTTGGTGGGCGGGGTCATTTTGGGTCACATTTGGTGGGCGGGGTCACTCTGGGTCACATTTGGTGGGCGGGGTCACTCTGGGTCACATTTGGTGGGCGGGGTCACTCTGGGTCACATTTGGTGGGCAGGGTCACTGGGTCACATTTGGTGGGCGGGGTCACTCTGGGTCACATTTGGTGGGCGGGGTCACTCTGGGTCACATTTGGTGGGCGGGGTCACTCTGGGTCACATTTGGTGGGCGGGGTCACTCTGGGTCACATTTGGTGGGCGGGGTCACTCTGGGTCACATTTGGTGGGCGGGGTCACTCTGGGTCTCATTTGGTGGGCGGGGTCACTCTGGGTCAC
The DNA here is from genome assembly GCF_032444005.1 of Ranitomeya imitator. Taxonomy (NCBI): domain Eukaryota; kingdom Metazoa; phylum Chordata; class Amphibia; order Anura; family Dendrobatidae; genus Ranitomeya; species Ranitomeya imitator. The sequence continues at coordinate 357,458,613 of NC_091285.1, read as the reverse complement.
ATTTGGTGGGCGGGGTCACTCTGGGTCCGATTTGGTGGGCGGGGTCACTCTGGGTCCGATTTGGCGGGCGAGGCCACTCGGGGTCCGATTTGGTGGGCGGGGCCACTCGGGTCCGATTTGGTGGGCTGCGCACCTCAGGTGCCAATTTGGTGCGCGGGTCACTTTAAGAGCTGATATTATCTGGCAAAACTGTGTCCTGGTGGGGTCATGTAGAGTTCGTACGCGTTGGCATAGTAACTGGATCTGACTTCGCATATCAATGACCTAATCAGCCAGGTGGCAGTTGGCAGTTATTTTTTAAATTGCCTCAGATATCAGCCATTATACCTTATGTCAAAATTTCTCTATTGAAATGCATAGCGGCAATGCTTTCCAATGAGGGGGAATCAATTTTTAAACGCACATTGCGCCAAAACTACAAATCCGATCGACACGAAAAATACTTAGCACACCTCTCATGGACGCTGGCTTCGAAATGACGCCTCACTGGAGTCTGTGCGTGCAGCGGTTCAGGCCACATTAATTGCGGAAAAAAACTGAATAAGTTTATCATGTTCGGATTACAATAATAATACTAGAAGGGTATTTCCTGAAGGAACTACAGATAGTGCTTTGGAATGGTGCCCGGGCTGCCCCTGCGAGACTTTCACACTTGGGTGCCCCTCAGGTGCTGATTTGGTGGGCGGGGCCACTCTGGGTCCGATTTGGTGGGCGGGGTCACTCTGGGTCCGATTTGGTGGGCGGGGCCCCTCAGGGTCCGATTTGGTGGGCGGGGTCACTCTGGGTCCAATTTGGTGGGCGGGGTCACTCTGGGTCCGATTTGGTAGGCGGGGTCACTCTGGGTCCGATTTGGTGAGCGGGGTCACTCTGGGTCACATTTGGTGGGCGGGGTCACTCTGGGTCACATTTGGTGGGCGGGGTCACTCTGGGTCCCATTTGGTGGGCGGGGTCACTCTGGGTCCCATTTGGTGGGCGGGGTCACTCTGGGTCCCATTTGGTGGGCGGGGTCACTCTGGGTCCCATTTGGTGGGCGGGGTCACTCTGGGTCCCATTTGGTGGGCGGGGTCACTCTGGGTCCCATTTGGTGGGCGGGGTCACTCTGGGTCCCATTTGGTGGGCGGGGTCACTCTGGGTCCCATTTGGTGGGCGGGGTCACTCTGGGTCCCATTTGGTGGGCGGGGTCACTCTGGGTCCCATTTGGTGGGCGGGGTCACTATGGGGCCCATTTGGTGGGCGGGGTCACTCTGGGTCCCATTTGGTGGGCGGGGTCACTCTGGGTCCCATTTGGTGGGCGGGGTCACTCTGGGTCCCATTTGGTGGGCGGGGTCACTCTGGGTCACATTTGGTGGGCGGGGTCACTCTGGGTCACATTTGGTGGGCGGGGTCACTCTGGGTCCCATTTGGTGGGCGGGGTCACTCTGGATCCCATTTGGTGGGCGGGGTCACTCTGGGTCCCATTTGGTGGGCGGGGTCACTCTGGGTCACATTTGGTGGGCGGGGTCACTCTGGGTCACATTTGGTGGGCGGGGTCACTCTGGGTCACATTTGGTGGGCGGGGTCACTCTGGGTCACATTTGGTGGGCGGGGTCACATTTGGTGGGCGGGGTCACTCTGGGTCACATTTGGTGGGCGGGGTCACTCTGGGTCACATTTGGTGGGCGGGGTCACTCGGTCACATTTGGTGGGCATGGCACCTCTGGGTCCGATTTGGTGGGCGGGGTCACTCTGGGTCCGATTTGGTGGGCGGGGCCCCTCAGGGTCCGATCTGGTGGGCGGGGTCACTCTGGGTCGATTTGGTGGGCGGGGTCACTCTGGGTCCGATTTGGTGGGCGGGGCCCCTCAGGGTCCGATTTGGTGGGCGGGGTCACTCTGGGTCTGATTTGGTAGGCGGGGTCACTCTGGGTCCGATTTGGTGAGCGGGGTCACTCTGGGTCACATTTGGTGGGCGGGGTCACTCTGGGTCACATTTGGTGGGCGGGGTCACTCTGGGTCACATTTGGTGGGCGTGGTCACTCTGGGTCACATTTGGTGGGCGGGGTCACTCTGGGTCACATTTGGTGGGCAGGGTCACTCTGGGTCACATTTGGTGGGCGGGGTCACTCTGGGTCACATTTGGTGGGCGGGGTCACTGGGTCACATTTGGTGGGCGGGGTCACTCTGGGTCACATTTGGTGGGTGGGGTCACTCTGGGTCACATTTGGTGGGCGGTGTCACTCTGGGTCACATTTGGTGGGCGGGGTCACTCTGGGTCACATTTGGTGGACGGGGTCACTCTGGGTCACATTTGGTGGGCGGGGTCACATTTGGTGGGCGGGGTCACTCTGGGTCACATTTGGTGGGCGGGGTCACTCTGGGTCACATTTGGTGGGCGGGGTCACTCTGGGTCACATTTGGTGGGCGGGGTCACTCTGGGTCACATTTGGAGGGCGGGGTCACTCTGGGTCCGATTTGGTGGCCGGGGTCACTCTGGGTCCGATTTGGTGGCCGGGGTCACTCTGGGTCACATTTGGTGGGCGGGGTCACTCTGGGTCACATTTGGTGGGCGGGGTCACTCTGGGTCACATTTGGTGGGCGGGGTCACTCTGGGTCCGATTTGGTGGGCGGGGTCACTCTGGGTCACATTTGGTGGGCGGGGTCACTCTGGGTCACATTTGGTGGGTGGGGTCACTCTGGGTCACATTTGGTGGGCGGGGTCACTCTGGGTCACATTTGGTGGGCGGGGTCACTCTGGGTCACATTTGGTGGGCGGGGTCACTCTGGGTCACATTTGGTGGGCGGGGTCACTCTGGGTCACATTTGGTGGGCGGGGTCACTCTGGGTCACATTTGGTGGGCGGAGTTACTCTGGGTCACATTTGGTGGGCGGGGTCACTCTGGGTCACATTTGGTGGGCGGGGTCACTATGGGTCACATTTGGTGGGCGGGGTCACTCTGGGTCACATTTGGTGGGCGGGGTCACTCTGGGTCACATTTGGTGGGCGGGGTCACTCTGGGTCACATTTGGTGGGCGGGGTCACTCTGGGTCACATTTGGTGGGCGGAGTCACTCTGGGTCACATTTGGAGGGCGGGGTCACTCTGGGTCCGATTTGGTGGCCGGGGTCACTCTGGGTCCGATTTGGTGGCCGGGGTCACTCTGGGTCCGATTTGGTGGCCGGGGTCACTCTGGGTCCGATTTGGTGGCCGGGGTCACTCTGGGTCACATTTGGTGGGCGGGGTCACTCTGGGTCACATTTGGTGGGCGGGGTCACTGGGTCACATTTGGTGGGCGGGGTCACTCTGGGTCACATTTGGTGGGCGGGGTCACTCTGGGTCACATTTGGTGGGCGGGGTCACTCTGGGTCACATTTGGTGGGCGGGGTCACTCTGGGTCACATTTGGTGGGCGGGGTCACTCTGGGTCCGATTTGGTGGGCGGGGTCACTCTGGGTCACATTTGGAGGGCGGGGTCACTCTGGGTCCGATTTGGTGGCCGGGGTCAGTCTGGGTCCGATTTGGTGGCCGGGGTCACTCTGGGTCACATTTGGTGGGCGGGGTCACTCTGGGTCACATTTGGTGGGCGGGGTCACTCTGGGTCCGATTTGGTGGGCGGGGTCACTCTGGGTCACATTTGGTGGGCGGGGTCACTCTGGGTCACATTTGGTGGGCGGGGTCTCTCTGGGTCACATTTGGTGGGCGGGGTCACTCTGGGTCACATTTGGTGGGCGGGGTCACTCTAAGTCACATTGGGTGGGCGGAGTCACTCTGGGTCCGATTTGGTGGGCGGGGGTCACTCTGGGTCCGATTTGGTGGGCGGGGTCACTCTGGGTCACATTTGGTGGGCGGGGTCACTCTGAGTCACATTTGGTGGGCGGGGTCACTCTGGGTCACATTTGGTGGGCGGGGTCACTCTGGGTCCGATTTGGTGGGCGGGGTCACTCTGGGTCCGATTTGGTGGGCGGGGGTCACTCTGGGTCACATTTGGTGGGCGGGGTCACTCTGGGTCACATTTGGTGGGCGGGGTCACTCTGGGTCACATTTGGTGGGCGGGGTCACTCTGGGTCACACTTGGTGGGCGGGGTCACTCTGGGTCACATTTGGAGGGCGGGGTCACTCTGGGTCCGATTTGGTGGCCGGGGTCACTCTGGGTCCGATTTGGTGGCCGGGGTCACTCTGGGTCCGATTTGGTGGGCGGGGTCACTCTGGGTCACATTTGGTGGGCGGGGTCACTCTGGGTCACATTTGGTGGGCGGGGTCACTCTGGGTCACATTTGGTGAGCGGGGTCACTCTGGGTCACATTTGGTGGGCGGGGTCACTCTGGGTCCCATTTGGTGGGCGGGGTCACTCTGGGTCACATTTGGTGAGCGGGGTCACTCTGGGTCACATTTGGTGGGCGGGGTCACTCTGGGTCACATTTGGTGGGTGGGGTCACTCTGGGTCACATTTGGTGGGCGGGGTCACTCTGGGTCACATTTGGTGAGCGGGGTCACTCTGGGTCACATTTGGTGGGCGGGGTCACTCTGGGTCACATTTGGTGGGCGGGGTCACTCTGGGTCACATTTGGTGGGCGGGGTCACTCTGGGTCACATTTGGTGGGCGGGGTCACTCTGGGTCACATTTGGTGGGCGGGGTCACTCTGTGTCCAATTTGGTGGGCGGGGCACCTCAGGGTCACATTTGGTGTGCGGATCACTTTAAGAGCTGATATTATCTGGCAAAACTGTGTCCTGGTAGGGTCATGTAGAGTTCGTAGGCGTTGTCATAGTAACTGGGTCTGACTGCACATAGCAATGAGCTGATCAGCCAGGTGGCAGTTGGCAGTTATTTTGAAATTGCCTCAGAAATCAGCCATTTCCCCATTGAAATGCATTGAGACAAAATTTTCAAACGCCAATTGCGCCAAAACTACAAATCCGATCGACACGAAAAATACTTAGCACACCTGCCAGGAACGCAATCTTCGAAATGACACCTCACTGGAGTCTGTGCGTGCAGCGGTTCGGGCCGCATTAATTGCGGACTGAATAATAATAATAATAATAAGTTGTCTACGGTGGAATAACAATATAGTGCTTTTTACAAAAGCACTATAACTAGATGGGTATTTCCTGAAGGAACTACAGATAGTGCTTTGGAATGGTGCCCGGGCTGCCCCTGCAAGACTTTCACAATTGGGTGCCCCTCAGGTGCTGATTTGGTGGGCGGGGCCACTCTGGGTCCGATTTGGTGGGCGGGGCCACTCTGGGTCCGATTTGGTGGGCGGGGTCACTCTGGGTCGATTTGGTGGGCGGGGTCACTCTGGGTCCGATTTGGTGGGCGGTGTCACTCTGGATCCGATTTGGTGGGCGGGGCCCCTCAGGGTCCAATTTGGTGGGCGGGGTCACTCTGGGTCCGATTTGGTGGGCGGGGCCCCTCTGGGTCCGATTTGGTGGGCGGGGTCACTCTGGGTCCGATTTGGTGGGCGGGGTCACTCTGGGTCCGATTTGGTAGGCGGGGTCACTCTGGGTCCGATTTGGTGAGCGGGGTCACTCTGGGTCACATTTGGTGGGCGGGGTCACTCTGGGTCACATTTGGTGGGCGGGGTCACTCTGGGTCACATTTGGTGGGCGGGGTCACTCTGGGTCACATTTGGTGGGCGGGGTCACTCTGGGTCACTTGGTGGGCGGGGTCACTCTGGGTCACATTTGGTGGGCGGGGTCACTCTGGGTCACATTTGGTGGTCGGGGTCACTCTGGGTCACATTTGGTGGCCGGGGTCACTCTGGGTCACATTTGGTGGGCGGGGTCACTCTGGGTCACATTTGGTGGGCGGGGTCACTCTGGGTCACATTTGGTGGGCGGGGTCACTCTGGGTCACATTTGGTGGTCGGGGTCACTCTGGGTCACATTTGGTGGTCGGGGTCACTCTGGGTCACATTTGGTGGTCGGGGTCACTCTGGGTCACATTTGGTGGGCGGGGTCACTCTGGGTCACATTTGGTGGGCGGGGTCACTCTGGGTCCGATATGGTGGGCGGGGTCACTCTGGGTCCGATTTGGTGGGCGGGGTCACTCTGGGTCCGATTTGGTGGGCGGGGCCACTCTGGGTCCGATTTGGTGGGCGGGGCCACTCTGGGTCCGATTTGGTGGGCGGGGCCACTCTGGGTCCGATTTGGTGGGCGGGGCACCTCGTGGTCCGATTTGGTGGGCGGGGCACCTCGTGGTCCGATTTGGTGGGCGGGGCCACTCGGTGCACTTACTTTTCACACATGGTATCGGGGGTGCACTTACTTTTCACACACGGGATGAGAGGGTGTCATAGTCACTTTATTCTGATGTTTGACTTTGATAAATGATCATGTCCTAAAATGGACACCATATATTTGCATAGCTGCCATCTTTGGAAGGTCAAGTTGGGGGTAATGGAAAGTTTGCCATTATTTCCTATGGGATTTTTTTTTTTTTTAAATGCCATTTTAAAAAAAAACTACACATCGGATCGACACGAAAAATACTTAGCACACCTCTCGTGGACGCTGGCTTCGAAATGATGCCTCACTGGAGTCTGTGCGTGCAGCAGTTCGGGCCGCATTAATTGCAGAAAAAAACGGAATAATAATAAGTTTACCACGTTCGGATTACAATAATAATACTAGATGGGTATTTCCTGAAGGAACTACAGATAGTGCTTTGGAATGGTGCCCGGGCTGCCCCTGCAAGACTTTCACACTTGGGTGTCCCTCAGGTGCTGATTTGGTGGGCGGGGCCACTCTGGGTCCGATTTGGTGGGCGGGGCCACTCTGGGTCCGATTTGGTGGGCGGGGTCACTCTGGGTCGATTTGGTGGGCGGGGTCACTCTGGGTTCGATTTGGTGGGCGGGGTCACTCTGGGTCACATTTGGTGGGCGGGGTCACTCTGGGTCACATTTGGTGGGCGGGGTCACTCTGGGTCACATTTGGTGGGCGGGGTCACTCTGGGTCACATTTGGTGGGCGGGGTCACTCTGGGTCACATTTGGTGGGCGGGGTCACTCTGAGTCACATTTGGTGGGCGGGGTCACTCTGGGTCCGATTTGGTGGGCGGGGTCACTCTGGGTCCGATTTGGTGGGCGGGGTCACTCTGGGTCCGATTTGGTGGGCGGGGCACCTCTGGGTCCGATTTGGTGGGCGGGGCCACTCGCGGTCCGATTTGGTGGGCGGGGCCACTCGCGGTCCGATTTGGTGGGCGGGGTCACATTTGGTGGGCGGGGTCACTCTGGGTCACATTTGGTGGGCGGGGTCACTCTGGGTCACATTTGGTGGGCGGGGTCACTCTGGGTCACATTTGGTGGGCGGGGTCACTCTGGGTCACATTTGGTGGGCGGGGTCACTGTCACATTTGGTGGGCGGGGTCACTCTGGGTCACATTTGGTGAGCGGGGTCACTCTGGGTCACATTTGGTGGGCGGGGTCACTCTGGGTCACATTTGGTGGGCGGGGTCACTCTGGGTCACATTTGGTGGGCGGGGTCACTCTGGGTCACATTTGGTGGGCGGGGTCACTCTAGGTCACATTTGGTGGGCGGGGTCACTCTGGGTCACATTTGGTGGGCGGGGTCACTCTGGGTCACATTTGGTGGGCGGGGTCACTCTGGGTCACATTTGGTGGGCGGGGTCACTCTGGGTCACATTTGGTGGGCGGGGTCACTCTGAGTCACATTGAGTGGGCGGAGTCACTCTGGGTCCGATTTGGTGGGCGGGGGTCACTCTGGGTCCGATTTGGTGGGCGGGGTCACTCTGGGTCACATTTGGTGGGCGGGGTCACTCTGAGTCACATTTGGTGGGCGGGGTCACTCTGGGTCCGATTTGGTGGGCGGGGTCACTCTGGGTCCGATTTGGTGGGCGGGCACCTCTGGGTCCGATTTGGTGGGCGGGGCCACTCGCGGTCCGATTTGGTGGGCGGGGTCACATTTGGTGGGCGGGGTCACATTTGGTCACATTTGGTGGGCGGGGTCACATTTGGTGGGCGGGGTCACTCTGGGTCACATTTGGTGGGCGGGGTCACTCTGGGTCACCTTTGGTGGGCGGGGTCACTCTGGGTCACATTTGGTGGGCGGGGTCACTCTGGGTCACATTTGGTGGGCGGGGTCACTCTGCGTCACATTTGGTGGGCGGGGTCACTCTGCGTCACATTTGGTGGGCGGGGTCACTCTGGGTCCGATTTGGTGGGCAGGGGTCACTCTGGGTCACATTTGGTGGGCGGGGTCACTCTGGGTCACATTTGGTGGGCGGGGTCACTCTGGGTCACATTTGGTGGGCGGGGTCACTCTGGGTCACATTTGGTGGGCGGGGTCACATTTGGTGGGCGGGGTCACTCTGGGTCACATTTGGTGGGCGGGGTCACTCTGGGTCACATTTGGTGGGCGGGGTCACTCTGGGTCACATTTGGTGGGCGGGGTCACTCTGGGTCACATTTGGTGGGCGGGGTCACTCTGGGTCACATTTGGTGGGCGGGGTCACTCTGGGTCACATTTGGTGGGCGGGGTCACTCTGGGTCACCTTTGGTGGGCGGGGTCACTCTGGGTCACCTTTGGTGGGCGGGGTCACTCTGGGTCACATTTGGTGGGCGGGGTCACTCTGGGTCACATTTGGTGAGCGGGGTCACTCTGGGTCACATTTGGTGGGCGGGGTCACTCTGGGTCACATTTGGTGGGCGGGGTCACTCTGGGTCACATTTGGTGGGCGGGGTCACTCTGGGTCACATTTGGTGGGCGGGGTCACTCTGGGTCACATTTGGTGGGCGGGGTCACTCTAGGTCACATTTGGTGGGCGGGGTCACTCTGGGTCACATTTGGTGGGCGGGGTCACTCTGGGTCACATTTGGTGGGCGGGGTCACTCTGGGTCACATTTGGTGGGCGGGGTCACTCTGGGTCACATTGGGTGGGCGGAGTCACTCTGGGTCCGATTTGGTGGGCGGGGGTCACTCTGGGTCCGATTTGGTGGGCGGGGTCACTCTGGGTCACATTTGGTGGGCGGGGTCACTCTGAGTCACATTTGGTGGGCGGGGTCACTCTGGGTCACATTTGGTGGGCGGGGTCACTCTGGGTCCGATTTGGTGGGCGGGGTCACTCTGGGTCTGATTTGGTGGGCGGGGGTCACTCTGGGTCACATTTGGTGGGCGGGGTCACTCTGGGTCACATTTGGTGGGCGGGGTCACTCTGGGTCACATTTGGTGGGCGGGGTCACTCTGGGTCACATTTGGTGGGCGGGGTCACTCTGGGTCACATTTGGTGGGCGGGGTCACTCTGGGTCCGATTTGGTGGCCGGGGTCACTCTGGGTCACATTTGGTGGGCGGGGTCACTCTGGGTCACATTTGGTGGGCGGGGTCACTCTGGGTCACATTTGGTGGGCGGGGTCACTCTGGGTCACATTTGGTGGGCGGGGTCACTCTGGGTCACATTTGGTGAGCGGGGTCACTCTGGGTCACATTTGGTGGGCGGGGTCACTCTGGGTCACATTTGGTGGGCGGGGTCACTCTGGGTCACATTTGGTGGGCGGGGTCACTCTGGGTCACATTTGGTGGGCGGGGTCACTCTGGGTCACATTTGGTGGGCGGGGCCCCTCAGGGTCCGATTTGGTGGGCGGGGCCCCTCAGGGGCCGATTTGGTGGGCGGGGCCCCTCAGGAGCCGATTTGGTGGGCGGGGCCCCTTAGGGGACAATTTGGTGGGCGGGGCCCCTCAGGGGTCAATTTGGTGGGCGGTGCCCCTCAGGCGCTGATTTGGTGCGCGGGGCCCCTCAGGGGCCGATTTGGTTGGCGGGGCCCCTCAGGGGCCGATTTGGTGGGCGGGGCCACTTAGGGGCCGATTTGGAGGGCGGGGCCCCTAAGGGGCCGATTTGGTGGGCGGGGCCACTTAGGGGCCGATTTGGTGGGTGGGGTCCCTCAGGGTCCGATTTGGTGGACGGGGCCCCTCAGGGTCCGATTTGGTGGGCGGGGCCCCTCAGGGTCTGACTTGGTGGGCGGGGCCCCTCAGGGGCCGATTTGGTGGGTGGGGCCCCTCAGGGGCCGATTTGGTGGGCGGGGCCCCTCAGGGTCCGTTTTGGTGGACGGGGCCCCTCAGGGTCCGATTTGGTGGGCGGGGCCCCTCAGGGTCCGATATGGTGGGCGGGGCCCCTCAGGGTCCGATTTGGTGGGCGGGGCACCTCAGGGGCCGATTTGGTGGGCGGGGCCCCTCAGGGGCCGATTTGGTGGGCGGGACCCCTCAGGGGCCGATTTGGTTGGCGGGGCCCCTCAGGGTCCGATTTGGTGGGCGGGGCCCCTCAGGGTCCGATTTGGTGGGCGGGGCCCCTCAGGGTCCGATTTGGGGGGCGGGGGAGCACTTACTTTTCACCCACGTGACCTGGGGTGCGCTTACTTTTCACACTCGGGACCGGGGGTGCACTTACTTTTCACACCCGGGACCGGGGGTGCACTTACTTTTCACACCCGGGATCGGGGGTGCACTTACTTTTCACACACGGGAACGCGGGTGCACTTACTTTTCCCACCCGGGACCGGGGGTGCACTTACTTTTCACACACGGGATCAGGGGTGCACTTACTTTTCATACACGGGATCGGGGGTGCACTTACTTTTCACATATGGCAGCAGGGGTGCACTTACTTTTCACTCACGGGACAGGGGGTGCACTTACTTTTCACCCAATGGACCGAGGGTGCACTTACTTTTCACACCCGGGACCGGGGGTGCACTTACTTTTCACTCACGGGATAGGGGGTGCACTTACTTTTCACCCAAGGGACCGGGGGTGCACTTACTTTTCACACATGGGACCGGGGGTGCACTTACTTTTCACCCACTGGACCGAGGGTGCACTTACTTTTCACCCACGGGACCGAGGGTGCACTTACTTTTCACACACGGAATCGGGGGTGCACTTACTTTTCACTCACGGGATAGGGGGTGCACTTACTTTTCACCCAAGGGACCGAGAGTGCACTTACTTTTCACACACGGGATCGGGGGTGCACTTACTTTTCACATATGGCAGCGGGGGTGCACTTACTTTTCACTCACGGGACCGAGGCTGCACTTACTTTTCACCCACGGGACCGAGGGTGCATTTACTTTTCACACACGGGATCGGGGGTGCACTTACTTTTCACATATGGCAGCGGGGGTGCACTTACTTTTCACACACGGGATCGGGGGTGCACTTACTTTTCACATATGGCAGCGGGGGTGCACTTACTTTTCACACACGGGACCGGGGGTGCACTTACTTTTCACCCACAGGACCGACGATGCACTTACTTTTCACCCACGGGACCGGGGGTGCACATACTTTTGCACACACGGGGCGGGGGTGCACTTACTTTTGCACATACAGGGCGAGGGTGCACTTACCCTCTGGGTCTGATTTGGTGGACGGGGTCACACTGGGTCAGATTTGGTGGGCTGGACACCTCAGGTAATAATTTGGTGGGCGGGGTCACTTTAAGAGCTGATATTATCTGGCAAAACTGTGTGCTGGTGGGGTCATGTAGAGTTCGTAGGCGTTGGCATAGTAACTGGGTCTGACTGCACATAGCAATGAGCTCATCAGCCAGGTGGCAGTTGGCAGTTATTTTGAAATTGCCTCAGAAATCAGCCATTATCCCTTATTGTTGGAACAATTTCCCATTGAAATGCATTGAGACGAAATTTTCAAACGCCAATTGCGCCAAAACTACAAATCCGATCGACACGAAAAATACTTAGCACACCTGCCAGGAACGCTGGCTTCGAAATGACACCTCACTGGAGTCTGTGCGTGCAGCGGTTCGGGCCGCATTAATTGCGGACTGAATAATAATAAGAAGAATAAGTTGACTACGGTGGAATAACAATATAGTGCTTTGTCCCAAAGCACTATAACTAGATGGGTATTTCCTGAAGGAACTACAGATAGTGCTTTGTAATGGTGCCCGGGCTGCCCCTGCAAGACTTTCACACTTGGGTGCCCCTCAGGCGCTGGTTTGGTGGGCAGGGCCCCTCAGGGGATGATTTGGTGGGCGGGGCCACTCTGTGTCCGATTTGGTGGACGGGACCAATCTGGGTCCGATTTGGTGGGCGGGGCCACTCTAGGTCAGATTTGGTGGGCGGGGCCGCTCTGGGTCAGATTTGGTGGGCAGAGCACCTCTGGGTCAGATTTGGTGGGCAGGGCACCTCGGTCAGATTTGGTGGGTGGGGCACCTCTGGGTCAGATTTAGTGGGCGGGGCACCTCTGGGTCAGATTTTGTGGGCGGGGCACCTCTGGGTCAGATTTGGTGGGCGGGGCACCTCTGGGTCAGATTTGGTGGGCGGGGCACCTCTGGGTCAGATTTGGTGGGCGGGGCACCTCTGGGTCAGATTTGGTGGGCGGGGCACATTTTGGTCAGATTTGGTGGGCGGGGCACCTCTGGGTCAGATTTGGTGGGCGGGGCACCTCTGGGTCAGATTTGGTGGGCAGGGCACCTCTGGGTCAGATTTGGTGGGCGGGGTCACTCTGGGTCAGATTTGGTGGGCGGGGTCACTCTGGGTCAGATTTGGTGGGCGGGGTCACTCTGGGTCAGATTTGGTGGGCGGGGTCACTCTGGGTCAGATTTGGTGGGCGGGGTCACTCTGGGTCCAATTTGGTGGGCGGGGTCTCTCTGGGTCCAATTTGGTGGGCGGGGTCACTCGGGGTCAGGTTTGGGGGCGGGGTCACTCGGGGTCCGATTTGGGGGGTGGGGTCACTCGGGATCCAATTTGGGGGGCGGGGTCACTCGGGGTCCGATTTGGGGGACGGAGTCACTTGGGGTCCAATTTGGTGGGCAGGGCCACTCGGGGTCCGATAAGGGGGGCGGGGCCACTCGGTGCACTTTTCACACACGGGATCGGGGTGCACTTACTTTTCACACACGGGATAAGAGAGTGTCATAGTCACTTTATTCTGATGTTTGACTTTGATAAATTATCATGTCCTAAAATGGACACCGCACATTTGCATAGCTGCCATGTTTGGAATGTCAAGTTGTGGGTAATGGAAAGTTCGCCATTATTTCCTATGGGAAATTTTTTTTTTTAAATGCAATTTTAAAAAAAAACTACAAATCGGATCAACACGAAAAATACTTAGCACACCTCTCGTGGACGCTGGCTTCGAAATGACGCCTCACTGGAGTCTGTGCGTGCAGCGGTTCAGGCCGCATTAATTGCGGAAAAAACTGAATAAGTTTACCACGTTCGGATTACAATAATAATACTAGATGGGTATTTCCTGAAGGAACTACAGATAGTGCTTTGGAATGGTGCCCGGGCTGCCCCTGCAAGACTTTCACACTTGGGTACCCCTCAGGCGCTGGTTTGGTGGGCGGGGTCACTCCGGGTCAGATTTGGTGGGCGGGGTCGCTCTGGGTCCGATTTGGTGGGCGGGGCACCTCTGGGTCAGATTTGGTGGGCGGGGCACCTCTGGGTCAGATTTGGTGGGCGGGGTCACTCTGGGTCCGATTTGGTGGGCAGGGTCACTCTGGGTCCGATTTGGTGGGCGGGGCCCCTCCGGGTCCGATTTGGTGGGCGGGGCCCCTCCGGGTCCGATTTGGTGGGCGGGGCCCCTCCGGGTCCGATTTGGTGGGCGGGGCCCCTCAGGGTCCGATTTGGTGGGCGGGGCACCTCTGGGTCCGATTTGGTGGGCGGGGCACCTCTGGGTCCGATTCGGTGGGCGGGGCACCTCTGGGTCCGATTCGGTGGGCGGGGCACCTCTGGGTCCGATTCGGTGGGCGGGGCACCTCTGGGTCCGATTCGGTGGGCGGGGCACCTCTGGGTCCGATTCGGTGGGCGGGGTCACTCTGGGTCCGATTCGGTGGGCGGGGTCACTCTGGGTCCGATTCGGTGGGCGGGGTCACTCTGGGTCCGATTTGGTGGGCGGGGTCACTCTGGGTCCGATTTGGTGGGCGGGGACACTCTGGGTCCGATTTGGTGGGCGGGGTCACTCTGGGTCCGATTTGGTGGGCGGGGCACCTCTGGGTCCGATTTGGTGGGCGGGGCACCTCTGGGTCCGATTTGGTGGGCGGGGCACCTCTGGGTCCGATTTGGTGGGCGGGGTCACTCTGGGTCCGATTTGGTGGGCGGGGTCACTCTGGGTCCGATTTGGTGGGCGGGGTCACTCTGGGTCCGATTTGGTGGGCGGGGTCACTCTGGGTCCGATTTGGTGGGCGGGGTCACTCTGGGTCCGATTTGGTGGGCGGGGTCACTCTGGGTCCGATTTGGTGGGCGGGGCCACTCTGGGTCAGATTTGGTGGGCGGGGCCACTCTGGGTCAGATTTGGTGGGCGGGGTTACTCTGGGTCCAATTTGGGGGCGGGGCCACTCGGGGTCCGATTCGGGGGTCTGGGTCACTCGGGGTCCGATTTGGGGGCGGGGTCACTCAGGGTCCGATTTGGGGGGCGGGGGCACACTTACTTTTTCACACACGGGACCTGGGTGCACTTACTTTTCACCCACGGGACCAGGGGTGCACTTACTTTTCACACACGGGACCGGGGTGCACTTACTTTTCACCCACGGGACCGAGGGTGCACTTATTTTTCACACACGGGACCGGGGGTGCACTTACTTTTCAACCACGGGACCGGGGGTGCACTTACTTTTCACACCCGGGACCAGGGGTGCACTTACTTTTCACCCACAGGACCGAGGGTGCACTTACTTTTCACTTACGGGACCTGGGGTGCGCTTACTTTTCACACTCAGGACCGGGGGTGCACTTACTTTTCACACACGGGACTGGGGTGCACTTAATTTTCACCCACGGGACTGGGGGTGCACTTAATTTTCACCCACGGGACCGGGGGTGCACTTACTTTTCACAAACGGGATCGGGGTGCACTTACTTTTCACACACATGGGACCGGGGTGCACTTACTTTTCACACAAGGGACCGGGGGTGCACTTACTTTTCACACCAGGAACGGGGGTGCACTTACTTTTCACACACGGGACCAGGGGTGCACTTACTTTTCACTCACGGGACCGGGGGTGCACTTACTTTTCACCCACGGGACCGGGGGTGCACTTACTTTTCAACCACGGGACCGGGGGTGCACTTACTTTTCACACCCGGGACCAGGGATGCACTTACTTTTCACACACGGGTCCGGGGTGCACTTACTTTTCACCCACGGGACCGAGGGTGCACTTATTTTTCACACACGGGACCAGGGATGCACTTACTTTTCACACACGGGACCGGGGTGCACTTACTTTTCACCCACAGGACCGAGGGTGCACTTACTTTTCACTTACGGGACCTGGGGTGCGCTTACTTTTCACACTCAGGACCGGGGGTGCACTTACTTTTCACACACGGGACTGGGGTGCACTTAATTTTCACCCACGGGACTGGGGGTGCACTTACTTTTCACAAACGGGATCGGGGTGCACTTACTTTTCACACACATGGGACCGGGGTGCACTTACTTTTCACACAAGGGACCTGGGGTGCACTTACTTTTCACACACATGGGACCGGGGTGCACTTACTTTTCACACCAGGAACGGGGGTGCACTTACTTTTCACACACGGGACCGGGGGTGCACTGGGCACCTCAGGGTCAGATTTGGTGTGCGGGTCACTTTAAGAGCTGATATTATCTGGCAAAACTGTGTCCTGGTGGGGTCATGTAGAGTTCGTAGGCGTTGGCATAGTAACTGGGTCTGACTGCACATAGCAGTGAGCTAATCAGCCAGGTGGCAGTTGGCAGTTAGTTTGAAATTGCCTCAGAAATCAGCCCATTATAAGCTTATAGGAAAATTTACCCATAGAGAAATTGCATTCCAATCAGGGGAAAAACGCAAATTGCGCCAAAACTACAAATCCGATCGACACGAAAAATACTTAGCACACCTCTTGGGAACGCTGGCTTCGAAATGACACCTCACTGGAGTCTGTGCGTGCAGCGGTTCGGGCCGCATTAATCGCGGACTGAATAATAATAATAACTAGATGGGTATTTCCTGAAGGAACTACAGATAGTGCTTTGGAATGGTGCCCGGGCTGCCCCTGGAAGACTTTCACACTTGGGTGCCCCTCAGGCGCTGGTTTGGTAGTTGTAGCCCCTCAGGGTTGAGGATTTAGTGGGCGGGGCCCCTGGGGGTTCGATTTGGTGGGCAGGGCCCCTGGGGGTCCGATTTGGTCGGCGGGGCCCCTGGGGGTCCGATTTGGTGGGCGGGGCACCTCTGGGTCAGATTTGGTTGGCAGGGCACCTCTGGGTAAGATTTGGTGGGCGGGGCACCTCTGGGTCAGATTTGGTGGGCGGGGAACCTGTGGGTCAGATTTACTGGGCGGGGCACCTCTGGGTCAGATTTGGTAGGCTGGGCACCTCTGGGTCAGATTTGATGGGCGGGGCGCCTCTGGGTCAGATTTGATGGGCGGGGCGCCTCTGGGTCAGATTTGATGGGCGGGGCGCCTCTGGGTCAGATTTGGTGGGCAGGGCACCTCTGGGTCAGATTTGGTTGGCGGGGCACCTCTGGGTCAGATTTGGTGGGCGGGGCCTCTCTGGGTCAGATTTGGTTGGCGGTGCACCTCTGGGTCAGATTTGGTGAGCGGGGCACCTCTGGGTCAGATTTGATGGGCGGGGCACCTCTGGGTCAGATTTGATGGGCGGGGCACCTCTGGGTCAGATTTAGTGGGCGGGGCACCTCTGGGTCTGATTTGGTGGGCGGGGCACCTCTGGGTCCGATTTGGTGGGCGGGGCACCTCTGGGTCAGATTTGGTGGGCGGGGCCCCTCTGGGTCAGATTTGGGGGGCGGGGCACCTCTGGGTCAGATTTGGTGGGCGGGGCACCTCTGGGTCAGATTTGGTGGGCGGGGCACCTCTGGGTCAGATTTGGTGGGCGGGGCACCTCTGGGTCAGATTTGGTGGGCGGGGCACCTCTGGGTCAGATTTGGTTGGCGGGGCACCTCTGGGTCAGATTTGGTGGGCGGGGCACCTCTGGGTCAGATTTGATGGGCGGGGCACCTCTGGGTCAGATTTGGTGGGTGGGGCCCCTGGGAGTGAGATTTGGTGGGCGGGGCCCCTGGGGGGCAGATTTGGTGGGCGGGGCCCCTCTGGGTCAGATTTGGTGGGCGGGGCCCCTCTGGGTCAGATTTGGTGGGCGGGGCCCCTCTGGGTCAGATTTGATGGGCGGGGCACCTCTGGGTCAGATTTGGTGGGCGGGGCACCTCTGGGTCAGATTTGGTGGGTGGGGCCCCTGGGAGTGAGATTTGGTGGGCGGGGCCCTGGGGGTCAGATTTGGTGGGCGGGGTCACTCTGGGTCCGATTTGGTGGGCGGGGTCACTCTGGGTCCGATTTGGTGGGCGGGGTCACTCTGGGTCCGATTTGGTGGGCGGGGCACCTCTGGGTCCGATTTGGTGGGCGGGGCCACTCGCGGTCCGATTTGGTGGGCGGGGCCACTCGGGGTCACATTTGGTGGGCGAGGTCACATTTGGTGGGCGGGGTCACTCTGGGTCACATTTGGTGGGCGGGGTCACTCTGGGTCACATTTGGTGGGCGGGGTCACTTTGGGTCACATTTGGTGGGCGGGGTCACTCTGGGTCACCTTTGGTGGGCGGGGACACTCTGGGTCACATTTGGTGGGCGGGGTCACTCTGGGTCACATTTGGTGGGCGGGGTCACTCTGGGTCACATTTGGTGGGCGGAGTCACTCTGGGTCACATTTGGTGGGCGGGGTCACTCTGGGTCACATTTGGTTGGCGGGGTCACTCTGGGTCACATTTGGTGGGCGGGGTCACTCTGGGTCACATTTGGTGGGCGGGGTCACTCTGGGTCACATTTGGTGGGCGGGATCACTCTGGGTCACATTTGGTGGGCGGGGTCACATTTGGTGGGCGGGGTCACTCTGGGTCACATTTGGTGGGCGGGGTCACTCTGGGTCACATTTGGTGGGCGGGGTCACTCTGGGTCACATTTGGTGGGCGGGGTCACTCTGGGTCACATTTGGTGGGCGGGGTCACTCTGGGTCACATTTGGTGGGCGGGGTCACTCTGGGTCACATTTGGTGGGCGGGGTCACTCTGGGTCACATTTGGTGGGCGGGGTCACTCTGGGTCACATTTGGTGGGCGGGGTCACTCTGGGTCACATTTGGTGGGCGGGGTCACTCTGGGTCACATTTGGTGGGCGGGGTCACTCTGGGTCACATTTGGTGGGCGGGGTCACATTTGGTGGGCGGGGTCACATTTGGTGGGCGGGGTCACATTTGGTGGGCGGGGTCACTCTGGGTCACATTTGGTGGGCGGGGTCACTCTGGGTCACATTTGGTGGGCGGGGTCACTCTGGGTCACATTTGGTGGGCGGGGTCACTCTGGGTCACATTTGGTGGGCGGGGTCACTCTGGGTCACATTTGGTGGGCGGGGTCACTCTGGGTCCCATTTGGTGGGCGGGGTCACTCTGGGTCCCATTTGGTGGGCGGGGTCACTCTGGGTCCCATTTGGTGGGCGGGGTCACTCTGGGTCCCATTTGGTGGGCGGGGTCACTCTGGGTCGGATTTGGTGGGCGGGGTCACTCTGGGTCCGATTTGGTGGGCGGGGTCACTCTGGGTCCGATTTGGTGGGCGGGGTCACTCTGGGTCCGATTTGGTGGGCGGGGTCACTCTGGGTCCGATTTGGTGGGCGGGGTCACTCTGGGTCACATTTGGTGGGCGGGGTCACTCTGGGTCACATTTGGTGGGCGGGGTCACTCTGGGTCACATTTGGTGGGCGGGGTCACTCTGGGTCACATTTGGTGGGCGGGGTCACTCTGGGTCCCATTTGGTGGGCGGGGTCACTGGGTCCCATTTGGTGGGCGGGGTCACTCTGGGTCCCATTTGGTGGGCGGGGTCACTCTGGGTCCGATTTGGCGGGCGGGGTCACTCTGGGTCGGATTTGGCGGGCGGGGTCACTCTGGGTCCGATTTGGCGGGCGGGGTCACTCTGGGTCCGATTTGGCGGGCGGGGTCACTCTGGGTCCGATTTGGCGGGCGGGGTCACTCTGGGTCCGATTTGGTGGGCGGGGTCACTCTGGGTCCGATTTGGTGGGCGGGGTCACTCTGGGTCACATTTGGTGGGCGGGGTCACTCTGGGTCACATTTGGTGGTCGGGGCCCCTCAGGGTCCGATTTGGTGGTCGTGGCCCCTCAGGGTCCGATTTGGTGGTCGGGGCCCCTCAGGGTCCGATTTGGTGGTCGGGGCCCCTCAGGGTCCGATTTGGTGGTCGGGGCCCCTCAGGGTCCGATTTGGTGGTCGGGGCCCCTCAGGGTCCGATTTGGTGGTCGGGGCCCCTCAGGGTCCGATTTGGTGGTCGGGGCCCCTCGGCCTCCGATTTGGTGGTCGGGGCCCCTCTGCCTCCTATTTGGTGGGCTGGACACCTCAGGTAACAATTTAACAATTTGGTGGGTTGGTCACTTTAAGAGCTGATATTATCTGGCAAAACTGTGTCCTGGTGGGGTCATGTAGAGTTCGTAGGCGTTGCCATAGTAACTGGGTGTGACTGCACACAGCACTGAGCTAATCAGCCAGGTGGCAGTTGGCAGTTAGTTTGAAATTGCCTCAGAAAACAGCCATTTTACCTTATGGGAAAATTTACCCATTGAGAAATTGCATTCCAATCAGGGGAAAAACGCAAATTGCGCCAAAGCTACAAATCCGATCGACACGAAAAATACTTAGCACACCTCTTGGGGACGCTGGCTTCGAAATGACACCTCACTGGAGTCTGTGCGTGCAGCGGTTTGGGCCGCATTAATCGCGGACTGAATAATAATAATAATAATAATAATAAGTTGTCTACGGGGGAATAACAATATAGTGCTTTTTACAAAAGCACTATAACTAGATGGGTATTTCCTGAAGGAACTACAGATAGTGCTTTGGAATGGTGCCCGGGCTGCCCCTGGAAGACTTTCACACTTGGGTGCCCCTCAGGCGCTGGTTTGGTAGTTGTAGCCCCTCAGGGTTGAGGATTTAGTGGGCGGGGCCCCTGGGGGTCCGATTTGGTGGGCGGGGCCCCTGGGGGTCCGATTTGGTGGGCAGGGCCCCTGGGGGTCCGATTTGGTGGGCGGGGCACCTCTGGGTCAGATTTGATGGGCGGGGCACCTCTGGGTCAGATTTGGTGGGCAGGGCACCTCTGGGTCAGATTTGGTTGGCGGGGCACCTCTGGGTCAGATTTGGTGGGCGGGGCCCCTCTGGGTCAGATTTGGTGGGCGGGGCCCCTGGGGGTCCGATTTGGTGGGCGGGGCCCCTCTGGGTCAGATTTGGTGGGTGGGGCACCTCTGGGTCAGATTTGGTGGGCAGGGCCCCTGGGGGTCCGATTTGGTGGGCGGGGCACCTCTGGGTCAGGTTTGGTGGGCAGGGCACCTCTGGGTCAGATTTGGTGGGCGGGGCACCTCTGGGTCAGATTTGGTGTGCGGGGCACCTGTGGGTCAGATTTACTGGGCGGGGCACCTCTGGGTCAGATTTGGTGGGCGGGGCACCTCTGGGTCAGATTTGGTGGGCGGGGCACCTCTGGGTCAGATTTGGTGGGCGGGGCCCCTGGGGGTCCGATTTGGTGGGCGGGGCCCCTCTGGGTCAGATTTGGTGGGCGGGGCACCTCTGGGTCCGATTTGGTGGGCGGGGCACCTCTGGGTCAGATTTGGTTGGCGGGGCACCTCTGGGTCAGATTTGGTGGGCGGGGCCCCTCTGGGTCAAATTTGGTTGGCGGGGCAACTCTGGGTCAGATTTGGTGAGCGGGGCACCTCTGAGTCAGATTTGATGGGTGGGGCACCTCTGGGTCAGATTTGATGGGCGGGGCACGCCTGGGTCAGATTTGGTGGGCGGGGCACCTCTGGGTCAGATTTGGTGGGCGGGGCACCTCTGGGTCAGATTTAATGGGCGGGGCACCTCTGGGTCAGATTTGGTGGGCGGGGCACCTCTGGGTCAGATTTGGTTGGCGGGGCACCTCTGGGTCAGATTTGGTGGGCGGGGCACCTCTGGGTCAGATTTGGTGGGCGGGGCCCCTGGGGGTCCGATTTGGTGGGCGGGGCCCCTCTGGGTCAGATTTGGTGGGCGGGGCACCTCTGGGTCAGATTTGGTGGGCGGGGCACCTCTGGGTCAGATTTGGTGGGCGGGGCACCTCTGGGTCAGATTTGGGGGGCGGGGCACTTCTGGGTCAGATTTGGTGGGCGGGGCACCTCTGGGTCAGATTTAATGGGCGGGGCACCTCTGGGTCAGATTTGGTGGGCGGGGCACATCTGGGTCAGATTTGGTGGGCGGGGCACCTCTGGGTCAGATTTGGGGGGCGGGGCACCTCTGGGTCAGATTTGGTGGGCGGGGCACCTCTGGGTCAGATTTTGTGGGCGGGGCCCCTGGGGGTCCGATTTGGTGGGCGGGGCCCCTCTGGGTCAGATTTGGTGGGCGGGGCACCTCTGGGTCAGATTTGAGGGGCGGGGCACCTCTGGGTCAGATTTGAGGGGCGGGGCACCTCTGGGTCAGATTTAATGGCCGTGTCACCTCTGGGTCAGATTTGGTGGGCGGGGCACCTCTGGGTCAGATTTGGTGGGCGGGGCCACTCTGGGTCAGATTTGGTGGGCGGGGCCACTCTGGGTCAGATTTGGTGGGCGGGGCCACTCTGGGTCAGATTTGGTGGGCGGGGTCACTCTGGGTCCGATTTTGTGGGCGGGGTCACTTGGGGTCCGATTTGGTGGGCGGGGTCACTCGGGGTCCGATTTGGTGGGCGGGGTCACTCAGGGTAAGATTTGGGGGCCGGGGGCGCACTTACTTTTCACACAGGGGACCGGGGGTGCACTTACT
Source organism: Ranitomeya imitator (assembly GCF_032444005.1). Taxonomy (NCBI): domain Eukaryota; kingdom Metazoa; phylum Chordata; class Amphibia; order Anura; family Dendrobatidae; genus Ranitomeya; species Ranitomeya imitator. Next base: position 357,436,868 of record NC_091285.1, on the reverse strand, counting down.
TTTCACCCACGGGACGGGAGGGTGTCATAGTCACTTTATTCTGATGTTTGACTTTGATAAATGATCATGTCATAAAATGGACACTGTACATTTGCATAGCTGTCATCTTTGGAAGGTCAAGTTGGGGGTAATGGAAAGTTCGCCATTATTTCCTATGGGAAATTTTTTTTAAAAAATACGATTTTAAAAAAAACCTACAAATCGGATCAACATGAAAAATACTTAGCACACCTCTCGTGGACGCTGGCTTCAAAACGACACCTCAATGGAGTCTGTGCGTGCAGCGGTTCGGGCCGCATTAATTGCGGAAAAAAGCCTAAAAATAATAAGAAGTTAACCACGTTCGGATTACAATATTAATACTAGATGGGTATTTCCTGAAGGAACTACAGATAGTGCTTTCTAATGGTGCCCAGGCTGCCCCTGCAAGACTTTCACACTTGGGTGCCCCTCAGGCGCTGGTTTGGTGGGCGGGGCCCCTCAGGGGATGATTTGGTGGGCGGGGCCACTCTGTGTCCGATTTGGTAGACGGGACCACTCTGGGTCCGATTTGGTGGGCGGGGCCACTCTGGGTCAGATTTGGTGGGCGGGGCCACTCTGGGTCAGATTTGGTGGGCAGAGCACCTCTGGGTCAGATTTGGTGGGCAGGGCACCTCGGTCAGATTTGGTGGGTGGTGCACCTCTGGGTCAGATTTGGTGGGCGGGGCACCTCTGGGTCAGATTTGGTGGGCGGGGCACCTCTGGGTCAGATTTGGTGGGCGGGGTCACTCTGGGTCAGATTTGGTGGGCGGGGTCACTCTGGGTCACATTTGGTGGGCGGGGTCACTCTGGGTCACATTTGGTGGGCGGGGTCACTCTGGGTCACATTTGGTGGGCGGGGTCACTCTGGGTCACATTTGGTGGGCGGGGTCACTCTGGGTCACATTTGGTGGGCGGGGTCACTCTGGGTCACATTTGGTGGGCGGGGTCACTCTGGGTCACATTTGGTGGGCGGGGTCACTCTGGGTCACATTTGGTGGGCGGGGTCACTCTGGGTTCTATTTGGTGGGCGGGGTCACTCTGGGTCCGATTTGGTGGGCGGGGCACCTCTGGGTCCGATTTGGTGGGCGGGGCCACTCGCGGTCCGATTTGGTGGGCGGGGTCACTCTGGGTCACATTTGGTGGGCGGGGTCACTCTGGGTCACATTTGGTGGGCGGGGTCATTCTGGGTCACATTTGGTGGGCGGGGTCACTCTGGGTCACCTTTGGTGGGCGGGGTCACTCTGGGTCACCTTTGGTGGGCGGGGTCACTCTGGGTCACATTTGGTGGGCGGGGTCACTCTGGGTCACATTTGGTGAGCGGGGTCACTCTGGGTCACATTTGGTGGGCGGGGTCACTCTGGGTCACATTTGGTGGGCGGGGTCACTCTGGGTCACATTTGGTGGGCGGGGTCACTCTGGGTCACATTTGGTGGGCGGGGTCACTCTGGGTCACATTTGGTGGGCGGGGTCACTCTGGGTCACATTTGGTGGGCGGGGTCACTCTGGGTCACATTTGGTGGGCGGGGTCACTCTGGGTCACATTTGGTGGGCGGGGTCACTCTGGGTCACATTTGGTGGGCGGGGTCACTCTGGGTCACATTTGGTGGGCGGGGTCACTCTGGGTCACATTTGGTGGGCGGGGTCACTCTGGGTCACATTTGGTGGGCGGGGTCACTCTGGGTCACATTTGGTGGGCGGGGTCACTCTGGGTCCGATTTGGTGGGCGGGGTCACTCTGGGTCACATTTGGTGGGCGGGGTCACTCTGGGTCACATTTGGTGGGCGGGGTCACTCTGGGTCACATTTGGTGGGCGGGGTCACTCTGGGTCACATTTGGTGGGCGGGGTCACTCTGGGTCACATTTGGTGAGCGGGGTCACTCTGGGTCACATTTGGTGGGCGGGGTCACTCTGGGTCACATTTGGTGAGCGGGGTCACTCTGGGTCACATTTGGTGGGCGGGGTCACTCTGGGTCACATTTGGTGGGCGGGGTCACTCTGGGTCACATTTGGTGGGCGGGGTCACTCTGGGTCACATTTGGTGGGCGGGGTCACTCTGGGTCACATTTGGTGGGCGGGGTCACTCTGGGTCACATTTGGTGGGCGGGGTCACTGTGTCCAATTTGGTGGGCGGGGCACCTCAGGGTCACATTTGGTGTGCGGGTCACTTTAAGAGCTGATATTATCTGGCAAAACTGTGTCCTGGTGGGGTCATGTAGAGTTCGTAGGCGTTGGCATAGTAACTGGATCTGACTTCGCATATCAATGAGCTGATCAGCCAGGTGGCAGTTGGCAGTTATTTTGAAATTGCCTCAGAAATCAGCCATTTCCCCATTGAAATGCATTGAGACAAAATTTTCAAACGCCAATTGCGCCAAAACTACAAATCCGATCGACACGAAAAATACTTAGCACACCTGCCAGGAACGCAAGCTTCGAAATGACACCTCACTGGAGTCTGTGCGTGCAGCGGTTCGGGCCGCATTAATTGCGGACTGAATAATAATAATAACTAGATGTGTATTTCCTGAAGGAACTACAGATAGTGCTTTGGAATGGTGCCCGGGCTACCCCTGCAAGACTTTCACACTTGGGTGCCCTTCAGGTGCTGATTTGGTGGGGGGGGGTCCCTCAGGGTCCGATTTGGTGGGGGGGGTCCCTCAGGGTCCGATTTGGTGGGCGGGGTCCCTCAGGGTCCGATTTGGTGGGCGGGGTCCCTCTGGGTCCGATTTGGTGGGCGGGGTCCCTCTGGGTCCGATTTGGTGGGCGGGGTCCCTCTGGGTCCGATTTGGTGGGCGGGGTCCCTCTGGGTCCGATTTGGTGGGCGGGGTCCCTCTGGGTCCGATTTGGTGGGCGGGGTCCCTCTGGGTCCGATTTGGTGGGCGGGGTCCCTCTGGGTCCGATTTGGTGGGCGGGGTCCCTCTGGGTCCGATTTGGTGGGCGGGGTCCCTCTGGGTCCGATTTGGTGGGCGGGGTCCCTCTGGGTCCGATTTGGTGGGCGGGGTCCCTCTGGGTCCGATTTGGTGGGCGGGGTCCCTCTGGGTCCGATTTGGTGGGCGGGGTCCCTCTGGGTCCGATTTGGTGGGCGGGGTCCCTCGGGGTCCGATTTGGTGGGCGGGGTCCCTCGGGGTCCGATTTGGTGGGCGGGGTCCCTCGGGGTCCGATTTGGTGGGCGGGGTCCCTCGGGGTCCGATTTGGTGGGCGGGGTCCCTCGGGGTCCGATTTGGTGGGCGGGGTCCCTCGGGGTCCGATTTGGTGGGCGGGGTCCCTCGGGGTCCGATTTGGTGGGCGGGGTCACTCGGGGACCGATTTGGTGGGCGGGGTCACTCGGGATCCGATTTGGTGGGCGGGGTCACTCGGGGTCCGATTTGGTGGGCGTGGTCACTCGGGGTCCGATTTGGTGGGCGGGGTCACTCGGGGTCCGATTTGGTGGGCGGGGTCACTCTGGGTCCGATTTGGTGGGCGGGGTCACTCTGGGTCCGATTTGGTAGGCGGGGTCACTCTGGGTCCGATTTGGTAAGCGGGGTCACTCTGGGTCTTATTTGGTGGGCGGGGTCACTCTGGGTCACATTTGGTGGGCGGGGTCACTCTGGGTCACATTTGGTGGGCGGGGTCACTCTGGGTCACATTTGGTGGGCGGGGTCACTCTGGGTCACATTTGGTGGGCGGGGTCACTCTGGGTCACATTTGGTGGGCGGGGTCACTCTGGGTCACATTTGGTGGGCGGGGTCATTCTGGGTCACATTTGGTGGGCGGGGTCACTCTGGGTCACATTTGGTGGGCGGGGTCACATTTGGTGGGCGGGGCCACTCGGGGTCACATTTGGTGGGCGGGGTCACTTGGGGTCACATTTGGTGGGCGGGGTCACTCGGGGTCACATTTGGTGGGCGGGGTCACTCGGGGACCGATTTGGTGGGCGGGGTCACTCGGGATCCGATTTGGTGGGCGGGGTCACTCGGGGTCCGATTTGGTGGGCGTGGTCACTCGGGGTCCGATTTGGTGGGCGGGGTCACTCGGGGTCCGATTTGGTGGGCGGGGTCACTCTGGGTCCGATTTGGTGGGCGGGGTCACTCTGGGTCCGATTTGGTAGGCGGGGTCACTCGGGGACCGATTTGGTGGGCGGGGTCACTCGGGATCCGATTTGGTGGGCGGGGTCACTCGGGGTCCGATTTGGTGGGCGTGGTCACTCGGGGTCCGATTTGGTGGGCGGGGTCACTGGGGGTCCGATTTGGTGGGCGGGGTCACTCTGGGTCCGATTTGGTGGGCGGGGTCACTCTGGGTCCGATTTGGTAGGCGGGGTCACTCTGGGTCCGATTTGGTAAGCGGGGTCACTCTGGGTCTTATTTGGTGGGCGGGGTCACTCTGGGTCACATTTGGTGGGCGGGGTCACTCTGGGTCACATTTGGTGGGCGGGGTCACTCTGGGTCACATTTGGTGGGCGGGGTCACTCTGGGTCACATTTGGTGGGCGGGGTCACTCTGGGTCACATTTGGTGGGCGGGGTCACTCTGGGTCACATTTGGTGGGCGGGGTCACTCTGGGTCACATTTGGTGGGCGGGGTCACTCTGGGTCACATTTGGTGGGCGGGGTCACATTTGGTGGGCGGGGCCACTCGGGGTCACATTTGGTGGGCGGGGTCACTTGGGGTCACATTTGGTGGGCGGGGTCACTCGGGGTCACATTTGGTGGGCGGGGTCACTCGGGGTCACATTTGGTGGGCGGGGTCACTCTGGGTCACATTTGGTGGGCGGGGTCACTCTGGGTCACATTTGGTGGGCGGGGTCACTCTGGGTCACATTTGGTGGGCGGGGTCACTCTGGGTCACATTTGGTGGGCGGGGTCACTCTGGGTCACATTTGGTGGGCGGGGTCACTCTGGGTCACATTTGGTGGGCGGGGTCACTCTGGGTCACATTTGGTGGGCGGGGTCACTCTGGGTCACATTTGGTGGGCGGGGTCACTCTGGGTCACATTTGGTGGGCGGGGTCACTCTGGGTCCGATTTGTTGGGCGGTGTCACTCTGGGTCACATTTGGTGGGCGGGGTCACTCTGGGTCACATTTGGTGGGCGGGGTCACTCTGGGTCACATTTGGTGGGCGGGGTCACTCTGGGTCACATTTGGTGGGCGGGGTCACTCTGGGTCACATTTGGTGGGCGGGGTCACTATGGGTCACATTTGGTGGGCGGGGTCACTCTGGGTCACATTTGGTGGGCGGGGTCACTCTGGGTCACATTTGGTGGGCGGGGTCACTCTGGGTCACATTTGGTGGGCGGGGTCACTCTGGGTCACATTTGGTGGGCGGGGTCACTCTGGGTCACATTTGGTGGGCGGGGTCACTCTGGGTCACATTTGGTGGGCGGGGTCACTCTGGGTCACATTTGGTGGGCGGGGTCACTCTAGGTCCTATTTGGTGGGCGGGGTCACTCTGGGTCCGATTTGGTGGGCGGGGTCACTCTGGGTCCGATTTGGTGGGCGGGGCCACTCGGGGTCCGATTTGGTGGGCGGGGCCACCCTGGTCCGATTTGGTGGGCTGCGCACCTCAGGTGCCAATTTGGTGCGCGGGTCACTTTAAGAGCTGATATTATCTGGCAAAACTGTGTCCTGGTGGGGTCATGTAGAGTTCGTACGCGTTGGCATAGTAACTGGATCTGACTTCGCATATCAATGAGCTGATCAGCCAGGTGGCAGTTGGCAGTTATTTTTAAATTGCCTCAGAAATCAGCCATTATACCTTATGTCAAAATTTCTCTATTGAAATGCATAGCGGCAATGATTTCCAATGAGGGGGAATCAATTTTTAAACGCACATTGCGCTAAAACTACAAATCCGATCGACACGAAAAATACTTAGCACACCTCTCATGGACGCTGGCTTCGAAATGACACCTCACTGGAGTCTGTGCGTGTAGCGGTTCGGGCCGCATTAATTGCGGAAAAAAGCCTAATAATAATAAGAATAAGAAGAAGAAGAATAAGAAGTTTACTACGGTGGAATAACAATATAGTGCTTTTTACAAAAGCACTATAACTAGATGGGTATTTCCTGAAGGAACTACAGATAGTGCTTTGGAATGGTGCCCGGGCTGCCCCTGCAAGACTCACACTTGGGTGTCCCTCAGGCGCTGGTTTTGTGGGTGGAGCCCCTCAGGGTCCGGTTTTGTGGGCGGGGCCACTCTGGGTCCGATTTGGTGGGCGGGGCCACTCTGGGTCCGATTTGGTGGGCGGGGCCACTCTGGGTCCGATTTGGTGGGCGGGGCCACTCTGGGTCCGATTTGGTGGGCGGGGCCACTCTGGGTCCGATTTGGTGGGCGGGGCCACTCTGGGTCCGATTTGGTGGGCGGGGCCACTCTGGGTCCGATTTGGTGGGCGGGACCACTCTGGGTCCGATTTGGTGGGCGGGGCCACTCTGGGTCCGATTTGGTGGGCGGGGCCACTCTGGGTCCGATTTGGTGGGCGGGGCCACTCTGGGTCCGATTTGGTGGGCGGGGCCACTCTGGGTCCGATTTGGTGGGCGGGGCCACTCTGGGTCCGATTTGGTGGGCGGGGCCACTCTGGGTCCGATTTGGTGGGCGGGGCCCCTCTGGGTCCGATTTGGTGGTCGGGGCCCCTCAGGGTCCGATTTGGGGGTCGGGGCCCCTCAGGGTCCGATTTGGGGGTCGGGGACCCTCAGGGTCCGATTTGGGGGTCGGGGCCCCTCAGGGTCCGATTTGGGGGTCGGGGACCCTCAGGGTCCGATTTGGTGGTCGGGGCCCCTCAGGGTCCGATTTGGTGGTCGGGGCCCCTCAGGGTCCGATTTGGTGGTCGGGGCCCCTCAGGGTCCGATTTGGTGGTCGGGGCCCCTCAGGGTCCGATTTGGTGGACGGGGCCCCTCAGGGTCCGATTTGGTGGTCGGGGCCCCTCAGGGTCCGATTTGGTGGTCGGGGCCCCTCAGGGTCCGATTTGGTGGTCGGGGCCCCTCAGGGTCCGATTTGGTGGTCGGGGCCCCTCAGGGTCCGATTTGGTGGTCGGGGCCCCTCAGGGTCCGATTTGGTGGTCGGGGCCCCTCAGGGTCCGATTTGGTGGTCGGGGCCCCTCAGGGTCCGATTTGGTGGTCGGGGCCCCTCAGGGTCCGATTTGGTGGTCGGGGCCCCTCAGGGTCCGATTTGGTGGTCGGGGCCCCTCAGGGTCCGATTTGGTGGTCGGGGCCCCTCAGGGTCCGATTTGGTGGTCGGGGCCCCTCAGGGTCCGATTTGGTGGTCGGGGCCCCTCAGGGTCCGATTTGGTGGTCGGGGCCCCTCAGGGTCCGATTTGGAGGTCGGGGCCCCTCAGGGTCCGATTTGGAGGTCGGGGCCCCTCAGGGTCCGATTTGGTGGTCGGGGCCCCTCAGGGTCCGATTTGGTGGTCGGGGCCCCTCAGGGTCCGATTTGGTGGTCGGGGCCCCTCAGGGTCCGATTTGGTGGTCGGGGCCCCTCAGGGTCCGATTTGGTGGTCGGGGCCCCTCAGGGTCCGATTTGGTGGTCGGGGCCCCTCAGGGTCCGATTTGGTGGTCGGGGCCCCTCAGGGTCCGATTTGGTGGTCGGGGCCCCTCAGGGTCCGTTTTGGAGGTCGGGGCCCCTCAGGGTCCGATTTGGTGGTCGGGGCCCCTCAGGGTCCGATTTGGTGGTCGGGGCCCCTCAGGGTCCGATTTGGTGGTCGGGGCCCCTCAGGGTCCGATTTGGTGGTCGGGGCCCCTCAGGGTCCGATTTGGTGGTCGGGGCCCCTCAGGGTCCGATTTGGTGGTCGGGGCCCATCAGGGTCCGATTTGGTGGTCGGGGCCCCTCAGGGTCCGATTTGGTGGTCGGGGCCCCTCAGGGTCCGATTTGGTGGTCGGGGCCCCTCAGGGTCCGATTTGGTGGTCGGGGCCCCTCAGGGTCCGATTTGGTGGTCGGGGCCCCTCAGGGTCCGATTTGGTGGTCGGGGCCCCTCAGGGTCCGATTTGGTGGTCGGGGCCCCTCAGGGTCCGATTTGGTGGTCGGGGCCCCTCAGGGTCCGATTTGGTGGTCGGGGCCCCTCAGGGTCCGATTTGGTGGTCGGGGCCCCTCGGCCTCCGATTTGGTGGTCGGGGCCCCTCGGCCTCCGATTTGGTGGGCTGGACACCTCAGGTAACAATTTAACAATTTGGTGGGTTGGTCACTTTAAGAGCTGATATTATCTGGCAAAACTGTGTCCTGGTGGGGTCATGTAGAGTTCGTAGGCGTTGCCATAGTAACTGGGTGTGACTGCACACAGCACTGAGCTAATCAGCCAGGTGGCAGTTGGCAGTTAGTTTGAAATTGCCTCAGAAAACAGCCATTTTACCTTATGGGAAAATTTACCCATTGAGAAATTGCATTCCAATCAGGGGAAAAACGCAAATTGCGCCAAAGCTACAAATCCGATCGACACGAAAAATACTTAGCACACCTCTTGGGGACGCTGGCTTCGAAATGACACCTCACTGGAGTCTGTGCGTGCAGCGGTTCGGGCCGCATTAATCGCGGACTGAATAATAATAATAATAATAATAACTAGATGGGTATTTCCTGAAGGAACTACAGATAGTGCTTTGGAATGGTGCCTGGGCTGCCCTGCAAGACTTTCACACTAGGGTGCCCTTCAGGGTCTGATTTGGTAAGTGGGGCCCCTCAGGGTCCGATTTGGTGGGCGGGGTCACTCGGGGTCCGATTTGGTGGGCGGGGTCACTCGGGGTCCGATTCGGTGGGCGGGGTCACTCGGGGTCCGATTCGGTGGGCGGGGTCACTCGGGGTCCGATTCGGTGGGCGGGGTCACTCTGGGTCCGATTCGGTGGGCGGGGTCACTCGGGGTCCGATTCGGTGGGCGGGGTCACTCTGGGTCCGATTCAATGGGCGGGGTCACTCTGGGTCCGATTCGGTGGGCGGGGCCACTCTGGGTCAGATTTGGTGGGCGGGGCCACTCTGGGTCAGATTTGGTGGGCGGGGCCACTCTGGGTCAGATTTGGTGGGCGGGGCCACTCTGGGTCAGATTTGGTGGGCGGGGCCACTCTGGGTCAGATTTGGTGGGCGGGGCCACTCTGGGTCAGATTTGGTGGGCGGGGCCACTCTGGGTCAGATTTGGTGGGCGGGGCCACTCTGGGTCAGATTTGGTGGGCGGGGCCACTCTGGGTCAGATTTGGTGGGCGGGGCCACTCTGGGTCAGATTTGGTGGACGGGGCCACTCTGGGTCAGATTTGGTGGGCGGGGCCACTCTGGGTCAGATTTGGTGGGCGGGGCCACTCTGGGTCAGATTTGGTGGGCGAGGCCACTCTGGGTCAGATTTGGTGGGCGGGGCCACTCTGGGTCAGATTTGGTGGGCGGGGCCACTCTGGGTCAGATTTGGTGGGCGGGGCCACTCTGGGTCAGATTTGGTGGGCGGGGCCACTCTGGGTCAGATTTGGTGGGCGGGGCCACTCTGGGTCAGATTTGGTGGGCGGGGCCACTCTGGGTCAGATTTGGTGGGCGGGGCCACTCTGGGTCAGATTTGGTGGGCGGGGCCACTCTGGGTCAGATTTGGTGGGCGGGGCCACTCTGGGTCACATTTGGTGGGCGGGGTCACTGGGTCACATTTGGTGGGCGGGGTCACTCTGAGTCACATTTGGTGGGCGGGGTCACTCTGGGTCACATTTGGTGGGCGGGGTCACTCTGGGTCACATTTGGTGGGCGGGGTCACTCTGGGTCACATTTGGTGGGCGGGGTCACTCTGGGTCACATTTGGTGGGCGGGGTCACTCTGGGTCACATTTGGTGGGCGGGGTCACTCTGGGTCACATTTGGTGGGCGGGGTCACTCTGGGTCACTTTTGGTGGGCGGGGTCACTCTGGGTCACATTTGGTGGGCGGGGTCACTCTGGGTCACATTTGGTGGGCGGGGTCACTCTGGGTCACATTTGGTGGGCGGGGTCACTCTGAGTCACATTTGGTGGGCGGGGTCACTCTGGGTCACATTTGGTGGGCGGGGTCACTCTGGGTCCGATTTGGTGGGCGGGGTCACTCTGGGTCCGATTTGGTGGGCGGGGTCACTCTGGGTCCGATTTTGTGGGCGGGGCACCTCTGGGTCCGATTTGGTGGGCGGGGCCTCTCGCGGTCCGATTTAGTGGGCGGGGCCACTCGGGGTCACATTTGGTGGGCGGGGTCACATTTGGTGGGCGGGGTCACATTTGGTGGGCGGGGTCATTTTGGGTCACATTTGGTGGGTGGGGTCACTCTGGGTCACCTTTGGTGGGCGGGGTCACTCTGGGTCACATTTGGTGGGCGGGGTCACTCTGGGTCACATTTGGTGGGCGGGGTCACTCTGGGTCACATTTGGTGGGCGGGGTCACTCTGGGTCACATTTGGTGGGCGGGGTCACTCTGGGTCACATTTGGTGAGCGGGGTCACTCTGGGTCACATTTGGTGGGCGGGGTCACTCTGGGTCACATTTGGTGGGCGGGGTCACTCTGGGTCACATTTGGTGGGCGGGGTCACTCTGGGTCACATTTGGTGGGCGGGGTCACTCTGAGTCACACATGGTGGGCGGAGTCACTCTGGGTCCGATTTGGTGGGCGGGGTCACTCTGGGTCACATTTGGTGGGCGGGGTCACTCTTGGTCACATTTGGTGGGTGGGGTCACTCTGGGTCACATTTGGTGGGCGGGGTCACTCTGGGTCACATTTGGTGGGCGGGGTCACTCTGGGTCACATTTGGTGGGCGGGGCACCTCTGGGTCTGATTTGGTGGGCGGGGCCACTCGCGGTCTGATTTAGTGGGCGGGGCCACTCGGGGTCACATTTGGTGGGCGGGGTCACATTTGGTGGGCGGGGTCACTCTGGGTCACATTTGGTGGGCGGGGTCACTCTGGGTCACATTTGGTGGGCGGGGTCATTTTGGGTCACATTTGGTGGGCGGGGTCACTCTGGGTCACCTTTGGTGGGCGGGGTCACTCTGGGTCACATTTGGTGGGCGGGGTCACTCTGGGTCACATTTGGTGGGCGGGGTCACTCTGGGTCACATTTGGTGGGCGGGGTCACTCTGGGTCACATTTGGTGAGCGGGGTCACTCTGGGTCACATTTGGTGGGCGGGGTCACTCTGGGTCACATTTGGTGGGCGGGGTCACTCTGGGTCACATTTGGTGGGCGGGGTCACTCTGGGTCACATTTGGTGGGCGGGGTCACTCTGGGTCACATTTGGTGGGCGGGGTCACTCTGGGTCACATTTGGTGGGCGGGGTCACTCTGGGTCACATTTGGTGGGCGGGGTCACTCTGGGTCACATTTGGTGGGCGGGGTCACTCTGGGTCACATTTGGTGGGCGGGGTCACTCTGGGTCACATTTGGTGGGCGGGGTCACTCTGGGTCACATTTGGTGGGCGGGGTCACTCTGGGTCACATTTGGTGGGCGGGGTCACTCTGGGTCACATTTGGTGGGCGGGGTCACTCTGGGTCACATTTGGTGGGCGGGGTCACTCTGGGTCACATTTGGTGGGCGGGGTCACTCTGGGTCACATTTGGTGGGCGGGGTCACTCTGGGTCACATTTGGTGGGCGGGGTCACTCTGGGTCACATTTGGTGGGCGGGGTCACTCTGGGTCACATTTGGTGGGCGGGGTCACTCTGAGTCCGATTTGGTGGGCGGGGTCACTCTGGGTCCGATTTGGCGGGCGGGGCCACTCGGGGTCCGATTTGGTGGGCGGGGCCACTCGGGTCCGATTTGGTGGGCTGCGCACCTCAGGTGCCAATTTGGTGCGCGGGTCACTTTAAGAGCTGATATTATCTGGCAAAACTGTGTCCTGGTGGGGTCATGTAGAGTTCGTAGGCGTTGGCATAGTAACTGGGTCTGACTGCACATCGCAATGAGCTAATCAGCCAGGTGGCAGTTGGCAGTTATTTTGAAATTGCCTCAGAAATCAGCCATTATCCCTTATTGTTGGAACAATTTCCCATTGAAATGCATTGAGACAAAATTTTCAAACGCCAATTGCGCCAAAACTACAAATCCGATCGACACGAAAAATACTTAGCACACCTGCCAGGAACGCTGGCTTCGAAATGACACCTCACTGGAGTCTGTGCGTGCAGCGGTTCGGGCCGCATTAATTGCGGACTGAATAATAATAAGAAGAATAAGTTGACTACGGTGGAATAACAATATAGTGCTTTGTCCCAAAGCACTATAACTAGATGGGTATTTCCTGAAGGAACTACAGATAGTGCTTTGTAATGGTGCCCGGGCTGCCCCTGCAAGACTTTCACACTTGGGTGCCCTTCAGGCGCTGGTTTGGTGGGCGGGGCCCCTCAGGGGATGATTTGGTGGGCGGGGCCACTCTGTGTCCGATTTGGTAGACGGGACCACTCTGGGTCTGATTTGGTGGGCGGGGCCACTCTGGGTCAGATTTGATGGGCGGGGCCACTCTGGGTCAGATTTGGTGGGCAGAGCACCTCTGGGTCAGATTTGGTGGGCAGGGCACCTCGGTCAGATTTGGTGGGCGGGGCACCTCTGGGTCAGATTTGGTGGGCGCGGCACCTCTGGGTCAGATTTGGTGGGCGCGGCACCTCTGGGTCACATTTGGTGGGCGGGGCACCTCTGGGTCACATTTGGTGGGCGGGGTCACTCTGGGTCACATTTGGTGGGCGGGGTCACTCTGGGTCACATTTGGTGGGCGGGGTCACTCTGGGTCACATTTGGTGGGCGGGGTCACTCTGGGTCACATTTGGTGGGCGGGGTCACTCTGGGTCACATTTGGTGGGCGGGGTCACTCTGGGTCACATTTGGTGGGCGGGGTCACTCTGGGTCACATTTGGTGGGCGGGGTCACTCTGGGTCACATTTGGTGGGCGGGGTCACTCTGGGTCACATTTGGTGGGCGGGGTCACTCTGGCTCACATTTGGTGGGCGGGGTCACTCTGAGTCACATTTGGTGGGCGGGGTCACTCTGGGTCACATTTGGTGGGCGGGGTCACTCTGGGTCCGATTTGGTGGGCGGGGTCACTCTGGGTCCGATTTGGTGGGCGGGGTCACTCTGGATCCGATTTGGTGGGCGGGGCACCTCTGGGTCCGATTTGGTGGGCGGGGCCACTCGCGGTCCGATTTAGTGGGCGGGGCCACTCGGGGTCACATTTGGTGGGCGGGGTCACATTTGGTGGGCGGGGTCATTTGGGGTCACATTTGGTGGGCAGGGTCACTCTGGGTCACCTTTGGTGGGCGGGGTCACTCTGGGTCACATTTGGTGGGCGGGGTCACTCTGGGTCACATTTGGTGGGCGGGGTCACTCTGGGTCACATTTGGTGGGCGGGGTCACTCTGGGTCACATTAGGTGGGCGGGGTCACTCTGGGTCACATTTGGTGGGCGGGGTCACTCTGGGTCACATTTGGTGGGCGGGGTCACTCTGAGTCACATTTGGTGGGCGGAGTCACAATGGGTCACATTTGGTGGGCGGGGTCACTCTGGGTCACATTTGGTGGGCGGGGTCACTCTGGGTCACATTTGGTGGGCGGGGTCACTCTGGGTCCGATTTGGTGGGCGGGGTCACTCTGGGTCACATTTGGTGGGCGGGGTCACTCTGGGTCACATTTGGTGGGCGGGGTCACTCTGGGTCACATTTGGTGGGCGGGGTCACTCTGGGTCCGATTTGGTGGGCGGGGTCACTCTGGGTCACATTTGGTGAGCGGGGTCACTCTGGGTCACATTTGGTGGGCGGGGTCACTCTGGGTCACATTTGGTGGGCGGGGTCACTCTGGGTCACATTAGGTGGGCGGGGTCACTCTGGGTCACATTTGGTGGGCGGGGTCACTCTGGGTCACATTTGGTGGGCGGGGTCACTCTGAGTCACATTTGGTGGGCGGAGTCACAATGGGTCACATTTGGTGGGCGGGGTCACTCTGGGTCACATTTGGTGGGCGGGGTCACTCTGGGTCACATTTGGTGGGCGGGGTCACTCTGGGTCACATTTGGTGGGCGGGGTCACTCTGGGTCACATTTGGTGGGCGGGGTCACTCTGGGTCCGATTTGGTGGGCGGGGTCACTCTGGGTCACATTTGGTGGGCGGGGTCACTCTGGGTCACATTTGGTGGGCGGGGTCACTCTGGGTCCGATTTGGTGGGCGGGGTCACTCTGGGTCCGATTTGGTGGGCGGGGTCACTCTGGGTCCGATTTGGTGGGTGGGGCACCTCTGGGTCTGATTTGGTGGGCGGGGCCACTCGCGGTCCGATTTAGTGGGCGGGGCCACTCGGGGTCACATTTGGTGGGCGGGGTCACATTTGGTGGGCGGGGTCACATTTGGTGGGCGGGGTCACTCTGGGTCACATTTGGTGGGCGGGGTCACTCTGGGTCACATTTGGTGGGCGGGGTCACTCTGGGTCACATTTGGTGAGCGGGGTCACTCTGGGTCACATTTGGTGGGCGGGGTCACTCTGGGTCACATTTGGTGGGCGGGGTCACTCTGGGTCACATTTGGTGGGCGGGGTCACTCTGGGTCACATTTGGTGGGCGGGGTCACTCTGGGTCACATTTGGTGGGCGGGGTCACTCTGGGTCACATTTGGTGGGCGGGGTCACTCTGGGTCACATTTGGTGGGCGGGGTCACTCTGGGTCACATTTGGTGGGCGGGGTCATTCTGGGTCACATTTGGTGGGCGGGGTCACTCTGGGTCACATTTGGTGGGCGGGGTCACTCTGGGTCACATTTGGTGGGCGGGGTCACTCTGGGTCACATTTGGTGGGCGGGGTCACATTTGGTGGGCGGGGTCACTTTGGGTCACATTTGGTGGGCGGGGTCACTCTGGGTCACATTTGGTGGGCGGGGTCACTCTGGGTCACATTTGGTGGGCGGGGTCACTCTGGGTCACATTTGGTGGGCGGGGTCACTCTGGGTCACATTTGGTGGGCGGGGTCACTCTGGGTCACATTTGGTGGGCGGGGTCACTCTGGGTCACATTTGGTGGGCGGGGTCACTCTGGGTCACATTTGGTGGGCGGGGCCACTCTAGGTCCGATTTGGTGGGCGGGGTCACTCTGGGTCACATTTGGTGGGCGGGGTCACTCTGGATCACATTTGGTGGGCGGGTTCACTCTGGGTCACATTTGGTGGGCGGGGTCACTCTGGGTCACATTTGGTGGGCGGGTTCACTCTGGGTCACATTTGGTGGGCGGGGTCACTCTGGGTCACATTTGGTGGGCGGGGTCACATTTGGTGGGCGGGGTCACTCTGGGTCACATTTGGTGGGCGGGGTCACTCTGGGTCACATTTGGTGGGCGGGGTCACTCTGGGTCACATTTGGTGGGCGGGGTCACTCTGGGTCACATTTGGTGGGCGGGGTCACTCTGGGTCACATTTGGTGGGCGGGGTCACTCTGGGTCACATTTGGTGGGCGGGGTCACTCTGGGTCTGATTTGGTGGGCGGGGCCACTCGCGGTCCGATTTAGTGGGCGGGGCCACTCGGGGTCACATTTGGTGGGCGGGGTCACATTTGGTGGGCGGGGTCACATTTGGTGGGCGGGGTCACTCTGGGTCACATTTGGTGGGCGGGGTCACTCTGGGTCACATTTGGTGGGCGGGGTCACTCTGGGTCACATTTGGTGAGCGGGGTCACTCTGGGTCACATTTGGTGGGCGGGGTCACTCTGGGTCACATTTGGTGGGCGGGGTCACTCTGGGTCACATTTGGTGGGCGGGGTCACTCTGGGTCACATTTGGTGGGCGGGGTCACTCTGGGTCACATTTGGTGGGCGGGGTCACTCTGGGTCACATTTGGTGGGCGGGGTCACTCTGGGTCACATTTGGTGGGCGGGGTCACTCTGGGTCACATTTGGTGGGCGGGGTCATTCTGGGTCACATTTGGTGGGCGGGGTCACTCTGGGTCACATTTGGTGGGCGGGGTCACTCTGGGTCACATTTGGTGGGCGGGGTCACTCTGGGTCACATTTGGTGGGCGGGGTCACATTTGGTGGGCGGGGTCACTTTGGGTCACATTTGGTGGGCGGGGTCACTCTGGGTCACATTTGGTGGGCGGGGTCACTCTGGGTCACATTTGGTGGGCGGGGTCACTCTGGGTCACATTTGGTGGGCGGGGTCACTCTGGGTCACATTTGGTGGGCGGGGTCACTCTGGGTCACATTTGGTGGGCGGGGTCACTCTGGGTCACATTTGGTGGGCGGGGTCACTCTGGGTCACATTTGGTGGGCGGGGCCACTCTAGGTCCGATTTGGTGGGCGGGGTCACTCTGGGTCACATTTGGTGGGCGGGGTCACTCTGGATCACATTTGGTGGGCGGGTTCACTCTGGGTCACATTTGGTGGGCGGGGTCACTCTGGGTCACATTTGGTGGGCGGGTTCACTCTGGGTCACATTTGGTGGGCGGGGTCACTCTGGGTCACATTTGGTGGGCGGGGTCACATTTGGTGGGCGGGGTCACTCTGGGTCACATTTGGTGGGCGGGGTCACTCTGGGTCACATTTGGTGGGCGGGGTCACTCTGGGTCACATTTGGTGGGCGGGGTCACTCTGGGTCACATTTGGTGGGCGGGGTCACTCTGGGTCACATTTGGTGGGCGGGGTCACTCTGGGTCACATTTGGTGGGCGGGGTCACTCTGGGTCACATTTGGTGGGCGGGGTCACTCTGGGTCACATTTGGTGGGCGGGGTCACTCTGGGTCACATTTGGTGGGCGGGGTCACTCTGGGTCACATTTGGTGGGCGAGATCACTCTGGGTCACATTTGGTGGGCGGGGTCACTCTGGGTCACATTTGGTGGGCGGGGTCACTCTGGGTCACATTTGGTGGGCGGGGTCACATTTGGTGGGCGGGGGTCACATTTGGTGGGCGGGGTCACATTTGGTGGGCGGGGTCACTCTGGGTCACATTTGGTGGGCGGGGTCACTGGGTCACATTTGGTGGGCGGGGTCACTCTGGGTCACATTTGGTGGGCGGGGTCACTCTGGGTCACATTTGGTGGGCGGGGTCACTCTGGGTCACATTTGGTGGGCGGGGTCACTCTGGGTCACATTTGGTGGGCGGGGTCACTCTGGGTCACATTTGGTGGGCGGGGTCACTCTGGGTCACATTTGGTGGGCGGGGTCACTCTGGGTCACATTTGGTGGGCGGGGTCACTCTGGGTCACATTTGGTGGGCGGGGTCACTCTGGGTCACATTTGGTGGGCGGGGTCACTCTGGGTCACATTTGGTGGGCGGGGTCACTCTGGGTCCGATTTGGCGGGCGGGGTCACTCTGGGTCAGATTTGGCGGGCGGGGCCACTCGGGGTCCGATTTGGTGGGCGGGGCCACTCGGGTCCGATTTGGTGGGCTGCGCACCTCAGGTGCCAATTTGGTGCGCGGGTCACTTTAAGAGCTGATATTATCTGGCAAAACTGTGTCCTGGTGGGGTCATGTAGAGTTCGTAGGCGTTGGCATAGTAACTGGGTCTGACTGCACATCGCAATGAGCTAATCAGCCAGGTGGCAGTTGGCAGTTATTTTGAAATTGCCTCAGAAATCAGCCATTATCCCTTATTGTTGGAACAATTTCCCATTGAAATGCATTGAGACGAAATTTTCAAACGCCAATTGCGCCAAAACTACAAATCCGATCGACACGAAAAATACTTAGCACACCTGCCAGGAACGCTGGCTTCGAAATGACACCTCACTGGAGTCTGTGCGTGCAGCGGTTCGGGCCGCATTAATTGCGGACTGAATAATAATAAGAAGAAGAATAAGTTGACTACGGTGGAATAACAATATAGTGCTTTGTCCCAAAGCACTATAACTAGATGGGTATTTCCTGAAGGAACTACAGATAGTGCTTTGGAATGGTGCCCGGGCTGCCCCTGCAAGACTCACACTTGGGTGTCCCTCAGGCGCTGGTTTTGTGGGTGGAGCCCCTCAGGGTCCGGTTTTGTGGGCGGGGCCACTCTGGGTCCGATTTGGTGGGCGGGGCCACTCTGGGTCCGATTTGGTGGGCGGGGCCACTCTGGGTCCGATTTGGTGGGCGGGGCCACTCTGGGTCCGATTTGGTGGGCGGGGCCACTCTGGGTCCGATTTGGTGGGCGGGGCCACTCTGGGTCCGATTTGGTGGGCGGGGCCACTCTGGGTCCGATTTGGTGGGCGGGGCCACTCTGGGTCCGATTTGGTGGGCGGGGCCACTCTGGGTCCGATTTGGTGGGCGGGGCCACTCTGGGTCCGATTTGGTGGGCGGGGCCACTCTGGGTCCGATTTGGTGGGCGGGGCCACTCTGGGTCCGATTTGGTGGGCGGGGCCACTCTGGGTCCGATTTGGTGGGCGGGGCCCCTCTGGGTCCGATTTGGTGGTCGGGGCCCCTCAGGGTCCGATTTGGGGGTCGGGGACCCTCAGGGTCCGATTTGGGGGTCGGGGCCCCTCAGGGTCCGATTTGGGGGTCGGGGCCCCTCAGGGTCCGATTTGGTGGTCGGGGCCCCTCAGGGTCCGATTTGGTGGTCGGGGCCCCTCAGGGTCCGATTTGGTGGTCGGGGCCCCTCAGGGTCCGATTTGGTGGTCGGGGCCCCTCAGGGTCCGATTTGGTGGACGGGGCCCCTCAGGGTCCGATTTGGTGGTCGGGGCCCCTCAGGGTCCGATTTGGTGGTCGGGGCCCCTCAGGGTCCGATTTGGTGGTCGGGGCCCCTCAGGGTCCGATTTGGTGGTCGGGGCCCCTCAGGGTCCGATTTGGTGGTCGGGGCCCCTCAGGGTCCGATTTGGTGGTCGGGGCCCCTCAGGGTCCGATTTGGTGGTCGGGGCCCCTCAGGGTCCGATTTGGTGGTCGGGGCCCCTCAGGGTCCGATTTGGTGGTCGGGGCCCCTCAGGGTCCGATTTGGTGGTCGGGGCCCCTCAGGGTCCGATTTGGTGGTCGGGGCCCCTCAGGGTCCGATTTGGTGGTCGGGGCCCCTCAGGGTCCGATTTGGTGGTCGGGGCCCCTCAGGGTCCGATTTGGTGGTCGGGGCCCCTCAGGGTCCGATTTGGAGGTCGGGGCCCCTCAGGGTCCGATTTGGAGGTCGGGGCCCCTCAGGGTCCGATTTGGTGGTCGGGGCCCCTCAGGGTCCGATTTGGTGGTCGGGGCCCCTCAGGGTCCGATTTGGTGGTCGGGGCCCCTCAGGGTCCGATTTGGTGGTCGGGGCCCCTCAGGGTCCGATTTGGTGGTCGGGGCCCCTCAGGGTCCGATTTGGTGGTCGGGGCCCCTCAGGGTCCGACTTGGTGGTCGGGGCCCCTCAGGGTCCGATTTGGTGGTCGGGGCCCCTCAGGGTCCGTTTTGGAGGTCGGGGCCCCTCAGGGTCCGATTTGGTGGTCGGGGCCCCTCAGGGTCCGATTTGGTGGTCGGGGCCCCTCAGGGTCCGATTTGGTGGTCGGGGCCCCTCAGGGTCCGATTTGGTGGTCGGGGCCCCTCAGGGTCCGATTTGGTGGTCGGGGCCCCTCAGGGTCCGATTTGGTGGTCGGGGCCCATCAGGGTCCGATTTGGTGGTCGGGGCCCCTCAGGGTCCGATTTGGTGGTCGGGGCCCCTCAGGGTCCGATTTGGTGGTCGGGGCCCCTCAGGGTCCGATTTGGTGGTCGGGGCCCCTCAGGGTCCGATTTGGTGGTCGGGGCCCCTCAGGGTCCGATTTGGTGGTCGGGGCCCCTCAGGGTCCGATTTGGTGGTCGGGGCCCCTCAGGGTCCGATTTGGTGGTCGGGGCCCCTCAGGGTCCGATTTGGTGGTCGGGGCCCCTCAGGGTCCGATTTGGTGGTCGGGGCCCCTCGGCCTCCGATTTGGTGGTCGGGGCCCCTCGGCCTCCGATTTGGTGGGCTGGACACCTCAGGTAACAATTTAACAATTTGGTGGGTTGGTCACTTTAAGAGCTGATATTATCTGGCAAAACTGTGTCCTGGTGGGGTCATGTAGAGTTCGTAGGCGTTGCCATAGTAACTGGGTGTGACTGCACACAGCACTGAGCTAATCAGCCAGGTGGCAGTTGGCAGTTAGTTTGAAATTGCCTCAGAAAACAGCCATTTTACCTTATGGGAAAATTTACCCATTGAGAAATTGCATTCCAATCAGGGGAAAAACGCAAATTGCGCCAAAGCTACAAATCCGATCGACACGAAAAATACTTAGCACACCTCTTGGGGACGCTGGCTTCGAAATGACACCTCACTGGAGTCTGTGCGTGCAGCGGTTCGGGCCGCATTAATCGCGGACTGAATAATAATAATAATAATAATAATAAGTTGTCTACGGGGGAATAACAATATAGTGCTTTTTACAAAAGCACTATAACTAGATGGGTATTTCCTGAAGGAACTACAGATAGTGCTTTGGAATGGTGCCCGGGCTACCCCTGCAAGACTTTCACACTTGGGTGCCCTTCAGGTGCTGATTTGGTGGGCGGGGCCCCTCAGGGTCCAATTTGGTGGGCGGGACCCCTCAGGGTCCGATTTGGTGGACGGTGCCCCTCAGGGTCCGATTTGGTGGACGGGGTCCCTCAGGGTCCAATTTGGTGGACGGGGTCCCTCAGGGTCCGATTTGGTAGAAGGGGTCCCTCAGGGTCCGATTTGGTGGACGGGGCCCCACAGGGTCCGATTTGGTGGGCGGGGTCACTCTGGGTCCGATTTGGTGGGCGGGGTCACTCTGGGTCCGATTTGGTGGGCGGGGTCACTCTGGGTCCGATTTGGTGGGCGGGGTCACTCTGGGTCCGATTTGGTGGGCGGGGTCACTCTGCATCTGATTTCGTGGGCGGGGTCACTCTGGGTCAGATTTGGTGGACGGGGGGTCCCTCAGGGTCCGATTTGGTGGACGGGGTCCCTCAGGGTCCGATTTGGTAGAAGGGGTCCCTCAGGGTCCGATTTGGTGGACGGGGCCCCACAGGGTCCGATTTGGTGGGCGGGGTCACTCTGGGTCCGATTTGGTGGGCGGGGTCACTCTGGGTCCGATTTGGTGGGCGGGGTCACTCTGGGTCCGATTTGGTGGGCGGGGTCACTCTGGGTCCGATTTGGTGGGCGGGGTCACTCTGGGTCCGATTTGGTGGGCGGGGTCACTCTGGGTCCGATTTGGTGGGCGGGGTCACTCTGGGTCCGATTTGGTGGGCGGGGTCACTCTGGGTCAGATTTGGTGGGCGGGGCCACTCTGGGTCAGATTTGGTGGGCGGGGCCACTCTGGGTCAGATTTGGTGGGCGGGGCCACTCTGGGTCAGATTTGGTGGGCGGGGTTACTCTGGGTCAGATTTGGTGGGCGGGGTCACTCTGGGTCCAATTTGGGGGGCGGGGCCACTCGCGGTCCGATTCGGGGGTCCGGGTCACTCGGGGTCCGATTCGGGGGCGGGGTCACGCAGGGTCCGATTTGGGGGGCGGGGGCACACTTACTTTTTCACACACGGGACCTGGGTGCACTTACTTTTCACCCACGGGACCAGGGGTGCACTTACTTTTCACAAACGGGATCGGGGTGCACTTACTTTTCACACACATGGGACCGGGGTGCACTTACTTTTCACACAAGGGACAGGGGGTGCACTTACTTTTCACACCAGGAACGGGGGTGCACTTACTTTTCACACACGGGACCAGGGGTGCACTTACTTTTCACTCACGGGACCGGGGGTGCACTTACTTTTCACCCACGGGACCTGGGGTGCACTTACTTTTCAACCACGGGACCGGGGGTGCACTTACTTTTCACACCCGGGACCAGGGATGCACTTACTTTTCACACACGGGACCGGGGTGCACTTACTTTTCACCCACGGGACCGAGGGTGCACTTACTTTTCACTTACGGGACCTGGGGTGCGCTTACTTTTCACACTCAGGACCGGGGGTGCACTTACTTTTCACACACGGGACTGGGGTGCACTTAATTTTCACCCACGGGACTGGGGGTGCACTTACTTTTCACAAACGGGATCGGGGTGCACTTACTTTTCACACAAGGGACCGGGGGTGCACTTACTTTTCACACACATGGGACCGGGGTGCACTTACTTTTCACACCAGGAACGGGGGTGCACTTACTTTTCACACACGGGACCGGGGGTGCACTGGGCACCTCAGGGTCAGATTTGGTGTGCGGGTCACTTTAAGAGCTGATATTATCTGGCAAAACTGTGTCCTGGTGGGGTCATGTAGAGTTCGTAGGCGTTGTCATAGTAACTGCATCTGACTGCACATAGCAGTGAGCTAATCAGCCAGGTGGCAGTTGGCAGTTAGTTTGAAATTGCCTCAGAAATCAGCCCATTATAAGCTTATAGGAAAATTTACCCATAGAGAAATTGCATTCCAAACAGGGGAAAAACGCAAATTGCGCCAAAACTACAAATCCGATCGACACGAAAAATACTTAGCACACCTCTTGGGAACGCTGGCTTCGAAATGACACCTCACTGGAGTCTGTGCGTGCAGCGGTTCGGGCCGCATTAATCGCGGACTGAATAATAATAATAATAACTAGATGGGTATTTCCTGAAGGAACTACAGATAGTGCTTTGGAATGGTGCCCGGGCTGCCCCTGCAAGGCTTTCACACTTGAGTGCCCCTCAGGTGCCCGTTTGGTGGTTGGGGCCCCTCAGGGGCCGATTTGGTGGGCGGTGTCAATCTGGGTCCGATTTGGTGGGCGGGGGTCACTCTGGGTCCGATTTGGTGGGCGGGGTCACTCTGGGTCCGATTTGGTGGGCGGGGCCACTCGCGGTCCGATTTGGTGGGCGGGGCCACTCGGGGTCACATTTGGTGGGCGGGGTCACATTTGGTGGGCGGGGTCACTCTGGGTCACATTTGGTGGGCGGGGTCACTCTGGGTCTGATTTGGTGGGCGGGGTCACTCTGGGTCACATTTGGTGGGCGGGGTCACTCTGGGTCACATTTGGTGGGCGGGGTCACTCTGGGTCACATTTGGTGGGCGGGGTCACTCTGGGTCACATTTGGTGGGCGGGGTCACTCTGAGTCACATTTGGTGGGCGGGGTCACTCTGGGTCAGATTTGGTGGGCGGGGTCACTCTGGGTCAGATTTGGTGGGCGGGGTCACTCTGGGTCAGATTTGGTGGGCGGGGTCACTCTGGGTCAGATTTGGTGGTCAGAGCACCTCTGGGTCAGATTTGGTGGGCAGGGCACCTCGGTCAGATTTGGTGGGTGGGGCACCTCTGGGTCAGATTTGGTGGGCGGGGCACCTCTGGGTCAGATTTGGTGGGCGGGGTCACTCTGGGTCCAATTTGGTGGGCGGGGTCACTCGTGGTCAGGTTTGGGGGCGGGGTCACTCGGGGTCCGATTTGGGGGGTGGGGTCACTCGGGATCCAATTTGGGGGGCGGGGTCACTCGGGGTCCGATTTGGGGGACGGAGTCACTTGGGGTCCAATATGGTGGGCAGGGCCACTCGGGGTCCGATAAGGGGGGCGGGGCCACTCGGTGCACTTTTCACACACGGGATCGGGGTGCACTTACTTTTCACACACAGGATAAGAAAGTGTCATAGTCACTTTATTCTGATGTTTGATTTGATAAATTATCATGTCCTAAAATGGACATCGCACATTTGCATAGCTGCCATGTTTGGAATGTCAAGTTGTGGGTAATGGAAAGTTCGCCATTATTTCCTATGGGAAATTTTTTTTTTTTAAATGCAATTTTTAAAAAAACTACAAATCGGATCAACACGAAAAATACTTAGCACACCTCTCGAGGACGCTGGCTTCGAAATGACGCCTCACTGGAGTCTGTGCGTGCAGCGGTTCGGGCCGCATTAATTGCGGAAAAAGCTGAATAAGTTTACCACGTTCGGATTACAATAATAATACTAGATGGGTATTTCCTGAAGGAACTACAGATAGTGCTTTGGAATGGTGCCCGGGCTACCCCTGCAAGACTTTCACACTTGGGTGCCCTTCAGGTGCTGATTTGGTGGGCGGGGCCCCTCAGGGTCCAATTTGGTGGGCGGGACCCCTCAGGGTCCGATTTGGTGGACGGTGCCCCTCAGGGTCCGATTTGGTGGACGGGGTCCCTCAGGGTCCAATTTGGTGGACGGGGTCCCTCAGGGTCCGATTTGGTAGAAGGGGTCCCTCAGGGTCCGATTTGGTGGACGGGGCCCCACAGGGTCCGATTTGGTGGGCGGGGTCACTCTGGGTCCGATTTGGTGGGCGGGGTCACTCTGGGTCCGATTTGGTGGGCGGGGTCACTCTGGGTCCGATTTGGTGGGCGGGGTCACTCTGGGTCCGATTTGGTGGGCGGGGTCACTCTGGGTCTGATTTGGTGGGCGGGGTCACTCTGGGTCAGATTTGGTGGACGGGGGGTCCCTCAGGGTCCGATTTGGTGGACGGGGTCCCTCAGGGTCCGATTTGGTAGAAGGGGTCCCTCAGGGTCCGATTTGGTGGACGGGGCCCCACAGGGTCCGATTTGGTGGGCGGGGTCACTCTGGGTCCGATTTGGTGGGCGGGGTCACTCTGGGTCCGATTTGGTGGGCGGGGTCACTCTGGGTCCGATTTGGTGGGCGGGGTCACTCTGGGTCCGATTTGGTGGGCGGGGTCACTCTGGGTCCGTTTTGGTGGGCGGGGTCACTCTGGGTCCGATTTGGTGGGCGGGGGCACACTTACTTTTTCACACACGGGACCTGGGTGCACTTACTTTTCACCCACGGGACCAGGGGTGCACTTACTTTTCACAAACGGGATCGGGGTGCACTTACTTTTCACACACATGGGACCGGGGTGCACTTACTTTTCACACAAGGGACCGGGGGTGCACTTACTTTTCACACCAGGAACGGGGGTGCACTTACTTTTCACACACGGGACCAGGGGTGCACTTACTTTTCACTCACGGGACCGGGGGTGCACTTACTTTTCACCCACGGGACCGGGGGTGCACTTACTTTTCAACCACGGGACCGGGGGTGCACTTACTTTTCACACCCGGGACCAGGGATGCACTTACTTTTCACCCACGGGACCGAGGGTGCACTTACTTTTCACTTACGGGACCTGGGGTGCGCTTACTTTTCACACTCAGGACCGGGGGTGCACTTACTTTTCACACACGGGACTGGGGTGCACTTAATTTTCACCCACGGGACTGGGGGTGCACTTACTTTTCACAAACGGGATCGGGGTGCACTTACTTTTCACACAAGGGACTGGGGGTGCACTTACTTTTCACACACATGGGACCGGGGTGCACTTACTTTTCACACCAGGAACGGGGGTGCACTTACTTTTCACACACGGGACCGGGGGTGCACTGGGCACCTCAGGGTCAGATTTGGTGTGCGGGTCACTTTAAGAGCTGATATTATCTGGCAAAACTGTGTCCTGGTGGGGTCATGTAGAGTTCGTAGGCGTTGTCATAGTAACTGCATCTGACTGCACATAGCAGTGAGCTAATCAGCCAGGTGGCAGTTGGCAGTTAGTTTGAAATTGCCTCAGAAATCAGCCCATTATAAGCTTATAGGAAAATTTACCCATAGAGAAATTGCATTCCAAACAGGGGAAAAACGCAAATTGCGCCAAAACTACAAATCCGATCGACACGAAAAATACTTAGCACACCTCTTGGGAACGCTGGCTTCGAAATGACACCTCACTGGAGTCTGTGCGTGCAGCGGTTCGGGCCGCATTAATCGCGGACTGAATAATAATAATAATAATAATAATAAGTTGTCTACGGGGGAATAACAATATAGTGCTTTTTACAAAAGCACTATAACTAGATGGGTATTTCCTGAAGGAACTACAGATAGTGCTTTGGAATGGTGCCCGGGCTACCCCTGCAAGACTTTCACACTTGGGTGCCCTTCAGGTGCTGATTTGGTGGGCGGGGCCCCTCAGGGTCCAATTTGGTGGGCGGGGCCCCTCAGGGTCCGATTTGGTGGACGGTGCCCCTCAGGGTCCGATTTGGTGGAGGGGGTCCCTCAGGGTCCGATTTGGTGGACGGGGTCCCTCAGGGTCCGATTTGGTAGAAGGGGTCCCTCAGGGTCCGATTTGGTGGACGGGGCCCCACAGGGTCCGATTTGGTGGGCGGGGTCACTCAGGGTCCGATTTGGTGGGCGGGGTCACTCTGGGTCCGATTTGGTGGGCGGGGTCACTCTGGGTCCGATTTGGTGGGCGGGGTCACTCTGGGTCCGATTTGGTGGGCGGGGTCACTCTGGGTCCGATTTGGTAGAAGGGGTCCCTCAGGGTCCGATTTGGTGGACGGGGCCCCACAGGGTCTGATTTGGTGGGCGGGGTCACTCTGGGTCCGATTTGATGGGCGGGGTCACTCTGGGTCCGATTTGGTGGGCGGGGTCACTCTGGGTCCGATTTGGTAGAAGGGGTCCCTCAGAGTCCGATTTGGTGGACGGGGCCCCACAGGGTCCGATTTGGTGGGCGGGGTCACTCAGGGTCCGATTTGGTGGGCGGGGTCACTCTGGGTCCGATTTGGTGGGCGGGGTCACTCTGGGTCCGACTTGGTGGGCGGGGTCCCTCAGGGTCCGATTTGGTGGATGGGGCCCCACAGGGTCCGATTTGGTGGGCGGGGTCACTCAGGGTCCGATTTGGTGGGCGGGGTCACTCTGGGTCCGATTTGGTGGGCGGGGTCACACTGGGTCCGATTTGGTGGGCGGGGTCACTCTGGGTCGGATTTGGTGGGCGGGGTCACTCTGGGTCCGATTTGGTGGGCGGGGTCACTCTGGGTCCGATTTGGTGGGCGGGGTCACTCTGGGTCCGATTTGGTGGGCGGGGTCACTCTGGGTCCGATTTGGTGGGCGGGTTCACTCTGGGTCCGATTTGGTGGGCGGGGTCACTCTGGGTCCGATTTGGTGGGCGGGGTCACTCTGGGTCCGATTTGGTGGGCGGGGCCCCTCCGGGTCCGATTTGGTGGGCGGGGCCCCTCCGGGTCCGATTTGGTGGGCGGGGCCCCTCCGGGTCCGATTTGGTGGGCGGGGCCCCTCAGGGTCCGATTTGGTGGGCGGGGCACCTCTGGGTCCGATTTGGTGGGCGGGGCACCTCTGGGTCCGATTTGGTGGGCGGGGCACATCTGGGTCCGATTTGGTGGGCGGGGCACCTCTGGGTCCGATTCGGTGGGCGGGGCACCTCTGGGTCCGATTCGGTGGGCGGGGCACCTCTGGGTCCGATTCGGTGGGCGGGGCACCTCTGGGTCCGATTCGGTGGGCGGGGTCACTCTGGGTCCGATTCGGTGGGCGGGGTCACTCTGGGTCCGATTTGGTGGGCGGGGTCACTCTGGGTCCGATTTGGTGGGCGGGGTCACTCTGGGTCCGATTTGGTGGGCGGGGTCACTCTGGGTGCGATTTGGTGGGCGGGGTCACTCTGGGTCCGATTTGGTGGGCGGGGTCACTCTGGGTCCGATTTGGTGGGCGGGGTCACTCTGGGTCCGATTTGGTGGGCGGGGACACTCTGGGTCCGATTTGGTGGGCGGGGTCACTCTGGGTCCGATTTGGTGGGCGGGGCACCTCTGGGTCCGATTTGGTGGGCGGGGCACCTCTGGGTCCGATTTGGTGGGCGGGGCACCTCTGGGTCCGATTTGGTGGGCGGGGCACCTCTGGGTCCGATTTGGTGGGCGGGGTCACTCTGGGTCCGATTTGGTGGGCGGGGTCACTCTGGGTCCGATTTGGTGGGCGGGGTCACTCTGGGTCCGATTTGGTGGGCGGGGTCACTCTGGGTCCGATTTGGTGGGCGGGGTCACTCTGGGTCAGATTTGGTGGGCGGGGTCACTCTGGGTCCAATTTGGGGGGCGGGGCCACTCGGGGTCCGATTCGGGGGTCCGGGTCACTCGGGGTCCGATTTGGGGGCGGGGTCACTCAGGGTCCGATTTGGGGGGCGGGGGCACACTTACTTTTTCACACACGGGACCTGGGTGCACTTACTTTTCACCCACGGGACCAGGGGTGCACTTACTTTTCACACTTGGGACCAGGGTGCACTTACTTTTCACCCACGGGACCGAGGGTGCACTTACTTTTCACTTACGGGACCTGGGGTGCGCTTACTTTTCACACTCAGGACCGGGGGTGCACTTACTTTTCACACACGGGACTGGGGTGCACTTAATTTTCACCCACGGGACTGGGGGTGCACTTAATTTTCACCCACGGGACCGGGGGTGCACTTACTTTTCACAAACGGGATCGGGGTGCACTTACTTTTCACACACATGGGACCGGGGTGCACTTACTTTTCACACAAGGGACCGGGGGTGCACTTACTTTTCACACCAGGAACGGGGGTGCACTTACTTTTCACACACGGGACCAGGGGTGCACTTACTTTTCACTCACGGGACCGGGGGTGCACTTACTTTTCACCCACGGGACCGGGGGTGCACTTACTTTTCAACCACGGGACCGGGGGTGCACTTACTTTTCACACCCGGGACCAGGGATGCACTTACTTGTCACACACGGGACCGGGGTGCACTTACTTTTCACCCACGGGACCGAGGGTGCACTTATTTTTCACACACGGGACCAGGGATGCACTTACTTTTCACACACGGGACCGGGGTGCACTTACTTTTCACCCACAGGACCGAGGGTGCACTTACTTTTCACTTACGGGACCTGGGGTGCGCTTACTTTTCACACTCAGGACCGGGGGTGCACTTACTTTTCACACACGGGACCGGGGTGCACTTAATTTTCACCCACGGGACTGGGGGTGCACTTACTTTTCACAAACGGGATCGGGGTGCACTTACTTTTCACACACATGGGACCGGGGTGCACTTACTTTTCACACAAGGGACCTGGGGTGCACTTACTTTTCACACACATGGGACCGGGGTGCACTTACTTTTCACACCAGGAACGGGGGTGCACTTACTTTTCACACACGGGACCGGGGGTGCACTGGGCACCTCAGGGTCAGATTTGGTGTGCGGGTCACTTTAAGAGCTGATATTATCTGGCAAAACTGTGTCCTAGTGAGGTCATGTAGAGTTCGTACTCGTTGGCATAGTAACTGGGTCTGACTGCACATAGCAGTGAGCTAATCAGCCAGGTGGCAGTTGGCAGTTAGTTTGAAATTGCCTCAGAAATCAGCCCATTATAAGCTTATAGGAAAATTTACCCATAGAGAAATTGCATTCCAATCAGGGGAAAAACGCAAATTGCGCCAAAACTACAAATCCGATCGACACGAAAAATACTTAGCACACCTCTTGGGAACGCTGGCTTCGAAATGACACCTCACTGGAGTCTGTGCGTGCAGCGGTTCGGGCCGCATTAATCGCGGACTGAATAATAATAATAATAACTAGATGGGTATTTCCTGAAGGAACTACAGATAGTGCTTTGTAATGGTGCCCGGGCTGCCCCTGCAAGACTTTCACACTTGGGTGCCCTTCAGGCGCTGGTTTGGTGGGCGGGGCCCCTCAGGGGATGATTTGGTGGGCGGGGCCACTCTGTGTCCGATTTGGTAGACGGGACCACTCTGGGTCCGATTTGGTAGACGGGACCACTCTGGGTCCGATTTGGTGGGCGGGGCCACTCTGGGTCAGATTTGGTGGGCGGGGCCACTCTGGGTCAGATTTGGTGGGCAGAGCACCTCTGGGTCAGATTTGGTGGGCAGGGCACGTCGGTCAGATTTGGTGGGCAGGGCACCTCTGGGTCAGATTTGGTGGGCGGGGCACCTCTGGGTCAGATTTGGTGGGCGAGGCACCTCTGGGTCACATTTGGTGGGCGGGGTCACTCTGGGTCACATTTGGTGGGCGGGGTCACTCTGGGTCACATTTGGTGGGCGGGGTCACTCTGGGTCACATTTGGTGGGCGGGGTCACTGAGTCACATTTGGTGGGCGGAGTCACTCTGGGTCCGATTTGGTGGGCGGGGTCACTCTGGGTCACATTTGGTGGGCGGGGTCACTGGGTCACATTTGGTGGGCGGGGTCACTCTGGGTCACATTTGGTGGGCGGGGTCACTCTGGGTCACATTTGGTGGGCGGGGTCACTCTGGGTCACATTTGGTGAGCGGGGTCACTCTGGGTCACATTTGGTTCGCGGGGTCACTCTGGGTCACATTTGGTGGGCGGGGTCACTCTGGGTCACATTTGGTGGGCGGGGTCACTCTGGGTCACATTTGGTGGGCGGGGTCACTCTGGGTCACATTTGGTGGGCGGGGTCACTCTGGGTCACATTTGGTGGGCGGGGTCACTCTGGGTCACATTTGGTGGGCGGGGTCACTCTGGGTCACATTTGGTGGGCGGGGTCACTCTGGGTCACATTTGGTGGGCGGGGTCACTCTGGGTCACATTTGGTGGGCGGGGTCACTCTGGGTCACATTTGGTGGGCGGGGTCACTCTGGGTCACAATTGGTGGGCGGGGTCACTCTGGGTCACATTTGGTGGGCGGGGTCACTCTGGGTCACATTTGGTGGGCGGGGTCACTCTGGGTCACATTTGGTGGGCGGGGTCACTCTGGGTCACATTTGGTGGGCGGGGTCACTCTGGGTCACATTTGGTGGGCGGGGCACCTCTGGGTCACATTTGGTGGGCGGGGCACCTCTCGGACCGATTTGGTGGGCGGGGCATCTCTGGGTCCGATTTGGTGGGCGGGGCACCACTGGGTCCGATTTGGTGGGCATGGCACCTCTGGGTCCGATTTGGTGGGCGGGGTCACTCTGGGTCCGATTTGGTAGGCGGGGTCACTCTGGGTCACATTTGGTGGGCGGGGTCACTCTGGGTCACATTTGGTGGGCGGGGTCACTCTGGGTCACATTTGGTGGGCGGGGTCACTCTGGGTCACATTTGGTGGGCGGGGTCACTCTGGGTCAGATTTGGTGGGCGGGGTCACTCTGGGTCAGATTTGGTGGGCGGGGCCACTCTGGGTCACATTTGGTGGGCGGGGCCACTCTGGGTCAGATTTGGTGGGCGGGGCCACTCTGGGTCAGATTTGGTGGGCGGGGTCACTCTGGGTCAGATTTGGTGGGCGGGGTCACTCTGGGTCAGATTTGGTGGGCGGGGTCACTCTGGGTCCAATTTGGGGGGCGGGGCCACTCGGGGTCCGATTCGGGGGTCCGGGTCACTCGGGGTCCGATTCGGGGGCGGGGTCACTCAGGGTCCGATTTGGGGGGCGGGGGCACACTTACTTTTTCACACACGGGACTTGGGTGCACTTACTTTTCACCCACGGGACCAGGGGTGCACTTACTTTTCACACACGGGACCGGGGTGCACTTACTTTTCACCCACGGGACCGAGGGTGCACTTATTTTTCACACACGGGACCGGGGGTGCACTTACTTTTCAACCACGGGACCGGGGGTGCACTTACTTTTCACACCCGGGACCTGGGATGCACTTACTTTTCACACACGGGACCGGGGTGCACTTACTTTTCACCCACGGGACCGGGGTGCACTTACTTTTCACCCACGGGACCGGGGGTGCACTTACTTTTCACAAACGGGATCGGGGTGCACTTACTTTTCACACACATGGGACCGGGGTGCACTTACTTTTCACCCATGGGACCGGGGGTGCACTTACTTTTCAACCACGGGACCGGGGGTGCACTTACTTTTCACACCCGGGACCAGGGATGCACTTACTTTTCACACACGGGACCGGGGTGCACTTACTTTTCACCCACGGGACCGAGGGTGCACTTATTTTTCACACACGGGACCGGGGGTGCACTTACTTTTCACACCCGGGACCGGGATGCACTTACTTTTCACACACGGGACCGGGGTGCACTTACTTTTCACCCACGGGACCGAGGGTGCACTTACTTTTCACTTACGGGACCTGGGGTGCGCTTACTTTTCACACTCAGGACCGGGGGTGCACTTACTTTTCACACACGGGACTGGGGTGCACTTAATTTTCACCCACGGGACTGGGGGTGCACTTACTTTTCACAAACGGGATCGGGGTGCACTTACTTTTCACACACATGGGACCGGGGTGCACTTACTTTTCACACAAGGGACCGGGGGTGCACTTACTTTTCACACACATGGGACCGGGGTGCACTTACTTTTCACACACGGGACCGGGGGTGCACTGGGCACCTCAGGGTCAGATTTGGTGTGCGGGTCACTTTAAGAGCTGATATTATCTGGCAAAACTGTGTCCTGGTGGGGTCATGTAGAGTTCGTAGGCGTTGTCATAGTAACTGGGTCTGACTGCACATAGCAGTGAGCTAATCAGCCAGGTGGCAGTTGGCAGTTAGTTTGAAATTGCCTCAGAAGTCAGCCATTATAAGCTTATAGGAAAATTTACCCATAGAGAAATTGCATTCCAATCAGGGGAAAAACGCAAATTGCGCCAAAACTACAAATCCGATCGACACGAAAAATACTTAGCACACCTCTTGGGAACGCTGGCTTCGAAATGACACCTCACTGGAGTCTGTGCGTGCAGCGGTTCGGGCCGCATTAATCGCGGACTGAATAATAATAATAATAATAATAATAAGTTGTCTACGGGGGAATAACAATATAGTGCTTTTTACAAAAGCACTATAATAATAACTAGATGGGTATTTCCTGAAGGAACTACAGATAGTGCTTTGGAATGGTGCCCGGGCTGCCCCTGCAAGGCTTTCACACTTGAGTGCCCCTCAGGTGTCCGTTTGGTGGTTGGGGCCCCTCAGGGGCCGATTTGGTGGGCGGTGTCAATCTGGGTCCGATTTGGTGGGCGGGGGTCACTCTGGGTCCGATTTGGTGGGCGGGGTCACTCTGGGTCCGATTTTTTGGGCGGGGTCACTCTGGGTCCGATTTGGTGGGCGGGGCACCTCTGGGTCCGATTTGGTGGGCGGGGCACCTCTGGGTCCGATTTGGTGGGCGGGGCCACTCGCGGTCCGATTTGGTGGGCGGGGTCACATTTGGTGGGCGGGGTCACTCTGGGTCACATTTGGTGGGCGGGGTCTCTCTGGGTCACCTTTGGTGGGCGGGGTCACTCTGGGTCACCTTTGGTGGGCGGGGTCACTCTGGGTCACATTTGGTGGGCGGGGTCACTCTGGGTCACATTTGGTGGGCGGGGTCACTCTGGGTCACATTTGGTGGGCGGGGTCACTCTGGGTCAGATTTGGTGGGCGGGGTCTCTCTGGGTCAGATTTTGTGGGCGGGGTCACTCGGTGTCCGATTTGGTGGGCGGGGCCACTCGGGGTCCGATTTGGTGGGCGGGGCCACTCGGGGTCCGATTTGGTGGGCAGGGCCACTCGGGGTCCGATTTGGTGGGCGGGGCCACTCGGGGTCCGATTTGGTGGGCGGGGCCACTCGGGGTCCGATTTGGTGGGCGGGGCCACTCGGGGTCCGATTTGGTGGGCGAGGCCACTCGAGGTCCGATTTGGGGGCGGGGCCTCTCGGTGCACTTACTTTTCACACACGGGATGGGGGTGCACTTACTTTTCACACGGGATGAGAGGGTGTCATACTCACTTTATTCTGATGTTTGACTTTGATAAATGATCATGTCCTAAAATGGACACCATACAATTGCATAGCTGCCATCTTTGGAAGGTCAAGTTGGGGGTAATGGAAAGTTTGCCATTATTTCCTATGGGAATTTTTTTTTTTAAATGCAATTTTTTTAAAAACTACAAATCGGATCAACACGAAAAATACTTAGCACACCTCTCGTGGACGCTGGCTTCGAAATGATGCCTCACTGGAGTCTGTGCGTGCAGCGGTTCGGGCCGCATTAATTGCGGAAAAAAACTGAATAAGTTTACCACATTCGGATTACAATAATAATACTAGATGGGTATTTCCTGAAGGAACTACAGATAGTGCTTTGTAATGGTGCCCGGGCTGCCCCTGCAAGACTTTCACACTTGGGTGCCCCTCAGGCGCTGGTTTGGTGGGCGGGGCCCCTCAGGGGATGATTTGGTGGGCGGGGCCACTCTGTGTCCGATTTGGTAGACGGGACCACTCTGGGTCCGATTTGGTGGGCGGGGCCACTCTGGGTCAGATTTGGTGGGCGGGGCCACTCTGGGTCAGATTTGGTGGGCAGAGCACCTCTGGGTCAGATTTGGTGGGCAGGGCACCTCGGTCAGATTTGGTGGGTGGGGCACCTCTGGGTCCGATTTGGTGGCCGGGGTCACTCTGGGTCACATTTGGTGGGCGGGGTCACTCTGGGTCACATTTGGTGGGTGGGGTCACTCTGGGTCACATTTGGTGGGCGGGGTCACTCTGGGTCACATTTGGTGGGCGGGGTCACTCTGGGTCACATTTGGTGGGCGGGGTCACTCTGGGTCACATTTGGTGGGCGGGGTCACTCTGGGTCACATTTGGTGGGCGGGGTCACTCTGGGTCACATTTGGTGAGCGGGGTCACTCTGGGTCACATTTGGTGGGCGGGGTCACTCTGGGTCACATTTGGTGGGCGGGGTCACTCTGGGTCACATTTGGTGGGCGGGGTCACTCTGGGTCACATTTGGTGGGCGGGGTCACTCTGGGTCGATTTGGTGGGCGGGGTCACTCTTTGTCCGATTTGGTGGGCGGGGCCCCTCAGGGTCCGATTTCGTGGGCGGGGCCACTCTGGATCCGATTTGGTGGGCGGGTCACTCTGGGTCCGATTTGGTAGGCGGGGTCACTCTGGGTCCGATTTGGTGAGCGGGGCCACTCTTGGTCACATTTGGTGGGCTGGGTCACTCTGGGTCACATTTGGTGGGCGGGGTCACTCGGTCACATTTGGTGGGCGGGGTCACTCTGGGTCACATTTGGTGGGCGGGGTCACTCTGGGTCACATTTGGTGGGCGGGGTCACTCTGGGTCACATTTGGTGGGCGGGGTCACTCTGGGTCACATTTGGTGGGCGGGGTCACTCTGGGTCACATTTGGTGGGCGGGGTCACTCTGGGTCACATTTGGTGGGCGGGGTCACTCTGGGCCACATTTGGTGGGCGGGGTCACTCTGGGTCACATTTGGTGGGCGGGGTCACTCTGGGTCACATTTGGTGGGCGGGGTCACTCTGGGTCACATTTGGTGGGCGGGGTCACTCTGGGTCACATTTGGTGGGCGGGGTCACTCTGGGTCACATTTGGTGGGCGGGGTCACTCTGGGTCACATTTGGTGGGCGGGGTCACTCTGGGTCACATTTGGTGGGCGGGGTCTCTCTGGGTCACATTTGGAGGGCGGGGTCACTCTGGGTCCGATTTGGTGGCCGGGGTCACTCTGGGTCCGATTTGGTGGCCGGGGTCACTCTGGGTCCGATTTGGTGGCCGGGGTCACTCTGGGTCACATTTGGTGGGCGGGGTCACTCTGGGTCACATTTGGTGGGCGGGGTCACTCTGGGTCCTATTTGGTGGGCGGGGTCACTCTGGGTCACATTTGGTGGGCGGGTCACTCTGGGTCACATTTGGTGGGCGGGGTCACTCTGGGTCACATTTGGTGGGCGGGGTCACTCTGGGTCACATTTGGTGGGCGGGGTCACTCTGGGTCACATTTGGTGGGCGGGGTCACTCTGGGTCACATTTGGTG
Organism: Ranitomeya imitator; assembly: GCF_032444005.1. Taxonomy (NCBI): domain Eukaryota; kingdom Metazoa; phylum Chordata; class Amphibia; order Anura; family Dendrobatidae; genus Ranitomeya; species Ranitomeya imitator. Next base: position 357,401,509 of record NC_091285.1, on the reverse strand, counting down.
GGCGGGGTCACTCTGGGTCACATTTGGTGGGCGGGGTCACTCTGGGTCACATTTGGTGGGCGGGGTCACTCTGGGTCACATTTGGTGGGCGGGGTCACTCTGGGTCACATTTGGTGGGCGGGGTCACTCTGGGTCACATTTGGTGGGCGGGGTCACTCTGGGTCACATTTGGAGGGCGGGGTCACTCTGGGTCACATTTGGTGGGCGGGGTCACTCTGGGTCACATTTGGTGGGCGGGGTCACTCTGGGTCACATTTGGTGGGCGGGGTCACTCTGGGTCACATTTGGTGGGCGGGGTCACTCTGGGTCACATTTGGTGGGCGGGGTCACTCTGGGTCACATTTGGTGGGCGGGGTCACTCTGGGTCACATTTGGTGGGCGGGGTCACTCTGGGTCCGATTTGGTAGGCGGGGTCACTCTGGGTCCGATTTGGTGGGCGGGGTCACTCTGGGTACGATTTGATGGGCGGGGCCACTCGGGGTCCGATTTGGTGGGCGGGGCCACTCGGGTCCGATTTGGTGGGCTGCGCACCTCAGGTGCCAATTTGGTGCGCGGGTCACTTTAAGAGCTGATATTATCTGGCAAAACTGTGTCCTGGTGGGGTCATGTAGAGTTCGTACGCGTTGGCATAGTAACTGGATCTGACTTCGCATATCAACGAGCTGATCAGCCAGGTGGCAGTTGGCAGTTATTTTTAAATTGCCTCAGAAATCAGCCATTATACCTTATGTCAAAATTTCTCTATTGAAATGCATAGCGGCAATGCTTTCCAATGAGGGGGAATCAATTTTTAAACGCACATTGCGCCAAAACTACAAATCCGATCGACACGAAAAATACTTAGCACACCTCTCATGGACGCTGGCTTCGAAATGACACCTCACTGGAGTCTGTGCGTGCAGCGGTTCGGGCCGCATTAATTGCGGAAAAAAGCCTAATAATAATAAGAATAAGAAGAAGAAGAATAAGAAGTTTACTACGGTGGAATAACAATATAGTGCTTTGTGCCAAAGCACTATAATAAGTTGTCTACGGGGGAATAACAATATAGTGCTTTTTACAAAAGCACTATAATAATAATAAGTTGTCTACGGGGGAATAACAATATAGTGCTTTTTACAAAAGCACTATAACTAGATGGGTATTTCCTGAAGGAACTACAGATAGTGCTTTGGAATGGTGCCCGGGCTGCCCCTGCGAGACTTTCACACTTGGGTGCCCCTCAGGTGCTGGTTTGGTGGGCGGGGCCACTCTGGGTCCGATTTGGTGGGCGGGGTCACTCTGGGTCCGATTTGGTGGGCGGGGCCCCTCAGGGTCCGATTTGGTGGCCGGGTCACTCTGGGTCCGATTTGGTGGGCGGGGTCACTCTGGGTCCGATTTGGTAGGCGGGGTCACTCTGGGTCCGATTTGGTGAGCGGGGTCACTCTGGGTCACATTTGGTGGGCGGGGTCACTCTGGGTCACATTTGGTGGGCGGGGTCACTCTGGGTCACATTTGGTGGGCGGGGTCACTCTGGGTCACATTTGGTGGGCGGGGTCACTCTGGGTCCCATTTTGTGGGCGGGGTCACTCTGGGTCACATTTGGTGGGCGGGGTCACTCTGGGTCACATTTGGTGGGCGGGGTCACTCTGGGTCCCATTTGGTGGGCGGGGTCACTCTGGGTCCCATTTGGTGGGCGGGGTCACTCTGGGTCCCATTTGGTGGGCGGGGTCACTCTGGGTCACATTTGGTGGGCGGGGTCACTCTGGGTCCCATTTGGTGGGCGGGGTCACTCTGGGTCCCATTTGGTGGGCGGGGTCACTCTGGGTCACATTTGGTGGGCGGGGTCACTCTGGGTCACATTTGGTGGGCGGGGTCACATTTGGTGGGCGGGGTCACTCTGGGTCACATTTGGTGGGCGGGGTCACTCTGGGTCACATTTGGTGGGCGGGGTCACTCTGGGTCACATTTGGTGGGCGGGGTCACTGGTCACATTTGGTGGGCGGGGTCACTCTGGGTCACATTTGGTGGGCGGGGTCACATTTGGTGGGCGGGGTCACTCTGGGTCACATTTGGTGGGCGGGGTCACTCTGGGTCACATTTGGTGGGCGGGGTCACTCTGGGTCACATTTGGTGGGCGGGGTCACTCTGGGTCATATATTTGGTGGGCGGGGTCACTCTGGGTCACATTTGGTGGGCGGGGTCACTCTGGGTCACATTTGGTGGGCGGGGTCACTCTGGGTCACATTTGGTGGGCGGGGTCACTCTGGGTCACATTTGGTGGGCGGGGTCACTCTGGGTCACATTTGGTGGGCGGGGTCACATTTGGTGGGCGGGGTCACTCTGGGTCACATTTGGTGGGCGGGGTCACTCTGGGTCACATTTGGTGGGCGGGGTCACTCTGGGTCACATTTGGTGGGCGGGGTCACTCTGGGTCACATTTGGTGGGCGGGGTCACTCTGGGTCACATTTGGTGGGCGGGGTCACTCTGGGTCACATTTGGTGGGCGGGGTCACTCTGGGTCACATTTGGTGGGCGGGGTCACTCTGGGTCACATTTGGTGGGCGGGGTCACTCTGGGTCACATTTGGTGGGCGGGGTCACTCTGGGTCACATTTGGTGGGCGGGGTCACTCTGGGTCACATTTGGTGGGCGGGGTTACTCTGGGTCACATTTGGTGGGCGGGGTCACATTTGGTGGGCGGGGTCACTCTGGGTCACATTTGGTGGGCGGAGTCACTCTGGGTCACATTTGGTGGGCGGGGTCACTCTGGGTCACATTTGGTGGGTGGGGTCACTCTGGGTCACATTTGGTGGGCGGGGTCACTCTGGGTCACATTTGGTGGGCGGGGTCACTCTGGGTCACATTTGGTGGGCGGGGTCACTCTGGGTCACATTTGGTGGGCGGGGTCACTCTGGGTCACATTTGGTGGGCGGGGTCACATTTGGTGGGCGGGGTCACTCTGGGTCACATTTGGTGGGCGGGGTCACTCTGGGTCACATTTGGTGGGCGGGGTCACTCTGGGTCACATTTGGTGGGCGGGGTCACTCTGGGTCACATTTGGTGGGCGGGGTCACTCTGGTCACATTTGGTGGGCGGGGTCACTCTGGTCACATTTGGTGGGCGGGGTCACTCTGGGTCACATTTGGTGGGCGGGGTCACATTTGGTGTGCGGGGTCACTCTGGGTCACATTTGGTGGGCGGGGGTCACATTTGGTGGGCGGGGTCACTCTGGGTCACATTTGGTGGGCGGGGTCACTCTGGGTCACATTTGGTGGGCGGGGTCACTCTGGGTCACATTTGGTGGGCGGGGTCACTCTGGGTCACATTTGGTGGGCGGGGTCACTCTGGGTCACATTTGGTGGGCGGGGTCACTCTGGGTCACATTTGGTGGGCGGGGTCACATTTGGTGGGCGGGGTCACTCTGGGTCACATTTGGTGGGCGGGGTCACTTTGGGTCACATTTGGTGGGCGGGGTCACTCTGGGTCACATTTGGTGGGCGGGGTCACTCTGGCTCAGGGTCCGATTTGGAGGTCGGGGCCCCTCAGGGTCCGATTTGGTGGTCGGGGCCCCTCAGGGTCCGATTTGGTGGTCGGGGCCCCTCAGGGTCCGATTTGGTGGTCGGGGCCCCTCAGGGTCCGATTTGGTGGTCGGGGCCCCTCAGGGTCCGATTTGGTGGTCGGGGCCCCTCAGGGTCCGATTTGGTGGTCGGGGCCCCTCAGGGTCCGATTTGGTGGTCGGGGCCCCTCGGCCTCCGATTTGGTGGTCGGGGCCCCTCGGCCTCCGATTTGGAGGTCGAGGCCCCTCAGGGTCCGATTTGGTGGTCGGGGCCCCTCAGGGTCCGATTTGGTGGTCGGGGCCCCTCAGGGTCCGATTTGGAGGTCGGGGCCCCTCAGGGTCCGATTTGGTGGTCGGGGCCCCTCAGGGTCCGATTTGGTGGTCGGGGCCCCTCGGCCTCCGATTTGGTGGTCGGGGCCCCTCAGGGTCCGATTTGGTGGTCGGGGCCCCTCAGGGTCCGATTTGGTGGTCGGGGCCCCTCAGGGTCCGATTTGGTGGTCGGGGCCCCTCAGGGTCCGATTTGGTGGTCGGGGCCCCTCAGGGTCCGATTTGGTGGTCGGGGCCCCTCAGGGTCCGATTTGGTGGTCGGGGCCCCTCGGCCTCCGATTTGGTGGTCGGGGCCCCTCGGCCTCCGATTTGGAGGTCGAGGCCCCTCAGGGTCCGATTTGGTGGTCGGGGCCCCTCAGGGTCCGATTTGGTGGTCGGGGCCCCTCAGGGTCCGATTTGGAGGTCGGGGCCCCTCAGGGTCCGATTTGGTGGTCGGGGCCCCTCAGGGTCCGATTTGGTGGTCGGGCCCCTCAGGGTCCGATTTGGTGGTCGGGGCCCCTCAGGGTCCGATTTGGTGGTCGGGGCCCCTCAGGGTCCGATTTGGTGGTCGGGGCCCCTCAGGGTCCGATTTGGTGGTCGGGGCCCCTCAGGGTCCGATTTGGTGGTCGGGGCCCCTCAGGGTCCGATTTGGTGGTCGGGGCCCCTCAGGGTCCGATTTGGTGGTCGGGGCCCCTCAGGGTCCGATTTGGTGGTCGGGGCCCCTCAGGGTCCGATTTGGAGGTCGGGGCCCCTCAGGGTCCGATTTGGTGGTCGGGGCCCCTCAGGGTCCGATTTGGAGGTCGGGGCCCCTCAGGGTCCACTTTGGTGGTCGGGGCCCCTCAGGGTCCGATTTGGAGGTCGGGGCCCCTCAGGGTCCGATTTGGAGGCCGGGGTCCCTCGGCCTCCGATTTGGAGGCCGTGGCCCCTCGGCCTCCGATTTGGAGGCCGGGGGGCCTCGGCCTCCGAATTGGAGGCCGGGGCCCCTCGGCCTCCGATTTGGAGGCCGGGGCGCCTCGGCCTCCGATTTGGAGGCCGGGGCCCCTCGGCCTCCGAATTGGAGGCCGGGGCCCCTCGGCCTCCGACATGGAGGCCGGGGCCCCTCGGCCTCCGATATGGAGGTCGGGGCCCCTCGGCCTCCAATATGGAGGCCGGGGCCCCTCGGCCTCCGATATGGAGGTCGGGGCCCCTCGGCCTTCGATTTGGAGGTCGGGGCCCCTCGGCCTCCGATATGGAGGCCGGGGCCCCTCGGCCTCCGATTTGGAAGTCGGGGCCCCTCGGCCTCCGATATGGAGGTCGGGGCCCCTCGGCCTCCGATTTGGATGTCGGGGCCCCTCGGCCTCCGATATGGAGGTCGGGGCCCCTCGGCCTCCGATTTGGAGGTCGGGGCCCCTCGGCCTCCGATGTGGTGGTCGGGGCCCCTCGGCCTCCTATTTGGTGGGCTGGACACCTCAGGTAACAATTTGGTGGGTTGGTCACTTTAAGAGCTGATATTATCTGGCAAAACTGTGTCCTGGTGGGGTCATGTAGAGTTCGTAGGCGTTGTCATAGTAACTGGGTGTGACTGCACATATCAATGAGCTGATCAGCCAGGTGGCAGTTGGCAGTTATTTTTTAAATTGCCTCAGTAATCAGCCATTATACCTTATGGCTAAATTTCCCTATTGAAATGCATTGGCAATGCATTCCAATGAGAGAAAAACAATTTTCAAACGTTAATTGCGCCAAAACTACAAATCCGATCGACACGAAAAATACTTAGCACACCTCTTGGGGACGCTGGCTTCGAAATGACACCTCACTGGAGTCTGTGCGTGTAGCGGTTCGGGCCGCATTAATTGCGGAAAAAAGCCTAATAATAATAAGAAGAATAAGAATAAGAAGTTGTCTACGGTGGAATAACAATACAGTGTTTTGTTCCAAAGCACTATAATAATAATAATAAGTTGTCTACGGGGGAATAACAATATAGTGCTTTTTACAAAAGCACTATAATAAGAATAAGAAGTTGTCTACGGTGGAATAACAATACAGTGCTTTTTACAAAGCACTATAATAAGTTGTCTACGGGGGAATAACAATATAGTGCTTTTTACAAAAGCACTATAATAATTCTCTGTTCACTGTTCTCATGCATTGCAATACATATTGTAACACCAGTCACCGCCTCACATGTAAGGGTCACTGTATGTTCCCCCCAGGATGCAAATGGAGGCGTATTGAGGCCTTGAGAGTGCATTGCAGTCACAGGCATAGCTGTGGTTGCAATGCAGACTAAAGTAAGTGTTAGTCCTGAACAAGCTATTTCTTCAGGGCAGATTTGAGGAAAACTGTTGGGCTTTTGTGTTTTGAAACAAACTACAGGATGGTAGTCGTGCAGTCTGTTTCATTACTGGCTGTGTTTTCCATGTGGCTAAAGGCCACAGATTGCTTGTTAAAAACCCTGCAGTATATGGTTCGGGTGTGTCAGGTTCAGAGTCAGGCCAGTTTTACACGTCCTGATATTTCCGGTACTGGTAAACACGGTACCTAAGATATCAGTGTCCGTGTGATACATCCGTGTAGCACGCGTGTGGCAACCATGTGCCGCATCAGTAAGCGCTGTTCCCCTGCGTGTGGTGCTGAAGCCGGCTGTTATCCATTCTCCCTTGCTTGTCTCGCGAGCAGGGGAGAATGAATGGGGGAAAAAAACGACGTGTGGTCCCCGCTATTTTGTACAATCAACCCGGCAAAACTCACAGGTGCAGGCTGCTATTCTCAGGCTGGTAAGGGGCCATGGATATGGGCCCCCAGCCTAAAAAAACCAGCCCGCAGCTGCCCAGAAAAGGCGCATCTATTACATGCGCCAATTCTGGAGCTTTGCCCGGTTCTTCCCACTTGCCCTGTAGCGGTGGCAAGTGGGGTAATGAGGGGTTAATGTCACCTTCCTATGGTGATATTAAATCGGCTTAGCAATGGAGAGGCGTCAATAAAACACCTATCCATTACTAATGCTAGAGTAGTTAAAGGGTTAATCAAACACACCACACAGTAAGAAAAAAGTCTTTTAATGAAATAAAACAATATACACATTTTTTCCATTTTTATTAGGCCCCTTTCACACATCAGTTTTTTGCTGTCAGTTGCAATCCGTCGAATTTTGAAAAAAAAAAACGATCCAGCTACTGATGCCGCCGGATGCGTTTTTTCTCATAGACTTGTATTAGCGACGGATTGTGACGGATGGCCTCACATTTCATCCGTCGTTCGCCGGATCTGTCAAAAATTGTTTGTCTGGCGGCCGGAGACAACGAACAAAGTAACGTTTTTTGTCTCCATCAAAAAAACAGACCACAACGAATCCGTCGCCATCTGTCGTTAACTAGAATGGAAGCCTATGGGTGTCGGATCCGTCAAATGACGGAATCCGGCGATGGATTCCGTTTTTTTTAACTGAGCAAGCTCCAGTTTTTTTAGCCAGTCCCCTTCCTTTCCGGCGTACAGTCAGTCCCATGCAGTAATCCATATCTAGGGGAATGTACAGTTTACAACTGGGAGCAGTGCTAATGTGACCGTTCTCGGCTGTAAACTACTGAGGAATGAATGAAATGCTGGGAGTGGAGCTTCGGTGACTAGCAGTGACATCACCGAAGCTGTGTTCCCTGCCGGCATGAACTAAAATTAACTCTTCAGCGTGGGAAAATTTGCGTGTTTTGACGGACCGTGATTCCGTGTGCAAAACACGCAGACATGTCCCGTTTTTGCCCTCCAAACATCCCGCACACGTGCACGCGGAGAACAGTGTACACTGTCCTCCATGTGCATGCCGGGGAAGCAGCGCTACTCTACTGTAAGCCGCTGTTCCCCTGCGTGTGGTGCTGAACGCGGCTTTCGTCCATTGTCTCCTGCTCTGAAACCGGCCTTATAATGTGCAAAAAATATATTTTTTTAAAAATCCTCAAATAAATATTTTACCAATAAATACATTTATGTAAATAAAAAACCCAAAAGTACACATATTTGGTATCGCGGCATCCGTTACGACCCGCTCTATAAAACTGTCAAACTAGTTAACCCCTTCAGTGAACACCGTAAAAAAAAAAACAGGCAAAAAACAATGCTTTATCATACCGCTGAACATAAAGTGCAATAAAACGTGATCAAAAAGACGAATGTAAATAAAAATGGTACCGCTGAAAACGTTATCTTGTTCCACAAAAAACAAACTGCCATACAGCTCCATCAGCAGAAAAATACAAAAGTTAGAGCTTTCAGAATAAAGCGATGCAAAAATAATTATTTTTCTATAAAATAGTTTTTATTGTGTAAAAGCGCCAAAACATAAAAAAATATATAAATGAGGTATCGCTGTTATCGTACTGACCCGAAGAATAAAACTGTATTACCAATTTTACCACATGCGGAACGGTATAAAAAAAAAAAGAATTCCTGAATTGCTGTTTTTTGTTCATTTTGTCTCCCAAAAATCAGAAAAGAAAGCGGATGGAGGCACTGTGGATGCCATAAGACCTGTAATCCGGCTTTATCCATCTTTTTAGGATTGCATAAAAGTGCCATCGGCCACAGTTTTGTGCACTTCTGAAAAAAAGGGAACCACAAAACAGAGACCAGACGGAGTCCAGAATAACTCTGCTGCCTCACTATAGTTAATGGATCCATCGGGGGTTTCATCTGAATCATGTCACTCAAAGATTTAGATGGAAACCGCAAAGTAAGTGGTCTGCGTAGAGCGCCGGATTACTGTGATCCCAAACATTATCTAAAATGTTCCCAATAAATGCTTCAACTCAATCCACAAAAAAACAAGTCCCCACTCAGATCTGTCATCTATTTACAGAAATATAGGGGGCTTCCACATTACTGGTAGCACAAAGGCTTTGGAAAAGCGAAATGGCTCCTCACCCACAAAAGAAATGCCTCCCATCCTTTTGAGCCCCAGTGTGCCTAAACAACATTTAGCGCCCACATGTTTGGCATTTCTGTAGTGATGAGAGCCTGCCTAACTTACAGGTGCATGTCTCCAGCAGCATGACCTGGGCATAATGTACTGGTCACTACAACGGCAGTTTGCAATTTTCACTCAGCAACATCCACTGCTGCCTGTTTCTGGAAAACACCCATGGAGTCAAAATCGTCACTACACCTGTAGATAAATTCCCAAAGGGTTCTAATTTCCAAAATGGGGTCACTTGAGGGGGATTCTACTTTTCTAGTACTTAGGGGCTCTTTATATGGAATCCACAAACTAGTTTAGGAAAATCTGCGCTCTAGGAGACAAATAGCGCTCTGTCCCTCCTGAGTCGCACTGTATGGCAAAGCAGTACTGTACAGCCACATACCGGTATATGGGGTATTTCTACATTCAGCAGAAATTGTGGGACAAATTCTGGTGCCATTTTTACCAATTTCCCAGTGTGTAAAACCTTGGGCTAACACACAATCTTGGTGGTAAAAATGTAAATTATTTTTTCTTCATTTCCCAATGGTTTAAAAGTGACACCTGTGATGTCAATATAATCACTGCACCCCTAGATGAATTAATTGAGGGGTTTAATTGGTAAAATGGGGTCACTTGTGGGGGGTTCTGCTGTTCTGGCACCTCATGTGCTCTGTCAATGTATCAAACAAGTGCAGCAAAATCTGCACTGTGATATGGCGCTACTTCCTTTCTGAGCTTTGCACTGTGCCTCAAAAGTAGTTTTCGACCACATATGGTATATCGGTGAACTCAGGAGACATTACAAACTTTGAGGTTCATTTTCTCCTTTTGCTGTTGCAATACAATATAAAATTTGTAGCTAAAAAAGATTTTTGTGGGAAAAAATGTTATTTTTTTTATTTTCATGGCTTAACATTGTAAACTTCTGTGCGGGTTCAAGGTGCTCAATACACATCTAGATAAGGTGCAAATGGGGTCTAGTTTCCAAAATGGGGTCACTTGTGGGGGTTTCCACTGTTTAGGCACATCAGGGGCTCTTCAAACGCGACATGGCGTTCGCTAATTATTCCATCAAATTTTGCATTCAAAATGTCAAATGGCGCTCCTTCCCTTACAAACCCTTCCAAAACAGTGGGTTTCCCCCACATATGGGGTATCGGCGTACTTGAGAGAAATTGCACAACAAATTGTATGGAGCAATTTCTCCTGTTACCATTATGAAAATTCAAAATAGGGAGCTAAAAAGATTTATTTGGGAAATTTTATTTTTTTTTTTTAAATTTTCACCGCTCTAGGCTATAAACTTCTTTGAAGCACATGTTTGGTTCAAGGTGCTCAATACACATCTAGATAAGTTTCATAAGGGGTGTAGTTTCCAAAATTGTGTCACTTGTGGGGGGTTTCCAGGGGATCTCCAAACACGACATGGCGTCCGCTAATTATTCCAGCATATTTTACATTCAAAAAGTCAAATGGTGCTCTTTCCCTTCCGAGCCCTACCGTGTGCCCAAACAGTAGATTTCCTCCACATATGGGGTATCGGCATGCTCAGGAGAAATTGCACAACAAAATGTATAGTCAGTTTTCTTCTGTTACCCTTGCAAAAGTAAAAAAATGAGGTCTAAAGGAAAATGTTTATGAAAGAAGAGTAAATGTCAATCATTGTCATTCCTGTCAAGTACAAGAAGGGTTAATAAATTTCTTGAATGTGGTTTTGAGTACCTTGAGGGGTGCAGTTTTTAGAATGGTGTTATTTTTCGGTATTTTTTGTCATATAGGCTCCTCAAAGTCACTTAAAGTGTGAGGTGGTCCCTAAAAAAATTGTTTCGCAAAATTTGTTGTAAAAATGAGAAATCGCTGGTCAACTTTTAACCCTTATAACTCCCTAACAAAAAAAATTGTTTCCAAAATGTTGCTGCCGTAAAGTAGACATGTATGGAAAGTTATTTATTAACTATTTTGTGTGATGTGACTCTCTGAATAAAGGGATTAAAAAATAAAAGTTTGAAAATTGCGAAATTTTCAAATTTTTTGCCAAATTTCCGCTTTATACACAAATAAACGCAAGTCATATCAAATAAATTTTACTGCTATCATAAAGTACAATATGTCGCTAGAAAACTATTTTAGAATCACCGGGGTCCATTGAAGTGTTCCAGAGTTATTACATCATAAAGTGACAGTGGTCAGAATTTTAAAAATTAGCCTGGTCAGGAAGGTGAAAACAGGCTTCGTCTCAAAGGGGTTAATATGTTATGTGGTAAAATACATTGAATAAAATGCATTTCTTTTCTACACTTGTATTTTAAACCTGCTTTTTCTTGCAGAGTAAACGAATTGGACACTTCTTGTTCTGGTTTCTCAGAAGTGAGATTGCCCAATCTATGCATTATCAGCAGCGTTTTGCAGTAATCCTGGAAGCTTATCTCAGAGGTTGCGGCACCTCAATGTTAAATGATTTCATGAAGCAAGTTCAGGTCACAGAAGTTCTTCATAAAGTCACAATGGAGATCAAAAGTGTTTCTGCTGAGAAGTATGATGTCACTTCACAAGGTAAATGCCTAGTGTTAAGCCAAAAGATTCTCAGAATCTTGCTCCGTGCCTACAGTACAAGATCCCTCTGAACCGCCTCCTGACTGCCAGCATCCCTGGTGCCTCTTCTGATTAGCAGGCCCAAGATTATTGCAGTATGATAGACTCCTGATGTCGCTCGTGGCCTACTCATCAGAAAAAAAGTCGGGGATGATGTCAGCTAGGAGGATGCTCATAGGGCTTTGGTTTGATGGCCACAAACCAAGGTTCTTCAGTTCTTTTTGTTCAGTTCTAGAATTTACCATTTCAGACAATACTTTCAATGGTTTAAATATGGCTTATCAGTAATATAGGTGGGAAACTGTTTTATGTGGAATGTGGTAAGTATTTGGAAAAATATGAGACACGTGAAGAAAAACTGGAATTCGCATTGTCTTATTGATCTATTGATTGCATTTAGGAAAGATTGACATTTGATTAGTTGTAGAAAGCTTTTCTAATGTTATTGAAAAAAAATTGAATTGACATTGTATAATAGCAGATAATTAGTATCCAGTTCTCTCTTATAATTGCTACTGAAGGGTAGAAATCCACAGGCTATTTACACTTATCTTATGCCAACTTTGGCACTATTCACATATAATGTGCAGGGTCTACATGGAGGCATACAGAGGCATGGCTTCTCCATGCTACAGAACTACAAACACTCATGTGGAGTAGCATTAAAGAGATATCGTCATCTGAATTTTATTTTTTTAGGAAATAATATCCAAAAAATGCAATGTCTGATGCAGAATGACAGGTTTTTGTTTTTTTTCTGACGAATTCATTCAGAAACCAAAAGAACAATTGTGTATTATTATTATTAATAAACATTTTTATAGCGCCATTTATTCCATGGCGCTTTACATGTGAACAGGGCAAATATAGACAAGTACAATAAACATGAGTAAAACAAGGCACACACAAGTACATAAGGAGGGAGGACCCTGCCCGCGAGGGCTCACAGTTTACAGGGGATGGGTGAGGATACACTAGGAGAGGGTAGAGCTGGTCGTACGGCGGTTCAGTAGGTTGAGGATCACTGCAGGCTGTAGGCTTGTCCGAAGAGTTGAGTCTTCAGGTTCCTTTTGAAGGTTTCCGTGGTAGGCGAGAGCCTGATGTGTTGGGGTAGAGAATTACAGAGTATAGGGGAAGCATGGGAGAAGTCTTTTAATGCAGTTGTGGGAGGAAGAGATGAGAGAGGAGTAGAGAAGGAGTTCTTGAGAGGATCAGAGGTTACGTGTAGGTAGGTACCGGGAGATCATGTCACAGATGTATGGAGGAGACAGATTGTGGATGGCTTTGTATGTCATTGATATTGTTTTGAACTGTAGCCTCTGGGCAATAGGAAGCCAGTGAAGGGCCTGGCAGAGAGGAGAGGCTGGGGAATAACGGGGAGACAGGTGGATTAGTCGGGCAGCAGAGTTTAGGATGGATTGGAGTTGTGCCAGAGTGCTAGAGGGGTGGCCAGAGAGTAGGAGGTTGCAGTAGTCGAGACGGGAGATGATAAGGGCATGTACAAGTGTTTTTGTGGTTTCATTGTCAAGGAATGCACGGATCCGGGAAATCTTTTTGAGTTGGAATCGGCAGGAGGAGGCAAGGGCTTGGATATGTGGCTTGAAAGAGAGGGTAGAGTCAAGGATCACCCCGAGCCACTGAACGTGCAGGACTGGGGAAAGTGAGCAGCCAGTGACATTGATGGATAGGTCGGGTGGAGGGGTAGAGTGAGGTGGGGGAAAGATGATCAATTCTGTTTTGTCCATGTTCAGTTTTAGAAAGTGAGCAGAAAAGAAAGATGAAATAGCAGACAGACATTGTGGGATTTTGGTCAGTAAGGAAGTGAGGTCAGGTCCAGATAGGTAGATCTGCGTGTCATCAGCGTAGAGATGATATTGTAAACCTTGGGATTCTATGAGCTGTCCCAGGCTGAATGTGTAGATAGAGAAGAGTAGTGGTCCTAGAACTGAGCCTTGGGGAACACCGACAGATAGGGGGCAAAATGAGGAGGTGGTGTGGTAGAGAGAGACACTGAATGTTCGGTCAGTTAGATATGATGAGATCCAGGCTAGGGCCAAGTCTGTGATGCCAAGAGATGAGAGAATCTGTAACAGAAGGGAGTGGTCCAAACTGTTGCAGGCAGAAGACAGGTCCAGGAGGAGGAGGACAGAGTAGTGTTGCTTGCTCTTGGCGGTTAGTAGGTCGTTGGTCACTCTAGTTAGGGCACTTTCAGTTGAGTGATGTGGTCGGAGGCCAGATTGTAACCGGTCAAAGAGGGAGCAGGAGGAGAGGTGGGAGGACCGTTCAAGATGGACATGCTGTTCCAGTAGTTTTGAGGCAAAAGGAAGGAGTGATATCGGGCGATAGCTGGACACAGAGGATGGGTCGAGGGAGGTTTTTTGAGGATAGGTGTGATTGATGCATGTTTGAAGCATGAGGGAAAGACACCGTTTGTAAGTGAGAGGTTGAAAAGTTGTGTTAGGGTTGGGATGAAGACTTTTGCGAGGTTAGGGATGAGGTGGAACGGGAGCGGGTCAAGCATGCAAGTGGTGAGATGTGATCTTGACAGGAGGGTGGTGAGCTGATCGTCTGTCATGGTGGAGAAGCTGGCTTTGGAACAACAGGGCTGAGAAGTCAAGAGGAGGGGCATAGGGGGCTGCAGGCCAAAGCTTTGTCTGATGTTATCGATCTTCTGCTTAAAGAAAGAGGCAAAGTCTTCAGCAGAGATGAGAGAAGAATTGAAAGTGTTGTATCATGGCTTGCTTCGCAAATAAAGATTTGTGAAGGGAGGAGGTTATCCACATCGATTGCAAACTCAGTCTTGACTGATGAGGCAGAATAAGCAGCTCCAGCTGTATTGATTGGAAAGGTCTGATTTGATCATCATGCTGCAGTAATACTCTGGTTCTGGCTCCATTGTCTTCTGTCTTCAAGATTAGCCTGACTGGCGTTTTCAAAGGGGAAGACAGCCTTGTTGACAGTATGTCTCCAATCCCTGCAGTTAGCAGCTAAGACAGACAACCTACTGTGGTCAATATGACACACATCAAAGAATTTCTTCGGGATGTCTTTATATCTCTTTTTCAGCATCATCGTCACGATTATGCATGGCAAGGTCACCATATCTATTGTATTTAATACTTTTGTATTAAAGGGAACCTGTCACCTGAATTTGGCGGGACTGGTTTTGGGTCATATGGGCGGAGTTTTCAGGTGTTTGATTCACCCTTTCCTTACCCGCTGGCTGCATGCTGGCTGCAATATTGGATTGAAGTTCATTCTCTGTCCTCCATCGTACATGCCTGCACAAGGCAAGATTGCTTTGCGCAGGCGTGTACTATGGAGGACAGAGAATGAACTTCAATCCAATATTGCAGCCAGCATGCAGCCAGCGGGTAAGGAAAGGGTGAATCAAACACCTGAAAACTCCGCCCATATGACCCAAAACCAGTCCCGCAAAATTCAGGTGACAGAGTCCCTTTAAATGACATAGAGCACCTTACTAGTGTTGTTTGGGTGTCATTACAACGCTTCACTATTCCACATACATACATGGACAAAATTGTTGATATCCTTCTGTTAAACTAAGAAAAACTCACAATGATCACTTAAATAACTTGAAACTAACAAAAGTAATTTTCAATTTAAATTTACTGAATATCAAATAATGTAAATCAGACATTGTGTGACGCTGAGTCACGTCTCGGGGACAAGCCATGAGGCAAAGAAGTCAAGGAGTCTGAGTTCAAAACCAAGAGAGTGTGTCAGAGACAAAGGGATAAAACAAATGAATAGTCAAGAGCAAATCCAAAATCAGGCAAATTGGCAAAGAGGCTAAATCCGAGATCTGGAAATAAAAGATCAGAGTCAGAGAATACGAACACAAAGCACACACATCACCATGCAAAAGCTACAACTGGCAATAGTCCAAGCATAGCCAATCAGCTAAATAGACAGACAATAACCCTTTCAGGGTGACACCTGGAGGACTATCAGCAGGCCTAATTTGACTGCAGGCAAATCCCAAACAGAAAATTTACAGCCCAACATACCTCTGAATGGCCAAGCCACTACGATACTCGCAATGCCGACAGCCCGGCAAGCCCCTGCAATCTATAGGATGGCTGAGCTGTCACTCACTGCATCCCTAGGATACAGTGAGCGATGAGATCTTGACACATTGCTTTTGAATTGTGGTTTAGTAGAAAAAATAAACTAATTAAAATAATCTACACAAAAATGATGGTACCTCTAGAAAAAAATAATAATTTCAACATAGGGGCATGTTAAACTAAGGGGTGTCCTGTAATTAGCATCACAGGTATTTGAAACTTCTAATCAGTCAGTCTGCCAATTTAAAGTTTGAAATGTTGTCACTTTGCTGTTTCTTATCATGGTGAGTACCACCACACTGAACATGGTACAAAGAAAGTGAAGGAAAGAGTTGTCTCAGGAGACTAGAAAGAAAATTATAGACATAAATGTTAAGGGTAAAGGCTATAGGACCATAGCTAAATAGCTTGATGTTCCTGTTACCACATTTGCGCACATTATTTAGAAGTTTAAGATCTATGTGACTGTAGCCAAACTCCCTGGATATGGCCACAAGAGGAAAATTGATCACAAATTGAAGGGACGGATAATACGATTGGTAAACGAATGGACACTTACAAAGAGATTAGAGGTGAACTCCAAGGTCAAGGTACATTAGTGTCAGATTGCACCATCCATAGCCATCTTGGTAATTTCCTGAAAAATGACTGAGGAGGAAACCACTGTTGAAAGCAAATTGTAAAAAGAGACTGGAATATGCCAAAATACATATTGACAAGCCAAAAAGCTTGGAGACTGCACTTTGGACAGATAAGACAAAACTGAAGCTTTTTGGCAAGTCGCATCAGCTCTATTTTCACAGATGCAAAAATGAAGCATACAAAGAAAAGAGCATTGTACCTTCTGTGAAACATGAAGGAGGTTTGTTTATGTTTTCGGGCTGATTTTCTGCATCTGGCACAGAGTTTCTTTAATCTGTGCAGGGTACAATAAAATCTCTAGATTATCAAGGCATTCTGGAGAAAATGTGCTTGCCAGTGTCAACAAGTTTGGTCTGAATCACAGATTCTAAATCCTCCAACAAGATAATGACCTAAAACACACAGCTAAAAACATCCAAGAATAGCTAAGGGTACCGTCACACAGTGGCATTTTGATCGCTACGACGGCACGATCCGTGACGCTCCAGCGTCGTAACAATATCGCTCCAGCGTCGTAGACTGCTGTCACACTTTGCAATGTACGACGCTGGAGCGATAATTTCATGACGTATGTGCGATGTAGAAGCCGTTGGTTACTATGCGCACATCGTATACAATATCGTTCACACCTTTGTTACACCATGCGATCATGCCGCCACAGCGGGACACTAGATGACGAAAGAAAGTTTCAAACGATCTGCTACGACGTACGATTCTCAGTGGGGTCCCTGATCGCAGGAGCGTGTCAGACACAACGAGATCGCAGGAACGTCACAGATATATCGCTGGAACGTCACAAATCGTGCCGTCGTAGCGATCAAAATGCCAATGTGTGACGGTACCCTAAGAGCAAAGCATTGGAGTCTTCTGAAGTGACTTTCTGTGAGCCTGAAATCCTATTGAACATCTGTGGAAGTAGCTGAAACATACAATCTGGAGAAGGCACTTTTCACATCTGAGACAGCTGAAGTTTACTCATTATGAGTCCATCAAAATACCTGTGGACAGGTACAGAAGTCTCATTGAGAGTTACAGAAATCTTAAGTTAATATTAAGTTAAGGGTACCATCATTTTTGTCCAGTCTATTTTTTCGGGGTTTTTTAACATTTTTTATGTTGAACCACTATTCAAAAGCAATGTCTGATTTTCATTAGTTGATATTCAGTAAATGTAAATTGAAAATTAAAATTGCCAGTTTCCACTTATTTCAGTGACTATTTTGGGTCACTTTTACTTTAACAGAAGGGTACCAACAATTTTGTCCGTGTATACACTTATTTCTACACCTAAATTTCTGCTGATGTTTTCAACTCATTTAGACTTTCGTTTAATTATGATATCTATTCATGCATGGAGTAGAGTGCCATGGCCATGTTGGTAGTCTGTGGCTTCCAGAACAATGTGTTGCAAACCTACTTCTACCAGTTGGCATCACCAAAGTACTGTTCTGGTTAGTAGGCCCTTTGCAGCATGGCGTCGGGCCTACTAATCAGAAGAAGATGACCCAGGGATACATGCAGATAGGAGATTCGCAGGGATCTCGTTGGGCAACCTGTGTATTTTTTAGCCGATTTCTGATCACGTGGGTATCCTGGTATAGGCTATAGTTGTTATGAAAGTATAATTTAATCCAAATGTAGTATTCCTATTTCTATGATCATCAAAAATAGTACATTTGTATATGTCACTCTTAAATAGTGACTTTTGTTTCTTAGTTATCACACAGTTACGACAAAAGCTTGAAAAACTACAGGGATCTCTTCTTCCAGAGAGTTTTAGAGTGCCCTATGATCCTGGATTAAGAGCTGGAGCACTGGTTGTAAGTTGACTCTATCTTATTATAGAACAGATATGGAGTGTGGTCATATCTGTAAATTGCTTGTATTTTCACAAATTAATTTCAAACTCCTATTCTATTTTTTTCCTGCTGTTCATGGAAGTTAGCCAGCAGATTTTTCCATATTAAAGCAATAATTCCACATGTCAAATCATATGTTTCTTGTTTCTGATACATTTGCTATTGCTGATGATACAAACTTATATCTTCTACGTGATCTGACAAGTGCTTTGACTGTTGTTACACAATCCTCCCCAACACTTCTACCTTTGTCTCATCACCATCATCATCTTGTCTAACATTCAAATCCCATCCCTTCATGGGGCAGCACATGCATGGTAAACTTGATTTTTAGTTAAAACAGGTCGATGAACAAACGGCACATGGGCAAAGACAGAGCATTTGCTTGGCCTAATACAGATTTAACGTTTGTTTTCTCATCAATGGTTCATCATACTGCAACAAGAATAGTATCTTTTTAATGTGAATCTGTTTGTAAGATCAACCCCCCCAAACCCCCTACCTATATAGGAATGAAGGTCAACATAAACCCATCAACACCTTTATATCTTCTATCTGTTAGTGCATCCCTGAGTAATTAGCATTTTCTTTCATGTGCAAATGAGGCCTTAAGTGCCCTGGGCGTGACATATCCCTTAAAGAAGCACTTCAATTAATATTTTTTTTAATATATGTGTATGGAGTGTAGTGTGAGAGTATTAAGATACCTACCACTTCTCTCTCTAGGATCCATCGCTGTTCTGCTCCTTTTCTCAGTGACGTCACCGCAATTCTGACTAGCCAGCTCACTCTATGCTCTATGTTTGAGCCGAAAGTATCTTTTACAATATAAACCTATGGACTCATTCTGACACTGTATATATTTACATTGTACAAAGTAACTTCTGGGTCACGCAGAGCGCAGTGTAACCTGTAGAGTGTGCAGAGCAGTGATCTCACTGAGAAAAGGAGCAGAACAGCGATGGATACCGGAAAGTGCAGCGGTAGGTGAGTATATTAATACATTTACATTACATTACATGCATGTACACATTAATGGGAGTGCTTCTTTAGTGAGCCACTGCCTCCTAAACCTTTCCCCACCCAATACCTGCCTGTTTAACTTGATTGATTGATGTCACAAGGACAGTGAGCTATCAAAAGAGCTAAACAGGCAAAGACAGTTATAATAATAATAATAATAATAATAATTTTATTTATATAGCGCCAACATATTGCGCAGCGCTTTACAAATTATAGAGGGGGCTTGTACAGACAATAGACATTACAGCATAACAGAAATACAGTTCAAAACAGATACCAGGAGGAGTGAGGGCCCTGCTCGCAAGCTTACAAACTATGGGGAAAAGGGGAGACACGAGAGGTGGATGGTAACAATTGCTTTAGTTATTCGGACCAGCTATAGTGTAAGGCTCAGGTGTTCATGTAAAGCTGCATGAACCAGTTATCAGCCTAAGTATGTAGCAGTACAGACACAGAGGGCTAATACTGCATAAAGTGTATGAGAACATGATGCGAGGAACCTTTTTTTTTATTTTTTTTTTATTATAAATAGGCCACACAGGGATCGTTAGGTTAATGCATTGAGGCGGTAGGCCAGTCTGAACAAATGAGTTTTTAGGGCACGCTTAAAACTGTGGGGATTGGGGATTAATCGTATTAACCTAGGTAGTGCATTCCAAAGAATCGGCGCAGCACGTGTAAAGTCTTGGAGACGGGAGTGGGAGGTTCTGATTATTGAGGATGCTAACCTGAGGTCATTAGCGGAGCGGAGGGCACGGGTAGGGTGGTAGACTGATACCAGGGAGGAGATGTAGGGTGGTGCTGAGCCATGGAGTGCTTTGTGGATGAGGGTAGTAGTTTTGTACTGGATTCTGGAGTGGATGGGTAGCCAGTGTAATGACTGGCACAGGGTAGAGGCATCGGTGTAACGGTTGGTGAGGAATATGATCCTAGCTGCAGCATTCAGGACAGATTGGAGCGGGGAGAGTTTTGCAAGAGGGAGACCGATTAGTAGAGAGTTACAATAGTCCAGACGAGAATGAATAAGTGAAACAGTCAGAGTTTTTGCAGAGTCGAAAGTAAGAAAAGGGCGAATTCTAGAAATGTTTTTGAGATGCAGGTAAGAAGAGCGAGCCAGTGATCGGATGTAGGGGGTGAATGAAAGGTCAGAAATGGCCGCGGGATGCCGCGCGTGCGCAGAAGAGATCGCGGCGGCCATTTTCCCAAAGCCGAGATGCAAACTCGGCTTTGGGAAAATGGCCGCCGCGATCTCTTCTGCGCACGCGCGGCATCCCGCGGCCATTTTCCTGAAGCCCCGTGCAGCAGAGCACTCCATCTGCGCACGCGCGGCCCCAGGAAGATGGCCGCCCCCACCGATGACAGGGGGTAATAGCGCAGATCGCGCGCTGCTTCTTCACGTGCGCGCAGTGGATTCATCACTGCGACATGCGCACACCACTACGCCACCAACGGAAAGCTGGGGAAGAAAAGAGCGATGTCACCACGCCCACCTGACCAGACCAGCCTGATTGACAGGCGAAAACGGCGACTTTGGTAATGTATTTCTCAGCATAGGTGGGGAATCAGGGTACACTACATACACTATTGTAACGCACAGCGCAGGCCCTATTTAACAGTATTAATATCTCAATCTGAAAAAACGGGGTGACAGGTTCCCTTTAAGTGCTCTGTCATGACCAGAGCACTTCACACCTCATTAAAATTCCAAGTACGCAGGAATGGAGCAATTGATATAAAAGCGCTGATTGATTTACATTTCAAAGATGCATATATGCGGTTTGGGGAGTTTGATCTTGCTTACAGATTCACATTTAATTGAAGACTACCCTGGGCTAACATTGTTTAGTAGCCAGAAATCTGCTGACATCTGTGTGGCTGATACACTGCAGATTTTCTATCTGGATTTGTGGGCGCATGCAACATATTACCAGCAAAATGGAAGAGATTTACAAAGTCTTACCCACACGGTGCAAACAATGATCAGATTTTAAATACACAGTATGTCAATTTATGATACACCATTTGTAGTGTATAAAGTGAAATCCCTGGCAGATTATCAAATTCCGTAACAAATCTGCATGTTAGTGTAGATTCACACAGGGTGATATTAAGTGGATTTTGATGCAGGCCAGCTTCAAAATCAACATCAGAGAACTAATTCAGCTACTCTTTGATGTGGATTTGCTTCCAAATCTTCATCAAAAAGTCTGGTGTGAACATACCCTAAAACTTATTGATCTTTAAATATACAGTATATAAAAATAAACAACAAAACAGCAATATAGAAAATGTTTTCTTATATAAATAACTTTATAATGTAAAAAAAACATAATCTACATATCATTTGTATTGCAATTGCCATATGAATTTACTGCAGTTATTGATGGGGAAAAAATGTAAAAAAAAATTGAATAAAAAGCAGTTTGTTAAGCAAAAAACATGCCCACACACAGCTCAAATAAAAATGATAGGAGTCTTTGAATGTACAGCATGCAAACTAAATATATATAAAAATTCAGAGTGTTTTAGGGTACTTTCACACTAGCGTTTTTTGTAAATCCGTCACAATGCGTCGTTTTGCAGAAAAAACGCATCCTGCAAAAATGCTTGCAGGATGCGTTTTTTCCCCATAGACTTCTATTGGCGACGCATTTGCGACGGATTTGCACACTTCGCATCCGTCTTGCGACGGATGCGTCGTGCTTTGGCGGACCGTCGGGAAAAAAAACCCTACATGTAACGTTTTTTTCTCCCGACGGACCGCTTTTTCCGACCGCGCATGCGCGGCCGGAACTCCGCCCCCACCTCCCCGCACCTTACAATGGGGCAGCGGATGCGCCGGAAAAATGCATCCGCTGCACCCATTGTGCAAAGCGTTAAACGCTAGCGTCGGAATCTCTCCCCGACGCATTGCGACGGGGAGATTCCGACGCTAGTGTGAAGGAAGCCTTAATTGTGCAATTAATTGTGGATGTGGTATTGCCGTATTTGTACTGACTCACAGAATAAAGCAAAAGATTTATTTAAAGAAAAATGTTTTTCTTGTGCAAAAGTTATAATACACAAAGCTGTATATGTTTGTAAGGCCGGAGTGACACTACCGTAGAATACTGGCGAGTGCTATGCAAGAAAACATTGCGTAGCACTCGGACCAGTGTTAATCTATGTGGCAGCTCACATCACCGTCTATTTAACTTGCGTGTAAAATCACAGCATGCTGCAACTGTACGTGTATATCATCCAAGATGTGCTAGTGCAAGTCTATGGGTGCGAGAAAAACTCAGACACCACACGGACCATTCATCTAGCTTGCGACAAATACGTACACATTTTCCTCATTTCCACCCATTGAGCCATTAAATTCAATAGGGAAAAACAGTGAGAAATGTAAAGCCATATGCATGTCATACGGATACATAGATGCGAGGAAATCATTGCATTACACACAGATGACCATACGGAAACACTCGTGCGACTCTCGGCAAGGAGACTCGGACTGATTTTCCATACGTTTAGTGTGACCCCGGCTGTTATGAAAGGTAATTCAGTACCACAATGGACATAGAGGTCAGCGCACATACAGTGACCTGGCAATAACCCAAAAAACAAGAACGAGCTCTGAGACGTGGGAACTCTGTTGACTGCAATCCCTAATCCTCTCCAACCACACTAAAGGCAGCCGTGGATTGCGCCTGACGCTCCCTATGCAACTCGGCACGGCCTGAGAAACTAGCTAGCCTGAAGATAGAAAATAAGCCTACCTTGCCTCAGAGAAATACCCCAAGGGAAAAGGCAGCCCCCACACATAATGACTGTGAGTTAAGATGAAAAGACAATCGTAGAGATGAAATAGATTTAGCAAAGTGAGGCCCAACTTTCTGAACAGAGCGAGGATAGGAAAGGTAACTTTGCGGTCAACACAAAACCCTACAAAAACCACGCAAAGGGGGCAAAAAGACCCTCCGTACCGAACTAACGGCACGGAGGTACACCCTCTGCGTCCCAGAGCTTCCAGCAAGCAGAAAAAAACAAATTGACAAGCTGGACAGAAAAAAAACAGCAAACAAATAGCAAAGAGTAACTTAGCTATGCAGAGCAGCAGGCCACAGGAACGATCCAGGAGGAAACAGGTTCAATACTAGAACATTGACTGGAGGCCAGGATCAAAGCACTAGGTGGAGTTAAATGGAGCAGCACCTAACGACTTCACCACATCACCTGAGGAAGGAAACTCAGAAGCCGCAGTACCACTTTCCTCCACCAACGGAAGCTCACAGAGAGAACCAGCCGAAGTACCACTTGTGACCACAGGAGGGAGCTCTGCCACAGAATTCACAACACCCGGCCTTATTGCGGTAATCCTAACAGCTTGAAGAATAAAGAGTTTGCATTCAGTATAGGCAATTCTCTGTAAGCTAATCAGCATAAAGCCATGCCATCTACTAATGATCAGGACTGGAGAGAAGCAGGGCTGCATTTATAACCATCTCCCATCATCCTCCATACATGTACAGAGTTTTCGCAAAACACCATATACAGTATGTACAATGTGGATATCAAGCTGGCTCAAAAGTAGAGTCCACACCATAAGCAGCAGGTGTCGGCTGTATATTGTAGTTAACACCCTGCTGTAATAGTTAAGATTAGCGCTAGCGCCAGTGACAGCCAATTAACCCTTTACATGCCACAGTCTATGGCTGTCCATTTCTCTTGCATGCCAACAGCTTCTATGTAAAGCAATCACAAAGTTCCTATTATTTTCATGATAACTGGAGGACAAATAACAACCTCTGGGTCTGCAAGGTACGGTGACCTGTTAGACCCTTTCATAATTAGAGTCTAACAGTCATACTATGAGTGTAAATTCAGCTGCAGAAATGAGAACTCATTCAACTTTCATCCACAAATCTCGGATGATTTTTTCCTAATTTACATCCGATTTTCATCTGTGTTCCATCTGAGTCTACGTTTTTTACATTCTTGTGACATCAGTGTGATGTCTGTGTGACATCCTTTTTCATACAGCTTCAGTAAAAAATGTACATGACCAAATACAATTTCCTAGCTTTGTAGAAGAAATCTATCAGTAAAAATCAAATGCCACCTATTTTTTTACGCACCAATAGACTCGAGTGGGTTATTCTCATCCAGGACTCGGGAGAAAGTAGTGCAGGATACGATTTTTTTTCTCATTGACTGTCGGAGCTTATTGTATAGTATGGGTCAGTTTGCTTTTCATGTTCTATCCAATTGAAAATCGTACAGTAGACATACAATTTATACGCTCCTCTGCATGAGCCCTTAAAGTGATATGTCTTATATTTTACAGTATATTATTGAAGGGTATAACATCAGCGATCAGTCAAGTTAAAATTCAAATCTCAGAGATGAGATAAATTAAAAAAGTCCAATCAAATTTATAAAATAATAACAAATTGCAAAAAAAATAGCCGAAATTTTTTTCCCACTAATGCTGTTTTTATATCAAAAGAAAAGTAAACCAAAAAAGGACTAATTTGTATCACCGCATAGGGAACAACATGGTCTATAAATCTGCTGCGTTTTTATCCACTACAGTGAACACCGTAAAAAGTAAACATGCCAAAAAATATAGCTTTTTCATTTTACTGGCACACAAAAAGTATAATAAACATTAAATAAACAGTCATACATAAAAAATATATATATCCATGAAAACATCATCTCAGTCCACAAAAAAACAAGCCCTAATATGGCTCTGTCGGCAAAAAAATGAAAACCCTATCAAAATATTTTGTAGAAAAATAGTTTTTACTGTGGAAAAAATAGCAAAACACAAAAAACCTATATAATTGTGGTATCACTGTGATGGTACTGACCTGAAGAACAACGTTGCTGCACGGGGAATGGTGTGTACTGAAATAAATGAATAAAAAGAATTCATGAATTGTTTGTTTTTGGTTCACTCTGCTATCATAAAAATGATAAAAGTTATAGCTTTCATGTATTTCAGAATATGCAAATGCAAAAACAAACACATTTTTATAAAAAGATGTTTTAGTGTGCAGAAATAGCTAAATATTAAATTACTACATAACCCTGTCGTCACTTTAATTGTACTGATGAAAATGCACAACCCTAGATAAATTCACTGAGGGGTTTAGTTTCCTAAATAGGGTCTTATTGTTGTTTTTCTGCTGTTTTGGTACTTCGGTGGGCTCTGCTAGTGGGGCCTACAAACTTTTTCTCCCAAATTTGCTCTTCAAAAGTTAAATTGCATTTCGTCCCTCTCATACATGTATGCATACTATATATACTGTATCTGTATTTTCAAGTTTTACATATCTTTTCATACTGCATACACTATTTTGCTAATTCTATTTTGTTCACATATATATATATATATATATATATATATACATATATCTATGTATATAAAAATATATATACAGCAAAAATTAAGAGACCACTGTAAAATGTTCAGTTTGTCTGATTTTTCTCTTTATAGTTATATTTTTGAATAAAATGTAAATTGTTATTTTAGTCTATAAACTTCTGACAACATGTCTCTGAATTTCCAAGCAATACATTTTGTATTTTTTTCTGAAAAGAAAAATGGTCAAAATTAAAAAAAAACAGTGCTTTCAGACCTCAAATAATGCAAAGAAAACAAGTTCATAATCATTTAGAAACAACATTACTAATGTTTTAACTCAGGAAGAGTTCAGAAATCAATATTTTGTGGAATAACCATGATTTTTAATCACAGCTGTCATGTGTCTTGGCTTGCTTTCCACCAGTCTTTCACACTGCTTCTGGTGCAAAAATTTAAGCAGTTCTTCTCTGTTTGATGGCTTGTGACTATCCATCATCCTCTTGATTACATTCCAGAGGTTTTCAATGGGGTTTAGGTCTGGAGATTGGGCTGCCCATGGCAGGGGTTTTATGTGGTGGTCTCTTAATTTTTGCCAGAGCTGTATATATATATATATATATATATATATATATATATACTTGTAGATTGTAAGCTTGCGAGCAGGGATCTCACCCCTAATGTCACTGTTTAAATTGTCTTAACTTGTACTGAATTTATTGTCTGTACATGTCCCCACTTAATTGTAAAGTGCTGCGGAATATGTTGGCGCTATATAAATAAAAATTATTATTATATATATATAACTGAATAATGTACACTAGTGATCACTGTATATCTTAATATATATGGTGTTACAACCACACCTCCCCTCAATTTTATTATTGTTGAGTTTTTCTTTATTGATTTTATTCTCTATAATTTGTTAAATAACAAAAACTTGAATTTTATTAAATATATAGTCATGTAACATATTTATAGGTTTCATAATGTGACCCATGTTCGATTGTAAAAATGGGGCTCTGTCAGAAAGGTGAACACAGGCTTCTATGGTAAAGGGTTAATATAGGAAAATATTTCTTTAAATAATACTACACATTTATACACAATTTGAGAAGGAGATTTACCTATTATTCTTGTTAGGTGTCGAGTTCCCACACACACAGGGGGAATCTCGAACCATGTCCTCTGCAGTCTCCCATTCTTCCTCAGCTGCAGAGGAGTCTGCTCAGCAGAGACGTCAGTCCCAGCATCTGCCACAAGCTGATACTGTGTGTCTGGTTACTGCTGCCATCCCAGGTTCAGCCATTGTAACAGCATTGATCAGTGGCAAGTAGAAGTTCCAGGGACCAAGTCCTGCTTTTCGTCTACTGAGCATGCCCGTGGGACGACCTCTCATTGGAGGCCGGAGGTCACATGCTCAGGTCCTGTAGCGGCTCTGATTGGACCACTGTGAAGGTCCCGGAAGGCTGCATCTATAAAAGGTTCACATAAACCTAATATCGTGTGTGTGTGGATGCGTGTATGTTATCTGGTGAAAGCTCCTAATGATCCCCATCCCTAGTGTTGTTGTATGTGGTTGGATGTTTGGAGCTGACTAGCACCAGGTTGTGCAATCCAGCACAAGAGCACGAAATACTGCGTCATTTCAGCAGCATATGCCAGTGTGGCGCCGTGCGCAACTAGTGCCCTTTCCCCGCCCTATATAGGGTGGTTAGTGGCATCTGCCAGAGTGGTGCTGCACGCACTCAATGCGCTAAATCTTTTTTTATTTTTTTCCCTGGCACTGCAACTGCAACAGTAGGTCTATAGGGACTCTAACCCTGTGTCCTTGGGGCAGAGTCCTGTGATCCAATACCAGCGTTCACTCTGTGATATTTTGGCCCTGTGACACAACAGGGTTTGCCTCCTTACATACCGGGTGAAGCTAACCCATGTGTGTTCACATTATACTGTCATATACTGTCTGCCATTACCGAGCAGCAGGTGTCATCTCTGGACGGTGGACCCCAGGCTGCGAACGCACCTTATATCTTCCGTAATAATATTTGGTGCGTTCCACCAGCCCTAACAATTCTATTGATATAATCTACCAACACCGTGAGGAAATGGGATGAGTGCTGCTTTCATACCATGTGAAGTCCCAGTACCGCCCTTATTCCCCGTCTGACAGCCGTTTCCCCAGGTACCACTGTAGATTTCCACAGATAAGAAATCAGAGACCTTTGGGAAGTGCTCCAGGGAGAAACAGAGCAGCTCCCTGTATGTGGTTATGAGTGGATGAGATGCCACTGATAGTTTCTCATTGTCTTTCTCACAATAGACAAGGGGCAGGATGTGGATGACCTCATAGGCAGCACATCCATCGCCTCCTTTCTAAGATTAGGAGACATAATATTCAGAAGTATGTGCAGAGTAGTAATATGGCCAACTCTACAGTATATTTCAGATTTGCTAATTAGAAATTAGACATAATTAATAAGTTAATATGAAACACGGTATATTTTTTTTTTACAACAGGTAGAAAAATGTAAAGTAATGGCCTCAAAGAAGAAACCACTGTGGCTGGAATTTAAATGTGCGGACACGACTGCATTGTCCAATGAAACTATAGGAATAATTTTCAAGCATGGAGATGACCTTCGTCAAGATATGCTCATTTTACAGGTAACATTTGAGTTAACAAGGCTTAGTTCACATCAGCTGAAACGTCTATGATAATGAATATTTCTATAAGAAAAACTGCATGTGACACTTCTGGACACGGAGTACTCTTTTGTCTATTCTTAAAGGGAGTCAGTCACCACATTTGACCTATCTAAACTATTACTATGGGCATACAGGTTATAGACTGCTGAGGAGAGTGATGCCTGTATGTCTAATATCAGATGCGTTGTTGCTGAGAAATCATCTTTTAACACTTTAGGTTAATGACCTTTTCCAGGCTCTGAGGACTTATGCTGCCTAGAAGATAACTCTGCCTCCAGAGCTTGTTTTACATGAAGGGGAGTTACCAGTGTGATGTGTAGTGGTTACCAGTGTGATGTGTAATGGTTACCAGTGTGATGTGTTATGGTTACCAATATGATGTGTAATGGTTACCAATATGTGTAATGGTTACCAGTGTGATGTGTAATGGTTACCAGTGTGATGGGTAATGGATACCAGTGTGATGTGTAATAGTTGCCAGTGTCGCTCTCTGCTCTCCTCATCTCACTGCAGAGCTGTGTGACTATTAAGGGCTCATACCCATCACCGTGAAAAACAGCGGTCCTATTTCGGTCCATAAAAGTCTTATGAGTGTCATGCAACTGTCAAGCAATTTTCATGCAAGTACAAGCCGATTTTCACCCCTTTCTGACAATTTTCGTAATAATACATCCATGTGCCCTGGGCCTTTCTGACCGGGGACGTATATATCAGCTAGAAGAGTATAACCCAATAATATTAAAACATAACCTTTACTAATAAGATTAAAAAATGAACAAATACAACCCAATACAAATCAACATAAAGTGCTCTCGCCGAAAACTGTGCTCTAATAAAAAACTGGTATGGTCTCACCAATTATGGACGAAGGGTACCCACAGAGGTAACATAGGGTCCCGGGGAGGGTCCAGCAGCAGTAGGGTGAGATAAAGGGGACGGGGACCCGTTCCCTAGACCCCTGTCGTGCCCCAGCAATGACTCCTGTCCTTACAAGGACAGGCCCGAGTGTATCCTGCTATGGACAACCCCCACCATGTAAAATAAAGTTAACGCCTCCCTACGCGTTTCTTCTCCAATCCCGGAGATTCATCAGGGGACGTACTATAACTGCATGGCGATCGCAATGTGTGCGGGCAATCGCTGCCGGGTGTCAGCTGATTCTGACAGCTGACACCCGGCATTAAGTGCCAGGAGCGGTCACGCACCACTCCCGGCACTTTAAGGGTATGTGCACACGTATTCTTGGCCACTGCAGATTTTTCCGCAGCAGATTTGATAAATCTGCAGGGCAAAAAACGCTGCGTTTTTTCTGAAGATTTATTGCGGATTTACCGCGGTTTTTCTGCGGTTTTCACTGCGGTTTTCCATAGGGGCAGCTGTAAAACCGCTGTGGAATCCGCAGAAAGAAGTGACATGCTGCGGAATGTAAACCGCTGTGTTTCCATACGTTTTTTCAGCAGCATGTGCACAGCGTTTTTGGTTTCCCATAGGTTTGCCCTGTAAACTCATGGGAAACTGCTGCGGACCCACAGCTGCAGAAACGCTGCGGATCCGCAGCATTTTCCGCAGCGTGTGCACATACCCTAACTCTTAAATGCTGCAATCGAAAGTTATCGAAGCATTCTGGGAGCCGGCAGAGGGCTGACAGACCCTCTACCTTTGGATCGGAGACCTCGCAGCGTGACTTGGGGTCCCGATTGTTGCCATGGTGACGACATCCGGGTTACCAAAGCTAGGAAACTTGCTGATCATGTGTAGTGCATAATCAGCAAGTTTCTGTGTCAGTGCAGAGCTGACAGTTTTGCAGTCTGTACAAGCGATCAGCCTGCAAAAAATGATTGTCCCATAGTGGGACAAAGTAAGGGTATGTGCACACGTATTTGTGAGGGCTGCGGATTTTTCGGCAGCGGATTTGATAAATCCGCAGTGCAAAACCACTGCGGTTTTTCCTGCGGATTTATCGTGGTTTCTATTGCGGATTCCGCTGCGGGTTTACACCTGCACTTTTCTATTGGAGCAGGTGTAAACCCGCAGCGGAATCCGCACAAAGAATTGACGTGCTGCGGAATGTAAACCGCTGCGTTTCCGCACGTTTTTTTCCACAGCATGTGCTGTTGTGAATTCTGTGGCTGAATTCACTCCTGTGGTCACAAGTGGTACTGCAGCTTCTGGGCTTCCTCCCTCAGGTGTTCTGGTGAGCTCGTTGGCTGCCTTGTTATTTAACTCCACCTGATTCTGTCTTCCTTGCTCCTTGTCAATGTTCCAGTGTTGGATCTGAGCTTCTGGATCTTTCCTGTGGCCTGCTGCTCTGCTTAGTTAAGTGCTTCTTTGCTTTTGTTGCTGTTTTTTCTGTCCAGCTTGTCTATTCGTTTTTGCTGGAAGCTCTGAGACGCAAAGGGTGTACCGCCGTGCCGTTAGTTCGGCACGGTGGGTCTTTTTGTCCCCTTTGCGTGGTTTTTGCTTTAGGGTTTTTTGTAGACTGCGAAGTTCTCTTTGCTATCCTCGCTCTATCTAGAATATCGGGCCTCATTTTGCTGAATCTATTTCATCCCTACGTTTTGTCTTTTCATCTTGCTAACAGTCATTATATGTGGGGCGCTGCCTTTTCCTTTGGGGTATTTCTCTGAGGCAAGTCAGGCTTGTATTTCTATCTTCAGGCTAGTCAGTTCCTCAGGCTGTGCCGAGTTGCATAGGTAGTGTCAGGCGCAATCCACAGCTGCCTTTAGTTGTGTGTAGGATAGGTTCAGGTATTGCGGTCTACAGAGATTCCACGTCTCAGAGCTCGTTCTATTGTTTTTGGGTTTTTGTCAGATCACTGTATGTGCTCTGATTACTGGCACACTGTGTTACTGGATTGCCTTCATAACAGTACAAGGAGCCAAAAACTAATGATTCTCAATAGAGGGAAAAAAGAAGTTCTGACATCATTTTTTTTTCTCACCTCTGTGTTCAGTTTTTTTTTCCCCTAGACATTAGGGTGCTTCAGGACACAGCTGTGGACATGGATATTCAGGCTCTGTGCTCTTCAATGGATAATCTCGTTATAAATGTACAAAAGATTCAAGATACAATTGATCAGAAATCTATGCTAGAACCAAGAATTCCTATTCCTGATTTGTTTTTTGGTGATAGAACTAAGTTTCTGAGCTTCAAAAATAATTGTAAGCTATTTCTGGCCTTGAAACCTCATTCTTCTGGTAATTCAGTTCAACAGGTTTTGATTATTATTTCTTTTTTGCGCGGCGACCCTCAGGACTGGGCATTTTCTCTTGCGCCAGGAGACCCTGCATTGAGTGGTGTCGATGCGTTTTTCCTGGCGCTCGGATTGCTGTACGATGAGCCTAATTCAGTGGATCAGGCTGAGAAAAATTTGCTGGCTTTGTGCCAGGGTCAGGATGATATAGAAGTATATTGTCAGAAATTTAGGAAGTGGTCTGTACTCACTCTGTGGAATGAATCTGCGCTGGCAGCTTTGTTCAGAAAGGGTCTCTCTGAGGCTCTTAAGGATGTCATGGTGGGTTTTCCTATGACTGCTGGTTTGAATGAGTCTATGTCTTTGGCCATTCAGATCGGTCGTCGCTTGCGCGAGCGTAAATCTGTGCACCATCTGGCGGTATTGTCTGAGATTAAACCTGAGCCTATGCAGTGCGATAGGACTATGACCAGAGTTGAACGGCAAGAACACAGACGTCTGAATGGTCTGTGTTTCTACTGTGGTGATTCCACTCATGCTATTTCTGATTGTCCTAAGCGCACTAAGCGGTTCGATAGGTCTGCCGTCATTGGTACTGTACAATCCAAATTCCTTCTGTCCATTACCTTGATATGCTCTTTGTCATCGTATTCTGTCATGGCGTTTGTGGATTCAGGCGCTGCCCTGAATCTGATGGATTTGGATTATGCTAAACGTTGTGGATTTTTCTTGGAGCCTTTGCGGTGTCCTATTCCGTTGAGAGGAATTGATGCTACACCTTTGGCCAAGAATAAACCTCAGTACTGGGCCCAGCTGACCATGTGCATGGCTCCTGCACATCAGGAAGTTATTCGCTTTCTGGTGCTACATAATCTGCATGATGTGGTCGTGTTGGGGTTGCCATGGCTACAAACCCATAATCCAGTATTGGATTGGAACTTTATGTCGGTATCCAGCTGGGGTTGTCAGGGGGTACATGGTGATGTTCCATTTTTGTCTATTTCGTCATCCACTCCTTCTGAGGTCCCAGAGTTCTTGTCTGATTATCAGGATGTATTTGAAGAGCCCAAGTCCGATGCCCTACCTCCGCATAGGGATTGTGATTGTGCTATCAATTTGATTCCTGGTAGTAAATTCCCTAAAGGTCGTTTATTTAATTTATCCGTGCCTGAACACACCGCTATGCGCAGTTATGTGAAGGAATCCCTGGAGAAGGGACATATTCGCCCATCGTCATCACCACTGGGAGCAGGGTTCTTTTTTGTAGCCAAGAAGGATGGTTCGCTGAGACCGTGTATTGATTACCGCCTTCTTAATAAGATCACTGTTAAGTTTCAGTATCCCTTGCCATTGTTATCTGACTTGTTTGCTCGGATTAAGGGGGCTAGTTGGTTCACTAAGATAGATCTTCGTGGTGCGTATAATCTGGTGAGAATCAGGCAAGGAGATGAATGGAAAACGGCATTTAATACGCCCGAGGGTCATTTTGAGTATCTGGTGATGCCGTTCGGACTTGCCAATGCTCCATCTGTTTTTCAGTCTTTTATGCATGACATCTTCCGTGAGTATCTGGATAAATTCCTGATTGTTTACTTGGATGACATTTTGATCTTCTCAGATGATTGGGAGTCTCATGTGAAGCAGGTCAGAATGGTTTTCCAGGTCCTGCGTGCTAATTCTTTGTTCGTGAAGGGATCTAAGTGTCTCTTCGGTGTGCAGAAAGTTTCATTTTTGGGGTTCATCTTTTCCCCTTCTACTATCGAGATGGATCCGGTTAAGGTCCAAGCCATCCAGGATTGGACTCAGCCGACATCTCTGAAAAGTCTGCAAAAGTTCCTGGGCTTTGCTAATTTTTATCGTCGCTTCATCTGTAATTTTTCTAGCATTGCCAAACCATTGACCGATTTGACCAAGAAGGGTGCTGATTTGGTTAATTGGTCTTCTGCTGCTGTGGAAGCTTTTCAGGAATTGAAGCGTCGTTTTTGTTCTGCCCCTGTGTTGTGTCAACCAGATGTTTCTCTTCCGTTCCAGGTCGAGGTTGATGCTTCTGAGATTGGAGCAGGGGCGGTTTTGTCACAGAGAGGTTCTGGTTGCTCAGTGTTGAAACCATGTGCGTTCTTTTCCAGGAAGTTTTCTGCTGCTGAGCGTAATTATGATGTGGGCAACCGAGAGTTGCTGGCCATGAAGTGGGCATTCGAGGAGTGGCGTCATTGGCTTGAAGGAGCTAAGCATCGCGTGGTGGTATTGACTGATCATAAGAACCTTACTTATCTCGAGTCTGCCAAGCGCTTGAATCCTAGACAGGCCCGTTGGTCGTTATTTTTTGCTCGCTTCGATTTTGTGATTTCGTACCTTCCGGGCCCTAAAAATGTGAAGGCGGATGCTCTGTCTAGGAGTTTTGTGCCCGACTCTCCGGGTTTATCTGAGCCAGCGAGTATCCTCAAGGAAGGAGTCATTGTGTCTGCCATCTCCCCTGATTTGCGGCGAGTGTTGCAAAAATTTCAGGCTAATAAACCTGATCGTTGTCCGGCCAAGAAACTGTTCGTCCCTGATAGGTGGACTAGTAAAGTTATCTCTGAACTTCATTGTTCGGTGTTGGCTGGTCATCCAGGAATCTTTGGTACCAGAGAGTTAGTGGCTAGATCCTTCTGGTGGCCATCTCTGTCACGGGATGTACGTACTTTTGTGCAGTCCTGTGGGATTTGTGCTAGGGCTAAGCCCTGCTGTTCACATGCCAGTGGGTTGCTTTTGCCCTTGCCGGTCCCGAAGAGGCCTTGGACACATATTTCGATGGATTTCATTTCTGACCTTCCCGTTTCTCAAAAGATGTCAGTCATTTGGGTGGTCTGTGATCGCTTTTCTAAAATGGTCCATCTGGTGCCCTTGGTTAAATTGCCTTCCTCCTCTGATTTGGTGCCTTTGTTCTTCCAGCATGTGGTTCTTTTGCATGGCATTCCTGAGAATATTGTTTCTGACAGAGGTTCCCAGTTTGTTTCAAGGTTCTGGCGAGCCTTTTGTGGTAGGATGGGCATTGACCTATCTTTTTCCTCGGCTTTCCATCCTCAGACTAATGGCCAGACCGAACGAACTAATCAGACCTTGGAAACATATCTGAGATGTTTTGTTTCTGCAGACCAGGATGATTGGGTGTCCTTTTTGCCGTTGGCTGAGTTCGCCCTTAATAATCGGGCCAGCTCGGCTACCTTGGTCTCTCCATTTTTTTGCAATTCTGGGTTCCATCCTCGTTTCTCTTCAGGACAGGTTGAGTCTTCGGACTGTCCTGGTGTGGATTCTGTGGTGGACAGGTTGCAGCAGATCTGGACTCAGGTAGTGGACAATTTGACCTTGTCCCAGGAGAAGGCTCAACTTTTCGCTAATCGCAGACGCCGTGTGGGTCCCCGACTTCGTGTTGGGGATCTGGTTTGGTTATCTTCTCGTCATATTCCTATGAAGGTTTCCTCTCCTAAATTTAAACCTTGTTTTATTGGTCCGTATAGGATTTCTGAGATTCTCAATCCTGTGTCATTTCGTCTGACCCTCCCGGACTCCTTTTCCATACATAATGTATTCCATAGGTCGTTGTTGCGGAGATACGTGGCACCTATGGTTCCATCTGTTGAGCCTCCTGCCCCTGTTTTGGTGGAGGGGGAATTGGAGTATATTGTGGAGAAAGTTTTGGATTCTCGTGTCTCTAGACGGAAACTCCAGTATCTGGTTAAATGGAAGGGTTATGCTCAGGAAGATAATTCCTGGGTTTTTGCCTCTGATGTCCATGCTCCAGATCTTGTTCGTGCCTTTCATGTGGCTCATCCTGGTCGGCCTGGGGGCTCTGGTGAGGGTTCGGTGACCCCTCCTCAAGGGGGGGGTACTGTTGTGAATTCTGTGGCTGAATTCACTCCTGTGGTCACAAGTGGTACTGCAGCTTCTGGGCTTCCTCCCTCAGGTGTTCTGGTGAGCTCGTTGGCTGCCTTGTTATTTAACTCCACCTGATTCTGTCTTCCTTGCTCCTTGTCAATGTTCCAGTGTTGGATCTGAGCTTCTGGATCTTTCCGGTGGCCTGCTGCTCTGCTTAGTTAAGTGCTTCTTTGCTTTTGTTGCTGTTTTTTTCTGTCCAGCTTGTCTATTCGTTTTTGCTGGAAGCTCTGAGACGCAAAGGGTGTACCGCCGTGCCGTTAGTTCGGCACGGTGGGTCTTTTTGTCCCCTTTGCGTGGTTTTTGCTTTAGGGTTTTTTGTAGACTGCAAAGTTCTCTTTGCTATCCTCGCTCTATCTAGAATATCGGGCCTCATTTTGCTGAATCTATTTCATCCCTACGTTTTGTCTTTTCATCTTGCTAACAGTCATTATGTGTGGGGGGCTGCCTTTTCCTTTGGGGTATTTCTCTGAGGCAAGTCAGGCTTGTATTTCTATCTTCAGGCTAGTCAGTTCCTCAGGCTGTGCCGAGTTGCATAGGTAGTGTCAGGCGCAATCCACAGCTGCCTTTAGTTGTGTGTAGGATAGGTTCAGGTATTGCGGTCTACAGAGATTCCACGTCTCAGAGCTCGTTCTATTGTTTTGGGGTTTTTGTCAGATCACTGTATGTGCTCTGATTACTGGCACACTGTGTTACTGGATTGCCTTCATAACAATGTGCACTGCGGATTGCATTTCCCATAGGTTTACATTATACTGTAAACGCATGGGAAACCGCTGCGGACCCGCAGTTGCGGATCCGCAGCAAAATCCGCAGCGTGTGCACATACTCTAAAAAAGTGGGGGAAAAAATTAAATAATTTTAAAAATATTAAAAAAAGAAAAGATATTGTATCAATAAATATTTGTATGATAAACAATAAAAGTAAACATATCTGGTATCACTGCATCTGCAACAACCCAACCTATAAAACTGTCCCACTAGCTACCCCTTTAGTGAACGTCATAAAAAAGTAAATAAAAAAAAGGCGAAAAACAATGCTTTATCATCGTACTGACCCGAAGGATAAAACTGCCTTCTCATTTTTACCACAGATGGAGCATAACCCCACCCCCCCAAAAAAAATCCTAAATTGCTGATTTTTGTTCATTCTGCCTCCCAAAAATCGGAATAGAAAGTGATCAAAAATGTCATGTGCCTGAAAATGGTACCAATAAAAACGACAACTCATCCGGCAAAAAACAAGCCCTCACATGACTCTGTGGGGCAAAATATGAAAAAATTGTAGCTCTCAAAATGTGGTGATTCAAAAACAATTTTTTGCAAAAAAAGTGTCTTTTAGTGTGTGACAGCAGACAAACATAAAATTCCGATTTAAATCTGGTATTGATGTAGTTGCACTGAACAGGAGAATAAATTTGCCTAATCACTTATACTGCACGAGGAGCGGTGTAAAAAATAAATAAAACCAATTCTTGACCTGCTGTTGATTTTTTTCATTCTGCCTCCCAAAGATCGCAGTAAAGCTTGGTGCACATTTATCCTGCGCTGAGTGCTTACACTTGGGTTTTCGTGTAAATCTCTGAAATGAGGCAGATGAAGGCACTTTAGACGCCGTCTGACCTGTGATCTGGCGGTATCCGTCTTTTTAGGATTGCATAAAAGTGCTGTCTGCCACAGCACTGTTTTCACTTCTGAAAAGAAGGACACCGCTGAATAGAGGCCAGACGGAGTTCAGTGTGATTTTATTATTTTCACGGCTCAAGCTTATAAACCTCTGTGAAGCACCTGGGGGTTTAAGATGCTCACCACACATCTAAATACATTCCTTGAGGGGTCTAGTTCCCAAAATGGAGTCACTTGTGGTTTTTTTTCACTGTTTAGGCACATCAGGGGCTCTCCAAATGGGACATGACGTCCGCTAATGATTCCAGGAAATATTGCATTCAAATAGTC
The DNA here is from genome assembly GCF_032444005.1 of Ranitomeya imitator. Classification (NCBI taxonomy): domain Eukaryota; kingdom Metazoa; phylum Chordata; class Amphibia; order Anura; family Dendrobatidae; genus Ranitomeya; species Ranitomeya imitator. Next base: position 357,364,401 of record NC_091285.1, on the reverse strand, counting down.
AAATGATGCTCCTTCCTTTCCGAGCTATGCTGTGTGCCCAAACAGTAGTTTTCTCCCTCATATTGAGTATCGGCGTACTAAGGAGAAACTGCATAACAATTTGTATGGTGCAATTGCAATTTCTCCTGTTACCCTTATGAAAAAGTAACATTTTGTGCTAAAAACATATTTGTGGGGCAAATTTGATTTTGTTTATTGTTATGGCTCAACGTTATAAACTTCTGTGAAGTCCCTGAGGGTTCAATGTGCTCACCACACATCTAGATAAGTTCCCTAAGGGGCCTAGTTTCCAAAATGGTGTCACTTGTGGTGGATTTTCACTGTTTACGCAGGAGTGCGATCCCCATGTCCTTTAAAAAGCCGGCAATTCATCTGCCGTATACAGTAAAATCACAGCGTGACCCAACAAAATAGAATAGATAGAATACACATATATACATAGAATAAATAGATATAAATATGCCAGTGACATATATAATTAATACAGTGGTAGTTTAGCTTAATGTACATGTATTTTTTTACATACTAAATTATTTTCTGAAAAAATGGCATGGTATCCCCCGACATTTTATTAACCAGCAGAAGGAAAGCGGACCGCAGGGGACAGATGTTTATAGCCAGGGATGGGGGTAATACCCATGCAGCTTCCAGGCTATTAGTATCAGCTCACATCTATATACTTAGCCTTTACAGGTTATTAAAATGGGGGACCCGCTGAAAAAATAATGACGTAGTGTCCTCTAACAGTTAATAATCAGCAAAGGCTAGGCAGAGAGCTGCAGGATGATATTAACCCCTTCATGACCGGGGAATTTTTCGTTTTTCCGTGTTCGTTTTTCGCTCCCCTCCTTCCCAGAGCCATAACTTTTTTATTTTTCCGTCAATTTGGCCATGTGAGGGCTTATTTTTTGCGGGACGAGTTGTACTTTTGAACGACATCATTGGTTTTAGCATGTCGTGTACTAGAAAACGGGAAAAAAATTCCAAGTGCGGTGAAATTGCAAAAAAAGTGCAATCCCACATTGGTTTTTTGTTTGGCTTTTTTGCTAGGTTCACTAAATGCTAAAAATGACCTGCCATTATGATTCTCCAGGTCATTACGAGTTCATAGACACCAAACATGACTAGGTTATTTTTTATCTAAGTGGTGAAAAAAAATTCCAAACTTTGCTAAAAAAAAAAAAAAATTGCGCCATTTTCCGATACTCGTAGCGTCTCCATTTTTCGTGATCTGGCGTCGGTTGAGGGCTTATTTTTTGCGTGCTGAGATGACGTTTTTAATGATAGCATTTCGGTGCAGATACGTTCTTTTGATCGCCCGTTATTGCATTTTAATGCAATGTCGCGGCGACCAAAAAAAGTAATTCTGGCGTTTCGAGTTTTTTTCCCGCTACGCTGTTTAGCGATCAGGTTAATGCTTTTTTTTATTTGATAGATCGGGCAATTCTGAGCGCGGCGATACCAAATATGCGTAGATTTGATATTTTTTTTATTGATTTATTTTGATTGGGGCGAAAGGGGGGTGATTTAAACTTTTATGTTTTTTTTATTTTTTTCACATTTTTTTAAACTTTTTTTTTTAACTTTTGCCATGCTTCAATAGCCTCCATGGGAGGCTAGAAGCAGGCACAGCACGATCGGCTCTGCTACATAGCAGCGATCTGCTGATCGCTGCTATGTAGCAGAATTGCACGTGTGCTGTGAGCGCCGACCACAGGGGGGCGCTCACAGCGACGGGCAATCAGTAACCATAGAGGTCTCAAGGACCTCTATGGCTACAATGGAGACGCATCGCCGACCCCCGGACATGTGACGGGGGTCGGCGATGACGTCATTTCCGGCCGCCCGGCCGGAAGCGGTAGTTAAATGCCGCTGTCTGCGTTTGACAGCGGCATTTAACTAGTTAATAGGTGCGGGCAGATCGCGATTCTGCCCGCGCCTATTACGGGCACATGTCAGCTGTTCAAAACAGCTGACATGTCCCGGCTTTGGTGCGGGCTCACCGCGGAGCCCTGCATCAAAGCAGGGGAGCCGGCATCGGACGGTATAGTACGTCCGATGCCGGTAAGGGGTTAATAGCCTATGAAGGGGCCATGGATATTGGCTCCCTCCCAGACTGAAAACATCAACTCTCAGCCATCCTAGAAAAGGCTCATCTATAAGATGCTCCAATTTTGGCACTTAGCCTCGCTATTGCCACTTGCCCTGGTTCGGTGGCAAGTGGGGTGATAGCTGGGGGATTGATGTCACCTTTGTATTCTCAAGTGACATCAAGCCCAGAGGTTAGTAATGGAGAGGCATCTATAAGTTTAGCACATGTTTTAAATTCAAGTAAACAATATGGGTTGTTATAGTTTATGAAAGTATTTATTTGGTATTGTGTCGGAAAATTGTAAGATATTATGGTTGATGTTCTAGGCATATATCTGTATAGATTACATCTGGATAGGCCGCATTTAAAATTACCGGTGATAGACAGCCAAGAATTATGAGCGCGAACCGTTTCACAAACTAGGCTGGGGGAGACCATGTCTCCAATTGATCTGACCCGGCGTGCAGAATGTCTTACTCATGCATCAATATATTGGCCAGTTTGTCAACTTGAAACAGAATGGGCAAGTTCTTATTGAAAATATAAGTAATAGCCTGATAATCAGTGCTAAAGGAAGTTACAAATGTAACGGTATCTGATTTGTTGCATAGTCACAAGGATGTATTATTAATGAGATGACGCCTTGATTTAGAAGCTGCTATATTTTGACCCCGAGTTAAAGTAGTTTGTATTCCCTAAGTGAGAGTCTTTTGTTGATGTTAGCACATTCCAGTTCAAAGGAGAAGTCATCGGAGCAGGCACATAGAGCGCTAACGTACTCACCCACCGGTAAGTTTCTAAACACATGCTGCGGATGGCAGCTGGTGGCATGTAAAACTGAGTTGCCACCTGTAGGTTTTTCTATATAATCTCGTATTGATTGTATTGGTAATAGAATTGCCTGTAAGATAGATATCAAGAAATCACGTATGTATACCCGAGAAGGCCACCGTAGACCACAAATTTAACATGTCGTTGTTCAAAAAAGGAGAACAATATGAGCAATCAGATATACTGCTGTTAGACCAGATAAATAGTAGGTCATTTATGTATTTACTATACCATATAATGTTGGAATTAAACAAATTGGTTGGTAGATATATCACTTGTGGTGCAGCGGTGTCCACGCTATGCAGTGATGAGGCAGTGACCTAGGAAAGTTCAAAGTAAAATGTAGTTTTAATGTCCAAACCTACAAATAAAACACAACAGTATCCTCCGGATCGCAGCCGGGAAACAAGACAGTCCATAAATGCGTCCGGTTGCCAAGTTCGACTGCAGCACCATATCACACTGCATGGTGCCAGGAGTTCGTTCTGCTTGGCTCTGAGTTCCCTCACACAGGCTGAGCTTTTGCAGAGCTGACTGCTCTGCTTGCTGCAAACTCCAACATGGACACACCCAACCATCTGCTGCAGGGGTTTTTACAAAAGAACCTGTGGCCTTTGGCCACATGGAAAACCCGGGCCAGGAAAGAAATGGACTGCCCCACTGCCATCCTGTAGTCCGTTTAAAAAATAAAAGCCCAGAACAGGTTTTCAGATATCTGCCCTGGACACATAGCATGCCCAAGACCAATACTCACTTTTATTTTGCATTGCAATCACAGCTATGCCTGTGACTGCAATTAACTCCCACGGCCTCCATATTCTTCTTTGCACATCCTGGGGGACACATAGCGACCCTGGCATATAACACCTGTCACTGCCTCACACACTGTCTTCTCCCAAAAGGTCATATATAAATTGGCCTGTGAAGGTGAAAAGATGCCTCCCATTGGACATCCTTGTATCTATAAGAAAAAACATTGTTGAATGATTAATTGGTATTGGTAAACAAAAAGAAACAACATGTAAGGTAAAGTCAATAATTGATGTTGAATGGACACTATACTTGAATAGATGGTATGTCACAGTGTCACAGCTTCCGGAGCCTGTTCATGAGGAATGCTGGAATAAAGGACTGCCACATCATTGGTAACCCAATTGTGAGTAGGACCCCATTGCAATTTATCCATGATGGTTAGTAAATCTTTGGTGTCCTTAATATTGCTTAAAGTAGTTGACACCAGTGGTTGAAGCAGATTATACAGCCACCGGGAGAGATTCTCAGCAGATCTGCATGAAAATCTGCCTCCAGAGCTTATTGTAAATGAAAAGAAGTGTTACCAGTGTGATGTGTAATGACCGCTCTCTGCTCTCCTGATCTCACTGCAGAGTTGTGTTTGATTATACTTCACACATCTACAGGTTCCTCTCCAGGCTTCAGCTTCCATCTCACAGGCAGAAAGGCTTACAATATTGTTGCAATACAGTAGAGCTGTGAGAGTTGCAGCAAATGTGTTTTGTAAGGAGAAAAAGTTCAGTTCTACTGTTTTGTGATAGGCACATGTCTAACACTGGAAATTCTTCCTTTCATTTACAATAAGCTCTGGAGGCAGATTCTCATGTAGATCAGTGTCCGGCCCATAGTCCTGAACAGCTCATTTTCATGTAAGAAAAACATGTATATCTCTGGAATGAAACATCAGATTGCAGATATCAAGGTGTCACTTTATTCAGCTACTTATGACCTACATGCCCATATAGATGGCTTGGAAAAGGTGATCCTACTGATAGATTCCCTTTAACCACTCCACAAGCAGGTTTACTGAAAAAGTGCTGTAAATGTCAGCTTTTGTATGTCCATTTGTGTAAGCAGTTCTGCTTGTTTGGTTGTTTCTATGCTTACCCCTTAACAATTTGTGATCTTGGGTGTCCCAGAGATTAGAAACTCACCAAACATTAATGGTGCATTGTTTTGATAAAGAAAAATATTTATAGTGGCAGGGCCGTATTTGTCACTAGGCACTTGAGGGCATGTGCCTAGGGTGGGACGATGTGGGGGGCAGCAACTGAGCATGAGCAAGTTTTTTTTTTTTTTTAAGTCCTGGGTCACCTCCCAACTGACCGCCCCCCAGCCCCCCCCCGCCCGCCCGCTTGCCTGCCTCCCTCCCACCTTCCCTCCTTGAAGACGTTATACTCATCCTGCTCCAGCGATGCCTGGTCTCAGTGCCTGCAGCTCGTCCTGAGTGAGCGATCACATGGTACCGCTCATTAAGGTCATGAATATGGGCATATTTATGACCTTAATGAGCAGTATCACATGACCGTTCACGCAGGAAGAAGGTGCTGCGCCGGGAGTCGGGACAGAGCTAGAGGGATGTTCGGTGCGGCCGCGCGGTGTGGGAAAGAAAGGTGAGTATGAGGGATGGGGGGTCTGGGGACAGGGGACGGGGGGATGAAGGAGGACGGGGAGCAGAGCCATGCAAGATGGGAGCGGGAGCAGGAGCGGGGGGTTGAGAGATGAGCCATGCATACATGAGGGGGGGAATATGAGCCATGCATACAGTAGGGGGGGAATATGAGCCATGCATACAGGAGGGGGGAATATGAGCCATGCATACAGGAAGGGGCGAATATGAGCCATGCATACAGGAGGGGGGGAATATAAGCTATGCATACAGTAGGGGGGAATATGAGCCATGCATACGGGGGGGGGGAATATGAGCCATGCATACAGGAGGGGGGAATATGAGCCATGCATACAGGAGGGGGGGAATATGAGCCATGCATACAGGAGGGGGGAATATGAGCCATGCATACAGGAGGGGGGAATATGAGCCATGCATACAGGATGGGAGGGACATGAGCCATGCATACAGGAGGGGAGATATGAGCCATGCATATGGGATGGGAGGGAGATGAGCCATGCATACGGGGGGGGGGGGGGGAATATGAGACATGCATACAGGAGGGGGGATGTGAGCCACGCATGCAGGAGGGGGGAATATGAGCCATCCATACAGTAGGGGGGATATGAGCCATGCATACGGGATGGGGGGATATGAGCCATGTATACAGGAGAGGGAGGGATATGAGCCATGCATACAGGAGAGGGAGGGTTATGAGCCATGCATATGAGATGGGAGGGAGATGAGCCATGCATACAGGAGGGGGGATATGAGCCATGTATACAGGATGGGAGGGACATGAGCCATGCATACAGGAGGGGGGATATGAGCCATGCATATGGGATGGGAGGGAGATGAGCCATGCATGCAGGAGGGGGAATATGAGCCATGTATACAGGAGGGGAGGATATGAGCCATGCATACACGATGGGGGGAGATGAGCCATGCATACAAGATGGGAGGGGGGCATTATACAGTATTGAGCATCATGTGGGGTCATTAAACACTATGGAGCCTCATGTGTGGCCATTATACAGTATTGAGCATCATGTGGGGTCATTATACAGTATGGAGCATCATGTGTGGCCATTATACAATATGGAGCATCATGTGTGGCCATTATACAGTATGGAGCATCATGTGTGGCCATTATACAATATGGAGCATCATGTGTGGCCATTATACAGTATGGAGCATCATGTGTGGCCATTATACAGAATGGAGCATCATGTGTGGCCATTATACAGTATTGAGCATCATGTGTGGCCATTATACAGTATGGAGCTTCATGTGTGGCCATTATACAGTATGGAGCTTCATGTGTGGCCATTATACGGTATGGAGCATCATGTGTGGCCATTATATAGTATGGAGCATCATGTGTGGCCATTATACAGTATGGAGCATCATATGTGGTCATTATACAGTATGGAGCATCATGTGCGGCCATTATACAGTATGTGGTGCACTGCGTAGCCATTATACAAGAAAAGTGGTCCGCAAGGACCGAGAAAGAACGACCAAACAGTCAATATAAACAAATTTAGAAAAAACTTTATTAATATTAAAAAAGTGTAGGACAAAAAGAGGCAGGTGGAAGCAAGTGCCGCATGGTGTACACATCTGCTTCACCGATGCGTAAACCACCATAGGCACACGGCACCAGGGGAGAAAAGCATCTGCATACGAGTATAAATCAATCACTATAATAAAGCTAAGAACTACCGCAAACACATATGGCCAGTATCTATAGTACTGATAACAATCAGTGCTTAAGGTGAACAGAGATCACATAGAAAATGAACGTGCTCCTCAGGCTAGCATGTACACACATTCTGTACACCAAATATCAGCACCGCAACTGAAGCAATGTGTAAATAAAGGCCATTGTGCGGCGCTTACCTCAAAGATGCAAAGCAGAGCAGCCTCCCCCGGGACCGTGCGCCCTCCCCGACGCGCGTTTCGGCAACACACCGTTTCGAGCCCCCTGAAGAAGGTGTGTTGCCGAAACGCGCGTCGGGGAGGGCGCACGGTCCCGGGGGAGGCTGCTCTGCTTTGCATCTTTGAGGTAAGCGCCGCACCATGGCCTTTATTTACACATTGCTTCAGTTGCGGTGCTGATATTTGGTGTACAGAATGTGTGTACATGCTAGCCTGAGGAGCACGTTCATTTTCTATGTGATCTCTGTTCACCTTAAGCACTGATTGTTATCAGTACTATAGATACTGGCCATATGTGTTTGCGGTAGTTCTTAGCTTTATTATAGTGATTGATTTATACTCGTATGCAGATGCTTTTCTCCCCTGGTGCCGTGTGCCTATGGTGGTTTACGCATCGGTGAAGCAGATGTGTACACCATGCGGCACTTGCTTCCACCTGCCTCTTTTTGTCCTACACTTTTTTAATATTAATAAAGTTTTTTCTAAATTTGTTTATATTGACTGTTTGGTCGTTCTTTCTCGGTCCTTGCGGACCACTTTTCTTGGTTATGACGTCTAGCGACTAGTCTTCGTTATAGTTCCTCCCTTGTTTTGGGCTCAGCATACAAATGGTATTACCATTTGGTATGTTTTATCATATATAGGATTATATAATGCTGAGATTTGTTGTGCTTTTTGCTCACTATTGTAGCCATTATACAGTATAGAGCATCATGTGTGGCCATTATACAGTATGTGGTGCACTGCGTAGCCATTATACAGTATAGAGCATCATGTGTGGCCATTATACAGTATGTGGTTCACTGCGTAGCCATTATACAGTATAGAGCATCATGTGTGGCCATTATACAGTATGTGGTGCACTGCGTAGCCATTATACAGTATGGAGCATCATGTGTGGCCATTATACAGTATGTGGTGCACTGCATAGCCATTACACAGTATGGAGCACTGTGTGGCCATTATACAGTATTGAGCATCATGTGTGGCCACTGGCCATTATAAAGTATGGAGCACTGTGTGGCCATATTTTTTTTGTTTATAATTATAGTTTATGAAACCGTGTGATCTGCAGTGCTAAATGGCTGTGGTTGGGACATGGATATGGGTGTGACTAGTTGTGAAAAGGGTGTGGTCAGAGGCGTGGCCTAAAATTTGCCACGGCGCACTATGCGCGCCGCAAACTTTATACCTATTTCCCTTCTTTAAAAGTTGGGAGGTATGATACCGCATTTGCCAGATCACGGCAAGTGCCGCAAATCCCATAGGGAATGAATGAGGTCAAACGCAGTGTTTGTGTAAGTGATTCGTTACGCGGCAGATGCAGAAAAACTGCTCGATCTGCTGCAAAAGGCGACTTTCACATCAGCGATTCCAATAGTGTCATACTCACCAAAGGGGGAGGCAGCACTAAAAGTGCCTAGGACAGCAGAAACTCTAAATACGGCCCTGTATATTGGGAAACCCATGCAATAGGGGTAAGAACATTCATTAACCGTACTGTTCATTTTCTTCAGATACTACGGATTATGGAGTCTATTTGGGAAGGTGAATCATTAGACCTTTGCCTGTTACCCTATGGCTGTATTTCTACTGGAAACAAGATAGGTGAGTGATGAGGCATGATCGGTAAATCCATTCTGTGATAGGTGTTCCACCTTCTTATGTAATAACTGGATAATATGGTACAAAGTAGGGACAGTGGCTTCCCAACGTTGCAGCATACCGCTATACAGCAGGGGGACCAAATGGTTCCGCCGCTACCTGTCCAATAACTCCTGTATTAATGTTTGTGCAGGTTCTTTCATGCTTTATAAAGTTATCATGCATATTTCTATGCATTAAACTTGCGTCTAAAAAACATATCTTTTATTCAAATACATTAAAAATACAAATATTTAACCCTAGCCAGGATAAAAGTCATCTATATACCAGCTGACTACTTGTAATCGCACACAAGACAAAAAACACACATATTCATATAATAGGAATAGATGAAACAAAAAATAAAGGGGAGTAACCATAAGGTTGACAGTGGTTACTCTCACAATACAGTCACATCTATTCCTGTTGTGAGTATTTGTGCATTTTTTGTCTTTTGTGTGCTAACAGTCAGCTGGTATATAGGTGGCTTTTAATCCCTACAAGAGTTAAATATTTGTATTTTTAATATGTTTGAATAAAAGTTATGTTTTAATAGGCTCACATTTTGCTGCTGTACAAACTTAGCAGTTCCAGCTGCCTCTGCTTTGTTTCAAAATATCTTCGATTAGATTTATAAAATAAGTGGAGTAATTTACATTCATTCAATCCTAAAAAACACTGGTAAGCTTGAGACTTTATGTTGCCTGATTCGTAGTTGTTTTCTGAATTCATCCAAAATGTGTTTGTCTATGGGAATTTGATGGCGGTATACCTCGATGGCTGTAAATATGTGGTGCAGTGAGACCATAGGATGATAGGAAAGGATCGGACATCTGGAAAATTGCAACTATTGTGAAAATCTTGTAACAATTTTCCTTTTTCAACCTAATGCCCATCTTCATTGATACTTGGAAACTGTGAGTAGGCTAAGTAAGGTACATCTACATTGAGTACATTCTATTCCAAATGAATTTCAATCAACCCACAAGTTTTATATGAGAATTTTTAGACTTATAGCTGCTGAATAGATAACAAATTATCCAGTTCTCGTGATGTATTTTATCATCCTGCTGCCTGATAAAAGCTTAAAGGGAATCTGTCAGCAGTTTTTTACTACTCCATTTGAGAGCAGCATAACGTAGGAGCAGAGACCCTGATTTCGAGCAATGTGTCGCCTAGGTCTTTTGCACACGATCGTATTTTTAAAAAAACTCGTTCCAATATTATTCAGTGAGGCAGTACGGATGAACGATTTTTTTCACTAAGTGAATCTGTGTGTAAAAAAAATCAGCATGCACTGGTTTCTTCCATAAATCAGATGAGACTCGGCCTTTTAAGTCTATGGGTGCATGAAAAAAATTGGATGCCGTATGAAAATAAACCAAAAAGAGTGGGCGTTCCATGTGAAAAACACATGTTCGATGGGGGGAGAGGTGTTCAACTCACCTCTGGTAGTTGTACATGTGAGACACAACGCTGATGGTAAGTGGTGAATGACGGCGGTCCTGGTGATGATACTAAGCGGTGAATGACGGCGGTCCTGGTGATGATACTAAGCGGTGAATGACGGCGGTCCTGGTGCGCTGTAGCTCCTTCCACCCACTCGTGGCGTCCTGCTAACAAGCTGTGATACAGTGAAAAAAAAGGTTGAAAGGTGGGCGGTGGAAATCTACAGGGCACCACACCTGATGAAGGGGACGGATCATCCCTGAAACGTTGTGTGTGTGTGTTGAATAAATCAACTTTTCTTATCTGACCTGGGAGGTTCCGGATTGAGAGCGTGGCGTACCCTGGATATCCACTGCCCATTTTTCATTGTTGTTCACTGTCATATGGAGACACTGAATAGCATCCGATTTTCTCCAATATATTGCAATTCTGTAACATAGGAAACTGTAGCTGGTCTTGTAAATGATTAAAAGCTACTGCTGTAAAAAAAAACTGACTGCATACGGATGGATAAAACTCTGCCGATTTTCTTATACGGTCAAGTGGACCTATCCTTACAGAAATGCTTGCTGCAGTTTTAATAAAATCCCTATTTTATCAGCTGCAGATCTACCTTTTCTCTGAATGCTGAGCTCTGTATAAACATCCCCCCACTTCTGATTGGCAGCTTTCTGCCTATGCACAGTGTACGCAGAAATCTGCCAATCAATGGTGGAGGCATGCTTATACAGAGCTTATGAATATGGAGGACTACATAGCAGCAGGGTTATTAGTCCTGTAGGGATAATCTCCTGCTTCTAACGCAATGATTTTATAACACACTACAGCAAACAGCCAAGTAAGTGATACATCTCTGGAATCAGGGTCTCTGCCCCTACATTGTGCTGCTCTCAGATTAGGTGACAGAAACCTGGTGACAGATTTTCTCTTTAATTCATGTACAGATCAATGATGTTTGTCATCTATATCTCCCCTTTTAGGAATGATTGAAATTGTCAAAGATGCAACGACCATCGCTCAGATACAGCAGAGTACAGTGGGAAACACTGGTGCATTTAAAGATGAAGTTCTAAGTCAGTGGCTAAAAGAGAAATGTCCACTTGAAGATAAGGTATATTGTTATAATGGTTATATAGGGGTAAAATGTGTGTGTTATGTCTGTATATTGAAATGGCTGGGACAAGATAGTAATCGTAGTGGCAAATTATCTATATCTATAAGGCTGGGTTCACATTGCGTTAAACCCATCTGTTAGACAGACTACGTTACACCGCAGCATAACACGGTGTAATGCAGTCCGTCAACGCCGCCATTGAATCCAATGTCGGACGCATCGCTAGCGCACGCCCACAATGGGCGTGCGCTAGCGATGTGCCATCATTGAGTGACAGACCCCGAGACGCGGGCTGCAGCGTTTCCGGGTCCGTCACCGCTACTGCATATAGAGCATCTGCTAGCTCTATCTGCGCTAGCACGCTGCCATACCGGCACTTGCGTTAACAGCAACCTGTTAACATATGTGTTGAACGGGCTGCTGTTAACGCAATGTGAACCCGGCCTAAGTCAGTATCAGCCTCCATGATAGGCTCCACAGTCTTTTCTCCACATTTAGCAATTTTACATTAACAAATAAATAAAAATGAACTAACAAACACAAAAGGGTAAACCAGAATGCATGAGGCTAGTGACTATAGATACATATTAGAAACTAGATGGTGGCTCGATTCTAACGCATCGGGTATTCTAGAATCTGCATGACCATGTAGTATATTGCCCAGCCACGTAGTATATTGCCCAGCGACGTAGTATATTGCCCAGCCACGTAGTATATTGCCCAGCCACGTAGTATATTGCCCAGTCACGTAGTATATTGCCCAGCCACGTAGTATATTGCCCAGCGACATAGTATATTGCCCAGCGACATAGTATATTGCCCAGCCACGTAGTATATTGCCCAGTCACGTATATTGCCCAGCCACGTAGTATATTGCCCAGCCACGTAGTATATTGCCCAGCCACGTAGTATATTGCCCAGCCACGTAGTATATTGCCCAGTCACGTAGTATATTGCCCAGTCACGTAGTATATTGCCCAGCCACGTAGTATATTGCCCAGCCACGTAGTATATTGCCCAGTCACGTAGTATATTGCCCAGCCACCTAGTATATAGCACAGCCCACGTAGTATATTGCCCAGTCACGTAGTATATTGCCCAGCCACCTAGTATATAGCACAGCCCACGTAGTACGGTATATTGCCCAGTCACGTAGTATATTGCCCAGCCACATAGTATATTGCTCAGTCACGTAGTATATTGGCCAGTCACATATTGCCCAGCCACATAGTATATAGCACAACCCACGTAGTACGGTATATTGCCCAGTCACGTAGTATATTGCCCAGTCACGTAGTATATAGCAGAGCCACGTAGTATATTGCCCAGCCACGTAGTATATTGCCCAGCACAGATCCACGAAGTATAGAGACTTAAAAAAAAATAAACATATACTCACCTATAGCCCGTTGAAGTCCTGCTATACTCACCCTCCGCCGCCTTTCCCGCTCCTCGCCACGCTCCCGGGATCGCTCTATTGCAAGCGGCAGCTTGCGGTCCCAGGGCTCGTTTGAGCAGGACCTATGATGACGTCGCGGTCACATGACCGTGACGTCACGGCAGGTCCTTGCCGCACACCAGCCCTGGGACGGGACCGGAAGCTGCCGCTTGCAATGGAGCGGTCCCAGGAGTGTGGCGAGGAGCGAGAAAGGCGGCGGAGGGTGAGTATAGCAGGTTTTTGTTTTTTTTTTATTATTTTTAACATGACCTATTTTTACTATTGATGCTGCATAGGCAGCATCAATAGTAAATAGTTGGGGACACACAGGGTTAATAGCAGCTGTAACGGAGCGCGTTACACCGCGGGCCGTTACCGCTACCATTAACCCGCGGTGAGCGGAGGGGATTATGGAGCAGGCGCCGGGCAGTGAGTGCAGGGGAGTAGGGGAGGGACTAATCAGACTGTGTCCGTCACTGATTGGTCGCGGCAGCCATGACAGGCAGCTGCCAAGACCAATCAGCGAACGAATAACCGTGACAGAAGGACAGACAGACAGACGGAAGTACCCCTTAGACAATTATGTATATAGATGGCACGTGTACAAATTGTAAGAATGAGGATGGCAGTAACTGTCTTCAACAAAACTAATGGCTTGCAAAACTTATATGGAAAATATGCGAATACCAAACTTGCATTCATGAACCCTCCGCTCCCGGCACCAGCACCAAAGAATCTTGCAAGCTGTGAGGCTTCACAATTCTACAGTCACATAGAGTGACCTCAGACTTGAGCTCCAAGCCTGGACAACACCTTTAAGGGAACTTAAAAGGAATCAACACTCTTATGTTGTTGATTCTCTGGTGCCAAAATCAGGTGGTCGTGTAACTGCAAGTATATGATTTACATTCTTCCAGACACATTCCAACTAGGCGTATCCGGTCCCATCAATGCATTTTCATGCACATCTAGTCGGCAAGTCACACACCTGCCCACTCCTTTGCAGACTTGAGCCCCAAGCCTAGTCAACCCCTTTACAGGAACCTATCACATGATTTGTGCTGACTGAACCACAGGCGCCATGAATTAAAAACTGGCTCCTAAATTACAAACCTCTTTGTTTTACTCTGAAAACCTGTGGCATTTCAGAAAAGAAAACATAGTTGAAAGAACAACTTACAGTCTATTAAAGTTGCTGTCCAGGCTTGGGACAAAAGTCTGCACTCTCTCTATGCGACTGCAGACTGCTGAATCATGACAGCGTGCCCAATTTCCCGGTATTGCTGGTGCAAGCAGGCACTTGACCTCATGTATGTGATTTGCATGTTTGCAGTCCAGTGCATACTTGACATGCTCAGCTTCTCTCCATGGAAGTGAATTAAGAGAAGCCCGACATGTCTCGTTGGCGTTTGAATGCCAGTATGCAAATCGCACACATGTGGTCACATGACTGCCCGCTCGCAACTCCAGTAGCGGGGAATTGTGACAGCGTGTGTCCCACACACTGTCAAGATTCAGCAGTCTGCAGTCAAATACATCCCTTTAATTGTCTTTATTTCCTAGAATCGCTTTGACACAAGATACTAATTTTTTTCACTTTAGATAAAGCAGATCATTGACTGCAGCGGTGCGTTCCTGTAGTGTCACTACCTAACACTAACATTTCACTTCCTCATAGCTGAATGCGGCAGTGGAGAGGTTTGTTTATTCCTGTGCTGGATACTGTGTAGCTACTTTCGTACTTGGAATTGGGGACAGACACAATGACAATATCATGGTAACTGAAACAGGTAAGATCACACACAGCTCGTACATCATTTATTTTCTGGTATTTTGTGCTGGTGTTTATGCACGTTTCAAAAATAAAAATGACAAATATTATAGACCACATACACACTTTGTATTTTTTAAGTGAACATGAACTGGATGTGTCATTTTTTTTTTCTTCCAACACTGAATTGCTTTAAATATTTAATCTGCACTAAAATATTTAGCAACTCATAATGGCTTAGTGGCATGGGAAATGAAAATGGATTAGAGTTAAGCCCGGAATATTCTCTATTCACATCCCCTATTTACTGGTGTAAAGCAGAACATTATTCTAGAAACATCAGTTCATGTCTGGTACTGTAAGCGATATGTAGTGTGTATGTATCTATATCACTCAATTATTCTATGTATTTAGAACACTTTACAACATACAACCGGTACCCCACATATGGCTGTCCTTCTTTCCAGCTGTATACAGACTCCCGAACGCTGTATAACTAGACTCACATTATCCTGAATGTATAATGTCAAATAGAGCAAAGTTATAGTTGGGTAAAGGCAAAGAAAATCCCCCATTCACATTAGATGGCTGTTGGCTGAACTGTTTCCGCCAATCGGTCGGCCGACAGCTATCACGGCGGGCTGTCCCAATGCTAGTCCAATGTCTATGGGGGCTTAAGGATATAAGAAGATAGAAATACAAGATACATGTTCTTACTTCTTCCATCTTTTTTGATCTTAGGTAATTTATTCCACATTGATTTTGGACACATCCTTGGGAACTATAAAAGCTTTCTGGGCATTAACAAGGAAAGGGTACCATTTGTTCTAACACCAGATTTTTTACATGTGATGGGAACCTCAGGAAAGAAAACAAGTGAATACTTTCTTAAATTCCAGGTATATTTATATTGTATGTCATATCTTCAGTATGAACACACATTGAATTCAGTACATTGTGACACAAGCCAAATGTATACGCAGTTATGAAATAATAAGGCATTTATATCTTCTAGTACAAATACAGTTTTGTCCAGTTTTATACTGATTGATATGTGCACTTATTCATCTAACCTTTTATTCAGACACGGTATTTTAGAAATGCTTTTAGAAAGCATGTGGTTTCCCTAATTTTACAATCACAAACTAGATGATGGAGCGGAGTGGCTTGTATTTAAGTGCTGTTGGCTGGAGCTAGACTCTCAGGCAACATGATGTAACAAAGTATTTCTGTAGAGGAAAGTTAAGTTAAAGCGGTTGTCCAATACCTGTAATGGTTTTTATAAATAGCTACATTTAAGCCCCAATCACAGATGTAATTTATTTTATTATAAAATTCCCTACTATTTCTCCCTATCCTGCTATTCCCTATATGTGTTTTTTTACTTTATTTCTTGTGATGGTTTGTATGAGGGGACTCTTAACCCTGCTGTTCTGTTCGGTCTGGGGAGACCTATTTTGAACTTTGGTATTTTTTGGGGTGTTCAAGATGCGGTTCTGAAACTTGTGGTTGATTGACTTAAATGAGGATGGGTCGGTCGGCCACGGGTTTCAGAGCCGCATCTTGAATATTTTAAAGAATATTGAAGTTCAAAGTCGGTCATTTTTGACCAACAGAACAGCAGGGTTAAATGGGTCATCACAGGAGGATGGTCCTGCAGTTACTTCTCCAATAGCTTCTGTTAACCCCACTGAAACTGCACGATATCAGGAACTAAGAACTGTGTGACAGAAAAAGAAAAAAAAAGACTTTCGCTAAGTCAGCAGGAAGAATATTTACATTTCCAGCAACAGTCCTCCATGCTCAGTCAGCTGAGGAGAAGATCTATTTCTTCTCCTGTCACACACTTCTCCACCAACACTGGTATGTGTACCCTGGTCTGCTGACGATTGAAATATGTCTCGGGAGCAGTGTTTCTTTAGACTGCAGCCTGTATTGCCACATAACTAGGACGGGCTGCCAGTTGAATTTTTTTTACGATCTTGGAGAATCCTTTAATGGTGGATTGGAAGGTTTCAAGCAAAGAGTACACCGATGAGTGATCTAACTGAGAGAGAATGGCACTAGCATTTTTGCTAACTTTGTAGATTGTGAGCCCTCGCGGGCAGGGTCTTCTCTCCTCCTGTACCAGTTGTGACTTGTATTGTTCAAGATTATTGTACTTGTTTTTATTATGTATACCCCTCCTCACATGTAAAGCGCCATGGAATAAATGGAGCTATAATAGTAAATAATAATAATAATAACTCAAGGTTAAGGAAGGAGTGGTTTTAGAAATTGAAAGAACTTGATAGACTTGAGAAAATGTGGTATATGAATGATAGGGCGAGAGGGTTGAAGGAGATTATTAATTCCATTAAGCCAAGTTAAGTTTTAGAAAGTAAGTGGCGAAAAAGGAGGGAATACTTAATAAATTCTTTGCAGTTCTGGAAAACAAGTGGTAAAATCAGGCCCAGAGAGGTGCATTTGAATGTCATCAGCATAAAAGTAGTGTGAAAGGACACCAACATATAGGTGGTAAGATGAGGAGTTGGTGCTAGAATGGCAGACATTTAGGCCGCGTTCAGTATTTGGTGACTTTTTTACCTCAGAATTTGTAAGCAAAAACCAGTAGTTGGCTAAAAAAATACAGAATTGGTGATGTGTTTCTATTATACTTTTCCGCTGATTGTTCCACTCCTGGTTTTGGCTTACACATACTGAGGTAAAATACTGACCAAATACTGAACCTGTGAACGTAGCCTTAATGTACAGTGTGAGAATGGGAGACACTAGTTGAGGTATGAGGAGGTACAAGAGAGGGCTAAGTCCATGATGCAAAGGGATGAAATTAAGTACGAGATTTCCTAAAAGGCGTCCCAGGGTTAGAGAGGTCAACACTCAATATACTATAATCACAACAACCCTAAGTGCAAATAAACCCGGGACATTACAGCCATGAAAAACTGTATTAAATGTTACATTAAAAACATTAAATCACCAGAGTGCTGCTATAAAGTGCGAGGTATACAGCGTACCTGTGCTAGTCACAACATTTGACCAGTAATTAATACAGAGTATATTCAGTATACAGATGTTAAAATCAACACAGGCAACACTTAGGCTATGTGCACACTTTCAGGATTTCTTGCAGAAAATTCCTGAGAAAAACCTGAAATTTTCTGCAAGAAATCTGCATGCATTTTTTTTGCGTGTTTTTGCTGCGTTTTTGCTGCGGTTTTGATGCGTTTTTTCCGGACATTTCCCAATGCATTTTAGAGTGGGAAAGTGTTTGACTAATTATATGCAGTGCAGAGCCATCAATTTACACATCATATTAATTATATTTTACTACCGCCACTGCAGTGATGCCTATTACGTTGTGTTAACCCCAAATCTCCATCTATTAGGTAATGGGTAAAATATGACCCCGAGCATAGAGTTGTTGTGTAACAGTGTTCTCATCCAGTTATCATTATTTATTTATATAGCACCATTGATTCCATGGTGCTGTACATGTGAAAAGGGGTTACATACAGGGTTATAGATATCGTCAACAGTAAACAAATTTACAGTGACAGACTGGTACAGAGGGGAGAGGACCCTGTCCTTGTGGACTTACATTCTTCGGGATAATGGGGAAGAGACAGGAGGTCGGTGTGCTGCAGCACTGGTGGTGGTGAGATGGCAGCTCGGTTGGTTGGTGAGGCGGCAGCTCGGGTGGTTGGTGAGGCGGCAGAATGGTTATTGCAGGCTGTAGGTTTTCCTGAAGAGATGGGTTTTCAGGTTCAGTCTGAAGGATCCGAGGATGGTGGATAATCGAACGTGTTGAGGCGTGGAATTCCAGAGGATGGGAGATATTCAGGAGAAATCTTGGAGGCGGTTGTGTGAGGAACGAATAAGTGTGGAGGAGAGTAGGAGGTTGGAGATTAGTTCAGAGATATAGGGAGGGGACAGGTTGTGGATGGCTTTGTAGATCAGTGTTAGTAGTTTGAACTGGATTCGTTGGGGAATTGGGAGCCAGTGGAGGGATTTGCAGAAGGGTGAAGCAGGGGAGTAGCGAGGAGAGAGGTGGATTAGCTGAGCAGCAGAGTTGAGGACAGACTGGAGTGGTGCAAGGGAGTTAGGGGAGAGGCCGCAGAGGAGGGTGTTGCAGTAGGCTGTGGTGTACCTTACGCCAGAAATCTTAGGCTATGTTCACATGTTTCATTTTTGCAGCGTTTTCTTATGCGTTTTTTTCATGGAAATTTTCATCTGCATTTCACAGTACCAGCAAAATCTGTGAGATTTCATAAATCTTTTTCTGACAGTTTTATCAAAGAAATTTTTTTGCAGTATGTAATTTCTTTCAGCATTTTTTCAGTGTTTTGCAGCATTTTTCACCCAATGGGTAGTGCAAAAAAACACTGCAGAAAACGCAGGTATCAGATTTTGCTTTTGCTGTCAAAACCTGATAAAGTTGAATCAGATTATTTTTTTATGAAATAAACGTTATCAGCATGCACAAGAGACAAATGTACCCTGACAAAAACACAGTAAAAACGTACCAAAAAAAAATAGCAAAACCTGCTTTTTTGATGGTGCTTCTTTACTGCCAAGAGAGCAGATTTTGCCTGCAGAGAAAAAAGCATCAAAAACGCAAAGTCTGAACATAGCTGTACTCCAGTACCAAATTGGAGTAGGATTCGTGGCGATCTTCACACAAACTCAAATAAATAAGGCAGCACACTGTAGCGCTAAAACATGCAAACGTGAAAGTTGAACTGCATTACTGCACTAGAAATATGAAAAAATGAGAGCGTTTAGCGCATAAATTGGCCAATTCATGTGTACCTGGTAGCCACATTAGGGCATCTCTCGTATACCAGGTCCTAAACTTTCCTTTCCTCGCTGAGAATAAACGTCTTTATCTGAATGGGTACCTGTGAAACTTCTTCTTAGACTAAATTTCTCTCTGTGGAGGGGTAATGGACCTGCTGCAATTAAAACACCTGTGACTAAGAGGCTGAGTGCTCGGTCAGAAGGCTAGAGAATATATTTCAAAAAACTGACCGTCACATCCAAACATAGATCGACTGTGAACAGGTGCTGAACCTAGAGTCACCAACTCGTGCAAAGTCAAATAAATGAGGCAGCACACTGTAGCGCTAAAACATGCAAACATGAAGCATGAAAGTTGAACTGCATTACTGCACTAGAAATATGAAAAAATCAGAGCGTTTAGCGCATAAATTGGCCAATTCATGTGTACCTGGTAGCCACATTAGGGCATCTCTCGTATACCAGGTCCTATACTTTCCTTTCCTCGCTGAGAATAAATGTCTTCATCTGAATGGGTACCTGTGAAACCTCTTCTTAGACTAAATTTCTCTCTCTCTGTGGAGGGGTAATGGACCTGATGTTCACACAAAGGTGCATACCACTTTTCAGACACACCCTATTCCTCTTAATCAATCAGGCTCCTTTCATGTTGCAAGTTCCCTCATCAAGACCAGTGTTCTTCATGCCAGTCATGCTGAATTAGGGCCTAAGAGACTAAAAAAGCCATAGTGCCTACTGCAAAAATTGCAAGATTACAAATTTTATTTTCTTTATCAGTACACAAGGAAATATAGCAATAAATGTTGAATAAAGTGTGTGCATATTATGACAAACCAATACAGATCATTATCAATGGTCTAGTAGCCAAACGTACAGTATATAAGGTAAATATATAAAGTCACCTAAAAACTGGTATCAGTGCGACAAGAATCACCCACAGTGAAATGATGCAACATTTCTAGTAGTAACAAACCATTCCAACAATTGCTAACAAAACAAACACATAACCTTAAAGGAAGAAAGAAAAAGAGTATAAAACGTGAAAAGAAAAAGAGAATAAAAAGGAAGGAATGGATGGAAAGTGGAAAACAGAGGTACCACCACATACAACACTCCCCCACCCCCGCAGGCGCATAAATGTTAATATATATATTCTTTTTATTATTATTATTATTATTATTATTATTATTATTATTTTTAAATACTTGTAATATAAAACAATAGGTAATTGTTTTACATTTTATGTCATTTAGGGCATATACCCTGGTTTTTCAAGCCAAATTGCGCCTACATTTTGATGTATTTGGTTAGATAAATCTCCTCCAGTTTTTTTAATTTCATGATGATTTTGGCGTATTCACATGTCTAGGAGAAAACTTTAAGTATAACATAATGCAATGTTTGAATTGTTGTGCTAACTGAATGTATACCTTTTTATTCCCAGGATGTATGTGTAAGAGCCTATTTAGCTCTGCGCCATCATACAAACCTTATGATCATCCTGTTCTCCATGATGCTTATGACAGGCATGCCTCAGTTAACAAGTAAAGAAGACATTGAGTATATTCGAGAGTCACTGACTGTTGGAAAAAATGAAGACAATGCTAAAAAACATTTTCTTGACCAAATTGAGGTTTGCAGAGATAAAGGCTGGACTGTGCAGTTCAACTGGTTCCTTCATCTCGTTCTAGGTATTAAACAAGGAGTCGAAAAGCATTCTGCTTAAATTAACCTTCCAATAACGACAATGTGTGTATTAAAGATTTACCATTCCTGACCCAAAGCAGCATTAGCTCACAGTAACCATTTCATAATTTTTGCTGATCAATGAATGCTTTGCGTTAATCTATTTCTTGACAGTTCTACAAAATCAAATAGTTGTTTGCTGACTTTAATAAAAACAAGCACTTTCCAAAGAGCTTCCCTTTTTTCTTACACATAATGATTTATTCTCAAGGTGTGACAAAAAAAGCAGTTGGGCGGTTAAGGGTGGTCCATCCTTGGATAAAATTTCAGGATTGAGAGAAGCAGATAAAAATCTAGTCAGCAGCACATGTCTCCAAATAACATACTTACTGCCACATAATGAATTTTCAAACCGACAAGTGAAGCCGAATTCTAACATTGTGTATATTACACACTATTAGTAATCCGCTAGCTGCAGTGCTTGCCAAAAATTTTCCCGAGGCTGAGTACTAGTGATGAGCGAATATACTCGTTACTCGAGATTTCTCGAGCATGCTCAGGGGTCCTCCGAGTATTTTTTAGTGCTCAGAGATTTAGTTTTTCATGCCGCAGCTGAATGATTTACATCTGTTCGCCAGCATAAGCATATGTGGGGGTTACCTGGTTGCTAGGGAATCCCCACATGTACTTATGCTGGTTAAAAGATGTAAATCATTCAGCTGCGGCAAGAAAAACTAAATCTCCGAGCACTAAAAAATGCTCGGAGGACCCCTGAGCGTGCTCGAGAAATCTCGAGTAACGAGTATATTCTAGAAAGAGAAACACGCGGCAACACTCACCGAGCCTGTGGTAGGAATTCGACTTTATTGAAGCATCTTTGTAACAATCTTCATGGCACGGGGGAGTAGGGAAAGAAGAGGTGTGAGCAGGGAAGGAGCGACGGCTGTTTCACGCCAAAGCCGGCGCTTCTACGGGTTCAAGCTGAGAGGATGTGACGCCCGGGGAGGTAAGTGTGAAGCCACCACCCCTCAGTGTCAGTACCAATCAGACTTGCAGAGTGACAGGTGCAAAATAAAACAACAATTAGACATGTTAAAAACAATGGAATCAACATTTCAACTTGGTATCACAAATACTAAATACACTAGAAAATAGAGTCACAGATTTATAAGATCAATTATGAAAAGTTTCAAGATCTAAAATCGATCTAATGAAAAAAGTCGATCTAATGAAAAAAAATCGATCTAATGAAGAAAAAAAAAAACTCCTTTCCTTATTATATCTCACATGGATGGGTAACTGTTAGAGAAACAAAGAGAATAATGAGTCCGTCACTGTATATAATCCAAAAAATGTATCAAATACAAAAAACGCATGCTAATTACCAGGAAAGACCGTTTGTTGGCCAAATTAACCCCAAAACACGGACATGTCAATTTTTTCATTTAGACCAGCGGGTCCAGTTGCCCGTGTTCTCAGGATCCATCTAGCCTCTCGTTGTAATAATAATTTGTGTAGGTCTCCTCCCTGTCTGGGTAACACAACCTTTTCAATGCCTGCAAAGGTTAATATGTCCGGGTTACCATTATGGCATTCCCTAACATGTTGAATAAGTCTGGGCACCCCTTTTCCTGAGCGGATGGATTGATAGTGTTCTCTAAACCGTACATATAATTTCCTTATTGTTTTCCCAATATAGAACCTCCTACAGGGACAAAAGATCACGTACACCACATACGGTACTCAGTTTTGCACGTGATGAACTGCTTCACGAAGTGTGCACAAGGTCCAATATTCATGACAGGCTCCTGAATATGAAACTGGCAAAATTGACATTGTCCACAGCAATGGTTACCTTTCGGAGTTGCCTGTTCCAACCAAGTAGTCTTTACCTTGGTTAATCTGTTTGGACTAACATGTCTCTTAGTCTTTTGCCTCGTCTATTGGCGATAAGGGGTCCTCCTGCTGCTTTTTTCTCTAGGTCTCTATCTCTTTCTAGCACGTGCCAATGCTTTCTAATTATCGATCTAATCTCCCTGTCCATCGGGCCGTATTGGAAGCAAAAGGTGAAGCGTTGTTGAGGAACTGCACTAGAGTGCTCTGACTGAGTCTGAAAATTGACCCGCTCTATTGCATTTGATAAGACTTCTTCAGGATAACCTCTATTTCGGAACCTATTGCAAATATCTAGGGACTGAGTTTCAAACCTTTTGTGAGTAGTATTCACTCTTCTGGATCTCAAAAGTTGGCTGTAAGGTAGAGATCTCTTAACATGTGGGGGATGACAACTTTTGAAATGCAGAAGCAAGTTAACGGCCGTGGGTTTACGGAAAATCGACGTGCATAATTTCCCCTCCTGAATGTCAATCGCAACGTCCAAAAAATCTAATTTTTGTCCCCCAAAAACATAGGTAAAGGACATACCCATATCGTTATTAGTATTTAAAAACTCTACAAATTGGGTGAATTCATTTTCGGTACCGTCCCATATTAGAAACACGTCATCGACGTATCTCAAAAAAAGCCTGATATTTTTCAAAAAAAACATTACAGTCTGAGTATATATAGTCCTCCTCAAAAACCGCCATGTATAGATTCGCGAAAGTACATGCAACCGGGGTCCCCAAGGCAGTCCCCGTGGTCTGTTTGTACCAGGTATCGAGAAAGGTGAAGATGTTGTGGGTGAGGATAAAATGGAGACCCCCACACACGAAATCTATGTAACCCTGACTTCTATCTCTTGTCTACAAAATACGTCTAATGGCTCCTATACCTCTCTTTTGTGGAATATTCATATAGAGATTAACCGCGTCGATGTTGAAATGTTGGTTCCATTGTTTTTAACATGTCTAATTGTTGTTTTATTTTGCACCTGCCACTCTGCAAGTCTGATTGGTACTGACACTGAGGGGGTGGTGGCTTCACACTTACCTCCCCGGGCGTCACATCCTCTCAGCTTGAACCCGTAGAAGCGCCGGCTTTGGCGTGAAACGGCCGTCGCTCCTTCCCTGCTCACACCTCTTCTTTCCCTACTCCCCCGTGCCGTGAAGATTGTTACAAAGATGCTTCAATAAAGTCGAATTCCTACCACAGGCTTGGTGAGTGTTGCCGCGTGTTTCTCTTTCTATGATATATTTCATGTACTGTTTTCTAACGCGAGCACCTCCTGAGTACGTCAGTTCTAGTGGCCAACTGCACACCGGGTTCCAACACGGGCTGTGCGGCTTGATTTTTTCTTCTCCCGTTGGTAACGAGTATATTCGCTCATCACTACTGAGTACCTGAGGTTTAGTTGCAAATCTGCATGGGTATCAGGGCCGGACATATCATGATGCAACCTGTGGAGCTGCACACGGGCTGAAGAGGTAAGGGGGACCACTAC
The DNA here is from genome assembly GCF_032444005.1 of Ranitomeya imitator. Taxonomy (NCBI): domain Eukaryota; kingdom Metazoa; phylum Chordata; class Amphibia; order Anura; family Dendrobatidae; genus Ranitomeya; species Ranitomeya imitator. The sequence goes on along the minus strand of NC_091285.1, from coordinate 357,339,852 downwards.
CAACTGCAAAACAGGTGAAATTGTGCATTATGATGGGTTATTGAACTGCAAAATGCCCATATATTGTTGACCAGGGGCCTGTTTTCTGTTGTATCCAATTTTGAGGGTTATAAAAAAAATGTCATCTTGAACTGAACACAATGTGTCCAGCACATAATAGGTGTGGCACAGCAGGATAAAACTTTATTGTTTACGTTGGTCTCTCCATTGTGGAGATAATCCCTCTGTGGTGACATTGGATGTCATTAAATTTTACACAGGAGTAACCTTCTTGTTCTGGACTACTCCTGTGTGAGATGTAATAACACCCTGCTTTGATGTCACTTATAATTTGATTATAAGTTGAGCACAACAGATATAAAGGCGAATACTGACACATCATTGGACAGGCAGTGTGGGGCAGGGACAGTACTGACCATGCTAGGAGAGAAGGAGAGCATACATAAATGCATACTACAGACATGCTTCAGAAGATACAGTGGGGCAAAAAAGTATTTAGTCAGTCAGCAATAGTGCAAGTTCCACCACTTAAAAAGATGAGAGGCGTCTGTAATTTACATCATAGGTAGACCTCAACTATGGGAGACAAACTGAGAAAAAAAAATCCAGAAAATCACATTGTCTGTTTTTTTATCATTTTTTTTGCATATTATGGTGGAAAATAAGTATTTGGTCAGAAACAAACAATCAAGATTTCTGGCTCTCACAGACCTGTAACTTCTTCTTTAAGAGTCTCCTCTTTCCTCCACTCATTACCTGTAGTAATGGCACCTGTTTAAACTAGTTATCAGTATGAAAAGACACCTGTGCACACCCTCAAACAGTCTGACTCCAAACTCCACTATGGTGAAGACCAAAGAGCTGTCAAAGGACACCAGAAACAAAATTGTAGCCCTGTACCAGGCTGGGAAGACTGAATCTGCAATAGCCAACCAGCTTGGAGTGAAGAAATCAACAGTGGGAGCAATAATTAGAAAATGGAAGACATACAAGACCACTGATAATCTCCCTCGATCTGGGGCTCCACCAAAATCCCACCCCGTGGGGTCAGAATGATCACAAGAACGGTGAGCAAAAATCCCAGAACCACGCGGGGGGACCTAGTGAATGAACTGCAGAGAGCTGGGACCAATGTAACAAGGCCTACCATAAGTAACACACTACGCCACCATGGACTCAGATCCTGCAGTGCCAGATGTGTCCCACTGCTTAAGCCAGTACATGTCCGGGCCCGTCTGAAGTTTGCTAGAGAGCATTTGGATGATCCAGAGGAGTTTTGTGAGAATGTCCTATGGTCTGATGAAACCAAACTGGAACTGTTTGGTAGAAACACAACTTGTCGTGTTTGGAGGAAAAAGAATACTGAGTTGCATCCATCAAACACCATACCTACTGTAAAGCATGGTGGTGGAAACATCATGCTTTGGGGCTGTTTCTCTGCAAAGGGGCCAGGACGACTGATCCGGGTACATGAAAGAATGAATGGGGCCATGTATCGTGAGATTTTGAGTGCAAACCTCCTTCCATCAGCAAGGGCATTGAAGATGAAACGTGGCTGGGTCTTTCAACATGACAATGATCCAAAGCACACCGCCAGGGCAACGAAGGAGTGGCTTTGTAAGAAGCATTTCAAGGTCCTGGAGTGGCCTAGCCAGTCTCCAGATCTCAACCCTATAGAAAACCTTTGGAGGGAGTTGAAAGTCCGTGTTGCCAAGCGAAAAGCCAAAAACATCACTGCTCTAGAGGAGATCTGCATGGAGGAATGGGCCAACATACCAACAACAGTGTGTGGCAACCTTGTGAAGACTTACAGAAAACGTTTGACCTCTGTCATTGCCAACAAAGGATATATTACAAAGTATTGAGATGAAATTTTGTTTCTGACCAAATACTTATTTTCCACCATAATATGCAAATAAAATGTTAAGAAAAACAGACAATGTGATTTTCTGGATTTTTTTTTCTCAGTTTGTCTCCCATAGTTGAGGTCTACCTATGATGTAAATTACAGACGCCTCTCATCTTTTTAAGTGGTGGAACTTGCACTATTGCTGACTGACTAAATACTTTTTTGCCCCACTGTATGTTACCTTGATTTCAGGGACCAGTCGCGAACAGTACTGAGAACCTTTCTGACTTAGTAGTTGGTAACTTAGAGGTTGTTGTGGTCAACATTTAGCAAAGACTGTACTCGTAAATAATGCTGGTTGTAGGATGAAAGTTAGGAGAAGCTAAGGAGATGATAAACATATGACTGGAGCTCAGCCAATAGAAGAGAACTATTTATAATGACCAACTTGAAAGGGTTGTCCATTACAAGGACCACCTCCTCTTAAACTACATGTTCTACCCTGATAAAAAAATAAAGCCTATACTTGCCTTCCGTGACGGCTCCTTTCCAGCGGTGTGCCACTAGCAGTCTCAGGGCTGAGATGCGGTGGAATGACACATGATCCCGTATGCCCAATCAGCGCTGGCGTCAATGTCTCCGCTTTTGGATAAACTGAACATGAATAGGAAGTCTGGGCTGCAGCCAATTACTGACTTCCTTTTTGTGTTCAGTTTCTCAAAAGGTGAAGACAGTGGCGCCAGCTCTGATTGGGCGCCAGTGTCACAACACAGCATCACAGCCCTGGGGAGAGCGAGTGCTGACACCGCGAAAACAGTGTCGGCATGGGAGGTGAGTATAGGCTTTATTGTTTTATCAGGGTTGAACATGTAGTTTAAGAAGAAGTTGTCCTGGTAGTGAACAACCCCTTAGAGGCAACTATGGACAATGCTTAGTATCCAAGCACCTAACGTCTGCCAGGCGACATTGAAAAGCCTGAGGTGATAACATCAGAGGAGTTTGCCACATTACTAGAAAAACTTGGTGTGAACTACTCCAAAAGAAGGCGGCTATAGGAGAAGGGAGCTAGGCCCAGCACTTGTTGCAAGACAGATAAATAGCAATAAAGTTTGTAAGATAGAAGGGTTTGTAATATAACACAGCTAAACGTGGCCGCACTGCCCCTCTCCCCACACTGACTCAGGCAGGAGGTTAGGCCAGGAGATCAGGGCTATTTCATTACATTTTACACACTGACAATCCTACTCTAAACTATGGTGGGTGGGTGTTCTTTTTTTTCGCTGTGTTGCTGCTTGCGTATGATTGGTCAGCATCATGAAGGGAGAAGAAGTACATGCCACCAGGGAAAACCAGTGTCCAATTGAACATGAAAAATTAGGTGAAAGGTCCTTTTTAATTAATAAACTTTACATCAGACATGCTGATCTGTGCAGTCCTAATCACATTGTAAGTGCATATCATCCATGGTGCAACTGCAATATGTTAACCATATTTTGTACTTTTTAGTTAGAAACACTTGCTAAACACACAGCAATACGAGCTGCTACTGTTCTATTCATGCTCCCTTCGAGATTCAGAGGCAGAATTTTGCTAATGCCAAAATTATCCTATTTGTTCCAGTGAAACAGTTGAAAATCTTAAGGTGGTTACATTAAAGGGGTTATCTGGTCTAAAATGAAAAGTCTGTAGTCTCCCTGTGCGCTGCGAAAATTCGCTGGTTTCTGAGCCAGGAATGGCGGTAATGTATGCAATATGCATACTCCCAGCCAGAGCCCATCTAGTGGGCGCAGCCTTGCTCCATACACTTGTATAGACGTCCATGTCTACTGGATGGCCGCGCCACTAGACAGGGCATGGCCTCACTCAATACAAGTGTATCGCACACACTGGATGTGTTTTGCCTTGGAGTATCCTTAACGCTTATATCACCACCTTTACTTGCTCAAAAACCGGAAAAACCTTGCCACACACTAGGGGGATTCATGAGTTTGTAGTCACACAGAGTGACTGCAGACTTAACAATTTAGACCTGACAACCCCTTTAAGGTCTAGGCTACACTGCAACTTTTTGTAGCGCTACTAGTTGATTTAAACTATCAAGGGGTCTACCTAGTTGCATGCAACTCAATGTCTTGTTTTTGACTGCAGCTTATACATAAACAAGTAAAATAAATCAGTAGTGCTATAAAAAGTCGCAATGTAATCCAGGACTTAACATAAAACTGGCTACCTTCTGACAACCAGCACTATGATTAATTTTTCATATGAACAATCACACTGTATTGGTTGTTTAAGATGGACATTAAGCACATAGATGCATAAGTCTACGTTCACATTTGCGTTGTGCGCCGCAGCGTCGTCGCCGCAACGCACAACGCAAACAAAAACGCAGCAAAACGCATGCACAACGCTGCGTTTTGCGCCGCATGCGTTCAACGCATGCACAACGCTGCGTTTTTTTGAAACGCAGTTGCGTTTTTACCAAAAAACGCAGCGTTTTTCGACGCATGCGTTTTTTGTGCAGTGAGTCATTCTTCATCCCCCTACCAAAAAAAAAAGTGTCTACACAATAGATAATGACCACCAATGGCTAGAAGAGGGTTGGTGTTATGTAAAATGTGTATATACCATGGCAGAGATGAATTCCTCCCATTTTGCTGGTATTCATGATGGAGCGTCCCATGGACAGTATCTACATGGATATGGAGATGGAATTTGCCTTGGCTCATGCCTATGCTGTTGCCTGTTTTAATCAAAGGGAAAGGGAAAAACGGAGATGGAGTCGTCGCCGCTTTTGGATACACCCTATCGTGGAAGTCCGGGAGAGCCGTGGAGCATACCATTGCTTGTTTGGCGAACTGAATGACAACCTGGAAAAATATTTCGAATATACCAGGATGTCACAGGACAGCTTCTGCTATCTTCTGCGTCGGGTGGAAGGATCCATTAGCAGGCAGGACACGCAGCTCCGGAGAGCTATTTCCGCAGAGGAACGGCTGCTGGTGACTCTACGGTACGTTGCTGTTTGAATGACTGTGATATGTATTTCCTTTTTATTTATTTTTTTAATTTTTGTTTTGGTTTGTAATGGTCAATGTACTTTTATAAATTACAATGTACTTTAATGTAAATTTCTTTATCTTCTTGGCAGTTTCCTGGCTACCGGAGAGACGTTGAGATCACTTCATTTTCAATTCCGGATTGGAGTCTCCACTCTTTCCGGAATTATTGCTGAGACATGCCGCGCATTGTGGGATAATCTCCGGGAGGAATTTTTACCCGTCCCTACAAGCGAAATCTGGGAGGCCAATGCACAGAAATTTGAGCAAGTGTGTTCTTTTCCAAACTGTATTGGCGCAGTGGATGGAAAGCACATTCGGATTACCAAGCCTGCGAAAAGTGGATCCCTTTTCTACAATTACAAAAAATACTTTTCAACTGTGCTCATGGCAATTGCCGGTGCGGACTGCCGTTTTCTCGCAGTGGACATTGGTGCGTTTGGGCGTGCAAATGACTCATGCACATTTAAAGAGTCGGATATGGGCCAAAAATTATATGGCAACAATTTTAACCCCTTCATGACCCAGCCTATTTTGACCTTAAAGACCTTGCCGTTTTTTGCAATTCTGACCAGTGTCCCTTTATGAGGTAATAACTCAGGAACGCTTCAACGGATCCTAGCGGTTCTGAGATTGTTTTTTCGTGACATATTGGGCTTCATGTTAGTGGTAAATTTAGGTCAATAAATTCTGCGTTTATTTGTGATAAAAACGGAAATTTGGCGAAAATTTTGAAAATTTCGCAATTTTCACATTTTGAATTTTTATTCTGTTAAACCAGAGAGATATGTGACACAAAATAGTTAATAAATAACATTTCCCACATGTTTACTTTACATCAGCACAATTTTGGAAACAAAATTTTTTTTTGCTAGGAAGTTATAAGGGTTAAAATTTGACCAGCGATTTGTCATTTTTACAACGAAATTTACAAAACCATTTTTTTTAGGGACCACCTCACATTTGAAGTCAGTTTGAGGGGTCTATATGGCTGAAAATACCCAAAAGTGACACCATTCTAAAAACTACACCCCTCAAGGTGCTCAAAACCACATTCAAGAAGTTTATTAACCCTTCAGGTGCTTCACAGCAGCAGAAGCAACATGGAAGGAAAAAATGAACATTTAACTTTTTAGTCACAAAAATTATCTTTTAGCAACAATTTTTTTATTTTCCCAATGGTAAAAGGAGAAACTGAACCACGAAAGTTGTTGTCCAATTTGTCCTGAGTATGCTGATACCTCATATGTGGGGGTAAACCACTGTTTGGGCGCACGGCAGGGCTTGGAAGGGAAGGAGCGCCATTTGACTTTTTGAATCAAAAATTGGCTCCACTCTTTAGCGGACACCATGTCACGTTTGGAGAGCCCCCGTGTGCCTAAAAATTGGAGCTCCCCCACAAGTGACCCTATTTTGGAAACTAGACGCCCCAAGGAACTTATCTAGATGCATAGTGAGCACTTTGATCCCCCAGGTGCTTCACAAATTGATCCGTAAAAATGAAAAAGTACTTTTTTTTCACAAAAAAATTCTTTTAGCCTCAATTTTTTCATTTTCACATGGGCAACAGGATAAAATGGATCCTAAAATGTGTTGGGCAATTTCTCCTGAGTACACCAATACCTCACATGTGGGGGTAAACCACTGTTTGGGCACATGGTAAGGCTCGGAAGGGAAAGAGCGCCATTTGACTTTTTGAATGAAAAATTATTTCCATCGTTAGCGGACACCATGTCGCGTTTGGATAGCTCCTGTGTGCCTAAACATTGGCGCTCCCCCACAAGTGACCCCATTTTGGAAACTAGACCCCCCAAGGAACTTATTTAGATGCCTAGTGAGCACTTTAAACCCTCAGGTGCTTCACAAATTGATCTGTAAAAATGAAAAAGTACTTTTTTTTCACAAAAAAATTATTTTCGCCTCAATTTTTTCATTTTCACATGGGCAGTAGGATAAAATGGATCATAAAATTTGTTGGGCAATTTCTCCCGTGTACGTCGATACCTCATATGTGGGGGTAAACCACTGTTTGGGCACTCGGCAGGGTTCAGAAGGGAAGGCGCGCCATTTGACTTTTTGAATGGAAAATTAGCTCCAATTGTTAGCGGACACCATGTCGCGTTTGGAGAGCCCCTGTGTGCCTAAACATTGGAGCTCCCCCACAAGTGACCCCATTTTGGAAACTAGACCCCCCAAGGAACTTATCTAGATGCATATTGAGCACTTTAAACCCCCAGGTGCTTCACAGAAGTTTATAACGCAGAGCCATGAAAATAAAAAATAATTTTTCTTTCCTCAAAAATGATTTTTTAGCCTGGAATTTCCTATTTTGCCAAGGATAATAGGAGAAATTGGACCCCAAATATTGTTGTCCAGTTTGTCCTGAGTACGCTGATACCCCATATGTGGGGGTAAACCACTGTTTGGGCGCACGGCAGGGCTCGGAAGGGATGGCACGCCATTTGGCTTTTTAAATGGAAAATTAGCTCCAATCATTAGCGGACACCATGTCGCGTTTGGAGAGCCCCTGTGTGCCTAAACATTGGAGATCCCCCACAAATGACACCATTTTAGAAACTAGACCCCCAAAGGAACTAATCTAGATGTGTGGTGAGGACTTTGAACCCCCAAGTGCTTCACAGAAGTTTATAACGCAGAGCCATGAAAATAAAAATAAAAAATTATTTTCTCAAAAATGATCTTTTAGCCTGCAATTTTTTATTTTCCCAAGGGTAACAAGAGAAATTTGACCCCAAAAGTTGTTGTCCAGTTTCTCCTGAGTACGCTGATACCCCATATGTGGGGGTAAACCACTGTTTGGGCACATGCCGAGGCTCGGAAGTGAAGTAGTGACGTTTTGAAATGCAGACTTTGATGGAATGCTCTGTGGGCGTCACGTTGCGTTTGCAGAGCCCCTGATGTGGCTTAACAGTAGAAACCCCCCACAAGTGACCCTATTTTGGAAACTAGACCCCGAAAGGAACTTATCTAGATGTGTGGTGAGCACTTTGAACCCCCAAGCGCTTCATAGAAGTTTATAATGCAGAGCCGTGAAAATAATAAATACGTTTTCTTTCCTCAAAAATAATTATTTAGCCCAGAATTTTTTAATTTTCCCAAGGGTAACAGGAGAAATTTGACCCCAATATTTGTTGTCCAGTTTCTCCTGAGTACGGTGATACCCCATATGTGGGGGTAAACTACTGTTTGGGCACATGCCGGGGCTTGGAATTGAAGTAGTGACGTTTTGAAATGCAGACTTTGATGGAATGCTCTGCGGGCGTCACGTTGCGTTTGCAGAGCCCCTGATGTGCCTAAACAGTAGAAACCCCCCACAAGTGACCCCATTTTGGAAACTAGACCCCGAAAGGAACTTACCTAGATGTGTGGTGAGCACTTTGAACCCCCAAGTGCTTCATAGAAGTTTATAATGCAGAGCCGTGAAAATAATAAATACGTTTTCTTTCCTCAAAAATATTTAGCCCAGAATTTTTTATTTTCCCAAGGGTTACAGGAGAAATTGGACCCCAAAAGTTGTTGTCCAGTTTCTCCTGAGTACGTTGATACCCCATGAGTGGGGGTAAACCACTGTTTGGGCACACGTCGGGGCTCAGAAGGGAAGTAGTGACTTTTGAAATGCAGACTTTGATGGAATGGTCTGCGGGTGTCACGTTGCGTTTGCAGAGCCCCTGGTGTGCCTAAACAGTAGAAACCCCCACAAGTGACCCCATTTTAGAAACTAGACCCCCCAAGGAACTTATCTAGATATGTGGTGAGCACTTTGAACCCCCAAGTGCTTCACAGACGTTTACAACGCAGAGCCGTGAAAATAAAAAATCATTTTTCTTTCCTCAAAAATTATGTTTTAGCAAGCATTTTTTTAGATTCACAAGGGTAACAGGAGAAATTGGACCCCAGTAATTGTTGCGCAGTTTGTCCTGAGTATGCTGGTACCCCATATGTGGGGGTAAACCACTGTTTGGGCACACGTCAGGGCTCGGAAGTGAGGGAGCACCATTTGACTTTTTGAATACGAGATTGGCTGGAATCAATGGTGGCGCCATGTTGCGTTTGGAGACCCCTGATGTGCCTAAACAGTGGTAACCCCTCAATTCTAACTCCAACACTAACCCCCCCCACACCCCTAACCCTAATCCCAACTGTAGCCATAACCCTAATCACAACCCTAACCACAACCCTAATTCCAACCCTAACCCTAAGGCTATGTGCCCACGTTGCGGATTCGTGTGAGATATTTCCGCACCATTTTTGAAAAATCCGCGGGTAAAAGGCACTGCGTTTTACCTGCGGATTTTTCGCGGATTTCCAGTGTTTTTTGTGCGGATTTCACCTGCGGATTCCTATTGAGGAACAGGTGTAAAACGCTGCGGAATCCGCACAAAGAATTGACATGCTGCGGAAAATACAACGCAGCGTTTCCGTGCGGTATTTTCCGCACCATGGGCACAGCGGATTTGGTTTTTCATATGTTTACATGGTACTGTAAACCTGATGGAACACTGCTGCGGATCCGCAGCGGCCAATCCGCAGCCAAATCCGCACAGTGTGCACATGGCCTAATTCTAAAGGTATGTGCACACGCTGCGGAAAACGCTGCGGATCCGCAGCAGTTTCCCATGAGTTTACAGTTCAATGTAAACCTACGGGAAACAAAAATCGCTGTACACATGCTGCGGAAAAACTGCACGGAAACGCAGCGGTTTACATTCCGCAGCATGTCACTTCTTTGTGCGGATTCCGCAGCGGTTTTACAACTGCTCCAATAGAAAATCGCAGTTGTAAAACCGCAGTGAAATGCGCAGAAAAAAACGCGGTAAATCCGCCATAAATCCGCAGCGGTTTAGCACTGCGGATTTATCAAATCCGCAGCGGAAAAATCCGCAGAGGACCAGAATACGTGTGCACATACCGAAACCCTAACCCTAGCCCTAACCCTACCCCTAACCCTAACCCTAGCCCTAACCCTAACCCTACCCCTACCCCTAACCCTACCCCTACCCCTAACCCTATTCTAACATTAGTGGAAAAAAAAAATTTCTTTATTTTTTTATTGTCCCTACCTGTGGGGGTGACAAAGGGGGGGGGTCATTTATTATTTTTTTTTTTTTTTGATCACTGAGATATAATCTCTCAGTGATCAAAATGCACTTTGGAACGAATCTGCCGGCCGGCAGATTCGGCGGGCGCACTCCGCATGCGCCCGCCATTTTGGATGATGGCGGCGCCCAGGGAGAAGACGGACGGGACCCCGGCTGGATCGGTAAGTATGATGGGGTGATGGGGGACCACGGGGGGGGGGGATCGGAGCACGGGGGGGGGAATCGGAGCGCGGGAGGGGTGGAACGGAGCACGGGGGGCGTGGAACGGAGCACGGGGGGGCTGGAATGGAGCACGGGGGGTGAAACGGAGCACCGGGGGGGGTGGATCGGAGTGCAGGGGGGGTGATTGGAGCACGGGGGGGTGATTGGAGCACGGGGGGAGCGGACAAGAGCACGGGGGGGAGCGGAGCACTGGACGGAGGGGAGCCGGAGCAGTGTACCGGCCAGATCGGGGGGCTGGGGGGGAGATCGGTGGGGTGGGGTGGGGGCACATTAGTATTTCCAGCCATGGCCGATGATAGTTCAGCATCGGCCATGGCTGGATTGTAATATTTCACCAGTTATAATAGGTGAAATATTACAAATCGCTCTGATTGGCAGTTTCACTTTCAACAGCCAATCAGAGCGATCGTAGCCACGAGGGGGTGAAGCCACCCCCCCTGGGCTAAACTACCACTCCCCCTGTCCCTGCAGATCGGGTGAAATGGGAGTTAACCCTTTCACACCGATCTGCAGGGACGCGATCTTTCCATGACGCCACATAGGCGTCATGGGTCGGATTGGCACCGACTTTCATGACGCCTACGTGGCGTCATGGGTCGGGAAGGGGTTAATTTCCCACAGCCACAACCTCTTCCCCACACCGAAGGCCCTGCGATGCCATTTGTTGTGGTTGGGGATGAGGCATTCCAAATGTCTGCCAACCTATTGAAACCCTACTCCAGTCGGGGCTTGGACCATACAAAAAGGGTTTTCAATTACAGACTGTCCAGGGCCAGAAGGACTGTGGAATGCGCCTTTGGCATCCTTGTCTCCAAATGGCGGATATTAGGATCCGCCATTAATCTTAAAATTGAAACAGTGGATGAGGTGGTGAAGGCTTGTGTGGTTCTCCACAATTTCATTATGGCCAAAGAGAGACTGAATGTGGAACTCGATGAACCCATAGCCAACCCATTGCCCGATTACCATGATCATCCTCTGAGGACAAGTGTGGAAATTGCGCAGATGCGGGATCGTTTTGCGACCTATTTTGTGTCAGATGTTGGCCGTGTGTCATGGCAAGATCAAATGGTGTAGTAATGTTACTGTTGGACTGTATTCTGATTTTAACTACACCAATAAATACCTCTACTGTGACTGTGCTAAAAATATTATATGAAAATAAACTAATTCTCCAGTAAATGTGCAATAAATGTTCCGTTTAGGTTGGTTTGGTTATGTCAAATTTGGCATCTAACTATAGTTCACAAATTTAATGTGCCTTAGATAAAAAACTGGAACCCGTTGTTTTTAAAATGTTGTTGTTTAATAAAAAATTTTTCTAATTTTATACCAATTCAAATAACTTTTTTATACCATACCATGACATATTTATTTGTTTGTCTGATCGCCGTGTATCTTTGTGTTTGACAGCAAAAGCAACGATAACAGCGATGTTTTACAATGGTAACCAGGGTAAATATCGGAAGCGTGGCCCTGCGCTTAGCAACCTGATGTTTACCCTGGTAACCCGGGGACCTCTGCATCGTTGGTCGCTGGAGAGCGGTCTGTGTGACAGCTCTCCAGTGACCAAACAGCGACGCTGCAGTGATCTGCATCATTGTCTGTTTCGCTGCTGCATTGTTAAGTGTGAACACCTCATACACTTTAGTGTTTGTGAACACCTCATACAGCAATGAGAGACACCCAAAAAAAGGCAAAATAACAATTGTAAAAATAGTGTCTGACATTGCATATATGAGGTGTTTGAAGCACAAAATATGTGTAGACAGCACACGGCGTGACTTGCCGAGAAATATTCTGGAAAATAAGAACAAATATTGTTTTTTTAAACCAAACTTTTTTATTGGGGGGAAACAGAAAAAAAAAAGGGGGAAATAAACTTAGGGGGTTTCAACCTCTGCCACCATGGGGGAATGGTATGTGTCTTGTTTGGAATGGGGAGAGGAAGGGGAGGATGATGATGAACAGGAGGATGATGATGAAGAGGAGGATGATGTCCTATAGTCCAGGAGGCTCGATGGCAGGTCCAAACCCTCCGCAGGGTATACTGGGGAAGAAACCGCCACCTCTGTAGGGGAGGGAGGAGGCAACACAAGCCTTTGCGCTTTTCTTGGTTGGCCCTGGCTGCTCCTGCTGCGGCTAGAGCCCCGACGCGCACTTGGTGTCTGTACTGGAGCAGCCAGAGCCTCAGTGTGTGCCTGAGTGTGTGTCCTCTTTCTTTTTTTTCGTTTTTTCTCTCCCGCGGCAGCTCCCCCAGAATGACGCCTACGGGAGGATGAGGGCCTGGCAGGAGCAGGAGTCGGCGGCACTATGCTATGGTGCCTGTGGTGGCGTCGCTCGGCACGTGGACCACGGTGGGGTGGCTGGAGTGGCTCTCCAGCAGGAGTCGGAGTTATGCTTGCCAGTGACGGCACTACAGGCATTGTCGCTGACTGCATGACCCGAGCCTGCTGGAGAGCCCTCACGTAGGTAGTGTTGCAGGCCTGCATCACCGAAATCTGGAGTTCCGCCGTAAGGTGTTCCACCATGCCCTTAGCAATGGTACTAAAGAAATGTTTGGCCGGACTCGAGAGCTCGGATTCCATAGTTTCAAGGCGCCGGTCGATATTGGACAGACGAGTGTCCATTTTATCGCTCAACGCCTTGAAACAGTTCTGGAAAACCGTGCTCAAATGCAAAAATTCGGGCATGGCTGGCCTGTCCGAGGCCCGCTGGCGCTGTCGGGAATTCCCAAACGAAGGTGCGCCAGAGGCCTCGGGCAGGGGAACACCTGATGTACCGGCTGCCGGTTCTCCAGATGGCGGTGCAAGCCTGCTGTCGCTGTGGGAGGACTGTGATGGGTCAGATGGCGATTCATGAAGGTCCGCTCCTGCGGGGCGAGCTCTCTCGAGGGTGCTGCTGTGTGTCCTGTGAAAAGATAATGGAAAAATTAGTCTTCAATTAATAACCTATCCCATACGCCAACTCCTGGAATAAAAATAACATTACATTACACAACAATACAAATCCTCTGTCTCTCAGTCTGTGTGGCCTATAATAAATTGCTGATTGTTATCGCCAGCTGACCGTTATGGCTGACGATAACAATCATGGACATACCTACGGCAGAAAATAAATGTTCATTCCCGCTGCCAAAGCCTTTTGACCGCATACCACTGTAGGTAAAAAAAATTTTTGAATCTAAAACTCATTCTTGACGCTGCCTATGCCGCAAAAATAGTATTATAATTTAACGTCAAGATAAAAATTAAAAAAAAAAAAAAATACACAGTGACTTTGCTGATCTGATCGCAGGAACGGCCATGACGTTAGGATCATGTGATCGAGACTTCATCATTATTCCTGCGATCAGAACTACCCTGACTCAGAACTTAACCTGTCATGGACTACAAGGACTCACGCTTAACCAAAAAAATTACTAATGGCTTATATACCATTTCACTAGGGATAAATTTACGTGGATGGCCAATATGTTACGCTGACTACATGGATGGCCAATACACTATGTGCCTGGGAAATATACTATGTGAATACGTGGCTAGAACGTGTACTATGTGGCTGCGATATAGTGCCCTGGCAATATACTATGTGGATGCACAATGTACGTGGCTGGGCAATGTACTATGTGGCTGTGCAGTAGGCTATGTGGCTGGGCACTGTAATGTGGCTGTGCAATATGGTTTGTGGACAAAATACTTACTGTCGGCGGCCAAGGACCGGTCTTAAGAACTGTAAAGCCTTGCTGTATTTGTATGGCACAGACTTGGCCGCAGCAGCACCACTCTTCGATCGCTCCTCCTCTGCCCGGATCCCCTTATTGAAACGGTCCTTCATGGATCGCCATCTGATCCTCAACCTTTTAACTGTGAATGCAAAGAAAAAAAAAAGGTTACATATTTAGCATTTTAAAAACATAAAACAACCGTGTGCGACGCAAACTTTAGGCGTTGATCGCATCACACACGGTTGTGTTTATCCTGGAAAGATGGGTCATAGCAGCGTATCAGCACGGCGTATCAGCAATACTCACCAAAGTTGGCTTTGTCCTTGGCTGGAGCAATTTCAAAGCCATCCCACAACGACTTTGCCACCTCTACCCACAAACGCCTCAACACCACCTGGTCCATGTGCCGGGAGTCACGGCTGTCCCACAACGGGCCACGCTCCTGGATGCTGGAGATCAGGAGCTCCACGTCAATTACTGCATCTCCTTGGTCCCGTTGTGAAACCTAGAAAAATTACAAAACAAAAAGGTTACAAATATGCAAATATTAACAACCACCAGCACCTGTCATGATATGTACCTTGGCCCTATCCTTTGCCATTTGATATATGTATATTGATGGTTTCTACACCTGTATTTTGGAATGTTTTTGTTCTGAAAGTTTCAACTTTGTTACCTTCCCCCAATACTTGCTACCCTGAAAAGTTATAATGTAAGCTTACTAAACATCCCTAGTGAAAGCAGGATGCTACTCAAATGTAATGTTCCGCACAGCAGGATGCTACTCAAAAAAAAACAAAAATTGTTAAAAAAAATACTCACTCGCCGGCCTGATGCCACACCTTGGCCCCGACCTCGCTGCTCCCGCTGACTGCCTTCCCCCTCACTTGAAGAAGCCTGTAAAAATTGTATAAAGAAATTATTGTCAATGCTACAAATGACAGCGAATAGTAAGCAAATGGACATAATTACTCACCGCACTCCCCTGCGCCGATTGGCTATGTTCTGAATCACTCGCCATTCTTGCAAGTATGTTCTGCAATGAAAAAATGGAAAAAAAAAATCACATCCAAAGCTAACAATGCCACATACAATAAAATAGGCCCAAAAAATTTAAACAACCACAATTGACTGTTGACTGATAGGACAATGCAAAATCAAAAAGCGACACCACAACGCCATACATTGCAAGAGAAGACAATAGAAGAAACTATACAAGAATAGACCCAAACAAAATTAAGCAAAAATAGACACCTATGTCCAAATTTTTACATATAAAAACTTACAAAAAAAACATTACAGGCAAAAAAAAGCACAATGAAATAGCAAACTAATGAACGCCATACTTTACAATTACAACAAGACATGATCCAAAACACCATCTCGTGACATCTAACCACAGAAAGACATCAGAAAAAGGCAATTTTATTATTATTATTATACATTTTTATAGCGCCATTTATTCCATGGCGCTTTACATGTGAATACGGGGCAAATATAGACAAATACATTAAACATGAGCAGATAACAAGGCACACGAGTACATAAGGAGGGAGGACCCTGCCCGCGAGGGCTCACAGTCTGCAATAAATATCATTCTAGATAATAAGCAATAAACATTACGGGACAACCGCTGTAAAAATATACAGAAACCCAAAGATAAACCATAGTCAAATAGAAAAGAAAACACATGAAATTAAAAAAAAGGGCCCCAACAAAAAAAAAAAAACTCCATTATACTACACACTTGGCAATGCAAACAGTCAATGAAGGAAGATATATGCCATACGGAAAACGACGTAAAACCATCAGAGATTTTTTTTTTTAAATAAAGGGAAAGTACAATTGAAACTAGAATGGCATAGCAGCACGGAACTATACAATACAAATGAGACATCATAAATGTAGCCCCCCCACCAGCAAGAAAAGACACTCAAGGAAAGAAAAAATAAAGCCAACAGCATAATAAAAACACAGCAAGACATGAGCCAAGAAAATGCCACACAGTTACCACCAACAATAGAAACCAGAAAAACATGCACCAGAAATTTTACACGAAAAAATGAGCCAAAATCAAGACATTGAACAACCACATGACACCAGAACAACACAAAACCAATCCCAAACCAAGGTAAAAAACAAGCAAGGCCAAAGACAATAAACGCCATCATATAACGCCAGAAGAACATCAGAACCAGAAAAACAATTTTTCAATAACAACCCATAACCGTAAAATAGCACAGACCAAACATTGCACAAATAAATAAAAATCAAGAAATAAAACACAGAATACAAAATATGCAAAGAGAAATATATACTTACAAGTTTGGAAAGCAGATTCTCCTCTCAGTCTTGTCTTGTGTGATGACTTGTGAAAGACAATGGCAAACCCCTTTTTCTTTTATATATATAGGTTTTTTTTTTTGTGTCTAGACAAAGTCTAGACAATGTTTTGCATTTTTTATTGGAAAACGCATGCGTCGTACAACGCACCACGACGCAGGTACTTGCGTCGTCTACGTTGTCAATACAAGTCAATGGGGAAAAAGGCGCATCGACGACACAAACACGACGCAAACACGACGCATGCGTTTTTTAAAAGGTCGGCGCCGCCCGAAAAATGCAACATGTTGCGTTTGCCGCGCCCAGACAGGTGCGCCCTAACGCCGCATGCGGCGTAAAACGCAACAAAACGCAACACAACGCATACACATGCGGCCCCATGCGGCGCCAATATTAAAGATAGGGCCGCACGACGCATGCGTTTTGTTGCGGTGGAGACGCTGCGGCGCAAACCGCAAATGTGAACGTAGCCTAACCCTTTCTAAAAGATAGACTTTTAATAATTTAACAGACTTTACATTAACAAATCATTGTCAGAAAATGTCAGTCGTTATTAAATTGAATCTGTCAGCAGGTTTTTGCTACCTCATCTGAAAGCATGATGTAGGAAAAGAGACCCTGAATCTAATGATGTATCACTTAATGTATCACTTTGTGTCACAACTGCTGCACCCAGTGAACTATCAGAGTTTTATATTTAACAGGGCTCAAAAATCTTCCCCCACCCACCTCACAGCTTTATCTGTACATTGTCTATTGACAGTGAACTGCTTAGCACAAGAGGGGGCGTGGTCATGGGTGTCCAAGCAGTGATAATCTCCTGGTGATAAAGCATTCATTGTATTGAAACAACAGCACACAACCTAATAATTGACACATCTCTGAAATCTCTGTCTCAGCCGAAAACTCATACTGTCCTCAGATCACAGCAAACAGTTGTACAAACATGGTCCATGTGCAATTCCACAATGACAAAATTAATCCTACGTCAAACTTTGGCAAGTTATGCTAGTGCGGAGATGTTGGAGGAGACAAAGACACAAAGGCTAGAGCATTTAGAAAAGGAAGCAAAAAAGAGAGCGGGCTCCACAGGGAAAGTTCTCCGAGCTCTGAGTTTGCAGGTCCACAAGCATTAGTGAATACATTTTTAAGATACAGTATGATTTTCCCCAATGCTGTGTATGATTAATAGCTCTGTCATTCTTTCTGGTAGCTTCTGTTTATAAGTCACAGTACTGTTACAGATATGTAGCACAATGGAAATGAGCGGCACCCTACTGAGCCTATTGGTCTCAAATGTGGGCTCTGCAGATTCTGCCAAGGTGTCTGTGGTTTTCATGGGGTAAAAGGCAATCCTAGTTTTCCTATTAAGAACAGAATTAATTGCAAATGTGTGTTTTTTTATAATATTGTCCATTATTAATACTTTATGCAAGCCCCTAGATCTTTTGATACTAGGATGCAACAATGTAATCAGCTTATTTCAAGCCACCTAATTGTTCTATCAGTTAGATTGCATTGTTTAAGCACAATAGTGCTTTGATCGTTAACCCCTATTTTAGCAACCTTCATATTCCATTGAATAGAATTGCTTTACCCGGCTTTACCCGGTCATTTTATTGTTTTTTACCTTCCCTTGTTCCAGGAGCCATCATTTTCTTTCTATTTTTCCTTTGACATAGCAACATGAGGGCAAGTTTTATTTGCAAGCCAATATTTATTGTGAATGATGCAATTAATAACATCATATAATGGACTGAAAACTGAGAAGAAAAAAAATTCCAAGTGCTATAAATAGCAAAAAAATGCAATTCCTCCATTGTTTTTATTTTTTTTTATTTTACGGCATTCATGATGCAGTAAAAATAACCTGACAATATGATTCTTCAGGTCAGTACCTATACAGTAATACAAAACTTATACGGATTTTTTTTAGATATTAGTGGTTAAAAATTATTTCAGAAGTGGCGGCCGACATGTTGAAGACTTGGCAGCAGGATTTGAGAGATTTAAATGATGCAATTGGAGTTTGCTACTGTCTTGTACGCTGCATGTAAGTAAAAGGGTTAACCTGCACAACATATTCTCGAAGATCCCGTCACATCCATATTAGGTGTGATACTGGACAAAATAATGCTGTTGATTTCACCTTCATAAAAGTTCTGAAGCATATGTAGGCAATGTTCCAGTGTGATTTTGAGTTTCATTGTTGTTTTCATATGTGAGTTACAAATAGTGTCAAGGCAGTTTATTGTATAGTAGACAATGATTCTGTGCAACAGTACGGTAAGTGGTTTATAGCTTCTCCTTTAGATTCCTGCCAAGGTCTTTTAATTTTCGAAGCTGTTCTTAAATTGCGGTGCTAGGAATACAAATACATTGTCCTAAGTATCCACAACAGGGCGGACAACTTTTTTATTTTCTCATACTACTGTATTGTACAATAAGTCTATTAATCTTGAATAGCAGAGATATATAATAAAACAATCCAACAGGGACATGTTTGGACCTTATTCACTGTGTGTTTTACAGTAAGTCCAGGATCCCACAAGCATGTAAAAACACCGGTCCCATTCTCATGCAGGAGAGTGGGATGATTTTTCTTACTTATCATCTGTGTGCTGTCGTTTTTTTTTTTTACTCAGCAGCTATGAATCTTTAACCCCTTAGTGACAGAGCCAATTTGGTACTTAATGACCGAGCCAATTTTTGCAATTCTGACCACTGTCACTTTATGAGGTTATAACTCTGGAACGCTTCAACGGATCCCGCTGATTCTGAGATTGTTTTTTCATGACATATTGTACTTCATGTTAGTGGTAACATTTCTTCGATATTACTTGCGATTATTTATGAAAAAAACGGAAATATGGCGAAAATTTTTAAAATTTTGCAATTTTCAAACTTTGTATTTTTATGCCCTTAAATCAGAGAGATATGTCACGAAAAATAGTTAATAAATAACATTTCCCACATGTCTACTTTACATCAGCACAATTTTGGAAACAAAATTTTTTTTTGTTAGGGAGTTATAAGGGTTAAAAGTTGACCAGCAATTTCTCATTTTTACAACACCATTTTTTATTAGGGACCACATCACATTTGAAGTCATTTTGAGGGGTCTATATGATAGAAAATAATGAAGTGTGACACCATTCTAAAAACTACACCCCTCAAGGTTCTCAAAACCACATTCAAGAAGTTTATTAACCCTTTACGTGCTTCACAGGAACTGAAACAATGTGGAAGGAAAAAATGAACATTTAACTTTTTTTTGCAAACATCTTAATTCAGAACCATTTTTTTTATTTTCACAAGTGTAAAAACAGAAATGTAACCATAAATTTTGTTATGCAATTTCTCCTGAATACTCCAATACCCCATATGTGGGGGTAAACCACTGTTAGGGCGCACCGCAGAACTTAGAAGTGAAGGAGCGCCGTTTTACTTTTTCAATGTTGAATTGGCTGGAATTGAGATTGGATGCCATGTCGCGTTTGGAGAGCCCCTGATGTGCCTAAACAGTGGAAACCCCCCACAAGTGACACCATTTTGGAAACTAGACCCCTTAAGGAACTTATCTAGATGTGTGGTGAGCACTTTGAACCCCCAAGTGCTTCACAGAAGTTTATAACGTAGAGCCGTGAAAATAAAAAAATCGCTTTTGTTTACACAAAAATGATCTTTTTGCCCACAAATTCTTATTTTCACAAGGGTAACAGGAGAAATTAGACCACAAAAGTTGTTGTGCGATTTCTCCTGAATACGTCGATACCCCATATGTGAGGGTAAACCACTGTTTGGGCGCACCGCAGAGCTTGGAAGTGAAGGAGCGCCGTTTTACTTTTTCAATGTAGAATTGGCTGGAATTGAGATTGGACGCCATGTCGCGTTTGGAGAGCCCCTGATGTGCCTAAACAGTGGAAACCCCCCACAAGTGACACCATTTTGGAAACTAGACCCCTTAAGGAACTTATCTAGATGTGTGGCGAGCACTTTGAACCCCCATGTGCTTCACAGAAGTTTATAACGTAGAGCCGTGAAAAAAAAAAATCGCATTTTTTCTACAAAAATGATCTTTTTGCCCACAAATTTTTATTTTCACAAGGGTAACAGGAGAAATTAGACCACAAAAGTTGTTGTGCAATTTCTCCTGAGTACGCTGATACCCAATATGTGGGGGTAAACCACTGTTAGGGCGCACCGCAGAGCTTGGAAGAGAAGGAGTGCCGTTTTACTTTTTCAATGTAGAATTGGCTGGAATTGAGATCGGACGCCATGTCACGTTTGGAGAGCCCCTGATGTGCCTAAACAGTAGAAATCCCCCACAAGTGACCCCATTTTGGAAACTAGACCCCCCATGGAACTTATCTAGATGTGTGGTGAGAACCTTGAATGCCCAAGTGCTTCACAGAAGTTTATAATGCAGAGCCGTGAAAATAAAAAATATTTTTTTTTTCCACAAAAAAGATATTGTAGCCCCCAAGTTTTTATTTTTACAAGGGTAACAAGAGAAATTGGAACCCAAAAGTTGTTGTCCAATTTGTCTTGAGTATGCTGGTACCCCATATGTGGGGGTAAACCACTGTTTGGGCGCACGGCAGAGCTCGGAAGGAAGGAGCGCCGTTTTGGAATGCAGACTTTGATAGAATGGTCTGCGGGTATTATGTTGCATTTGCAGAGCCCCTGATGTGCCTAAACAGTAGAAACCCTCCACAAGTGACCCCATTTTGGAAACTAGACCCCCCAAGGAACTTATCTAGATGTGTGGTGAGAACTTTGAATGCCCAAGTGCTTCACAGAAGTTTAGAATGCAGAGTCGTGAAAATAAAAAATATTTTTTTTTTCACAAAAAAGATTTTGTAGCCCCCAAGTTTTTATTTTCACAAGGGTAACAGGAGAAATTGGACTGCAATAGTTGTTGTCCAATTTATCCCGAGTACGCTGATGTGCCATATGTGGGGGTAAACCACTGTTTAGGCGCACGGCAGAGCTCGGAAGGGAAGGAGCGCCTTTTTGGAATGCAGACTTTGATAGAATGGTCTGTGGGCATTATGTTGCGATTGCAGAGCCCCTGATATACCTAAACTGTAGTAACCCCCCACGAGTGACCCCATTTTGGAAACTAGACCCCCCAAGGAACTTATCTAGATGTGTGGTGAGAACTTTGAATGCCCAAGTGCTTCACAGAAGTTTAGAATGCAGAGTCGTGAAAATAAAAAATATTTTTTTTTTCACAAAAAAGATTTTGTAGCCCCCAAGTTTTTATTTTCACAAGGGTAACAAGAGAAATTGGACCCCAGAAGTTGTTGTCCAATTTATCCCGAGTACGCTGATGCCCCATATGTGGGGGTAACCCACTGTTTGGGCGCACGGCAGAGCTCAGAAGGGAGGGAGCACCATTTGACTTTTTGAGCGCAAAATTGGCTGTCGTGTTTGGAGACCCCCTGATGTACCTAAACAGTGGAAACCCCCCAATTCTAGCTCCAACCCCTAACCCTAATCCCAACCTGATCCATAATCCTAATCACTAACCCTAACCATAATCACAACCCTTACCCCAAAACAACCCTAATGTCAACCCTAACCATAACCCTAATCAAAACCCTAAATCCAACACACCCCTAATCCTAATCTCAACCCTAACCTCAAACCTAACCCTAATCCCAATACACCCCTAATCACAACCCTAACCTTAACCCTAATCCCAAACCTAACCCTAATCCCAAGCGTAACCCTAATGCCAACCCTAACCCTAATACCAACCCTAATCCAAACCCTAAACCTAATCCCAGCTCTAACCCTAACTTTAGCCCCAACCCTAGCCCTAACTTTAGCCCAAACCCTAACCCTAGCCCTAAGGCTACTTTCACACTTGCGTTGTTTGGCATTCCGTCGCAATCCGTCGTTTTGGACAAGAAACGGATCCTGCAAATGTGCCCGCAAGATGCGTTTTTTGCCCATAGTATTGCCGACGGATCGTGACGGATGGCCACACGTCGCGTCCGTCGTGCACTGGATCAGTTGTGTTTTGGCGGAGCGTCGGCACAAAAAAACGTTCAATGAAACGTTTTTTTGTACGTCGCATCCGCCATTTCTGACCGCGCATGCGTGGCCGTAACTCCGCCCCCTCCTCCCCAGGACATAGATTGGGCAGCGGATGCGTTGAAAAACTACAGCTGCTGCCCACGTTGTGCACAATTTTCACAACGTGCGTCGGTATGTCGGGCCGACGCATTGCGACGGCCCCGTACCGACGTAAGTGTGAAAGAAGCCTAACCCTAAATTTAGCCCCAACCCTAACCCTAAATTTAGCCCCAACCCTAACCCTAAATTTAGCCCCAACCCTAGCCCTAACCCTAGCCCTACCCCTAACCCTAGCCCTACCCCTAACCCTAACCTAACCCTACCCCTAACCTAACCCTACCCCTAACCCTAACCCTAACCTAACCCTAGCCGTAACCCTACCCCTAACCCTAACCTAACCCTACCCCTAACCTAACCCTAGCCGTAACCCTACCCCTAACCTAACCCTAGCCCTAACCCTACCCCTACCCTAACCCTAACCCTACCCCTAACCCTACCCCTACCCCTAACCCTACCCCTAACCCTAACCCTACCCCTAACCCTACCCCTAACCCTAACCCTACCCCTACCCTACCCCTACCCCTAACCCTACCCCTAACCCTAACCCTACCCCTACCCCTAACCCTACCCCTAACCCTAACCCTAATTTTAGCCCTAACCGCTGTTCTCCTGCCGGCCAGCAGATGGAGACAGATGGCGGGCGCACTGGGCATGCATCCGCCATGTTCTTCTGCCGGCGGCCAGGAGGAGCAGCAAGAGGATCCAGGGACCTAGGTGAGTATGCTAGGGTCCCCGAATCCCCCTATTTCTCTGTCCTCTGATGTGCGATCACATCAGAGGACAGAGAATTACACTTTACTTTTTTTTTTTTTTTTTGCGGTCGCCGGTAAACAGTTAATTACCGGCGATCGCAAAACAGGGGTCGCTAAAACCGACCCCCGATCATGCTCTTTGGGGTCTCGGCTACCCCAGGCAGCCGAGACCCCAAAGATTCTCCCGGTGCCGGCCGGCGGGCGCACTGCGCATGCGCCCGCCATTTTGAAGATGGCGGCGCCCACCGGGAGACACGAGGAGCATCGGGGGAGCTAGGTGAGTATTGGGGGGCCACCTGGGACCCCTTTTCTCTGTCCTCCGATGTGCGATCACATCGGAGGACAGAGAAATTAAAAAGAGATCGCTTTTTTTTTTTTTTTTTTTTTTTTTGCGATCGCCGGTAAACGGTTAATTACCAGCGATCGCAAATGCGGGGAGGGTTAAAAACCCCCCGAATCATGTTCTCTGGGGTCTCGGCTACCCTCGGCAGCCGAGACCCCGGAGAAAATCGGCCTGTGGGGGGCGCTATACACTTTTTCCACAGCGCCGTTAATTAACGGCGCTGTGGTTTAAGTACCCTTAGCGGCCGCCGTTAAAAGGCGTATCGGCGGTCGCTAAGGGGTTAAATGACCATTTATAGTTTCCTAAGGTGCAGAATTGTAATGTGTCTGTAAAAATCCGATGCCATAATGATGGTCTGTATGGCATGCAATTTTTTTTTTCTCGCACTCAGCCGAATACGGCACGCCAAAGCCTGTTTTCACCTTATTGACCAGGCCAATTTTTACAATACTGATCACTGTCAATTTATGAGGTAATAACTCTGGAACACTTCAAAATGCTTCAATGAATCCCACTGATTCTGAAACTATTTCCTCGTGACATGTTGTACTTTATGATCGTGGTCAAATTTATTTGATATGACGCGTTTATTTGTGAAAAAATGGAAATTTGGCGAAAATGTTAAAAATTTTGCAATTTTCAAACTTTTAATTTTTATGCCCTTAAATCAGAGACTCATATCACACAAAATAGTTAATAAATAACATTTCCCACATGTCTACTTTACATCTGCACAATTTTTGAAAAAATCATTTTTTTTAGGGGCCACCTCACATTTAAAGTGAATTTGGGGAGTCAAAATAACCGAAAATACCCAAAAGTGACGCCATTCTAAAAACTGGACTCATCAAGATACTCAAAACCACATTCAAGAAGTTTATTAACCCTTCTGGTGCTTCACAGGAATTTTTGGAACGTGGAAGAAAAGAATAAACATTTACTTTTCATTCATAAAAATTTTCCTTTAGACCAAATTTTTTTGCTTTCGCAAAGGTAAGGCCGGCGTCACACTGGCGTATTGCATCATCGGATGCGATATGCTAATGACACTCGGCTCCTGCTCGCAGCAGAGCAGGAGCCGAGTGTCATGCCTCTGTGCTCCAATTCTCTCGCACAGGGAGGATCGGAGCACAGCCGCGGAGGAGGCAGAGAAATGAATTTCTCCATCTCCTCCATTGCTGGGGTCTGCTTATAACGCACATCACTCGGATGATATCCGAGTGATGTGCGCTGTCTCACTCGCACCCATAGGCTTATATGGGTGCGAGTGAGCCGAGAGTTTTCCTGCGCATGCTGCGATTGTCTTGGACCGAGGAAAACGGGCGACAAAAAGTCGGCTGGTGGGAGCTGCCCCAAAGCTTAACATTGGTCCGAGTGCAATGCAATTTTTTTATCGCATTGCACTCGGCCGTTTAAAACGCAAGTGTGACGCCAGCCTAACAGGAGAAAATGGACCATACAAATTGTTGTGAAATTTCTCCTGAACATGCTAGTTCCCAAAATGTGGGGGAAATCTACTATGTGGGCACACAGCAGGACTTGGAAGGAGATCCAATTCACTTTTTGAATGCAAAATTTGCTGGCCTAATTAGCAGATGACATGTCATGTTTGGAGAGCCCCTAATGTGCCTAAACAGTGGAAACAAGTGACACCATTTTGAAAACTAGACCCCTTATGGAACTTATCTAGATGTGTATTGAGCACCTTGAACCCAACATGTGCTTTAAAGAAGTTTATAGCATAGAGCTGCGAAATAAAAAAAATCTCATTTTCCCAAATAAATATTTTTTATCTCCTTATTTTGCATTTTCATAAGAGTAACAGGAGAAATTTGCGCAATTTCTCCTGAGTACGCCGATACCCCATATGGGGGGGAATTTTACTGTTTGGGCGCACGGTAGGGCTTGGAAGGGAAGAAGCTCTTTTGACTTTATGAATGCAAAATTTGATGGAATAATTGGTGGACGCCGTGTTGTGTTTGGAGAGCCCCGATGTGCCTAAACAGTGGAAACTTCTCCACAAATGACACCATTTTGCAAAGTAGACCTTTTTGGGACCTTATCTAGATGTGTATGTGTTGAGCGCCTTGAAACCCTAGGTGCATCACAGAAGTTTATAATGTTAAGCCGTGAAAATAAAAAAAACACATTTTTCCCACAAGAATCTTTTTTAGCTACAAATTTTATATTTTCACAGGGGCAAAAGGAGAAAATGGACCGCTAAGTTTTGTTGTCCAATTTCTCCTGAGTTCACCGATACCCCATATGTGGTAGAAAACTACTTTTGAGGCGCAGTGCAAAGCTCAGAAGGGAACTAGCACAATATTACAGTGCTTATTTGACTGCACTTGTTTGAGGGTGCCATGTTACACTGGCAGAGTCCCTGAGGTGCCAGAAGAGACCTCATTTTACCAATTAAACTTATCAATGAATTCATCTAGGTGTGAAGTGATTATATTGACATCAATGGTGTGTGACAGACTGTTATACCACTGGGCAGTGAAGGAAAAATAATTTACATTTTTACCACCAAGATTGTGTGTTAGCCCCAAGTTTTACATTTTCACACTGGGAAATGGGTAAAAATGGCACCAAAATTTGTCCCACAATTTCTGCTGCATGCAGAAATACCCAATATGTGGATGTACATTACTACTTTGCCATATGGAGAGACTCAGGAGGAACGGAGCACTATTTGCCTCCTGGAGCACAGATTTTCCGAAACTAGTTTGCGGACGCCATATAAAGAGCCCCTAAGTGCTAGAAAAGTAGAACCCCCCTCAAGTGACAACATTTTGGAAATTATAACCCTTTGGGAATTTATCTGCAGATGCAGTGACGATTTTTACTCCATGGGTGTTTTCCAGAAACAGGCAGCAATGGATGTTGCTGAGTGAAAATTGCAAAATGCTTTTGTAGTGACCAGTACGCTGTAGGGACCAGTACGTTGCAGTCACCAGTACATTATGCTCATGCTTCTGGAGACACGCACCTGTAAATTAGGCGGGCTCTCATCACTACAGAAATGCCAAACATGTGGGCCCTAGATGTGGTTTAGGGCTTGTTTCCATTTGCGAGAAACACGTCCGTGTCTCGCATGTGGAAACGAAGCTCTGGTGCCGGCACTCCGGAGTTAAGCGTGCAGCTGCATGTGTTGCTATGCGGCCGCACGCTCCGCTCCGGAGTGCCGGCAACAGAGCTTCATTTCCACATGTGAGACACGGACGTGTTTCTCGCAAATGGAAACAAGCCCTTAGGCACACTGGAGCTCAGAAGGGAGGGTGGGGGCATTTGGATTTGGGAGCGGAGAATTAGCTGAATTTCTTTTGGGGAGTGAGGAGCGATTAAGTTTTTCCAGAGCCCTAGTGCTACCAGTAACATGGAATATTTCTGTTAACAGATGACAGATCTGACTGAGGGCTTGGTTCTTTTGTGGATTGAGTTGAAGCTTTTATTGGGAACATTTTACATACCATTTGGGATCACAGTTATCCGGCGCTCTACAATGACCACTTACTTTGGGGTTTCCATCTAAATCTCTGACTGATGTGATTCAGATGAAATTCCTGAGGGAGCCATTCAATATAACGAGGCAGCAGATTTACTCTGGATTCCGTCTGGCCTCTGTTAAGCGGTGTCCTTTTCAGAAGTTCACAAAACTGTGGCCGATGGCACTTGTATGCAATCCTAAAAAAACAGACCCTGCCGGATCACATGTCCACAGTGCCTCCATCTGCCTCATTATAGGGAATCTTCTGCTGAGGGTTCTGTATGAATCATGTATTTCAGAGATTTACACAGAAACCTCGGTGTAAGTGCTCAGCGCAGAGTACAGGATAAATGTGTGCTGAGCCTTACTGCGATCTTTGGGAGGCAGGATGAAAAAATTAGCAGCATGTGAAGAACTGGTTTTATTTATTTTTTACACCGTTCCTCATGCGGTATAAGTGAGTAAGCGACTTTATTTTTCGGGTCGGCGCGATTACAGCGATGCCAGATTTATATTGGGTTTTTATGTTTGGCTGCTGTCACACACTAAAAGACGTTTTTTATTGTGAAAACTAGTTTTTGCATCCCATATTTTGAGAGCTATAATTTTTTCATGTGAGAGCTTGTTTTTTGCGGGACGAGCTGACGTTTTTATTGGTACCATTTTCAGGCACATGACAGTTTTGATCGCTTTCTATTTTGATTTTTGGGAGACAGAATGAACAAAAAACAGCAATTCGGGAATTGCTTTTTGTTTTCTTTATACTGTTCTGCATGTGGTAAAATTGGTAAGACAGCTTTATTCTTTAGGCTTTTGCATCATTTTATTCTGAGAGCTATAGCTTTTTTTTATTTTCTGCTGATGGAGCTGTGGGTGGCTTGTTTTCTGCAGTTCAAGATGATGTTTTAAGCGGTACCATTTTTATTTATGTCCATCCTTTTGATCATGTTTTATTTCACTTTTTGTTCAGCGGTATGATGATAAGGCTGTGTGCACACGTTGCTGTTTTTTCGCGGTTTTTTTGCGGTTTTTCCCGATAAAAACGCTATAAAACCGCAAAAAAAACACATACAATAAGCATCCCATCATTTAGAATGAATTCTGCATGTTTTGTGCACATGATGTGTTTTTTTCCGCGAAAAAAATGCATCGCAGTAAAAAATGCAGCATGTTCATTAATTTTGCATTTTTTTTTGCGGATTTCCCACTACAAAATGCATTGGGAAATGTCCGGAAAAAAACGCATCAAAAACGCACAAAAAACGTGGCAAAAATGCATGCAGATTTCTTGCGGATTTCTTGCAGAAAATTTCAGGGTTTTCTCAGGAATTTTCTGTGAGAAATCCTGAACATGTGCACATAGCCTAAAGCATTGTTTTTGCTTTGTTTTTATTTTATAGAGCGGGTCGTTACGGACACGGTGATACCGACTATGTGTACTTTTATTGTTTGTTTTTTTGCTTACATAAATAAATGTATTTATTGGGGGAAAAAAACAATTTTTCTTTAGGGACTTAAAAAAATATATTTTTACACTTTTTAACATTTTTTTTTTACTTTCTTACATTGTTCCAGGATGGGACATCTCTGTATAGTGTCAGATCGCTGAGCTGATACTCTGCACTGCAGAGTATCACAACAGGATCTGATAGGAAGGGAAGGAGGCATGTCAGCATCTGCTCCCAGCAGGCGCTCACAAGCCACCTTCCCTGCAGGACCCGGAAGTACCCTGCGGCCATCTTGGGGCTGGGGGTCTCCATGGAAACCATCAGGACAACGCGATCGCATTGCGTTGTACTGATGGAAGCGTGCAGGGAACTGATTGCCTGCGCGATGCTCCTCTATGCCGCAGTCAGTAGTGACAGCGGCATTGCTGCGGGCTATCAGATCTCCCACAGAGTATATGTACAGCACATGTCGGGAACCGAATCACCAAACCACCACAAGACAGGAAATCACCAGAGATTACCACAACATTAGGATCAATAATATGCCTTTATTAAATATATTGGCAATACATATATCAAAGAATAATTTTAAAAAAACATATTTCTCTCAACTATATATAAAAAATTAATAACAAAACCGCAGGAATAATAATATATGGTACCCAGGGATCCCCAAATATACAGGTAGCAGCCTCCTAAGGAAAATAATGCCTTTACTCGCTGTGTTTCACAAAAAAATTTTTTTATCAGAACAAAAGATATACCCAAGATTATATATCCTGGGATTATATATGTTAAAAAAAGGTGAAACCAAGCACAGCACAAACTATATATATGTGATTTTTAAAATAGTGTCAAAACCATATAAAAATATATCAAATCCTTCGTAGACAACCGTGGTGCTAATTAATACAAAAATATATAAAAATATATATATAAAAGTTGTGAAAACATATATATAACAACAAAGTGATAGCAGCGTACTTTATACAAAGTGTCTGAGTGCATAAAGTGATAATAGCACAGCGAGGTAGATGGCACAGCGAGGTAGATGGAGTTTATATGAGCTAACTACATATAAAGTGTCCTGAGTGCGTAAAGTAATGACATCATAGCCACATTTTTTTAAAATTATTCTTTGATATATGTATTGCCAATATATTTAATAAAGGCATATTATTGATCCTAATGTTGTGGTAATCTCTGGTGATTTCCTGTCTTGTGGTGGTTTGGTGATTCGGTTCTCCTTTATCAGTGGTTTCCACTGAAGCTCTCACAGTGCACCTTGACTTTACAAGAAATATTACGTCATATTTTCTCCTATTCAGGTTTTGATTTATGGTGTTTTTAGGTGCTTACTGTGTTTTTTAATTAGCACATGTCGGGAAAGGGTTAAGCAACTGATGTTGGTCTGAGAATTAATTATCCTAAAACATCACTAAAAAATCTCCCAAAAGTATAGTTACTGTTTAAGGTTAATTTACACTATGACCAATAATTGGAAACTGATTTCAGTCTATCTAAACTGACTGTCAATCACCTGATGCATGACCAAAATGTTTGTTTGTTGGGTGAAATTATTGCCAGTTAAACTGCATACAAATTTACATATGGAATATTACCAGGTGTATGCAGTTAACCTAGCTTAATATTTCCTGAGAAATCTTATAATATGCAAATAAGGGTGGTTCAATGCAGCCTTAGCGTGAGCTATGCCTTGGTGCACCTAATAGGCCATAATATTTGCATATTAAAACCAGTCCCTGGTCTTGATTGACAGTGATCATTTGGTAAGAGGGAGCAATGTCTAAAATAAGTTTGCGTTCTGAACTTGCAATGTGAATTGATACTAGAGTGCTCCATATGTCAGTACGGGTGCACACAATTTGCCACTTGCCTGTGGCCATCACTTGATGCCTCTGTATGTGTTGCAAGCAAATGTCTTCGATGAGGAGGAGAGAGCCGTGAAACGTGCACATGCTGTCTGCTCACTTCAACACCTCTCATCTTCACTGAAGCTGCTGAAGTGGCAGCCAAAGACAGACAAAAACTAGGCAACCATCACCAACTCATTTGCAGCACACCAAGAGTAAAATCGGAGCAACATAACGCACCTGTCACCACACAGTGTGTGTGCCGACACTGACTGAAGTGTACAAGCACAGGCGTGCAAACTGATTTCATACAATGCTCACTCTTACCAATAGAGTGCTGTCAATCAAGACAAGGAACGGGCTTTAATATGCAAATAGGAGGGTGTAATGGTTCACCAAAATATTGGAGTGTACAGAAGCACCCTCATCTGCATATTAAATAAAAGTATTTTTTTCTGCAACTATTAAAGCGGAAATTATTTTCCATTAAACCTGTGTAAATTTTAGTGTAGTGTAGTGTCAGTGTGTTAATATACTCCTCTACTGCAGTGTTCTGAGCTCTATGTGTGAGCTGGAAGTGGCTTTTACAATGTAAGCCTGTAGAGAGTCTGAACAAGACTCCATAGATTTACACTGTAAAAGAGACTTACAGATTACACATAAAGTGTGATCCCAAGAGTCTCAGTCGCCATCAGGTGACTCAGAAGAGGAGCGGAGCGGCACTGGATACAGGAGGAGACAGCAGTAAGGGAGCATATTAAAACTAGTCGGTGCTTCATGGCGTGGCCAATCATTTAAATACACATTCCCACCTGCTTGGTTTACATCTATTTCCTCCTCCCCCCCATTTCCTTTAATAGTTCTGGTTTTATAGAGCCATAGAAAGGAGGAGATAGATAGAAACTTACTGCAAAGTCATAAGTTCACATATATTGCATCAGTATTTCGTACCATTGCCCTTAAACTGAATGACTTGGGTGACACATTTGGGATATCCTTCCACAAGCTTCTCACAATAATTGGTTGGAATTTGGGCCCTTTCCTCCTGACAAAACTGGTGTATCTGATCCAGATTTGTAGGTCGCATTGCTCGCACCTGCCTTTTCAGCTTTGCTCATAAATTTTCAATAGGATTGAGATCAGGGCTTTGTGATGGCCACTGCAAAACATTGACTTTGTTATCCTTAAATCACTTTGCTACCATTTTGACAGTATGCTTCTAGTCATTGTCAATTTGGAAGACCCATTTCCGCCCAAGCTTTAACTTCCTGACTGATGTCTTGAGAAGTTGCTTCAGTATTGCAACGTAATGTTCTTTTCTCATGATGCCATCTATTTTGTGGAGTGCATCAGTCCCACCTGCAGCAAAACAACCCCACAACATGATGCTGCCACCCCTGTGTGACACAGTTTCAATGGTGTTCTTAGGCTTCCAAGCTTCCAAGCTTCTCCCTTTTTCCTCCAAACATAATGATGGTCATTATGCCAAAAAAGTAAAATTTTAGTTTCATCAGACCACAGGACATGTCTCCAAAAATTAAGGTCTTTGTTCCTGTGTGCATTTGCAAACATTAATCTGGGTTTTTTATGTTTCTTTTGGAGTAATGGCTCCTTCCTGGCAGAGTGGCCTATCAGCCCATCTTGATACAGTACTCATTTCCCTGTGGGTATTGACACAGTCTTACCAGTTTCCGCCATCATCTTCACAAGATCTTTGCAAGATCTTTTGCTTTTGTCGTTGGGTTGATAAGCACATGTCAGATCAAAGCACGTTCATCTCTGGGACACAGAACTGGTCTCCTTCCTGAGTTCTATGATGGCTGGACATTCCCTGTTATGACCTGGTGGTAAGGACAATAATGGACCTGGTGGTTAAGAGCACACGGAATGACCTGATAGTTACAAATAATATAGGACGAGCTCTGAGACGTGGTAACTCTGCTGACCGCAATCCCTAATCCTATCACACACACTAGAAATAGCCGTGGATTGCTCCTAATGCTCCATATGCAACTCGGCACAGCCTAAGGAACTAGCTAGCCCTGAAGATAGAAAAATAAAGCCTACCTTGCCTCAGAGAAATTCCCCAAAGGAAAAGGCAGCCCCCCACATATAATGACTGTGAGTAAAGATGAAAATACAAACACAGAGTTGAAATAGATTTAGCAAAGTGAGGCCCGACTTACTGAACAGACTGAGGATAGGAAAGGTAACTTTGCGGTCAGCACAAAAAACTACAAAAAGACCACGCAGAGGGCGCAAAGACCCTCCGCACCGACTCACGGTGCGGAGGCGCTCCCTCTGCGTCCCAGAGCTTCCAGCAAGCAAGACAAAAATAAAAATAGCAAGCTGGACAGAAAAATAGCAAACAAAGAAAAACAAGCAGGAACTTAGCTGCTGCTGGGAAGACAGGTCACAAGAACGATCCAGGAGAGAACTAGACCAATACTGGAACATTGACAGGTGGCATGGAGCAATGATCTAAGTGGAGTTAAATAGAGCAGCCAGCTAACGAATTAACCTCGTCACCTACCATTCATGACCACAGGAGGGAGCTTGACAACAGAATTCACAACAGTACCCCCCCTTGAGGAGGGGTCACCGAACCCTCACCAGAGCCCCCAGGCCGACCAGGACAAGCCAAATGAAAGGCATGAACCACACAGCACCGGCGGTTAGCGAAACGTTGAGCCTTCTCCTGGGACAATGTTAAATTGTCCACCACATGAGTCCAAATCTGCTGCAACCTATCCACCACAGTATCCACACCAGGACAGTCCGAAGACTCAACCTGCCCTGAAGAGAAACGAGGATGGAAACCAGAATTGCAGAAAAATGGCGAAACCAAAGTAGCCGAGCTGGCCCGATTATTAAGGGCGAACTCAGCCAAAGGCAAAAAGGACACCCAATCATCCTGATCAGCAGAAACAAAGCATCTCAGATATGTTTCCAAAGTCTGATTAGTTCGTTCGGTTTGGCCATTTGTCTGAGGATGGAAAGCCGAGGAAAAAGACAAATCAATGCCCATCCTAGCACAAAAGGCACGCCAAAACCTCGAAACAAACTGGGAACTTCTGTCCGAAACGATGTTCTCCGGAATGCCATGTAAACGAACCACATGCTGGAAAAACAATGGCACCAAATGGAGGAAGGCAATTTAGACAAGGGTACCAAATGGACTATCTTAGAGAAGCGATCACAAACCACCCAAATGACCGACATCTTTTGAGAGACAGGGAGATCCGAAATAAAATCCATAGAGATATGCGTCCAGGGCCTCTTCGAGACCGGCAAGGGCAAAAGCAACCCACTGGCACGAGAACAGCAGGGCTTAGCCCGAGCACAAGTCCCACAGGACTGCACAAAAGAACGCACATCCCGCGACAAAGACGGCCACCAAAAGGATCTAGCCACCAAATCTCTGGTACCAAAGATTCCAGGATGACCAGCCAACACCAAACAATGAACCTCAGAGATAACTCTACTAGTCCATTTATCAGGGACAAACAGTTTCTCCGCTGGGCAACGGTCAGGTCTATCAGCCTGAAATTTTTGCAGCACCCGCCGCAAATCAGGGGAGATGGCAGACAAAATTACCCCCTCTTTGAGAATACCCGCCGGCTCAGGAACACCCGGAGAGTCGGACACAAAACTCCTTGACAGGGCATCAGCCTTCACATTCTTAGAGCCTGGAAGGTACGAAACCACAAAATCAAAGCGGGAGAAAAATAGCGACCAACGAGCCAGTCTAGGATTCAACCGTTTGGCAGACTCGAGATAAGTCAAATTCTTGTGATCCGTCAAGACCACCACGCGATGCTTGGCTCCTTCAAGCCAATGACGCCACTCCTCGAATGCCCACTTCATGGCCAACAACTCTCGATTGCCAACATCATAATTGTGCTCAGCAGGCGAAAACTTTCTAGAAAAGAAGGCACATGGTTTCATCACCGAGCCATCAGAACTTCTTTGCGACAAAACAGCCCCTGCTCCAATCTCAGAAGCATCAACCTCGACCTGAAACAGGAGTGAAACATCTGGCTGGCACAACACAGGGGCAGAAGAAAAACGACGCTTCAACTCCTGAAAAGCTTCCACAGCCGCAGAAGACCAATTGACCACATCAGCACCTTTCTTGGTCAAATCAGTCAACGGTTTAGCAACACTAGAAAAATTACTGATGAAGCGACGATAAAAATTAGCAAAGCCCAGGAACTTTTGCAGACTCTTCACAGATGTCGGCTGAGTCCAATCATAAATGGCCTGGACTTTAACAGGGTCCATCTCGATAGTAGAAGGGGAAAAAATGAAACCCAAAAATGAAACCTTCTGAACTCCAAAGAGACACTTTGATCCCTTCACAAACAAAGAATTCGCACGAAGGACCTGGAACACCATTCTGACCTGCTTCACGTGAGACTCCCAATCATCGGAAAAGACCAAAATATCATCCAAATATACAATCAGGAATTTATCCAGGTACTCTCGGAAGATGGCATGCATAAAGGACTGAAATACTGATGGAGCATTGGAAAGCCCGAATGGCATAACCAGGTACTCAAAATGGCCCTCGGGTGTATGAAATGCTGTTTTCCATTCATCGCCCTGTTTAATACGCACAAGATTATACGCACCACGAAGATCTATCTTGGTGAACCAACAAGCCCCCTTAATCCGAGCAAATAAATCAGACAGCAGCGGCAAAGGATACTGAAATTTGACTGTGATCTTATTAAGAAGGCGGTAATCAATACAAGGTCTCAAAGAACCATCCTTCTTGGCCACAAAAAAGAACCCTGCTCCCAATGGTGACGATGACGGGCGAATATGACCCTTCTCCAAGGATTCCTTTACTAACTCCGCATAGCGGCGTGCTCTGGCACAGATAAATTGAACAGTCGGCCCTTAGGAAACTTACTACCAGGAATCAAATTGATAGCACAATCGCAATCCCTATGAGGAGGTAGAGCACTTGATTTGGGCTCATCAAATACATCCCTGTAATCCGACAAAAACTCTGGGACTTCAGAAGGGGTGGATGACGAAATAGACAAAAATGGAACATCACCATGTACCCCCTGACAACCCCAGCTGGACACAGACATTGATTTCCAATCCAATACTGGATTATGGACCTGTAGCCATGGCAACCCCAAAACGACCATATCATGCAGATTATGCAACACCAAAAAGCGAATATCCTCCTGATGTGCAGGAGCCATGCACATGGTCAATTGGGTCCAGTACTGAGGCTTATTCTTGGCCAAAGGCGTAGCATCAATTCCTCTCAATGGAATAGGATACTGCAAGGGCTCCAAGAAAAAACCACAGCGCCTGGCAAACTCCAAGTCCATCAAATTCAGGGCAGCGCCTGAATTCACAAATGCCATAACAGAATAGGATGACAAAGAGCAAATCAGAGTAACGGACAAAAGAAATTTCGACTGTACCGTACCAATGGTGGCAGACCTAGCGAAACGCTTAGTGCGCTTAGGACAATCGGAGATAGCATGAGTGGAATCACCACAGTAAAAACACAGCCCATTCCGACGTCTGTGTTCTTGCCGTTCAGCTCTGGTCAAAGTCCTATCACATTGCATAGGCTCAGGTCTATGCTCAGATAATACCGCCAAATGGTGCACAGCTTTACGCTCACGCAAGCGTCGATCGATCTGAATGGCCAAAGACATAAACTCATTCAGACCAGCAGGCATGGGAAATCCCACCATGACATCCTTAACCCTCCGTCACATACAATATCGGTTCTAACGAGTTCACATACAATGTGACTGTCAGGCGCATGCTAGAAAAATACCTATAATATCTAATGTTTGCAATTTCAGTGCTCTAAAAGTGATCAGTGACCTTCATAGGGATGTAATAAAAGAGACTACACATAATCAGGTGCAAAAAAAAACCATTTACTCAATATAAACGTAATAACTTTGATATACACAAATTTCAAAACTCCTGAGAAGCACACTTTCATTTGTAAGAAAATCTGCCTTATTTATATGAAATATCCACAAACCTTTCTCTATCCATTCATAAAACAAGCTAAAGAAACAATAGTAATGACTAAAAACATTACATACCAACCTTATAAAGTGTGATGTGTTCGGGACCAATGAGCCTGAGAAGCCAGCACAGCTATATCTTCCTTCCTGAAGCTCTGCAGACCAACTGTGGTATCAGGTTTCACACAGCAGCTAGAGCCAGGAGACTATCTAGAGGGAGGGGGTTTCCTGAAAATCTGGTGAGAAGGGAGAAATGAAAGTAAAAGAGCTGCGCCTGTCAGGCCTATTGTATGTGACGGAGGGTTAAGGGCTTCAGAGAGACCCTTTCTGAAGATTGCTGCCAGGGCACATTGATTCCACTGAGTGAGCACAGACCACTTTCTAAACTTCTGACAATATATCTCCGCTTCATCCTGACCCTGACACAGAGCCAGCAAGATTTTCTCTGCCTGATCCACTGAATTTGGTTCTTCATAAAGCAATCCGAGCGCCAGAAAAAACGCATCAACAACACGCAATGCCGGATCTCCTGGCGCAAGGGAAAATGCCCAGTCTTGAGGGTCGCCCCGTAACAAAGAAATAATGATTTTCACTTGTTGAACAGGGTCACCTGAGGAGCGAGGTTTCAAAGCAAGAAACAATTTACAATTATTTTTGAAATTCAGAACCTTAGATCTATCCCCAAAAAACAAATCAGGAATTGGAATCCTAGGCTCTAACATTGGATTCTGAACCACAAAATCTTGAATGTTTTGTACCCTTGCAGTGAGATTATTCACACAAAAGGACAGACCTTGAATGTCCATATCTACACCTGTATCCTGAACCACCCAGAGGTAAAGGGGAAAAGAGAGACAAAACACACTGCAAAGAAAAAAAAATGGTCTCAGAACTTCTCTTATCCCTCTATTCAGATGCATTAATACTTTGGGCCACCTGTACTGTTATGACCTGGTGGTAAGGACAATAATGGACCTGGTGGTTAAGAGCACACGGAATGACCTGATAGTTACAAATAATATAGGATGAGCTCTGAGACGTGGGAATTCTGCTGACCGCATTCCCTAATCCTATCACACACACTAGAAATAGCCGTGGATTGCTCCTAACGCTCCCTATGCAACTCGGCACAGCCTAAGGAACTAGCTAGCCCTGAAGATAGAAAAATAAAGCCTACCTTGTCTCAGAGAAATTCCCCAAAGGAAAAGGCAGCCCCTGTTGTGAATTCTGTGGCAGAGCTCCCTCCTGTGGTCACAAGTGGTACTTCGGCTGGTTCTCTCTGTGAGCTTCCGTTGGTGGAAGAAAGTGGTACTGCGGCTTCTGAGTTTCCTTCCTCAGGTGATGTGGTGAAGTCGTTAGGTGCTGCTCTATTTAACTCCACCTAGTGCTTTGATCCTGGCCTCCAGTCAATGTTCTAGTATTGGACCTGTTTCCTCCTGGATCGTTCCTGTGGCCTGCTGCTCTGCATAGCTAAGTTACTCTTTGCTATTTGTTTGCTGTTTTTTTCTGTCCAGCTTGTCAATTTGTGTTTTTCTGTTTGCTGGAAGCTCTGGGATGCAGAGGGTGTACCTCCGTGCCGTTAGTTCGGTACGGAGGGTCTTTTTGCCCCTTTGCGTGGTTTTTGTAGGGTTTTGTGTTGACCACAAAGTTACCTTTCCTATCCTCGCTCTGTTAAGGAAGTTGGGCCTCACTTTGCTAAATCTATTTCATCTCTACGTTTGTCTTTTCATCTTACTCACAGTCATTATATGTGGGGGCTGCCTTTTCCTTTGGGGTGTTTCTCTGAGGCAAGGTAGGCTTATTTTCTATCTTCAGGCTAGCTAGTTTCTCAGGCCGTGCCGAGTTGCATAGGGAGCGTTAGGCGCAATCCACGGCTGCCTTTAGTGTGGTTGGAGAGGATTAGGGATTGCGGTCAACAGAGTTCCCACGTCTCAGAGCTCGTTCTTGTTTGTTGGGTTATTGCCAGGTCACTGTATGTGCGCTAACCTCTATGTCCATTGTGGTACTGAATTACCTTTCATAACATGCCCCCCACATATAATGACTGTGAGTAAAGATGAAAATACAAACACAGAGATGAAATAGATTTAGCAAAGTGAGGCCCGACTTACTGAACAGACTGAGGATAGGAAAGGTAACTTTGCGGTCAGCACAAAAAACTACAAAAAGACCACGCAGAGGGCGCAAAGACCCTCCGCACCGACTCACGGTGCGGAGGCGCTCCCTCTGCGTCCCAGAGCTTCCAGCAAGCAAGACAAAAATCAAAATAGGAAGCTGGACAGAAAAATAGCAAACAAAGAAAAACAAGCAGGAACTTAGCTTCTGCTGGGAAGACAGGTCACAAGAACGATCCAGGAGAGAACTAGACCAATATTGGAACAATGACAGGTGGCATGGAGCAATGATCTAAGTGGAGTTAAATAGAGCAGCCAGCTAACGAATTAACCTCGTCACCTGTGGAAGGAAACTCAGAAGCCGCAGCCGAAGTACCATTCATGACCACAGGAGCGAGCTTGACAACAGAATTCACAACAATTCCCATCTTGTTTGCACTTGCGTGTAATTGTTTGTACAGATGAACAAGGCACCTTCAGGTTTCCTGAAATTGTACCCAAGGATGAGTCAGACTTGTGCAAGTCCATACTTTTATTCCTGATATCATGGTTGATTTATTGAGACTTTCCCATGATGCTACACAAAGAAGCAGTGTGTTTCAGGTATGCATTAACCCCTCTCTGACCTTAGACGTACTATCCCGTCGAGGTGCCCTGGGCCTATCTGACCTGATGGGATAGTACATCATAGCGATCGGCCACGCTCACGGGGGAAGCGCGGCCGATCGCGGCCGGGTGTCAGCTGCCTATCGCAGCTGACATCCGGCACAATGTGCCAGTAGCGGTCACGGACCGCCCCTGGCACATTAACCCCCGGCACACCGCGATCAAACATGATCACGGTGTGCCGGCGGTATAGGGAAGCATCACGTAGGGAGGGGGCTCCCTGCGGGCTTCCCTGAGCCCCCCGCAGCAACACGATGTGATCGCGTTGCTGCGAGGGTCTCCTTACCTCCCTCCCTGTCTCCCTGCTCCAGGCCCGGATCCAAGATGGCCGCGGCATCCGGGTCCTGCAGGGAGGGAGGTGGCTTACCAAGAGCCTGCTCAGAGCAGGAGTGCTGTGCAAACTGAAAGATCACCGATCTGTGATGTCCCCCCCTGGGACAAAGTAAAAAAGAGAAAAAAAAAATTTCCAAATGTGTAAAAAAAAAAAATAAAATTCTTAAATATTGAAAGAAAAAATATATATTATTCCCATAAATACATTTCTTTATCTAAATAAAAAAAACAAAACAATAAAAGTACACACATTTAGTATCGCCGCGTCCGTAACGACCCCACCTATAAAATTATATCACTAGTTAACCCCTTCAGTGAACACCGTAAAAAAAAAAAAAAAAAAACCGAGGCAAAAAACAACGCTTTATTATCATACCGCCGAACAAAAAGTGGAATAACACGCGATCAAAAAGACGGATATAAATAACCATGATACTGCTGAAAATGTCATCTTGTCCCGCAAAAAATGAGCCACCACACAGCATCATCAATGAAAAATTTTAAAAGTTATAGTCCTCAGAATAAAGCGATGCAAAAATAATTATTTTTTCTGTAAAATAGTTTTTATCGTATAAAAGCGCCAAAACAGAAAAAAATGATATAAATGAGGTATCGCTGTAATTGTATTGACCCGAAGAATAAAACTGCTTTATCCATTTTACCAAACGCAGAACAGTATAAACGCCTCCCCCAAAAGAAGTTCATGAATAGCTGGTTTTCGGTCATTCTGCCTCACAAAAATCGGAATAAAAAGCGATCAAAAAATGTCATGTGCCCGAAAATGTTACCAATAAAAACGTCAACTCGTCCCGCAAAAAACAAGACCTCACATGACTCTGTGGACTCAAATATGGAAAAATTATAGCTCTCAAAATGTGGTAATGCAAAAAATATTTTTTTGCAATAAAATGCGTCTTTCAGTGTGTGACGGTTGCCAATCATAAAAATCCGCTAGAAAAAACACTATAAAAGTAAATCAAACACCCCTTCATCACCCCCTTAGTTAGGGAAAAATAAAAAAATAAAAAAAATGTATTTATTTCCATTTTCCCATTAGGGTTAGGGTTAGGGCTAGGGTTAGGGTTAAGGCTAGGGTTAGGGTTAGGGATAGGGCTAGGGTTAGGGCTAGGGTTAGGGCTAGGGTTAAGGCTACAGTTAGAGTTGGGGCTAAAGTTAGGGTTAGGGTTGGGGCTAAAGTTAGGGTTAGGGTTTGGATTAC
This sequence comes from Ranitomeya imitator, assembly GCF_032444005.1. NCBI lineage: Eukaryota > Metazoa > Chordata > Amphibia > Anura > Dendrobatidae > Ranitomeya > Ranitomeya imitator. The sequence continues at coordinate 357,299,129 of NC_091285.1, read as the reverse complement.
ATTTACGGTTGGGAATAGGGTTGGGGTTAGGGGTGTGTCTGGGTTAGGGGTGTGGTTAGGGTTACCGTTGGGATTAGGGTTAGGGGTGTGTTTGGATTAGGGTTTCAGTTATAATTGGGGGGTTTCCACTGTTTAGGCACATCAGGGGCTCTCCAAACGCGACATGGCGTCGGATCTCAATTCCAGCCAATTCTGCGTTGAAAAAGTAAAACAGTGCTCCTTCCCTTCCGAGCTCTCCCGTGTGCCCAAACATGGGTTTACCCCAACATATGGGGTATCAGCGTACTCAGGACAAATTGGACAACTTTTGGGGTCCAATTTCTCCTGTTACCCTTAGGAAAATACAAAACTGCGGGCTAAAAAATAATTTTTGTGGGAAAAAAAAAGATTTTTTATTTTCTCGGCTCTGCGTTATAAACTGTAGTCAAACACTTGGGGGATAAAAGTTCTCACAACACATCTAGATAAGTTCCTTGGGGGTCTAGTTTCCAATATGGGGTCACTTGTGGGGGGTTTCTACTGTTTAGGTACATTAGGGGCTCTGCAAACGCAATGTGACGCCTGCAGACCAATCCATCTAAGTCTGCATTCCAAATGATGCTCCTTCTCTTCCGAGCTCTGCCATGCGCTCAAACGGTGGTGTCGTAGCTGTTTTTTGTTCTGACCCAAATGTCAGCTGACAGATCACCAGTGAGACCAAATTGTGGAGTTACGCCCGTCATTTTACAAGCGCGCTTGGAGACAAAAAGACATCTCACACATATCCTGTGAGCAAGTCACTTTTATCTGAAGTAATAGAGCAAGAAGCAATATTTTATACCATTTACACATAATGCATTTCAATGTAACTCATGTAGCCCCCACCATCACCCAGGGTCATACTTTATTTACCATAACCCAGAATATGTTGTACTGACTCTTGAGAACATACATGATAAGAAGTACAGTCTCCTTGAAGAGGAGACCGTCAGACTACTGAGTCAACAGATTCTAGTAATTCTAACACTTTAAGGCAAAAGGCACTTAAAGGCAAGGTAGTTAAAGGCAAACTATTAACCCTTCTATATCAATTTCCCCCTTTTGTAAATGGTATAACCTCTGCTACGGGGTCAGCTGATGTCCACAAAGGAGCTACTGTCTCATGGGTCTAGTACCCACAAGGGGACTTCCTACCTGCTTCTCCCATCCACCCTCAGTGTGGACACTCAACTTCCCCATCAGCAGTGGCCATACGGGGCCTATGATACACTACAGAAGGTTTAGCCTTAGATTTTTCTCTACACCTACATTATTCCATAGCTTAGGTAATATATACCTAAGCTATGGCCCCTCTGTCCATATCGGCCCCTCTGTCCTTGCCTCTCCTATGTATAGCACTCATGCTCTATTCACATTGCTTAACAGCACAGATCCATTCAGTCCCACCATCCAACACAAGAGACGCTCTCACAAATCACTTAACCATCTGCTCACTCTTTCGATCCTCCTTCTCCTAGTCGCTGGAGACATATCTCCAAACCCCGGCCCCCCATGTTATAGCCAGTCAAACCTCCCAATTGCTACACCCAGAAACCCCTCTAACCTTATTAATATTCCCTGCATGCCTGCTGTCTCTTTCAATTGTGCCCTTTGGAATTCTCGCTCTGTGTGTAATAAACTCTCCTTCATTCATGACTTCTTCCTTTCTAATTCTCTTAATCTCCTGGCTCTTACTGAAACCTGGATCCAGCAGTCAGACACCACTGCTGCTGCTGCTCTTTCATATGGTGGACTACACTTTTCTCATACCCCAAGATCAGACAACAGAGCAGGTGGAGGCGTTGGCCTGCTCCTTTCACCCAAATGTACTTTCCAAGTTATCCCCCAAGTACCCTCACTTGTCTTCCCTTCCTTTGAGGTCCATGTGGTCAGACTCTACGTCCCCTTCTCCATGCGAGTGGCGGTGGTGTATCGTCCTCCCGGCCCCTCTCATCAGTTCCTGGATCACTTTGCCACCTGGCTTCCACACTTTCTCTCCTGTGACACCCCCACCCTTGTCATGGGTGATTTCAACATCCCCATTGCCTCTCCCCTCTCCCCAGCTGCTTCTCACCTTTTATCTCTATCCTCCTCTTTTGGCCTCTCGCAGCATACTAACTCTCCAACACATGAAGATGGAAACTCCCTTGACTTGGTCTTCTCCCGACTTTGCTCAGTGGATGATTTCACAAACTCCCCTCTCCCGCTCTCTGACCACAACCTTCTTTCATTCTCTATTAAGAACTGCCATCCTGCTCAGGTCACCCCCACTTTCCACACTTATAGAAACATACAGGCCATTAACACCCAGAAACTTATGAAGAACTTGCAGTCCTCATTGGCCCTTATCTCCTCCATCTCATGTCCTGATTCTGCATTGAAGCATTACAATGAAACCCTGCAAAGTGCTCTGGATGAAGCTGCTCCTCCTATACATAAAACAACTCGGCACAGACGGCAACAACCGTGGCACACGCTGCAAACACGTTTCCTGCAGCGGTGCTCCAGGTGCGCAGAACGTCTGTGGAGAAAATCTAATCTACCTGAAGATTTCATCCATTATAAGTTCATGCTAAAGACATACAATTCTGCCCTTCACCTCTCCAAACAAACCTACTTCAACACCCTCATCACCTCTCTGTCCAATAACCCTAAACGTCTCTTTGACACGTTCCAGTCCCTACTCAACCCAAGAGAGCAGGCCCCAACCACGGATCTCCGTGCTGACGATCTGGCCAATTACTTCAAAGAAAAAATTGACCACATTCGACAGGAAATCATCTCCCAATCTCTTCATACCATGCACTGTCCTCCCTCCCCCACTGCATCTAGTTCACTCTCTGACTTTGAAGCAGTTACAGAAGAAGAAGTAAGCAGGCTCCTTGCATCTTCTCGCCCGACCACTTGCACCAGTGACCCCATTCCATCACATCTCCTCCAGTCCCTTTCCCCGGCTGTCACCTCTCACCTAACAAAAATATTCAACCTTTCCCTCACTTCCGGTATTGTTCCCTCCTCATTTAAGCATGCCATCATACATCCATTACTTAAAAAACCATCCCTCGATCAAAACTGTGCCGCTAATTATAGACCTGTCTCTAATCTTCCCTTCATCTCTAAACTCCTCGAACGCCTGGTCCACTCCCGTCTTACCCGCTATCTCTCAGATAACTCTCTTCTCGACCCTCTTCAATCTGGCTTCCGCTCTTTACACTCTACTGAAACTGCCCTCACTAAAGTCTCTAATGACCTACTAACAGCTAAATCTAATGGTCACTACTCCATGCTAATTCTCTTGGATCTCTCCGCAGCTTTCGATACGGTGGATCATCAGCTCCTCCTCACTATGCTCCGCTCCATCGGCCTCAAGGACACCGTTCTCTCCTGGTTCTCCTCCTATCTCTCTGACCGATCCTTCACTGTATGTTTTGCTGGTTCCTCCTCCTCTCACCTTCCCCTTACTGTTGGGGTTCCTCAAGGATCAGTCCTAGGCCCCCTCCTCTTCTCGTTGTATACTGCCCCTATTGGACAAACAATCAGTAGATTTGGTTTCCAGTACCATCTCTATGCTGACGACACCCAATTATACACTTCTTCTCCTGATATCACACCGACCTTTTTAGAAAACACCAGTGATTGTCTTACCGCTGTCTCTAACATCATGTCCTCCCTCTATCTGAAACTAAACCTGTCAAAAACTGAACTCCTCGTGTTCTCTCCCTCTACTAACCTACCTTTGCCTGACATTGCCATCTCCGTGTGCGGTTCCACCATTACTCCAAAGCAACATGCCCGCTGCCTTGGGGTCATCCTTGATTCTGACCTTTCATTCACCCCCTACATCCGATCACTGGCTCGCTCTTCTTATCTGCATCTCAAAAACATTTCTAGAATTCGCCCTTTTCTTACTTTCGACTCTGCAAAAACTCTGACTGTTTCACTTATTCATTCTCGTCTGGACTATTGTAACTCTCTACTAATCGGCCTCCCTCTTGCAAAACTCTCCCCGCTCCAATCTGTCCTGAATGCTGCAGCCAGGATCATATTCCTCACCAACCGTTACACCGATGCCTCTACCCTGTGCCAGTCATTACACTGGTTACCCATCCACTCCAGAATCCAGTACAAAACTACTACCCTCATCCACAAAGCACTCCATGGCTCAGCACCACCCTACATCTCCTCCCTGGTATCAGTCTACCACCCTACCCGTGCCCTCCGCTCCGCTAATGACCTCAGGTTAGCATCCTCAATAATCAGAACCTCCCACTCCCGTCTCCAAGACTTTACACGTGCTGCGCCGATTCTTTGGAATGCACTACCTAGGTTAATACGATTAATCCCCAATTCCCACAGTTTTAAGCGTGCCCTAAAAACTCATTTGTTCAGACTGGCCTACCGCCTCAATGCATTAACCTAACGATCCCTGTGTGGCCTATTTATAATAAAAAAAAAAAAGGTTCCTCGCATCATGTTCTCATACACTTTATGCAGTATTAGCCCTCTGTGTCTGTACTGCTACATACTTAGGCAGTTAACTGGTTCATGCAGCTTTACATGAACACCTGAGCCTTACACTATAGCTGGTCCGAATAACTAAAGCAATTGTTACCATCCACCTTTCGTGTCTCCCCTTTTCCCCATAGTTTGTAAGCTTGCGAGCAGGGCCCTCACTCCTCCTGGTATCTGTTTTGAACTGTATTTCTGTTATGCTGTAATGTCTATTGTCTGTACAAGTCCCCTCTATAATTTGTAAAGCGCTGCGGAATATGTTGGCGCTATATAAATAAAAATTATTATTATTATTATTATTATTATATATATATATATATATTAGCGCTTTTACGGCTACATAAAAGAATAAGTAAAGCAACAAAATTTGCATACAAGTCTGTAAAACACCAAAAATAATCCATCCCGCTAGGCCGCTAAGCCAATTGGCTGGAAAAAAAAGGAGTCTCTATATTGTATTAGTCTCATTAAGAGCCTTAAGGAACCACGAAAATCTGAGTCCAAGTCTCACTTGTGCATGCAGCGTGGTGTTAATACCTTCCTTGGGTCCTGGGGTAAGGCTAAGTACAGCATAGTCCTTGCAGATACTGGGCTGTGTGCACAGATCCAACAGTCCAGCAGTTTTTGTCCTTCCGCGTCTTTTATAAGAATAGCAAGATGTTGAATAAGTTTGTTTATCCAGTGTCTCTGTAAGGTGCAAACATCCTACCACAGCCAGCAAGGTGATTAGGACAACAGTCATTCTGCTGGTGAAAAGATCTTTTTGCAGTGACTGGCAAGGATCCAGGTGGGCTTTCCCTCAAGTTTCCCTGAGGTGAATGTGGTCAGCTGGACTTTAAAACGGGCCATCAAACCGTGGATCTAGGCTCCTTCTCACGTGTCTGTGTATGACCACCAATCACCTGGATTCAGCTGATGTACGTCTGTGTATGACCACCAATCACCTGGATTCAGCTGATGTACATCTGTGTATGACCACCAATCACCTGGATTCAGCTGATATACGTCTGCACTGGCATTAGGATCTGGAATGGATGAAAACACATGTTCATGCACCACATTAAGTATTTTCTGTAAGGCCTGGACATGGGCTGTCATAGCACCGTGTTGCTTTTGTAGCACCTGTGGGAAGTACAGACCAGCCTCTGGCAAACTACTAAACAGGACTTCAAAAGGACACAAGCCTGTCTTTCTATTTGGAGTGTGTGTGACTGAAAAGAGTGCAAGAGACAAACACTCTACCCCGCTCTTTCCTTTGTCTGCCATGGCCTTTGATTTTCCAGTTTAAGTGTCCCGTTTAGTCTCATCACTTTCCCACTACTTTGTGGTCTATATGGTGCATGATATGCTTGCTGTACTCCCAGGACCTGCATGACTTCCCTCATTATTTCTCCCGTGAAGTGTGTGTCCCTATCGCTGTCTATGGTTTCTAGGACACCCTACCTGCAGTTTTTTTATCAGTTTGTCTGCAGTCGCTTTAGTATTTGCACATTTTACCAGATAGGCTTCCAGCCAACCAGAGAAGAGATCTACACATACTAGGATATTTTTCACACACTCCTACCTTGGGTAGCTGTATGTAGCCAGTCTGCAGTCTCTGAAACGGGTAGAGAGGCCTGGGTGTCGCTTTCTTAGGGATTTTTACTGTTTTACCTGAGTTGTGCTGTGCACAGATGAGGCATGACTGTACGAGCTTTGCGGCTGCGTAACTGAAACCAGGAGCGATCCAGAAGCCATCTTGTGTTGCTTGCGCCATGATTGGGAGCAGGGATCTTGGTATATACGATTTATCCTGATTCTCCCATACTCTTTCTGAGTTCAGCTCAGCTCCCATTCTCTCAGTGTTCCTTCTCTGTTTGGGCAGCTGGAGGGATTTCAGGACATCTAGGCTCAGTGTGGCTGGAATACGCTGACTCCCCGCCACCGTCCACTGCTCCCTAGGCCGCATTGCTGCTACTTTAGCAGCCTCGTCTGTCCTCCTGTTGCCCTTTTCCTCCACAGAGTCACCGTCCGTGTGTGCTTTTACCTTGACGATGCCAACCTGGACTGATAACGTCAATGCCTCCACTAATTGTTTCACCAGCTCTACGTTTTTAATGGGCTTACCGGCTGATGTAAGAAACGCTCTGCTTCTCCAGATAGGGCAATAATCATGGGATATTCCCCATGCACAATTCGAATCTGTGTAACTGTTAGCGACTTTACCTGCAGCAACTCTACACGCCTCAGTGAGTGCCTTCAACTCTGCCTCCTGCACCGACATGTGAGGAGCGAGTGGTTCAGCTCGGATTACCTCATGTGAGGATACTACTGCATATCCAATGTAGAGTCGCTCATTCTGGTGGTATCTGGAGCCATCTACAAAAATAAAAAACCTCAAAATATGCATTAGGAACAGGTTTTTTTTTCTTCCCACGAACATATGTAAAACCCACTGTCTCCTGACTCATCAGTTCCTATGCAGTCATGTTCGTGCGTCATGTCAACGTCATGTCATGTTCTCTTTCCCACCTGCCAATGCTGTCACCAATTCCCCCTTTTCTGAATCCACAGGCAGATGAGTGGCTGGATTCAGAACATTATGTCTTTTGAGGGTGACATATTCAGGAATTAGTATTAGAGCACATTCAAGTCTGATCTGTCTATCCATAGACAGGTGTTTTGGTTGAACTTGTACGAGTATGGCATTAATGTCACGTTAGGAACAAATTGTCAAAAAGAAAAAGTCAGTGTGATTTCACATGCCTTTCAGTAATACAGCAGCTCTTACAGCACGTACACATGTACAAGACCCTCTAATTACGGGGTCTAATTGTGCTAAGTAGTAAGCTATCGATCTCTGTTTCTTTCCATGTTGTAGTGTCAGTACTGCGGTAGCATGTCCACCCTGCTCTGTGAAAAATAAGAAAAATGGCTGATCATAGTTTGGAATGTCTGACACAATGAGCAGCTTGAGAGAGTGGAAGGAGTCAATTGCTTCTTGAGTGAGATTGTAGGGTTCTGATGGCAAACAGTCATAGAGTGGGTGCATCATTTGTGAAGCAGACCTTATCCGAGGCCTACAGTAGGTCACCAAACCTAGAAAAGTGCGTAGATGCTGGTGTGACCTGGGTAAAGGGAGATTTGTATTGCCTGTTTTCTGTCTTCAGTCAGGTGTCTTGTACCTTCAGCAATACAATGTCCTAAAAATGTCACCTTTTGTTTGCAATACTGTAATTTGTCACGTGAGACTCTGCAACCCTTTTCTGCCAAAAAAAAACACAGCAAGGAAACTGTAGCTTCCGGACATCTGGTCCGGGCAGCAGAGCAAGAGGTCATCCACGTACGGTAATAGTGCAATCTGTGGATGAGGTGGTTGCCACTGCTCAAGAATCCCTGCCAATGCTGTTGAATAGATGGTTGGGGAGTTCTTTCCCCCTTTGTGGGAGGACCGTCCAACAGTATTGTTTACCTTCGTGAGTGAAAGAAAAAAAGATACTGACAGTCAGAGTGCAGTGGTACAGAGAAGAATGCATTTGCCAAATCAATAACGGTGAAACATTTTGACGTCGCGGGGATCTGTGACCGTACGGTGTGTGTATTAGGGACAGTTGAGATCACACTCACTGTAACATCATTAATAGCTCGTTAATCATGAACTATTCTGTAAGTGTCAGGGGAACCCTTGGGTCCTTTTTTTTTCTTAATGGGATTCAAAGGGGTGTTGCAGGGGGAATATCTTTGCACTAGAACCCCTGCCTTAACATACTCTTTAATATTCCTGCTCAGGGCCATTGATTTGACTAGACTTAAGGGGTATTGCCTTAACCAAAGAGGAGTGATTACTTCTCTTGATTTATCATGACAGGGGGAATGGGCAGCCGACCCATATCAGATTTTCCCCTTGCCCACACGGTGTCTGGTACCTGACTCTTTTCCCTGTCCTCAGACATTCTGGTGTCAGGTGTTACTTTCACTACTCTTGCCATATACACCATTTCTGCAATATTACACAAGTGTTTATATAAGTCACACATTAATGTCCAAATATTTATACCCGTATTTGATTGGGTAGAGTACCCCTTAAAAAAACTAAATTTAATTCACAAAATGTTACCAAAAGAAAATGATATATATATAATTACGAAAGATACTGAGTCATAAAACGGGGGAGCACAATGCCATAGGCCACAGCAAAGCACAAGCTTATTCTAAGAAAGTAACAGCCCTATATAAATCCATAACTAACAGTTCCAAATACAAAAAGAAGGGATTTGAAAAATGTCAAATATCAATGCCAGTTGCTTGCGATAAGGTATAAGAACTGGAAAAGACAAATAAACAGTGACTATGGTTTGAGCCAATATAATGAATGGCTAAAAAACTATATATCATATGAAGATAACCTAGAAATACACAGTAACTATACCATCTTTGTGTAAGGAAACTACTAAAACTGGCAAATGAATGGAATTAAGTGTAACTATAATAGGGCATGATTTACCTGTGGTACAATGTGCACGTGGAAGACCCTGGCATCCCTCTGCCCCAAGTGTTTATATGAAAAGTGGACTTGTGACTGTAATACCCTCAGGAGAGTACTCTATAGTGCCTAACAGCCCTCAACTCTGCTCCCAGCAAATTCATAGGAGTATTGTCACTAACAATAAGTTTGTAAGCACCTCTTGGCTGTCTCGTGACTCTAGTCTTTTCTTGTTTAGTCATAGGGGCTCCAGTCGCTTGTCCCCCTACCCTCACGTATTCCACAGTCTCGTCAGTAATCATGTCTGGCAGTATCAAGTCTTTGTGTACTAGTCCCAGCTGCCCCAGTGTCGGTCAAGAATTCTGTCTATTTCCCTCCCAGCATTGGTATGGTGGTCATCAAGGCAGGACCAGGTCCGGAGGGGACAAGAACAGGGCACACATTTGTCACTGGGTTGTCAATTTCCTAGTCTGAAGGTGAAGGAGGTGGAAGATTGGTCTGAGTGTCCATTTTCTCCACAATTCCAGCACTTCACTGTTTCTAAGTCCTTAGGTCCCTTACTACGTCTCTACTGTTTTCCTTGTGCTCCAGCATACATGACACGTCGTCTTATTGTCCTAGTTTCTTCAACTCCTGAGCAACCTACAGGAGGTCTTTGGATCTACATTTCTCCATTTAGGTCTGGCTGTCTGTACTGCGTCTCGTAAGCCTTTTGTCATACCGTCAATGAATGTATTTACCAATATTTTAACATCAAGTGGGTTTACTGGACTGTATCCCATGTCTGCCCATTTCAGCTGTAACCGTCCAGAGTACATCTCTACTCTCTCTCCTTTAGTCACATCTGTAAAAGTCTTAATTTGCATCCTAGTAGGTCACCTGCTTTTGTGCTCACCAACTCTCTAGGTCTGATCAGGTGCACTTATACGTCCATCATATTGTCTTTGTCTGTAAAATGGGAAAGGTTTGTTCTCAGGGTCAGCCAATTATTTTAGCGTAGCTAGCTAGTCAGAGGGCTTCCAGGGATAATACTCCTGTATCTGTCTTACACTACCTGATATGGTTGGTTCTCTGGTGGTGGGGGTGACTAGATGACCGGTTGGCGGTGACATGACATGCTGGTCTACAGCTCCTTCCCAAAAGGATTACTGTCAGCTTACTCCCTAAAGTTAATGTCCCCACTAACCACAATCCTGTGTCAGCTTCTTATGTCACTACATGTGATCTTGTCTAGAGAGGATTCAGTGTAATTCATTTAGGTTGGGTTACATCACAGATCATACAAGTATTTCTCCAGTCTGGGTTTGTCTGACCGCAATGTTTACAAGTCCATCTGTCTTGTCTTGTTCTCTGGTTATACAAAGGTATGACCGTAGCAGTAATGTGTCGGTCATAGTTGGATTTTTAAGCATCAAAACATTCATAATACACCTTACTTCCGTCCTGCTGCACTCTCTCAGATGCCATTTATTCACATGCTATTTTCCACATTTGTCTGTGCCTTTTTGAACATCCAAACATCCATCCACTCACTGGCATTTTTGCCTGTTTCAATATTGGTTTCACATCTTTCACTGCTTCCTTTTTCCAATCTGTACAGCGGTTTTTGGATCCAATTGGGGGCCCTGACTGCACACAGAATAAGTTGCCCATGGCTTCAACTTATCCGCTCAACAACACCGAGCAGGTTCCCTACCTACCACTCGGTGACACCGAGCAGGTGCACTACCTACCACTCGGTGGACTTAAAGGATTTTACCAAGCAGGTTCACTACCTACCACTCGGTAAATCAGCTGGCTAGCACAGCTCCATGGACGGCAAGGTTACACCACCTAATGCCGTAGACTGACTGTAGCAGGTTACTCCGTACACTACATCAGCCGTGCAGTTGGCTACCTCCTCTGTTGATCCTCAATTTGCTATATATCAATCACTCAACTTGAAGCAGGTGAATCTTTTACCAATCTTTTCAATCACTTACAAATTTTCCTCTATACTAGGCACAATTCTACCTTTTTCACTTTCAATTTCCAACTTCAATTGTACAACATTTCCTTTTTCTTCAATACCTACAGTACTTATTGCTTTAACCACAAATCTCTCAGCGTGTACTAAACCAAAGACAGAGAAACTTTAGAATGTGGCTATGTGGCCCCCCTTCCTCCGGCCCACAGCACAAAAGGGAGAAATGTCAAGCAAGTCGCGCAGGGGCTCAGCTTACCCCTCCCATCAGCTATTTCGCGCTGATAAGGGCTTGGTGAGTCTTACACACACAGAAACAGAATGCATCAGTTTTCAGACTTAATCTCTACAAAACATTCATTCTCTCGGAATTAAAAAGAGTTTCTCTATACAGGCAGATCACTGCATAACTTGAATAAGCTGATTCTGACCGTGTCCAGCCAAAACACATATAGAAACCTATCCAATGTCAAACCACACATAACACGGGTTTCACTGAATCTCAGATGTAAATTAAATGTACATTAAAAATATCCACAACTCATTCATCCTGGACAATTAACAACAGTTAGATAAGTAATTATACTTATGTGATCACTCATGCATACATGCTCATTCAGGGATGGTTGTTTCTTTTCCTTTCACTTTCAGTTGATTTTTACAAGAAGAAAATCCATTATCTCAATCACTCCACCTAATTCAGCTCAAACTGCGCTGAATAATGTCTTCTGTCACATACAGAGGACCACACCTAACGGAACCCCTAATCAATCAGGGATTTATGTTTATTCCTTATACTCATTTACTCACCTGTCATCTCATTCAGAGTTCTCATAGACATACATACATACAAGGTTCACACAGCCACAGCCTGCCTATTTTGCACTTTGGAATTAACACAACTCTATATAACAAAAACTGCAGCAGTGTCCACTGACACTCTGAAAGCACTTTAAGGCCAAACAACAAAAACCATGGCCTTATACAAAATACAGCTTCATATAATGTACTGCCAATCCAAAATGACCAAAATAACAACACTGCACAGAGTCTATCCGAGCTCTGTATTACACACTACGCAAATACACAACCAATTAGGATACTGACAAATGATACAGATAACAATTATCATCTTATAACTCTATTATTCAACTCTCATACGGACATAAATAGACAAAACACAAAACTCACTGGTGATGTGGATTCTTTGAACCATGCTCACAGCCTTTTACCCAGAGGTATGGAGAGATCCAGATGAGAGATTGCAGGTGCAAAACAGATTGTAAGAATAACATTTCTCACCTTGCTGCAGCTGGTGTTTTGCATGCCAATCTCCCAGAAGCTCCCCCATACGGATTCCGAATAGGCTGGATACACGGCCCCACGTTGGGCGCCAAAACTGTCGTAGCTGTTTTTCGTTCTGACCCAAATGTCAGCTGACAGATCACCAGTGAGACCAAATTGTGGAGTTATGCCCGTTATTTTACAAGCGCGCTTGGAGACAAAAAGACACCTCACACATATCCTGTGAGCAAGTCACTTTTATCTGAAGTAATAGAGCAAGAAGCAATATTTTATACCATTTACACATAATGCATTTCAATGTAACTCATGTAGCCCCCACCATCACCCAGGGTCATACTTTATTTACCATAACCCAGAATATGTTGTACTGACTCTTGAGAACATACATGATAAGAAGTACAGTCTCCTTGAAGAGGAGACCGTCAGACTACTGAGTCAACAGATTCTAGTAATTCTAACACTTTAAGGCAAAAGGCACTTAAAGGCAAGGTAGTTAAAGGCAAACTATTAACCCTTCTATATCTGGTTCCCCCCCACATATGGGGTATCAGCGTACTCAGAACAAATTGGACAACAACTTTTGGGGTCCAATTTCACCTGTTACCCTTGGGAAAATACAAAACTTGGGGCTAAAAATAATTTTTGTGGGAAAAAATTTTTGTTTTATTTTTACGGCTCTGCATTATAAACTTCTGTGAAGCCCTTGGTGGGTCAAAGTGCTCACCACACATCCAGATAAGTTCCTTAGGGGGTCTACTTTCCAAAATGGTGTCACTTGTGGGGGGTTTCTACTGTTTAGGTACATTATGGGCTCTGCAAATGCAATGTGACGCCTGCAGACCATTCCATCTAAGTCTGCATTCCAAATGGCGCTCCTTCCCTTCCGAGCCCTCCCATGCGCCCAAACGGTGGTTCCCCCCACATATGGGGTATCAGCGTACTCAGGACATATTGGACAACAACTTTTGGTGTCCAATTTCTCCTGTTACCCTTGGGAAAATACAAAACTGGGGGCTAAAAAATAATTTTTGTGGGAAAAAAAGATTTTTTATTTTCTTGGCTCTGCGTTATAAACTGTAGTGAAACACTTGGGGGTTCAAAGTTCTCACAACACATCTAGATAAGTTCCTTGGGGGGTCTAGTTTCCAATATGGGGTCACTTGTGGGGGTTTCTACTGTTTAGGTACATTAGGGGCTCTGCAAACGCAACGTGACGCCTGCAGACCAATCCATCTAAGTCTGCATTCCAAATGATGCTCCTTCTCTTCCGAGCTCTGCCATGCGCTCAAACCGTGGTTCCCCCCCACATATGGGGTATCAGCGTACTCAAAACAAATTGGACAACAACTTTTGGGGTCCAATTTCACCTGTTACCCTCGGGAAAATACAAAACTGGGGGCTAAAAAATAATTTTTGTGGGAAAAAATTTTTGTTTTATTTTTACGGCTCTGCATTACAAACTTCTGTGAAGCCCTTAGTGGGTCAAAGTGCTCACCACACATCCAGATAAATTCCTTAGGGGGTCTACTTTCCAAAATGGTGTCACTTGTGGGGGGTTTCAATGTTTAGGCACATCAGTGGCTCTCCAAATGCAACATGGCGTCCCATCTCAACTCCTGTCAATTTTGCATTGAAAAGTCAAACGGCGCTCCTTCCCTTCCGAGCTCTCCCATGCACCCAAACAGTGGTTTACCCCCACATATGGGGTATCAGTGTACTCAGGACAAATTGTACAACAACTTTTGGGGTCCAATTTCTTCACTTACCCTTGGGAAAATAAAAAAATTGGGGGCAAAAAAATGATTTTTGTGAAAAAATATGATTTTTTTTTTACGGTTCTGCCTTATAAACTTCTGTGAAGCACTTGGTGGGTCAAAGTGCTCACCACACCTCTAGATGAGTTCCTTAGGGGGTTTACTTTTATAAAATGGTGTCACTTGTGGGGGGTTTCAATGTTTAGGCACATCAGTGGCTCTCCAAACGCAACATCTCAATTCCTGTCAATTTTGCATTGAAAAGTCAAATTTCCCTCCTTCGCTTCCGAGCTCTGTCATGCGCCCAAACAGTGGTTTACCCCCACATATGGGGTATCGGCGTACTCAGGAGAAATTGTACAACAACTTTTGGGGTCCATTTTCTCCTCTTACCCTTGGTAAAGTAAAACAAATTGGAGCTGAAGTCAATTTTTCTGTGAAAAAAAGTTAAATGTTCATTTTTATTTAAACATTCCAAAAATTCCTGTGAAACACCTGAAGGGTTAATAAACTTCTTGAATGTGGTTTCGAGCACCTTGAGGGGTGCAGTTTTTAGAATGGTGTCATATTTGGGTATTTTCTATCATATAGACCCCTCAAAATGACTTCAAATGAGATGTGGTCCCTAAAAAAAAATGGTGTTGTAAAAATGAGAAATTGCTGGTCAAATTTTAACCCTTATAACTCCCTAACAAAGAAAAATGTTGGTTCCAAAATTGTGCTTATGTAAAGTAGACATGTGGGATATGTTACTTATTAAGTATTTTGTGTGACATATCTCTGTGATTTAATTGCATAAAAATTCAAAGTTGGAAAATTGCGAAATTTTCCACATTTTCGCCAAATTTCTGTTTTTTTCACAAATAAACGCAGGTAATATCAAAGAATTTTTACCACTATCATGAAGTACAATATGTCACGAGAAAACAATGTCAGAATCACCAGGATCTGTTGAAGCGTTCCAGAGTTATAACCTCATAAAGGGACAGTGGTCAGAATTGTAAAATTTGGCCTGGTCATTGACGTGCAAACCACCCTTGGGGGTAAAGGGGTTAAAATACATCCAGGAAAGGTTTATTCTGACTTCATGTCAGTAGTTGATAAAAACATGCATATCTGCCTTTTTATATAGTGTATGTAAACTTCTGATTTCAACTGTATTTATATATGTATATAATGCCCGTCTAATGTCCCCCAACATATATATATATATATATATATATATATTTACCCATATAATGTGACTGATATTCCCCCACCTGTATATAGTAATGCCACCACTGGTAAGATATGCTCATGACAAGAATGTGCAGTATGGGCATATCAAAGAAGATGAATAATTGTCATTGGCCATCTGCTGTCATGGTTAATTACCATGTCAGCAGATAATCATTGGCTACTAGTAAAAAAGATCAAAAGTGATCCTTTGTCCTTCCAGCAGCCCTGCCACTGGGATGTGCACTGGTGTGAGGGGGGATTCTCCTACAGAGCGGTGATATCATATCTCCGCACCAGCACTCATGCCCTAAAAGCACATGTGCAGGTGGGGGCTGGTCAACTCTTAACCCTTCTAACTTTCTAACAAAATTGTGTTTCCAAAATTGTGCTGATGTAAAGTAGACATGTGGGAAATGTTATTTATTAACTACCGTACTTTGTGTGATATGACTTTCAGGTTTAAGGGCATTAAAATTAAAAGTTTGTAAAAAGCTACCTTTTCAATTTTTTTTGCCAAATTTCAGTTTTTTTCATAAGTAAATGAAAGTCATGTTGCAGAAATGTTACTACTATCATGAAGTACAATATGTCACGATAAAACAATCTCAGAATCAGTGGGATTCGTTGAAGCATTCTAGAGTTGTAACCACAAAAAGTGACAGTGGTCAGACTTGTAAAATTTGCATTGGTCACAATCAATTCATTCTGAGACTTCTCTGATTTTGCCTAAACTGCAATTACTTTGTCTTTAACTGCAGGGTCTGCCACCAGCTGAGGGGGATGGCCATGGGCAGTCCCTGCACCCCGGCCTACGCCAACCTCTTCCTCGGCTGGTGGGAGGAGACTGTGGTTTGCAGTAATGATTTGGAAGAAAATGATCTCTCTATGTATCGTGTCTCGGAGATCTGGACACGATACATAGATGATATTTTGATCATTTGGAGGGGAACGAAGGATGAATTTAGCAAATTTGTGAATTTGTTGAGCCACAATGATATTGGCCCTTTCTTTACATCTGTGAGTGATTCCTCTACCTTACCTTTCCTGGACATCCTTATTGCTAAGGGCGATAATGGTTAATTGATTATATAAAAAACCAACAGCAACAAATGCTCTGCTCCATTGGAGTAGCCACCACCACCCGGAACATCTCAAAAGAGGTATCCCCAAGGGTCAGTACCTTAGGGAATTGTTCTAATAATGCTGTTTTTGAGACCCAAGCAAAAGAACTAAGGGATCAGTTTCAGGCTAGAGGTTATCCAAAGAATATTCTAAAAAAGGCATATCATGAGGCAAAAAGCAGGGACAGAACCGAACTGTTAAATCCTATACCAAAAAGACAAGATAGTAACTTTGTACATTTCATTACCACCTTTGACAATGGTGCCACACGCATAAGGGACATTTTAAAGAAATGTTGGCCTATTTTGCAGATGGATTCAGATATCTCCAACAATTTAAGTGAGACACCCATGAATACGTATAAGAAGGCTTGCTCATTAAATGAAAAACTTGTCCATAGTCATTTTACAGGTCCCCCAGCGGAAACGTGGTTGAGGAGTGACCTTACAAGCTGTTATAGATGTGGAAACTGCACAGCCTGTCAACATGTAGACACGGGTAACAACTTCATGAGTAATGTCACAGGCAAAAGTTATACCATCAAACAATTTATTAATTGTAGAACTAAAGGTGTCATATACAAAGCTTCTTGCACCTGTGGCATGGAATATGTAGGAAAAACTATCAGAGAATTTAAAAGGAGGGTTGGTGAGCATGTTGGAGACATTGAGCACAAGAGAGATACTTCTATCTCTCGACATATTAATATTCAGTAGTGATGAGCGAATATACTCGTTACTCGAGATTTCTCGAGCATGCTCGGGGGTCCTCCAAGTATTTTTTATTCCACACAGTTTTAGTTTTTATTGCTGCAACTCAATGATTTACATCTGTTAGCCAGCATAAGTACATGTGGGGAGTCCCTAGCAACCAGGCAACCCCCACATATACTTATGCTGGCTAACAGATGTAAATCATTCAGCTGCGGCAAGAAAAACTAAAACTCCGAGCACTAAAAAATACTCTGAGGACCCCCGAGCATGCTCGAGAAATCTCGAGTAACGAGTATATTCGCTCATCACTAATAATCAGCATAATGACCAAATTAAAAATTTGAGGTTCCTGGCAATAGAGAGGGTTTCTAAACCCACGCGGGGAGGTAACTTGGATCAGTTATTCTTACAGAAGGAGGCCAAGTGCATTTTTTAATTTTCTATTTAAATACGGTCTCACCTCATGGTCTTAATTACCAAATTAATTATGGATGCTTTATTTGATTCCCTTCTTTCTGAATTTGCCTTTTATATATTAGTTAGTTGTCAGTGTTACACAGATATTTTTCTGATTCCTAAATCCTTTCATTTGGTGTCATCCCTTTTTAGGATTTGCATATTTATATATTGTTATCTATATATTTTCCATATATCAAAAAAATATATATGGTATTGGGCGTTTCGCTTTGGATTATTCACTGGCAGTATTAACATTTGTTCATTGGTGTAATACAGTGTTGCATAGTCTGGTATTTCCTGGTAGTCAGCGCTACGTATTCATGACGCTTTAGTGCATGCCCCTTCGTTGTTGTACAGGGGCTCAGCTAGCGTTCCAGTAACCTAGTAACGATTACTTCCGGTCTGCGCTCCAAGCACCGGAAGTTCATTGCTCTTCGGTCAGGTGTGCACGCGGCTGGCCTCTCAGGGTTACCGCTCTCTGTCCTCAAGTGGTCGGGTGAGGCAATTTCCCCTGACTGTCAGCTGACAATGCATGTCAAACATTCGGAAATAAATTTAAAAAAACTGACCGTCACATCCAAACATAGACTAAGTGTGAACAGGTGCTGAACCTAGAGTCACCAACTCATATACAGTCAAATAAATAAGGCAGCACACTGCGGCGCTAAAACATGCAAACATGAAACATGAAAATTGAACTGCATTACTGCACTAGAAATATGAAAAAATGAGAGCGTTTAGCGCATAAATTGGCCAATTCATGTGTACCTAGTAGCCACATTAGGGCATCATTGGGTACGCAGGCCATGCGGATGCATGCGGATGCCTCCGCATGCATAGTTTTCACCCTGCGCCGAATGCAACATGTTGCATTTTGTTGCGGTCGGCGCAGCGTGAAAATGACACATGCGGAGGCATCTGCATACATCCGCATGGCCTGCATACCCAATGTTAAAGAATGTTAAAGATAGGGTACGCAGGACGCATGCAGCCATAGGCGGAGTTGAATGAAGAGGCGTGGCAGTGGGCTGTGCTTTATGGAGGAAGTCCACAGCCCTGCTGAACGCTAGTGTGAAACTAGCCTAAGGGGTTAAAAGTCATCAAGACATCTGGGCATCCTTTTGAGCATTTTGGCAGAGTTTTTGTTTAACCCCTTTGTTAGGAGTCGAGTTTCCTCTGCTGCACAGGGGGAATCTTGATCCGTGTCTGCTGCGGTCTCCCATTCTGCTTCGGCCACAGTGGGCTCTGCTCAGCAGAGGCGTCGCTCCCAGCGTCTTGCTGGGACTGATTCTGTGCAAAGGGTTACTGCTGCCTTTTCTGGCTCTCCTGTTGTACCCTGCACTGATCTGCGGCGAGCGGGCCTCTCTGGGACTAAGTCCTTATTTGCACACACTGAGCATGCCCAGGGCAAGATCTCCCGTTGGAGATAGAGGGTCACATGCTCAGGTACTGCAGCACATCCCATTGGTCCTTTTGGCAGGTCCTGAAAGGGCAAAACTTCTGTAGCTGTTTCCTGTGCTGCAGCTATATAAACTGCGCATGACCGCACGGCCATGCGCTAGTATTGTCTTGATATTATGTGTGTGTGTAGATGGATGTATGTCGATGGATGAAAGCTCCTAAGTATCCCTCCCTAGAGTTGTTGACTGCTCGCGGATGATGGTAGCTATCTAGCGCCCGACTAGCCATCTGCATGTAACACACATCACAGCGTCCTGTTGCTGCGCCCGCCAGTACGGCGCCGTGCGCTTCTTCTGTGCTTTCCTTACCCAAGCCTGGGTGGTTAGTGGCGTCCGTCAGTGCGGCACCGCACGCACTCTCGTGCCTATAGATTCTATTTTATAAGTTTCCTTACACACCCAGTTGCGGTGTTGTGCCAGCAAGTGTCTAATCGAACTGCAATCCTGTGTAGGGGTTGAGTTCGCTGACTTCTTGCTCGCGCTCTATGTGCGGTACTGCGGTCCTGTGACGCAACAGGATCGCTTCCTTCACGCAGGGTGAAGTTAACCCATGTGTGTATACTTAGTACCGCCATATTGTCCGTCTTACTAACAGCAGGGTCTTTTACCTGCACGGTGGACCTCGGACCGCGAACGCACCTAGTTTCATATTATCTATACTTGGTGCGTTCCGCCGGTCCTTAACATAATACTAGCGCCAAGGTCTGGCTTGTAATGACGGACGAACAGAGTTTACAGCGGTACATCCAGCAGCTGGAGGGAAGGTTGGCGGCTCTTGAGCGTTCAACCTCAGCTGTGGATGTTACTGCTGTCGCTGTTCAGGCTGCAAGTGTGGCTGCAGCTACCTTGTCCACTGCCGCCCCTGTACCGACGCTATCTCGCCTCCCGCTACCAGAGAAATTTTCTGGTGACAGTAAGTCCTGTAGGGGTTTTGTGAGTCAGTGCTCAATACATCTCGAGCTTCTGGCCTCTCGTTTCCCTACAGAGCGGGCTAAGGTGGGCTTTATCGTATCTTTACTGTCGGACAGGGCGTTGCAGTGGGCTACGCCGCTGTGGGAGCGTGGCGATCATGTGGTGCAGAGTGCTCCGTTATTCCTGAGCACTCTGAAACAGGTCTTTTTAGGACCTCGTGTCACCCATGATACGGCGCTCCAACTGTTGGCATTGACTCAGGGCTCGTCCTTGGTCAGCCATTTTGCCGTCCGCTTCCGCACTCTAGCATCTGAGCTGGAGTGGTCGGATAAACCTCTTATTCCTATATTTTGGAGGGGGCTGGCTGACCACGTTAAGGACGCCCTGGCCACTAGGGAGATTCCCGCCACACTGGAAGAATTAATAACAGTGTCTACTCGTATTGACCTCCGTTTTCACGAGCGGAGGTTAGAGCGAGCCCAATGTAGGCAGAGGTTTCAGCTGGCTCCCACCTTCGCCAAACCTTTGGAATCTCCAGTCCAGGCTCCTGATTCCCATGAACCTAAGGTAGTGTCTCGAGCGGGATCTAAGTCCCGTACCGCTCGTGCACTCCAGGTTTGCCATGTTTGCCAACAGTCAGGACATCTTGCCACCAGATGTCACCAGCGGTCGAGGAAACGTCAGCGTCTAGTGGTAGTAGGTGGAGGTGCACTAGACACGGCGACGTTTGCCTCCAAATTGTCCTTTAAGGGGACAATAACTTTTGGCTCATTCTCCCACTCGGTAGAGCTCTGCGTGGATTCTGGGGCGGAAGGCAATTTCATGTCTTCTGCCTTCGCCCAGCGTCACGCAATACCCCTGGTTATGCTATCTCAACCAGTAACGGTATGAGTGGTGAATGGGTCGACACTCCCCGCACAGATAACACATCAGACCATCCCTTTTACTCTGTCCATGTCACCATCCCATCAGGAGATTATATCTCTGCTCATCATTCCCGAGGGGATTGATGAGGTCCTGTTGGGGATACCTTGGTTACGGTTCCACTCTCCTCACATCGAGTGGTCCTCAGGCAGAATTCTGGGATGGGGTGAATCATGTGGGGGTAGGTGTTACCGAGAGTGTGTTCAGGTTGCTACTACTGAGGTACCCGCAGATCTTTCCTCTCTCCCCAAGCAATACTGGTCTTATGCAGACGTGTTCTCCAAAAAGGCGGCGGAGACCCTTCCGCCCCATCGCCCTTATGACTGTCCTATCGATCTCTTGCCTGGTGCAGAGCCTCCCCGGGGTCGAGTTTATCCATTATCTCTCCCGGAGACGGAGGCCATGTCTCAGTACATTCAAGAGAATCTGGCAAGAGGGTTCATCAGGAAGTCAGTGTCACCTGCTGGGGCAGGGTTCTTCTTCGTGCAGAAGAAGAATGGGGAACTACGTCCATGCATAGACTACAGGGGTCTTAACGCTATCACCGTTAAGAACAAGTATCCTTTGCCCTTGATATCCGAGCTCTTTGATAGGCTTCGGGGAGCTAGAGTGTTTACTAAATTAGATCTGCGGGGTGCTTACAACCTGATTCGCATCCGTGAGGGGGACGAATGGAAAACGGCGTTTAACACTAGAGATGGGCATTATGAGTATCTGGTGATGCCCTTCGTGCTCTGTAATGCCCCAGCCGTTTTCCAAGACTTTGTCAACGACATCTTCCGGGATATGCTTTCCACCTCGGTTGTAGTCTATCTGGATGATATTCTCATCTTTTCTCCAGATATTGACTCCCACCGGAGAGATGTTGGCAGAGTCTTCGACCTCTTACGGGCAAACTCTCTCTATGCAAAGTTGGAGAAGTGTATGTTTGAGCAGGAGTCTTTACCGTTCCTGGGCTATATCATCTCCGCCCAGGGATTGGCTATGGATCCTGCCAAACTACAGGCTGTGATGGACTGGCAAGAGCCCCATTCTCTTAAGGCGGTGCAGCGCTTTATGGGGTTCATTAATTATTACCGCCAGTTCATTCCCCACTTCTCAACTCTGGTAGCTCCCTTGGTGGCCCTCACCAAGAAGGGAGCGAATCCCAAATTGTGGTCGGAAGAGGTCTCCAAGGCCTTCACTTCTGTTAAGTCTCATTTTGCTAGCGCTCCCATCTTACATCGCCCTGATGTGGATAAGCCATTCCTAATGGAGGTGGATGCCTCATCCGTTGGTGCTGGAGCAGTCCTCTATCAAAAGGACGCTCAAGGTCGGAAGCATCCATGCTTCTTCTTCTCTAAGACCTTCACATCAGCGGAGAGAAATTACTCCATCGGGGATAGGGAGTTGCTAGCAATGAAGTTGGCCTTTTCAGAGTGGAGACATCTTCTGGAAGGTGCACGGTTTCCCTTCCAGGTTTTCACGGACCACAAAAATTTGGTGTATTTACACACAGCCCAGCGGCTGAATTCTCGTCAGGCCAGATGGTCCTTATTTTTCTCCCGGTTCCATTTTACTCTGCATTATCTCGCCGGGGAGAAGAATATTCGTGCCGACGCTCTCTCTCGCTCCCTTATGTCAACTGAGGAGGAGGAAGAGGAGCCTCGGCTTATTGTCCCTTCTGAGAGCCTGAGAACCGTCGCGCCGGTTTCGCTAGAGTCTGTGCCTCCGGGCAAGACTTTTGTGCCCATTAATTTGCGACTGGAGGTTCTCTCTTGGGCTCATTCGTCCAGGGTGAGTGGACACTTTGGGACAAAAAGGACATCTGAGCTACTGGCGAGGACATACTGGTGGCCGCATATGGTCCGGGATGTCAGGGATTATATTCTGGCGTGTGTCTCCTGCGTCAAAAATAAATCTCCGCGTCAAAGGCCAGCTGGGTTGCTCTATCCCTTGCCGGTGGCAGATAGACCCTGGGAGATGGTCGGGATGGACTTTGTCGTGGGTTTACCCAAGTCTCGCGGCTGTACCATCATTTGGGTCATCACCGATCATTTCTCAAAAATGGTGCATTTGGTGCCGCTACCACGGTTACCTTCTGCACGGGCCTTGGCAGCGTTGTTCATTAAACACATCTTCCGCCTACATGGTATGCCTGACAAAATTGTCAGTGACCGGGGTCCCCAGTTTGCGTCTCGGTTCTGGAGAGAGCTTTGTCGTCTTCTCAGTATCGAGTTGAATCTCTCTTCCGCTTATCATCCCGAGACGAATGGGTTGGTAGAGAGGGCCAACCAGACCTTGGTCACATACCTGCGACATTTTGTTTCAGCCAGGCAGGATGACTGGGCATCTTTGCTATCATGGGCAGAGTTTGCGCTGAACAACGCTGTAGCCGACTCCACTGGACAAACCCCATTCCTTCTCAACTATGGTCAGCATCCACGGGTACCTGTGCCTATGCCCGTGTCTTCCGCAGACTCCAGGGTGGCAGACTGGGCTGTGGAGGCATGGGATATTTGGGACCGCACTCAGGATGCCATTCGGGCCTCTAAGGAGAGAATGAGGTCCCCGCTCCGACCTTTGCTCCTGGCGACTTGGTGTGGCTCTCCGCCCGTAACATCAGGCTGCGAGTTGAGTCCACTAAGTTTGCTCCTCGCTGCTTGGGCCCCTTCAAGGTCCTCGAACAGGTTAATCCTGTGGTCTACCGTCTGGCCCTTCCTCCACGCCTTGGTATCACCGACACCTTTCATGTGTCCCTCCTTAAGCCCGTATACATGTCCCGGTTTTCTGAGTCATCTGCCGAGACATCGGGTTCGTCTACGGACGATTTCGAGGTGAACGCTATCTTGGGGTGCAAGGTGGTACGTGGTCCACAGTTTTTGTGGACTGGAAGGGTTACGGTCCTGAGGATAGGTCCTGGGAGCCTGCTGAGCACATTCGGGCTCCGCAGCTTATTGCTGCATTCGAACGTAGCGAGGCCCAAGGGGGGGGGCCTAGGAGGGGGGGTAATGTTAGGAGTCGAGTTTCCTCTGCTGCACAGGGGGAATCTCGATCCGTGTCTGCTGCGGTCTCCCATTCTGCTTCGGCCGCAGTGGGCTCTGCTCAGCGGAGGCGTCGCTCCCAGCGTCTTGCTGGGACTGATTCGGTGCAAAGGGTTACTGCTGCCTTTTCTGGCTCTCCTGTTGTACCCTGCACTGATCTGCGGCGAGCGGGCTTCTCTGGGACTAAGTCCTTATTTGCACACACTGAGCATGCCCAGGGCAAGATCTCCCGTTGGAGATCGAGGGTCACATGCTCAGGTACTGCAGCACATCCCATTGGTCCTTTTGGCAGGTCCTGAAAGGGCAAAACTTCTGCAGCTGTTTCCTGTGCTGCAGCTATATAAACTGCGCATGACCGCACGGCCATGCGCTAGTATTGTCTTGATATTATGTGTGTGTGTAGATGGATGTATGTCGATGGATGAAAGCTCCTAAGTATCCCTCCCTAGAGTTGTTGACTGCTCGCGGATGATGGTAGCTATCTAGCGCCCGACTAGCCATCTGCATGTAACACACATCACAGCGTCCTGTTACTGTGCCCACCAGTACGGCGCCGTGCGCTTCCTCTGCGCTTTCCTTACCCAAGCCTGGGTGGTTAGTGGCGTCCGTCAGTGCGGCACCGCACACACTCTCGTGCCTATAGATTCTATTTTATAAGTTTCCTTACACACCCAGTTGCGGTGTTGTGCCAGCAAGTGTCTAATCGGACTTCAATCCTGTGTAGGGGTTGAGTTCGCTGACTTTTTGCTCGCGCTCTATGTGCAGTACTGCGGTCCTGTGACGCAACAGGATCGCTTCCTTCACGCAGGGTGAAGTTAACCCATGTGTGCATACTTAGTACTGCCATATAGTCCGTCTTACTAGCAGCAGGGTCTTTTACCTGCACGGTGGACCTCGGACCGCGAACGCACCTAGTTTCATATTATCTATACTTGGTGCTTTCCGCCGGTCCTTAACACCCTTTCTGGCATCGGGAGTAAATTTACGCAGATATTGGATTCCCTCCCTTTGATGTGGCCTGCGGCAGTGAGCCCACATATTTCCTGGCACGTCAGCTGTTTTGAACAGCTGACATGTGCCCGGAACAGCCGCGAGTGGAATCGTGATCCACGCGTGGCAATTAACCCATTAAATGCCGCTGTCAAATGCTGACAGCGGCATTTAACTTGCACTTCCAGCCATAGGGCCAGAAATCCAGCCTCCGATGACCCCCATCAGGTGATCGCGGGTCACCGGTTTGTTGGCATGACAACCAGAGGTCTCCTGGAGACCTCTATGATTGTCACTGCCGGCTTGCTGTGAGCACCGCCTGGTGGACGGCGCTCATAGCAAGTGAGTAATTCTAATACATAAAGGCAATCTGATCATCGCCTATATGTAGCATAGCCAATCGGCTTGTGGCAGCTTCTAGTCTCCCATGGAGGCTTATTGAAGCATGGCAAAAGTAAAAAAAGAGAAGTTTCTAAAAATATTAAAAATATTAAAAAGACAAATCACCCCCTTTTCGCCCCATTCAAAATAAAAACAATAAAACAAATCAAACCTACACATATCTGGTATCGCTGCTTTCAGAATTGCCCAATCTATAAATAAAACAAAGGATTAACCTGATCACTAAATGGCGTAACGAGAAAAAAAGTCAAAACGCCAGAATTACGCTTTTTTGATCGCCACAACATTGCATTAAAATGGGATAACGGGTGATCAAAAGATCGTATCTGCACCAAAATGGTATCACTAAAAATGTCAGCTTGGCACGCAAAAAATAAGCCTTCACCTAACCCGAGATCATGAAAAATGGAGACGCTACAGGTCTCAGAATATGGCACAGTTTTTTTTTTCTAACAATGTTTGGAATTTTTTTTCACCACTTTGATAAAAAAGAAACTAGACATCTTTGGTGTCTGTAAACTCAAAATGACGTGGAGAATCATAATGGCAGGTCAATATTAGCATTAACGTGTGGGATTGCACTTATTTGCAATTCCACCGCACTTGGATTTTTTTTCCCGTTTTCTAGAAAACAACATGATAAAACCAATGTCTTTCTAACGTACAACTTGTCCCGCAAAAAAAAGCTCTCACATGGCCATATTGACTGAAAAATAAAAAGTTATGCCTCTGGGAAGAAGGGGAGCAAAAAATGAAAATGCAAAACCAAATATACCTCTGGTTGTTGAGGGGTTAAAGAAGTTTCCATTCAGTTTCTTAATTTTTGAATGCAGTTTAAAAAATGATCAGAACACGACAGTAAAAGAAAATGCCACAAAATGCTCTAAAATGTTGAAAAAGCACTTGGGAAGTGGTAAATATATGTTATAAAAAAAATGGTTCAGGATTAGTAATGAGCGAGTGTACTCGTTGCTCGGGTTTTCCGAGCACGCTCAGGTGATCTCCGAGTATTTGTTAGTGTTCGGAGATTAAGTTTTCATCACGGCAGCTGAATGATTTACAGCTACTAGCCAGGCTGACTACATGTGGGGGTTGCCTGGTTGCTAGGTAATCACCACATATAATCAAGCTGGCTAATAGCTGTAACTAATGCTGCTGAGGCGATGAAAACGTAATCTCCGAGCAGTCATAAATACTCGGAGACCACCCGAGCGTGCTCGGGAAAACCTGAGCAACGAGTATACTCACTCATCACTATTTAGGATTAAAAAATACTGGCATTTCTTGAAGCATCTTCATTTTGAAAAACTCTGTTTTTTCCCGCATGAAAAATATATCATGTGCAGATCCAAATAGTCTAGTCCTGGGATTGTCAAAGGATTTCTTTTATATATTCTGTCTGCAATTTGACTCCTATTTGCAATTGAAGCAGGAATGTACACAAGGGGAAGGTTACGGAGTCAAAAACCTCTACTCCTGCTCTGTAAATAGTGCTGCCTGTCATCTGCTGATAAAAGGTGATCATTGCATGGAAGATATTCATCTCATCTTCCACCAGCAGATGGCAAAAGATGTCAAACAGTATTCCTTAAAGACAACAGTGGAGTCAAATAGAGAAGGAAGGTGGAGGCGAGAGATTTTTCACTGCTACAGGGTCTGTCTTTTGTGAGAAGATATATGTGACACAGTCTGCATATACAGTTGGGTCTACTACATCTTAGTGTCCGCCTCCAGTAGTCATACACTCCCGAAAATGATGCACATCAGAGACCACACATTTCCTCTGGCGACACCTTTACAGTCTATGGCCCCGTCAGCGCGTATGCCTGAATCCTGTTTTGTGGGGGGTTCTGACGTATGCCCCGGCGGGGCGACTAAGTGTGTCCCTAATCACAATGTGAAAGCACCCTAAGGCCGGCGTCACACTAGCGAGTTTTACGGACGTATGAGCACATTAAATACGTCCGTAAAACACGCATTCCACACGGCCCAATTATTCTCTATGCCCCAGCTCCTATCTGCCGTATTTTACTGATCCATATTATACGGCTTTCTACAGCCGTAGAAAATCGCAGCTTGCTGCGTTTGTCACCGTATTGCGCAAAAAAAATCGCCAATGCAAGTCTATGGGGGCTCAAAAAATACGGATTACACACGGACCAGCAGTGTGACTTGCGAGAAATACGCAGCGGTGTTAGCGAGAAAAGCCGGCAATTCAGTGCGGTGTACAGTAAAATCACACTGACAGCTTACAATAGAATAGGTGGAATAAATGTGTACACATAGAATAGGTATATATATATATATGTCAGTGAGACACATATATGTATACAGTGGGGCAAAAAAGTATTTAGTCAGTCAGCAATAGTGCAAGTTCCACCACTTAAAAAGATGAGAGGCGTCTGTAATTTACATCATAGGTAGACCTCAACTATGGGAGACAAACTGAGAAAAAAAAATCCAGAAAATCACATTGTCTGTTTTTTAACATTTTATTTGCATATTATGGTGGAAAATAAGTATTTGGTCAGAAACAAACAATCAAGATTTCTGGCTCTCACAGACCTGTAACTTCTTCTTTAAGAGTCTCCTCTTTCCTCCACTCATTACCTGTAGTAATGGCACCTGTTTAAACTTGTTATCAGTATAAAAAAACACCTGTGCACACCCTCAAACAGTCTGACTCCAAACTCCACTATGGTGAAGACCAAAGAGCTGTCAAAGGACACCAGAAACAAAATTGTAGCCCTGTACCAGGCTGGGAAGACTGAATCTGCAATAGCCAACCAGCTTGGAGTAAAGAAATCAACAGTGGGAGCAATAATTAGAAAATGGAAGACATACAAGACCACTGATAATCTCCCTCCATCTGGGGCTCCACGCAAAATCCCACCCCGTGGGGTCAGAATGATCACAAGAACGGTGAGCAAAAATCCCAGAACCACGCGGGGGGACCTAGTGAATGAACTGCAGAGAGCTGGGACCAATGTAACAAGGCCTACCATAAGTAACACACCACGCCACCATGGACTCAGATCCTGCAGTGCCAGACGTGTCCCACTGCTTAAGCCAGTACATGTCCGGGCCCATCTGAAGCTTGCTAGAGAGCATTTGGATGATCCAGAGGAGTTTTGTCTTATGGTCTGATGAAACGAAACTGGAACTGTTTGGTAGAAACACAACTTGTCGTGTTTGGAGGAAAAAGAATACTGAGTTGCATCCATCAAACACCATACCTACTGTCAAGCATGGTGGTGGAAACATCATGCTTTGGGGCTGTTTCTCTGCAAAGGGGCCAGGACGACTGATCCGGGTACATGAAAAGAATGAATGGGGCCATGTATCGTGAGATTTTGAGTGCAAACCTCCTTCCATCAGCAAGGGCATTGAAGATGAAACGTGGCTGGGTCTTTCAACATGACAATGATCCAAAGCACACCGCCAGGGCAACGAAGGAGTGGCTTCGTAAGAAGCATTTCAAGGTCCTGGAGTGGCCTAGCCAGTCTCCAGATCTCAACCCTATAGAAAACCTTTGGAGGGAGTTGAAAGTCCGTGTTGCCAAGCGAAAAGCCAAAAACATCACTGCTCTAGAGGAGATCTGCATGGAGGAATGGGCCAACATACCAACAACAGTGTGTGGCAATCTTGTGAAGACTTACAGAAAACGTTTGACCTCTGTCATTGCCAACAAAGGATATATTACAAAGTATTGAGATGAAATTTTGTTTCTGACCAAATACTTATTTTCCACCATAATATGCAAATAAAATGTTAAAAAAACAGACAATGTGATTTTCTGGATTTTTTTTTTCTCAGTTTGTCTCCCATAGTTGAGGTCTACCTATGATGTAAATTACAGACGCCTATCATCTTTTTAAGTGGTGGAACTTGCACTATTGCTGACTGACTAAATACTTTTTTGCCCCACTGTATATTAATATTTCATCCAGCGCTAGATAGCTTAAAAGCCGGTAATTCAATTGCCGGCTTTTGCTATCTCCTTCCTAAACCCGACATGACATGAGACATGGTTTACATACAGTAAACCATGTCATATTCCCATTTTTTTTGCATATTCCACACTACTAATGTTAGTAGTGTGTATATGCAAAATTTGGCCGTTCTAGCTATTAAATTAAAGGGTTAAATGGCGGAAAAAATTGGCGTGGGCTCCCGCGCAATTTTCTCCGCCAGAGCAATAAAGCCAGTGACTGAGGGCAGATATTATTAGCCTGGAGAGGGTCCACGGTTATTGCCCCCCCCCCCCGGCTAAAAACATCTGCCCCCAGCCACCCCAGAAGATGCGCCTAATCTGGCACTTGGCCACTCTCTTCCCATTCCCGTGTAGCGGTGGGATATGGGGTAATGAATGCCACCTTGCTATTGTAAGGTGACATTAAGCCAGATTAATAATGGAGAGGCGTCAATTCTGACACCTATCCATTATTAATCCAATTGTATGAAAGAGTTAAAAAAAAACACACACACATTATTAAAAAGTCTTTTAATGAAATAAACACACCGTTTGTTGTAATATTTTATTGTACGCTCAATCCACTGGCTGAAGACCCTCGCTCTGTGACAAAGAAAAAATAATAAACCAACAATATATATACCTTCCGCAGATCTGTAACGTCCCACGTTGTAAATCCATCTGAAGGGGTTAATTTTTTTTACAGCCAGGAGCTCTGCTAATGCAGCGCTGCTCGTGGCTGTAAAACCCCAGCGAATGAATGGAAACTAGGTCAATGACCTGTAGTTACCTTCATTCGCGGTGAGGCGCCCTCTGCTGGTTGTCCTCATTTGAACTCGAGCCTGGGAACTTTTCTGATTTTTTCCCACGCTCGAAGGACATCCAGCAGAGGGCGCCTCACCGCGAATGAAGGCAACTACAGTTCATTGACCTAGTTTCCATTCATTCGCTGGAGTTTACAGCCACGAGCAGCGCTGCATTAGCAGAGCTCTCCTGGCTGTAAAAAAAATTAACCCTTTCAGATGGATTTACAACGTGGGACGTTACAGATCTACGGAAGGTATGTATATTGTTGGTTTATTATTTTTTCTTTGTCACAGAGCGAGGGTCTTCAGCCAGTGGATTGAGCGTACAATAAAATATTACAACAAACGGTGTGTTTATTTCATTAAAAGACTTTTTAATAATGTGTGTGGTTTTTTTTTAACTCGTTCATACAATTGGATTAATAATGGATAGGTGTCAGAATTGACACCTCTCCATTATTAATTTGGCTTAATGTCACCTTACAATAGCAAGGTGGCATTAACCCTTCATTACCCCATATCCCACCGTTACACGGGAATGGGAAGAGAGTGGCCAAGTGCCAGAATAGGCGCATCTTCCAGATGTGCCTTTTCTGGGGTGGCTGGGGGCAGATGTTTTTAGCCGGGGGGGGGGGGGGCAATAACTGTGGACCCTCTCCAGGCTATTAATATCTGCCCTCAGTCACTGGCTTTACTACTCTGGCTTCTCCGCCAGGAGCCCACGCCAATTTTTTCCGCCATTTAACCCTTTATTTAATAGCTAGGACGGCCAAATTTTGCATATACACACTACTAACATTAGTAGTGTGGAATATGCAAAAAAAGGGGGATATGACATGGTTTACTGTATGTAAACCATGTCTCATATCATGTCGGGTTTAGGAAGGAGATAGCAAAAGCCGGCAATTGAATTACCGGCTTTTAAGCTAACTCGCGCTGGATGATATATATATATATATATCTATATATATATATATTAGTGAGACATATATATATATATATATATATATATATATGTGTCTCACTAATATATATATATATAGATATATATATATATATATAGACAGTATATATGTTTTTATTATATTTTGAGCACATGGATCCCTTGTATATCCGTACGTTGGTTTTGCAAGCCTGCGAGAAAATCTCGCAGTACGGATGCCATACGGATTACATACGGAGGATGCCATGCGCAAAATACACTGACACACCCTTCCTACGGAGGAGATACGGACCACTATTTTGGGGACTTTTCAGCATATTACGGCCATAAATTACGGACCGTATTTTTATACGCCGAGTGTGACGCCGGCCTAAGTGTGATTATAAATGCTTCCACATCTCCTCTCAAGACAGTAACGGTGTGGGAAGAGGAGCAGAGCTAGTAGCACTGTGAGAGGAGAGTAGGAATTGCAGACCTGTTTGTAATGATACTAAACTCTGCTGTATTCTCCATCCCCCCACACTAACAGCCATAAGAGGGGATCTAGAAGTGTTTGTAATGACTGTCAGCTCTGCTTTATCCTGCACAGTAACTGGTGTGTTCTGTTTTCCCCTGCATGACGCTGGCTGCTTATGATTGGTCAACATCAATCATTGGCTATATACCTGAGAAAATGTACAGGACGTCCACGAAACATGGAGTTTTATAGCCCTGAATAAAGTATGCAACTTTTCTGAACTCTGTGGTTCCCTTGCCTGATTTTGGAGGAGCGTAGATTTGTAGGCATCTTGAATATCCTATCCAGAAATAATTATTGTTATAGGCAGCATATAACCCGGGGTAAACAGGACATGTGCTACTGTGACGCCCAGGAGACCGGGATACCCAGCACCGGACCAATGGGGTCTGTCTCTTGAGGGGGATGTCACAGGTGGCTTGACCCGGTGCTGTGGCCTCAGGCAATGCACAGTGTAAGGGGTATCGTGAGGGGACAGGCACTTACTTGATCAGCAGCAGGTTCTCCCAGCGGCGATGATCCCGATCCTGGATAGATGGCTATTGTCCAAATGAAAGACTGAGGCACTGAAACGTTTAACCAGTTTACTTTAACAAAAAAAAGGATTTACAACCAGTCCTGTCACCGGAGTCTGTATGGGAACTCTGAGTTACTTTGACCCTGCCGGGGTCTTCGCCTCTTATTGTGCGCAATTTCTGTGTGGTCCTGCTGCTGTATGTGAACTGGCTGCCGGCCCAATCTGTCCCCTCCGGGTCCTGGTTCGACGGGCAACCCGAGTCCTTTTATCGGCTTACCCCCTCCGGGAGTACCGCTGAACTCTGTGTCTGTTGCTGCGTCCGACCCTAGTGAAGCTGATATCACCTCACGTTTTTCCGGTTGCTGTATTATATGTAATGAATACAGCCACGGATCCGGTATCCGTCTTTGCGCCTGTTCTGGGTAGTGATTAATGCTACCCGGTTCTCACAATGTCCTTTTTCTCTATCCCTCTTCTCCTCAGGCCGGTGATTTGGGCCTGGAAACCGTCATAGGGCTGTTAGAAATTCAGCTGTATAACCTCTCACTTTCAGCTCCTTAGCCCAACTGCCATTTCTTCTCTCAGACCAGAATGGATCAAGGGGAGTCTCTGGAGCTCCCCCTTCTGGCCGGAGGTGGTAGTGCAGTCTTGCTATTTTAGTATTTGTACTTACTGTCAGTAACTATTTTTGTGGCAAATACCCCTAGGGGTGCCACATTCCCCCTTAGTTAAGAACAGTACTCCGGGACTGTGGGACAATAACATTTTGAAATAACAATTAATATGTACAGAGTCTTAAAAATGAAAAGTTACAAAAACCACTCAAGGAAACAAAAATAGAGTTCTGTAAAAAAGTCACTTCAAATAGCGTCCAATAATACAGTTCTATCCTTGAAGGTATTAGGAAAGGCACTGTACTTAGTGTCCAGGAATTTAGTTCCATTTTTCCAACGGAGTTATCAATATAAAGTCTAAAGAAAGTTCAAAAAGAGCAAAAAGCAAAGTTCAAAAAGCAGTCTTTCCGGAGCTTTGATTTAGTGCCTCCGGGCTGATAAAAAGTTCAAGAATATGCAATAAGTTCATACAGACAAGTCTCTGTAGGCACTGGGCTTAAACGTTGCAGACTGATAACAATGACTATACTACATTTTCTGTTTAACTATATACGGCATAACATATATACAATTCACATTATGAGCTTTATAGTTGGTAATCTGCATACCTGGCCGGTAATTGACCCTGGGTACTACGCTGTGATCTACGTAATAGCGGTGTCTCTTCATGTGGTGTACTACTGTCTACTGCGGATGTAGTATCTGCCCGCTCTGCTAAAGATAATTCCACGACTATGGAGTTGGCAAGTCCACCGTGAATGGGATTACTCTGACCAGGAATCTGTTCTTCCTGGCCTGGAACCTCCTGTAGTACGGGGTCAGCCTCTTCCTGTCTTGGGACTTCTGGTATTGGGTTCGGTGTTGGGTAAAAGGCCACCATGGGAACCACTACTGCACCATGGTATGTTAGTAGGGTTTTGGGAAAGTCTCCTATACAGGTGTGATACACTTCCTCTTCTTTTTCCTTTACTGGTTGAACCTGTATGGGTTGAATAACTTCTGGTTCTGGCTGGACAACGTCTGGCTCTTTCAATGCTTCCGGACACAATTTAAGATTGTCTCTTGACACTAGTACAGATGTTAAGCCTCCGTTTTTGCTAATGAGACACATTTTAGGATTATCCACTCTTGTTGGTAAAACTGTGTAGGGTACGGCTTCCCACTGATTGTCCAGTTTATTGGTTCGACGATTTCTCTTGAGCACTTGGTCACCCGGTCTTAATGGGGTCGCTAGAGCATTCTGGTTGAAAGTTCGCTCTTGTCTTTCTCTAGTTTGCTGAAGGCTTCTTTCCACACTCTCTTGCACTTGGCGATACTGCTTTTGCCGTATGATATCCCAATTGGAGTCTTGAACTTCTGCGTCTGGTTTCAGAATTCCCATTTCTAGATCGATTGGTAATTGGCCGGGTCTTGCACGCATAAGGTAAGCTGGGGTGCAGTTGGTGGAGCTCACCGGGACATGATTATACAGATCCACCAAGTCAGGCAATTTCTCTGGCCATTGATTCCTTTCTGTCTCAGGTAAAGTCTTTAGTAGGTCTATTACAATATGGTTCATCTTCTCGCATAAGCCATTTGTTTGTGGATGATAGGCCGTCGTCCGGATCTTTTTGCAACCATACATATTACAGAATTCTCTGAAGATCTCTGATTCAAAGGCTGTACCTTGGTCGGTGAGAACCTGTTCCGGATATCCATGGGGTCTACAAAAGTACGTTTGGAACGCTTTGGCTGCTGTTTTTGCTGTCAGATCTTTTACGGGTACTACTACCAAGAAACGTGAATAATGGTCCACGATGGTCAAGGCATAGACATAGCCGGACCGGCTTGGTGTCAACTTCACGTGGTCCATGGCTACAAGTTCAAGTGGTTGTTTGGTGATTATGGGCTGCAGTGGTGCTCTTTGGTTCTTTTGATCGTTTCTTCTGAGGTTGCACGGGCCACAATTTCTGCACCACTGTTCGATTGATTTTCTCATCCCGACCCAATAAAATCTTTCTCTTAGAAGTACTTCTAACTTTTTCCAACCGAAGTGACCAGCACCATTATGGTAAGCTTCGAGGACCATCTTCACATCTTGTTTAGGCACAATAATCTGCCAAACCAATTCATGTGTTTTCGGATTGGTGTATCTTCTACAGAGCTTCCCTTGATACAGGAACATTTTGCCTCTCTCTTTCCAGAGTTGATGCGTCTCTTCTGGGGCATCCTCATCGGGATATGCACTTTGCTCAGTCAACAGTTCCTTCACCAACTTCACAGCCGGATTGCTGTCTTCGGTGTCAGCCCATCTATGGTGTGCTAACGGATTAAAATTCACCTCTTGTTGTTTCTGATAGGTACTTGACTGATGATGTTTTGCCTTGGGACGATGGAAGGCTGGTAGTTCAATTTCTTCAAGCTCCCCCGTTTCCTCTTCTACATCTCTCAAGTGTGGCATCCGGGATAGGGCATCGGCATTTCCATTCTTGCGACCTGCTCGATACTTGATTATGAAGTTGTAATTAGATAACCGGGCTATCCATCGCTGTTCTAACGCACCTAATTTGGCTGTGTCCAGGTGGGTCAACGGATTGTTGTCAGTATAGACAATAAATTCTGCAGCGGCCAGATAGTGTTTGAAACGCTCCGTCACAGCCCAAACTACTGCCAGTAGTTCCAATTTGAAGGAGCTGTAATTTTCTGAATTTCTTTCAGTAGGCCGGAGCTTTCTACTTGCAAAGGCGATGACTTTCTCCCGACCTTCTTGCTTTTGTGACAGCACCGCTCCTAGTCCCACATTACTGGCATCGGTGTAGAGGATGAAAGGTTGATGGTAATCTGGGTATGCCAGAACCTCTTCTCCAGTTAGTGCCTTCTTTAGTTGTTCAAAGGAGTCTTCCCTTTCGTCGTTCCACTGAAAAGGAGGGTTTCGGTTTGAAGGTTTCTTCGTCTGCCCTACCAAGGTGTCTTGCAAGGGTGCTGCCAACTTGGTAAATCCTTTTATAAATCTGCGATAGTAACCCACCAATCCCAGGAATTGTCTCACTTCTTTTGCGCTGGTAGGTCTTGGCCAATCCCTTATGGCGCTTATTTTCTCGGGATCTGGTGCTACTCCCTCCGAACTCACGATGTGTCCCAGGTACTGTACCTTTGGCTTGAGAAGGTGACATTTGGATGGCTTGACTTTCATGCCATACCTGGATAAGGCTTCGAACACTTCTGCCAGGTCTATTAAGTGTTGTTCGTAAGTCTTTGAGTAGACGATCACATCATCTAGGTACAGGAGGACGGTCTCGAAGTTCTTGTGTCCGAGGCAGCATTCCATCAGCCGCTGGAAGGTACCGGATGCGTTGCAGAGTCCGAACGGCATGCGATTAAATTCACTTAGACCCATTGGTGTGGTGAATGCCGTCTTTTCCTTATCTCTCTCAGCCACAGGGACTTGCCAATACCCGCTTGTTAAGTCTAAGGTGGAAAAATAATTAGCAGATTTCAAAGCAGTTAAGGACTCTTCTATCCTAGGCAAGGGGTAGGCGTCTTTATGGGTGATGTTATTAATCTTCCGGTAGTCTACGCACATTCTCATGGTTCCGTCCTTTTTTTTGACAATCACTAGAGGGGCCGCCCAGGGGCTACAGCTGTCTCTTATTACCCCGGCCTGTTTCATTTCCCTCAGCATATCTTTTGCACATTGATAGTGAGCGGGCGGTATGGGTCTATATCTTTCTTTTATTGGGGGATGGTCACCTGTGGGGATTGTGTGTTCTACCCCTTCTATCCGTCCGAAGTCCAATGGGTGTTTACTGAAGACTTGTTCATATTCCGTCACTAGCCTATACACCCCTTGTTTTTGATGGGTAGGTGTTGAATTTATGCCCACGTGTAGCTGTTGGCACCAATCCTCCATTTCTCCATCTGAGCCATTGCCTTCCACCTGACAGGTTGGTTCTAAGGGCTCAATGGTTGTGATGGCATTGTTGTCAACAGTATATAGCTTTGCCATTGTAGCATACCTTGGCAAAGTGACCTCTTCCTCTCCACAGTTCAAAAGTCGTACCGGCACTCGTCCCCGGTGTACCTCGACTATCCCTCGTGCTGTGAGTATAGTGGGCCTGCTGTCGGTGTACACTGGTTCTATTAAGGCTTGATAATCTCGTCCCTTAGTACCAATGGCTGCTCTACACCATACCAGCATTTCTGTTTTTGGTGGGATTACAATAGACGTTGGATCACTTACCCTCACACTGCCGATTTCTCCACCTGCAACTTCTACCTGTTGCCTTAACATCAATACTTTTATTTCCCTCCGGAGAACTCTCTGCTGGCAGGATTGGGCAGTTTCAGCAATTTGCTGTAAGACAGAAATGACTTCGGAAAAGCAGTTCTCTAACACATTCATTCCTATCAATACAGTTGGTTCACAGTTCCGCCGGTCAACATCAACAACAATTATACCCTGTTTCTTCAGTTCTACTTTACCAATCTTTATGGTCATCTCCCTGAATCCTAGTTTCGGTACCAACTTACCATTACTGGCCCATATATCTAGTTCAACATCAGAGGGCCCTTTATCAATATCTGCATCAGCCCAGTACCTCTTATAAAGGATATACGGTATAGATGAAATTTGGGAACCTGTGTCCAGCAAAGCGTTGAGGGGAATTCCGTCCAGCACGATAGGGATAATGGGTCGTCCTCCGATGTACCTGTCGTGCCAGGGTGTTGGGCCTTGAAAGTTCATTCCTGCGAAGTGGCCCGCATTCCCAGGGGATTCCCGTTTAAATCACAATCTCGTGCAAAGTGGCCCGGCTGCTGGCAACGGCGGCAAATGGGCTGTCCATCCGGTTGGTAGCGGTCGCGGGGTCGTCCTCTCCATGTCGGGTATCTCCGGGGTCTCATCCATGGAACATCCTCTCTACAGTTTGCCAACTCCATCTTGTGTCCTCTCATCTCCTGCATGGTTTTAGCCATTGAAGCAACAACATCAGCTAAAGAGTCAAGCTTTTGTTGAAGAGCCTCATTAGTACTGGGCCCCAGGGGCTTAGCAATGGCCCCAGACATAGCTGATGTCACTGGCACTCCCTGTTGTTGAGGTGCCTCTGCCATGGGTTGCGCAGGATCCTGATCCCGAGGTGCCTCTGCCAGCTGGAGACGTATAGCGCTCTCCTTTAATTGGGCAAATGTCAATTCAGGGTTCTTAAAAACAAGCATGCTCACATGCCCCCGGTGAGAAGGGTTGTAGAGTCCCTCAATAAATTGATCTCTTAGCAGTTTATCCGCTCCGGTGTTAAAAATGGGTTCAGCCAGTGTAAGTGATTTAAGGGCTTCCTGCAGGTTTAAGGCAAAGTCTCTCACGCCCTCATTAGCTTTTTGTTTGCAATTAAAGAATCGTATTTTAGCTTTGCTGCTGGCCGTGGTTTCAAATGTAGCTTTTAATCCAGCAAATATGCGTTCAACAGTGCCTTTTAGATCAGCTGCCCATGCTGTGACTTCTCGCTTAGCATGGCCACTTAACTGCATCATCAGGAGACTAACACGCTGAACTTCACCCACAGGGAACATGTCAAAATGGGCCAGCATCTTTTCTCTGAAATCGTCAAGGGTATTAGGCTCACCTTCATACATTGGAAGCCATGGGCCACCCGGGGTATATGGCATCAGCACCGGCATGATGGGCGCCACTCCTTGCACCGCTGCGCTGCCGGACTCTCTATTGACACTCTGTCTTTTAGCTGCATTAGCGTTGCCGGGTGCTGCGGCGTCTCCGTGCTGCGACATACTGTGCCCCCTTAGTTAATCCGGACCCTTCCGGTCCTCCGCTTCCGTCGGGATAGTGTAGATTTGTTCCGCTGTGCAGCAGGATCGATTTTCCCCTTGCTCTGATGTCAGAGCGCTCAGCTTGGTGCCGCCCACAATGACACGCCCCCTGCTGCTCCCACCCACCGCGCTCTGTAATGGCGGATTCTGAAGTTTTTCAGTTAGACTGGGGCTCAGGTGATGGCGTAGCTCAATTAACAGTCTCGTGCCTAACGGTTATGAAGTGATTACCTCAGGGGATGGCGGCCATCTTTACTCCATTATAACCAATGGGGAAAAGTCACTTTCAATTGTTTTCAATGGGGAATGGATTTTTCTTTAATAAAGTCAATTTTCAAGATTTTTCATCCCAGTTTTCACAGTTTTGGGCTCCAATCACGGCACACAATACCCGGTATACGGGCTGGCTAGATCCTGTTCGTGACGCCAATTGTGACGCCCAGGAGACCGGGATACCCAGCACCGGACCAATGGGGTCTGTCTCTTGAGGGGGATGTCACAGGTGGCTTGACCCGGTGCTGTGGCCTCAGGCAATGCACAGTGTAAGGGGTATCGTGAGGGGACAGGCACTTACTTGATCAGCAGCAGGTTCTCCCAGCGGCGATGATCCCGATCCTGGATAGATGGCTATTGTCCAAATGAAAGACTGAGGCACTGAAACGTTTAACCAGTTTACTTTAACAAAAAAAAGGATTTACAACCAGTCCTGTCACCGGAGTCTGTATGGGAACTCTGAGTTACTTTGACCCTGCCGGGGTCTTCGCCTCTTATTGTGCGCAATTTCTGTGTGGTCCTGCTGCTGTATGTGAACTGGCTGCCGGCCCAATCTGTCCCCTCCGGGTCCTGGTTCGACGGGCAACCCGAGTCCTTTTATCGGCTTACCCCCTCCGGGAGTACCGCTGAACTCTGTGTCTGTTGCTGCGTCCGACCCTAGTGAAGCTGATATCACCTCACGTTTTTCCGGTTGCTGTATTATATGTAATGAATACAGCCACGGATCCGGTATCCGTCTTTGCGCCTGTTCTGGGTAGTGATTAATGCTACCCGGTTCTCACAATGTCTTTTTTCTCTATCCCTCTTCTCCTCAGGCCGGTGATTTGGGCCTGGAAACCGTCATAGGGCTGTTAAAAATTCAGCTGTATGACCTCTCACTTTCAGCTCCTTAGCCCAACTGCCATTTCTTCTCTCAGACCAGAATGGATCAAGGGGAGTCTCTGGAGCTCCCCCTTCTGGCCGGAGGTGGTAGTGCACTCTTGCTATTTTAGTATTTGTACTTACTGTCAGTAACTATTTTTGTGGCAAATACCCCTAGGGGTGCCACACTACCAACAATATGATACTGTATCGGGACAAAACTATAGAGTTAGTGATCATCCTCCCACCATTTTTCATCAGCTTGTGTAAATGCATTCTGTTTCAGTGAGATGGTGCACACAAAAATCAGACTCTTGGGGTGACACTTTGTCTGAAACCAACCAGTTTTCCGTGTCTATGGGTCCGTTAACTTGGATAAACTGGCGACACAATTTGACCTCTGATCGGTAAATCGTTTAATAGCCTGGTTACACAGGCTGCTGTGGTTCTCAGTAGTTTGAGTTCAATTTACACAGGTTGATTCACCGCCGAGATGCACAAAAGATCATTTCACCTGATGAGCAAGCATTTTTCTCATTCATCCGGTGATCAGACGCCAATTTATTCTGCAAGATAATCGTGAAATGAGCATTTTTAAAAACGCTCACTCATGATTCTTTATTGCAAATGCAGCTTCTAATGTCTATGTCTTCTCTTGCAGGAATCAACAGTTCCTGAGCAAGCATGGTGTAAATCCAGCTTCATTGAGCTGTTTTTGTGCTGTTTACATGGTATTTAGTATTTAATAATGGTAACATTTAAATAAATGCAAATGCTAAGCTATAATGGTACATTACAACCATTACGCTTGTTTGGGCCAGTTGCTAGTATTGTGCACTAATCTGTAATATCAGTGACCAGGATCAGTTGATGGAGGTCAGCTAAGGATAAGCTGCACAGGCTTTTTTATGTAATGAGTACTATCAAAGAACGGGGTACTACAGTAATAAATAGTCTCACCACGTAGACTAGATCAAGCAAAGTAAATGAGAGCATTTGTAATCCAATCAGGCATACATATATTGGTGTTTTTTTCTTTACTTTCCTTCTAGGTTGAATCCTATTATTATAAACTTCTGCACTGAAAAAAAACATAAAATGTAAGGGATTATGCCAAATAATGCTCTTCACCTTAAATAGTTCTACTTAGCAGGTGTCCCAACATATTATGATCTAACCAGTCACAGTATTAGCCATCAATCCCTTAGATAACTGTATGATTGTTGAGCTCATATATAGGATGCATCCTCAGGTAGTCCCAACTCAGCTACAATAACTTGTAATAAGAGTCCAGGAGAAAGAAAATTGATTTTCTCTGAAATCTTGTATTTAAGCACAATGCAGCAGGTGGAAAGAGTAAGGCCGACGTCACACTGGCGTTTTAAATGGCCGAGTGCAATGCGATAAAAAATCGCATTGCACTCGGATCAATGTTACCATATGGGGCTGCTCCCACCAGCCGACTTTTTGTCGGCCGTTCTCCTCGGTCCGAGACAATCGTAGCATGCTGCGATTGTCTCGGACCGAGGAAAACTCTCGGCTCACTCGCACCCATATAAGCCTATGGGTGCGAGTGAGACTGCGCACACCAGACGGATATCATCTGAGTGATGTGCGTTATAAGCGGACCCCAGCAATGGAGGAGATGGAGAAATTAGTTTCTCCGCCTCCTCCGCAGCTGTGCTCCGATCCTCCCTGTGCGAGAGAATTGGAGCACAAACGCATGACACTCTGCTCCCGCTCTGCTGCGAGCAGGAGCCGAGTGTCATTAGCATATCGCATCCAATTATCTCGCATCAGATGCAATACGCCACTGTGACGCCGGCCTAATCCAAATAGGAGTACACATGTACATCCAAAATGGCTACAGCAAACTGATAATGAGAAAGAAGGGAGGAGCAAAGGCTAAACATCATCAACTACAGAAGAGAAGAAGGGACAAACTTCAAAGGGCAGGGCTTCTCCCTAGCACCAGCAGAATGCAATGCATAACATAGAGAATACATAACAAGTTGTTCCCATTCATGGGACACAACACACAGGCTGGGTATGTTGTCTATTTTGCATAGATATTTACTGACAACTGAATTCAAGTATAAATGCCATATATGAATTAACCCTAAATATCATACCTACTTAACCCTTTTACCCCAAAGATAGTTTCCATGTTAATGACTAGGCCAATTTTTACAATTTTGACCACTGTCACTTTATGAGGTAATAACTCTGGAACGCTTCAATGGATCACGGTGATTCTCATATTTTTTTTTTCTGACATATTTTACTTTTTAACCCCTTCATGACCCAGCCTATTTTGACCTTAAAGACCTTGCAGTTTTTTGCAATTCTGACCAGTGTCCCTTTATGAGGTAATAACTCAGGAACGCTTCAATGGATACTAGCGGTTCTGAGATTGTTTTTTCGTGACATATTGGGCTTCATGTTAGTGGTAAATTTAGGTCAATAAATTCTGCGTTTATTTGTGATAAAAGCGGAAATTTGGTGAAAATTTTGAAAATTTCGCAATTTTCACATTTTGAATTTTTATTCTGTTAAACCAAAGAGTTATGTGACACAAAATAGTTAATAAATAACATTTCCCACACATCTACTTTACATCAGCACAATTTTGGAAACAAAATTTTTTTTTGCTAGGAAGTTATAAGGGTTAAAATTTGACCAGCGATTTCTCATTTTTACAACGAAATTTACAAAAGCATTTTTTTTAGGGACCACCT
The DNA here is from genome assembly GCF_032444005.1 of Ranitomeya imitator. Classification (NCBI taxonomy): domain Eukaryota; kingdom Metazoa; phylum Chordata; class Amphibia; order Anura; family Dendrobatidae; genus Ranitomeya; species Ranitomeya imitator. Next base: position 357,256,851 of record NC_091285.1, on the reverse strand, counting down.
CACATTTGAAGTCAGTTTGAGGGGTCTATATGGCTGAAAATACCCAAAAGTGACACCATTCTAAAAACTGCACCCCTCAAGGTGCACAAAACCACATTCCACAAGTTTATTAACCCTTCAGGTGCTTCACAGCAGCAGAAGCAACATGGAAGGAAAAAATGAACATTTAACTTTTAGTCACAAAAATGATCTTTCAGCAACAATTTTTTTATTTTCCCAATGGTAAAAGGAGAAATTGAACCACGAAAGTTGTTGTCCAATTTGTCCTGAGTACGCTGATACCTCATATGTGGGGGTAAACCACTGTTTGGGCGCACGGCAGGGCTTGGAAGGGAAGGAGCGCCATTTGACTTTTTGAATGAAAAATTGGCTGCACTCTTTAGCGGACACCATGTCACATTTGGAGAGCCCCCGTGTGCCTAAAAATTGGAGCTCCCCCACAAGTGACCCCATTTTGGAAACTAGACGCCCCAAGGAACTTATCTAGATGCATAGTGAGCACTTTAAACCCCCAGGTGCTTCACAAATTGACCCGTAAAAATGAAAAAGTACTTTTTTTTCACAAAAAAATTCTTTTAGCCTCAATTTTTTCATTTTCACATGGGCAACAGGATAAAATGGATCCTAAAATTTGTTGGGCAATTTCTCCTGAGTACACCGATACCTCACATATGGGGGTAAACCACTGTTTGGGCACATGGTAAGGCTCGGAAGGAAAGGAGCGCCATTTGACTTTTTGAATGAAAAATTATCTCCATCGTTAGCGGACACCATGTCGCATTTGGAGAGACCCTGTGTGCCTAAACATTGGAGCTCCCCCACAAGTGACCCCATTTTGGAAACTAGACCCCCCAAGGAACTTATCTAGATGCCTAGTGAGCACTTTAAACCCTCAGGTGCTTCACAAATTGATCCATAAAAATGAAAAAGTACTTTTTTTCACAAAAAATTTCTTTTCGCCTCAATTTTTTCATTTTCACATGGGCAATAGGATAAAATGGATCCTAAAATTTGTTGGGCAATTTCCCCCGAGTATGCCGATACCTCATATGTGGGGGTAAACCACTGTTTGGGCACACGGCAGGGCTCGGAAGGGAAGGTGCGCCTTTTGACTTTTTGAATGGAAAATTAGCTCCAATTGTTAGCGGACACCATGTCGCGTTTGGAGAGCCCCTGTGTGCCAATGGTACTAGGAGAAATTGGACCACAAATGTTGTCCAGTTTGTCCTGAGTACGCAGATACCCCATATGTGGGGGTAAACCACTGTTTGGGCGCACGGCAGGGCTCAGAAGGGAAGGCACGCCATTTGGCTTTTTAAATTTAAAATTAGCTCCAATCATTAGCGGACACCATGTCGCGTTTGGAGAGCCCCTGTGTGCCTAAACATTGGAGATCCCCCACAAATGACCCCATTTTGGAAACTAGACCCCCAAAGGAACTAATCTAGATGTGTGGTGAGCACTTTGAACCCTCAAGTGCTTCACAGAAGTTTATGACGCAGAGCCATGAAAAAAAAAAAAAAAATTCTTTTCTCAAAAATGATTTTTTAGCCCGCAATTTTTTATTTTCCCAAGGGTAACAGGAGAAATTTGACCCCAAAAGTTGTTGTCCAATTTCTCCTGAGTACCCTGATACCCCATATGTGGGGGTAAACCACTGTTTGGGCACATGCTGGGGATCGGAAGTGAAGTAGTGACGTTTTGAAATGCAGACTTTGATGGAATGCTCTGCGGGCGTCACGTTGCGTTTGCAGAGCCCCTGATGTGGCTAAACAGTAGAAACCCCCCACAAGTGACCCCATTTTGGAAACTAGACCCCGAAAGGAACTTATCTAGATGTGAGGTGAGCACTTTGAACCCCCAAGTGCTTCACAGAAGTTTATAACACAGAGCAGTGAAAATAATAAATACGTTTTCTTTCCTCAAAAATAATTTTTTAGCCCAGAATTTTTTAATTTTCCCAAGGGTAACAGGAGAAATTTCACCCCAATATTTGTTGTCCAGTTTCTCCTGAGTACGTTGATACCCCATAAGTGGGGGTAAACTACTGTTTGGACCCATGCCGGGGCTCGGAAGTGAAGTAGTGACATTTTGAAATGCAGACTTTGATGGAATGCTCTACGGGCGTCACGTTGCGTTTGCAGAGCCCCTGATGTGGCTAAACAGTAGAAACCCCCCACAAGTGACCCCATTTTGGAAACTAGACTCCGAAATGAACTTATCTAGATATGTGGTGAGCACTTTCAACCCCCAAGTGCTTCACAGAAGTTTATAACGCAGAGCTGTGAAAATAATAAATACGTTTTCTTTCCTCAAAAATAATTTTTTAGCCCAGAATTTTTTATTTTCCCAAGGGTTACAGGAGAAATTGGACACCAAAAGTTGTTGTCCAGTTTCTCCTGAGTACGCTGATACCCCATGTGTGGGGGTAAACCACTGTTTGGGCACACGTCGGGGCTCGGAAGTGAGGGAGCACCATTTGACTTTTTGAATACAAGATTGGCTGGAATCAATGGTGGTGCCATGTTGCGTTTGGAGACCCCCTGATGTGCCTAAACAGTGGAAACCCCTCAATTCTAACTCCAAAACCCCTAACCCTTATCCCAACTGTAGCCGTAACCCTAATCACAACCCTAACCCCAACACACCCCTAACCACAACCCTAACCCCAACACACCCCTAACCCTAACCACAACCCTAATTCCAACCCAACCCTAAGGCTATGTGCCCACGTTGCGGATTCGTGTGAGATTTTTCAGCACCATTTTTGAAAAATCCACGGGTAAAAGGCACTGCGTTTTACCTGCGGATTTACCGCGGATTGCCAGTGTTTTTTGTGCGGATTTCACCTGCGGATTCCTATTGAGGAACAGGTGTAAAACGCTGCAGAATCCGCACAAAGAATTGACATGCTGCGAAAAATACAACGCAGCGTTTCCGCGTGGTATTTTCCGCACCATGGGCACAGCGGATTTGGTTTTCCATATGTATATGTTACATGGTACTGTAAACCTGATGGAACACTGCTGCGGATCCGCAGCCAAATCCGCACCGTGTGCACATAGCCTAATTCTAAAGGTATGTGCAAACGCTGCGGATAACGCTGCGGATCCGCAGCAGTTTCCCATGAGTTTACAGTTCAATGTAAACCTATGGGAAACAAAAATCGCTGTACACATGCTGCAGAAAAACTGCACGGAAACGCAGCGGTTTACATTCCGCAGCATGTCACTTCTTTCTGCGGATTCCGCAGCGGTTTTACAACTGCTCCAATAGAAAATCGCAGTTGTAAAACCGCAGTGAAATGTGCAGAAAAACCGCGGTAAATCTGCGATAAATCCACAGCGGTTTAGCACTGCGGATTTATCAAATCCGCTGCGGAAAAATCCGCAGAGGACCAGAATACGTGTGCACATCCCTAACCCTAACCCTAATTCTAACTCCAACCTTAGTGAAAAAAAAAAAAATTCTATATTTTATTATTGTCCCTACCTATGGGGGTGACAAAGGGCCCCCCCCCCCCCTTTGTCACCCCCATAGGTAGGGACAATAATAAAATAAAGAATTTTTTTTTTCAGTCATTTACTGTTTTTACTGTTTTTTTATTTTGATCACTGTGATAGGTTTTATCACAGTGATCAAAATTCACTCTGGAACGAATCTGCCAGACGGCAGATTCGGCGGGCGCACTGCGCATGCGCCTGCCATTTTGGAAGATGGCGGCGCCCAGGAAAGAAGACGGACGGTCCCCGGGAGGCTCGGTAAATATAAGGGGGGGGGGAGATCAGGGCACGGGTGGGGGGGCATCTGAGCACGGGGGGGTGGATCGGAGCATGGGGGGGTGTATCGTAACACGGGAAGGTGGATAGGAGCACGGGGGGTGGATTGGAGCACGGGGGGGTGGATCGGAGTGCGGGGGGGTGGATCGGAGTGCGGGGGTGGATCGAAGTGCAGGGGGGGTGGATTGGAGCACGGGGGGTGGGATTGGAGCACGGGGGAGCGGACAGGAGGACGGGGGAGCGGAGCACAGGACGGAGAGGAGCGGAGCACAGATCGGGGGGCTGGGGGGGTGATCGGTGGGGTTGGGTGGGTGCACATAAGTGTTTCCAGCCATGGCCGATGATATTGCAGCATCGGCCATGGCTGGATTGTAATATTTCACCAGTTTTTTAGGTGAAATATTACAAATCGCTCTGATTGGCAGTTTCACTTTCAACAGCCAATCAGAGCGATCGTAGCCACGGGGGGGGGGTGAAGCCACCCCCCCTGGGCTAAAGTACAACTCCTCCTGTCCCTGCAGGCCGGGTGAAATTGGAGTTACCCCTTTCACCCGGCCTGCAGGAGCCCAATCCGGCCATGAAGCTTATGCTGCGTCACAGGTCGGATTGGCACGGGTTTTCATGACGCATACGGTGCGTCAAAGGTCGGGAAGGGGTTAATTGTGTTAAAATTATGATTTGTTTATTTGTGAAATAAAACAGAAATTTGGCAAAAATGTAGCAATTTTCAAATTTGATTTTTCATGCCCTTAATCACAGAGATATGTCACACAAGATAGTTAAAGGGAACCTGTCACCCCGTTTTTTCAGATTGAGATAAAAATACTGTTAAATAGGGCCTGCGCTGTGCGTTACAATAGTGCATGTAGTGTACCCTGATTCCCCACCTATGCTGTGAAATACATTACCAAAGTCGCCGTTTTCGCCTGTCAATCATGCTGGTCAAAGATATAGTAATGGCGTGCACTCAGTCAAAATTACGAGGTGCTGGTGTAGTGGATCAGATGATCCTAGATACTAGTAGATATATTTACAACGCACACTCTAATGACAACGTGTGGTTTTTACTTGAATATTTATTAATCAAAATAGATTTAGATAAGGGAGCGAAACAGAAATATAATGCTAGAAGCGATATATAAAGCAAACGTTTCGGCTCACCCAGAGCCTTATTCATTGAATCGCTGAAAGAACAAAAAAATAAATAATGTATCACCAAAAGACAAAGTAACAGACTAATAAATAATAAATAAAATAATAATAGAGTACTGTAGAAAAGTTCCGTGAACCTGGAGATAAAGAACAATATAACCTGAACAAACAATATATAAAGTATATACAATGATAGGCTGACAGATAGTCTAGTTCCAATGAATGTAAATATACATATAAGAAACATATGATTACCTTATCCACAATAAGGGGTGATGTGAAGCGGAAAGGATAGAGATCCCTCAGTGCCAAGAAGCGGCTGTAAAGAATGGCATTATAATTAGAGAGTAGATCTAACTTGTTAGACAAAGAAAATAGGGCAGAATGGGATACCTATGGCTGAGATAATGATCCTAAGTCCTTGAGGGTGCTAACCCAGGAATAATATGGTAACCTATGGGGGAAGGAGAGGAGAAGCCCAAATGTAGCAAAATGTATGGAACCAAGTGGATGTAAGTTTATAGCGCTAGTAAGTCTTAGGTAGTGTGGAGGCGCACGTTACCTGCAGAGTGGTTGATGTGAGCGGCGCTCCCGCGCCTTGCTAAAGTCAGCAGCGTGCCTGTAGCCCCCCTGTCACAGCGTTATATGCGGCGAGGAGCGCCGAAACCGGAAGTACCGGACCGGAAGTGACGTAGCGCTGTCTGTGAGGGACGCACTGCGCAGGTGTGAGAGCCTCTGTGTAGCCTGGAGTCATGGTAACTGTGAGAGGAGTGTTAGCGCTGAAGGTGCGCTATGCAGTGACTCCAAAGAGCTGCAATATGTGAAAGAAACTACCTATATGGACTATAGAATAGAAATGAGAGCTAATAAAAGGGCTAGGTAACATTTACGATGAAAATTATAAAAGGACAAATATTAGGAGGAGGAGCTATAGGTACTAGAATCCCTGGTGGATATATATGGTGGCAAAAGTAATGGGGATATGAAATGATGGATATTGAGTACGGGAATATGTTTAACAGGAACAGGGAAGACAGAGAGACAGAAACCAGAGGGTGGAGGGGGAAGGGGGAAGGGAGGGGGGGGGGGGGGAAGGGAAAGGAGGGTACAATGATACATATGGGAAACTCACCTACACAGACAGTGGTCTAGCGGGTCAGGAATTACAAACCAGGGATTATGAAAAAGAAAGACGCAAGCTGATCTCCTACGATCTGCATTGTACAACTCTGGCCGAATATCACAGGCAGAGTAAAATTCCCAGAGGGCTGAGGAGTAACCTTCGCCCCACCCTTTTCTCTGACAACCCTGACTACTGTGAGAAATACAAAAGAATACTCAATAAGTGCTCTCTAGACATAATACTACTCACTATAGAGTACCTACAAAAATCTATTGTGGAGACCAAACAGAGTATACAGGCTATCGAAGCACAACTATCGACTGCTCTATCCTCTACGGAGTGGACCTTTCTCAAGAGCAAGACAGAGAAAATACTCACGGAACATCAGAAATCCCTACAGGAACGTAAGAGACAAAAATTCCAACGTGACACGGAGGACTACTCGTTGAATAAAGTCTACAAATGGAACGATACTTCCGCCAACACAGGACCTTGGCGCCGACCCCGAAACCAACGGAGATATGGATCCTTCAGCTCAGGGAGCGACTCCTCCACGACTTCCGGCAGACAGCATTTTTTATCGAAAGGCCGCAAGGGAGGACAACCAACTACAGACCCACCAGGAGATCAAGGGGAAAGAATGGCCACCCGCTCACAGGTGAGACACCGGACCTAGTTATCAACATCTCAGACTATCTCCTCTCCCCGGCTGAATTGACGGTCCTGCAGAAGGGTTTATCCTTCTGCCCCACCCCGGCGTGGGATTCCTTCCAACTGGAGAAAGACCTCGAACGTTTTTTTCGGACTATAAGACTTAAAACACATTTTGGGTTATCAGATAACAGGAGGGGGAAAATGGCACTTGGTCCTGCTAATACTGTGACTTCTAAACTTTCTATCACGTCTCTTGGCCTCCGTACTCCTAGTAAGTATAATCCTCCTCACATCTACCATGCAACAGAAACCTTTATTTCACTGGTGGACCGTGAGGTCAAACAATTTTCTCATGAACAACAACTAGGCCTCTATCCTGTCCACTCTAATCTTTCCTTGGTGGAGAAACAAGCTCTTTCATCTCTTCAAAACAATAAAAGTATTACAATTAAGCCAGCAGATAAAGGCGGTGCCATAGTGGTGATGAATCACTCAGACTACAATAAGGAAGTTATCAGACAACTGTCGGACTCCAACACCTATGGTGTTATTCAAAGGGACCCAGTTAGAGACATCACCACCAAAATCAAGAGCCTCCTAAATGGTTATCTTGATCGCCACACAATAGACCAGAAAACTGCTTCCTTTCTCATTAACCCCCACCCCATCACACCGGTGTTTTATGTTTTACCCAAAATCCATAAGTCCCTCCGTAATCCACCAGGAAGACCGATAGTCGCTTCCACCGACTCATTTTTGTCCCCACTCTCAGTCTTCCTTGAAAAAATACTGACACCTCTTGTGAAAAAAACCAAATCTTACCTCCTAGACACAGGACATTTTTTAAGGACCATACAACATCTAGGTACAGTACCCACAGAGAGTATCTTAGTGACCCTAGACGTCAACAGTCTGTATACCTCGATTACACACGATAAAGGGATTGAAGCTACAAAATTTCTCCTAGAATCATCGGATATGTCTATTGATTCTATACAATTCTGCCTAGACCTACTTGACATAGTGTTACGGGAAAATTATTTTCTATTTGAAGACACATTCTATGTCCAGAGATGCGGCACTGCGATGGGCGCGAACGTAGCGCCAGCCTACGCCAATGCTTATATGAATTTCTTTGAAATTAACCATGTTTTTCCCAATGTCCTCTTCTCACAATTTGCCTTGGGCTACCATCGATATATCGATGATATCTTCTTTATTTGGACAGGTACATCTAACTCCATGCTTGAATTTGTTTCACAACTGAACTCCATCCACCCGGAATTACAATTCACACTACATCACAGTACGGAATCTGTCCCCTTCCTGGATACACTAGTTATGAAGGACATTGAAGGCAACCTCTCTACAGATCTTTACTGTAAGCCCACCGACAGCAATAGTCTTTTACACTACTCAAGCTGCCACCCAAGGACCACAAAAAACAGCCTGCCACGCTCACAATTTGACAGAGTGTCACGTATCGTCTCCAATCCAGAAATTCGCCAAGAAAGACTGGATTCCACGGCCCATAAATTTGAACTAAGGCATTACCCACCCAAATTACTGGATTTTGAAAAGACCCGGGCTCTAACTCCGCTTTCTCCTCAACCACCTATGTACCCTAGGGAACGTATTCCCTTTGTACATACATTTCATTCGACAATGCCCAGGGTATACTCTATCATTAAGAAACACTGGCCGCTACTATCTAAAGCATACCCTGAAATAGACTCATTTAAGGCACCTACCCTGATCTGTACCAAACGACCCTCCAATATCCGCGACAAGTTAGTTAGAGCTGATGTGGGAAGTTCTAGGCCTACCTCAATACAAACGACTCTGACAACCCGCCGACAGGGGACATTCCCCTGTCTCAATTGTGCAGCTTGCTCAAATATCATTAAATCTGACAGCATAACCCATCCCAGGACAGGCAAATCTTTCCCAATCAAAGGTTTCCATACGTGCAATTCTAATTTTGTGGTATATCTGATAAAATGTCCTTGTGGTCTCCTCTATGTGGGGGAGACCACCCAACATGTGAGGGATCGGATTGCGAGCCATAAATCGACTATCCGTTGTAATAAGAATTGGCTCCCCATACCTGAACATTTCTTTTAATCCGGACATTCTGTGGCTCAGTTGCGCTTTCAGGTTATAGAACATGTCCCCCGCCCCCGTAGGGGTGGTAATCATATAAGACTACTCAAGTTGAGAGAGACATACTGGATCCATAAATTAGATACGTTAGCCCCTAAAGGGCTTAATAGAGACATAGATTGGCTCCTATAATTAATCTTTTTCCCATTGCTTTTACAGACCCGCTAGACCACTGTCTGTGTAGGTGAGTTTCCCATATGTATCATTGTACCCTCCTTTCCCTTTCTCCCCCCCCCTCCCCCTCCCTTCCCCCTTCCCCCTCCACCCTCTGGTTTCTGTCTCTCTGTCTTCCCTGTTCCTGTTAAACATATTCCCGTACTCAATATCCATCATTTCATATCCCAATTACTTTTGCCACCATATATATCCACCAGGGATTCTAGTACCTATAGCTCCTCCTCCTAATATTTGTCCTTTTATAATTTTCATCGTAAATGTTACCTAGCCCTTTTATTAGCTCTCATTTCTATTCTATAGTCCATATAGGTAGTTTCTTTCACATATTGCAGCTCTTTGGAGTCACTGCATAGCGCACCTTCAGCGCTAACACTCCTCTCACAGTTACCATGACTCCAGGCTACACAGAGGCTCTCACACCTGCGCAGTGCGTCCCTCACAGACAGCGCTACGTCACTTCCGGTCCGGTACTTCCGGTTTCGGCGCTCCTCGCCGCATATAACGCTGTGACAGGGGGGCTACAGGCACGCTGCTGACTTTAGCAAGGCGCGGGAGCGCCGCTCACATCAACCACTCTGCAGGTAACGTGCGCCTCCACACTACCTAAGACTTACTAGCGCTATAAACTTACATCCACTTGGTTCCATACATTTTGCTACATTTGGGCTTCTCCTCTCCTTCCCCCATAGGTTACCATATTATTCCTGGGTTAGCACCCTCAAGGACTTAGGATCATTATCTCAGCCATAGGTATCCCATTCTGCCCTATTTTCTTTGTCTAACAAGTTAGATCTACTCTCTAATTATAATGCCATTCTTTACAGCCGCTTCTTGGCACTGAGGGATCTCTATCCTTTCCGCTTCACATCACCCCTTATTGTGGATAAGGTAATCATATGTTTCTTATATGTATATTTACATTCATTGGAACTAGACTATCTGTCAGCCTATCATTGTATATACTGTATATATTGTTTGTTCAGGTTATATTGTTCTTTATCTCCAGGTTCACGGAACTTTTCTACAGTACTCTATTATTATTTTATTTATTATTTATTAGTCTGTTACTTTGTCTTTTGGTGATACATTTTTTATTTTTTTGTTCTTTCAGCGATTCAATGAATAAGGCTCTGGGTGAGCCGAAACGTTTGCTTTATATATCGCTTCTAGCATTATATTTCTGTTTCGCTCCCTTATCTAAATCTATTTTGATTAATAAATATTCAAGTAAAAACCACACGTTGTCATTAGAGTGTGCCGTGTAAATATATCTACTAGTATCTAGGATCATCTGATCCACTACACCAGCACCTCGTAATTTTGACTGAGTGCACGCCATTACTATATCTGTGACTTACCATTTTGGCGTTTTGCACCGGTCTTTCCGTTATTCCCCTAGTCCTCTCTACAGTATACATGTCTACTGACACGTTTGCCTACGATTTGGCAACCACCTCAAATATTCTATCCCAGGTAACTGGTTCTAATGAATTTTTGAGAACCCCCGCTCAGGAATTACGAACCAGGGATTATGAAAAAGAAAGACGCAAGCTGATCTCCTACGATCTGCATTGTACAACTCTGGCCGAATATCACAGGCAGAGTAAAATTCCCAGAGGGCTGAGGAGTAACCTTCGCCCCACCCTTTTCTCTGACAACCCTGACTACTGTGAGAAATACAAAAGAATACTCAATAAGTGCTCTCTAGACATAATACTACTCACTATAGAGTACCTACAAAAATCTATTGTGGAGACCAAACAGAGTATACAGGCTATCGAAGCACAACTGTCGACTGCTCTATCCTCTACGGAGTGGACCTCTCTCAAGAGCAAGACAGAGAAAATACTCACGGAACATCAGAAATCCCTACAGGAACGTAAGAGACAAAAATTCCAACGTGACACGGAGGACTACTCGTTGAATAAAGTCTACAAATGGAACGATACTTCCGCCAACACAGGACCTTGGCGCCGACCCCGAAACCAACGGAGATATGGATCCTTCAGCTCAGGGAGCGACTCCTCCACGACTTCCGGCAGACAGCATTTTTTATCGAAAGGCCGCAAGGGAGGACAACCAACTACAGACCCACCAGGAGATCAAGGGGAAAGAATGGCCACCCGCTCACAGGTGAGACACCGGACCTAGTTATCAACATCTTGGACTATCTCCTCTCCCCGGCTGAATTGACGGTCCTGCAGAAGGGTTTATCCTTCTGCCCCACCCCGGCGTGGGATTCCTTCCAATTGGAGAAAGACCTCAAACGTTTTTTTCGGACTATAAGACTTAAAACACATTTTGGGTTATCAGATAACAGGAGGGGGGAAATGGCACTTGGTCCTGCTAATACTGTGACTTCTAAACTTTCTATCACGTCTCTTGGCCTCCGTACTCCTAGTAAGTATAATCCTCCTCACATCTACCATGCAACAGAAACCTTTATTTCACTGGTGGACCGTGAGGTCAAACAATTTTCTCATGAACAACAACTAGGCCTCTATCCTGTCCACTCTAATCTTTCCTTGGTGGAGAAACAAGCTCTTTCATCTCTTCAAAACAATAAAAGTATTACAATTAAGCCAGCAGATAAAGGCGGTGCCATAGTGGTGATGAATCACTCAGACTACAATAAGGAAGTTATCAGACAACTGTCGGACTCCAACACCTATGGTGTTATTCAAAGGGACCCAGTTAGAGACATCACCACCAAAATCAAGAGCCTCCTAAATGGTTATCTTGATCGCCACACAATAGACCAGAAAACTGCTTCCTTTCTCATTAACCCCCACCCCATCACACCGGTGTTTTATGTTTTACCCAAAATCCATAAGTCCCTCCGTAATCCACCAGGAAGACCGATAGTCGCTTCCACCGACTCAGTTTTATCCCCACTCTCAGTCTTCCTTGAAAAAATACTGACACCTCTTGTGAAAAAAACCAAATCTTACCTCCTAGACACAGGACATTTTTTAAGGACCATACAACATCTAGGTACAGTACCCACAGAGAGTATCTTAGTGACCCTAGACGTCTACAGTCTGTATACCTCGATTACACACGATAAAGGGATTGAAGCTACAAAATTTCTCCTAGAATCATCGGATATGTCTATTGATTCTATACAATTCTGCCTAGACCTACTTGACATAGTGTTACGGGAAAATTATTTTCTATTTGAAGACACATTCTATGTCCAGAGATGCGGCACTGCGATGGGTGCGAACGTAGCGCCAGCCTACGCCAATGCTTATATGAATTTCTTTGAAATTAACCATGTTTTTCCCAATGTCCTCTTCTCACAATTTGCCTTGGGCTACCATCGATATATCGATGATATCTTCTTTATTTGGACAGGTACATCTAACTCCATGCTTGAATTTGTTTCACAACTGAACTCCATCGACCCGGAATTACAATTCACACTACATCACAGTACGGAATCTGTCCCCTTCCTGGATACACTAGTTATGAAGGACATTGAAGGCAACCTCTCTACAGATCTTTACTGTAAGCCCACCGACAGCAAGTCTTTTACACTACTCAAGCTGCCACCCAAGGACCACAAAAAACAGCCTGCCACGCTCACAATTTGACAGTGTCACGTATCGTCTCCAATCCAGAAATTCGCCAAGAAAGACTGGATTCCACGGCCCATAAATTTGAACTAAGGCATTACCCACCCAAATTACTGGATTTTGAAAAGACCCGGGCTCTAACTCCGCCTTCTCCTCAACCACCTATGTACCCTAGGGAACGTATTCCCTTTGTACATACATTTCATCCGACAATGCCCAGGGTATACTCTATCATTAAGAAACACTGGCCGCTACTATCTAAAGCATACCCTGAAATAGACTCATTTAAGGCACCTACCCTGATCTGTACCAAACGACCCTCCAATATCCGCGACAAGTTAGTTAGAGCTGATGTGGGAAGTTCTAGGCCTACCTCAATACAAACGACTCTGACAACCCGCCGACAGGGGACATTCCCCTGTCTCAATTGTGCAGCTTGCTCAAATATCATTAAATCTGACAGCATAACCCATCCCAGGACAGGCAAATCTTTCCCAATCAAAGGTTTCCATACGTGCAATTCTAATTTTGTGGTATATCTGATAAAATGTCCTTGTGGTCTCCTCTATGTGGGGGAGACCACCCAACATGTGAGGGATCGGATTGCGAGCCATAAATCGACTATCCGTTGTAATAAGAATTGGCTCCCCATACCTGAACATTTCTCTAAATCCGGACATTCTGTGGCTCAATTGCGCTTTCAGGTTATAGAACATGTCCCCCGCCCCCGTAGGGGTGGTAATCATATAAGACTACTCAAGTTGAGAGAGACATACTGGATCCATAAATTAGATACGTTAGCCCCTAAAGGGCTTAATAGAGACATAGATTGGCTCCTATAATTAATCTTTTTCCCATTGCTTTTACAGACCCGCTAGACCACTGTCTGTGTAGGTGAGTTTCCCATATGTATCATTGTACCCTCCTTTCCCTTTCCCCCCCCCCCTCCCCCTCCCTTCCCCCTTCCCCCTCCACCCTCTGGTTTCTGTCTCTCTGTCTTCCCTGTTCCTGTTAAACATATTCCCGTACTCAATATCCATCATTTCATATCCCCATTACTTTTGCCACCATATATATCCACCAGGGATTCTAGTACCTATAGCTCCTCCTCCTAATATTTGTCCTTTTATAATTTTCATCGTAAATGTTACCTAGCCCTTTTATTAGCTCTCATTTCTATTCTATAGTCCATATAGGTAGTTTCTTTCACATATTGCAGCTCTTTGGAGTCACTGCATAGCGCACCTTCAGCGCTAACACTCCTCTCACAGTTACCATGACTCCAGGATACACAGAGGCTCTCACACCTGCGCAGTGCGTCCCTCACAGACAGCGCTACGTCACTTCCGGTCTGGTACTTCCGGTTTCGGCGCTCCTCGCCGCATATAACGCTGTGACAGGGGGGCTACATGCACGCTGCTGACTTTAGCAAGGCGCGGGAGCGCCGCTCACATCAACCACTCTGCAGGTAACGTGCGCCTCCACACTACCTAAGACTTACTAGCGCTATAAACTTACATCCACTTGGTTCCATACATTTTGCTACATTTGGGCTTCTCCTCTCCTTCCCCCATAGGTTACCATATTATTCCTGGGTTAGCACCCTCAAGGACTTAGGATCATTATCTCAGCCATAGGTATCCCATTCTGCCCTATTTTCTTTGTCTAACAAGTTAGATCTACTCTCTAATTATAATGCCATTCTTTACAGCCGCTTCTTGGCACTGAGGGATCTCTATCCTTTCCGCTTCACATCACCCCTTATTGTGGATAAGGTAATCATATGTTTCTTATATGTATATTTACATTCATTGGAACTAGACTATCTGTCAGCCTATCATTGTATATACTGTATATATTGTTTGTTCAGGTTATATTGTTCTTTATCTCCAGGTTCACGGAACTTTTCTACAGTACTCTATTATTATTTTATTTATTATTTATTAGTCTGTTACTTTGTCTTTTGGTGATACATTTTTTATTTTTTTGTTCTTTCAGCGATTCAATGAATAAGGCTCTGGGTGAGCCGAAACGTTTGCTTTATATATCGCTTCTAGCATTATATTTCTGTTTCGCTCCCTTATCTAAATCTATTTTGATTAATAAATATTCAAGTAAAAACCACACGTTGTCATTAGAGTGTGCGGTGTAAATCATGCTGGTCAAGTCAGGTGGGCGTGGTGACATCGCTCTTTTCTTCCCCAGCTTTCCGTTGGTGGCGTAGTGGTGTGCGCATGTCCAAGTGCCGAATCCACTGCGCGCAGGTTAAGAAAAAGCGCGCAATCTGCGCTATTACCCTTGTCATCGGTGGGGGCGGCCATCTTCCTGAGGCCGCGCGTGCGCAGATGGAGTGCTCTGCTGCACGGGGCTTCAGGAAAATGGCCGCAGGATGCTGCGCGTGCGCAGATGGAGATCGCGGCGGCCATTTTCCCAAAGCCGAGTTAGCGATGGACATTAAAGGTCTGTCTTCATGTGTGGATCAGCTCACGGTAAGAGTACAAAATATTCAAGACTTTGTGGTTCAGAATTCTATGTTAGAACCAAGAATTCCTATTCCTGATTTGTTTTTTGGAGATAGAACTAAATTTCTGAGTTTCAAAAATAATTGTAAACTATTTCTGGCTTTGAAACCTCGCTCCTCTGGTGACCCAGTTCAACAAGTTAGTATCGTTATTTCTTTTTTACGTGGCGACCCTCAGGACTGGGCATTTTCTCTTGCGCCAGGAGATCCTGCATTAAGTAATATTGATGCGTTTTTCCTGGCACTCGGATTGCTGTACGATGAACCTAATTCAGTGGACCAGGCAGAGAAAAATTTGCTGGCTCTGTGTCAGGGTCAGGATGAGATAGAGGTATATTGTCAGAAATTTAGAAAGTGGTCCGTACTCACTCAATGGAATGAAGGTGCGCTCGCAGCTATTTTCAGAAAGGGTCTCTCTGAAACCCTTAAGGATGTCATGGTGGGATTTCCTATGCCTGCTGGTCTGAATGAGTCTATGTCTTTGGCCATTCAGATCGGCCGACGCTTGCGTGAGCGTACATCTGTGCACCATTTGGCGGTATTATCTGAGCATAAACCTGAGCCTATGCAGTGCAATAGGACTTTGACCAGAGTTGAACGGCAAGAACACAGACGTCAGAATGGGCTGTGTTTCTACTGTGGTGATTCCACTCATGCTATCTCTGATTGTCCTAAGCGCACTAAGCGGTTCGCTAGGTCTGCCACCATTGGTACGGTACAGTCAAAATTTCTTTTGTCCGTAACCTTGATCTGCTCTTTGTCATCTTATTCTGTCATGGCATTTGTGGATTCAGGCGCTGCCCTGAATTTGATGGACTTGGAGTATGCTAGGCGTTGTGGGTTTTTCTTGGAGCCCTTGCAGTGTCCTATTCCATTGAGAGGAATTGATGCTACGCCTTTGGCCAAGAATAAGCCTCAGTACTGGACCCAGCTGACCATGTGCATGGCTCCTGCACATCAGGAGGTTATTCGCTTTCTGGTGTTGCATAATCTGCATGATGTGGTCGTGTTGGGGTTGCCATGGCTACAAGTCCATAATCCAGTATTAGATTGGAAATCCATGTCTGTGTCCAGCTGGGGTTGTCAGGGGTTACATGGTGATGTCCCATTTCTGTCTATTTCGTCATCCACCCCTTCTGAGGTCCCAGAGTTCTTGTCTGATTACCGGGATGTATTTGATGAGCCCAAGTCCAATACCCTACCTCCGCATAGGGATTGTGATTGTGCTATCGATTTGATTCCTGGTAGTAAATTCCCAAAAGGTCGACTGTTTAATTTATCTGTGCCTGAGCACGCCGCTATGCGGAGTTACGTGAAGGAGTCCTTGGAGAAGGGGCATATTCGCCCGTCATCGTCGCCATTAGGAGCGGGGTTCTTTTTTGTGGCCAAGAAGGATGGTTCGCTGAGACCTTGTATAGATTACCGCCTTTTAAATAAGATCACGGTTAAATTTCAGTACCCCTTGCCGCTGTTATCTGATTTGTTTGCTCGAATTAAGGGGTCTAGTTGGTTCACCAAGATAGATCTTCGTGGTGCGTATAATCTAGTGCGTATTAAGCGAGGCGATGAATGGAAATCTGCATTTAATACGCCCGAGGGCCACTTTGAGTACCTAGTAATGCCATTCGGACTTGCCAATGCTCCATCAGTGTTTCAGTCCTTTATGCATGACATCTTCCGAGAGTACCTGGATAAATTCCTGATTGTATACTTGGATGATATTTTGGTCTTCTCGGATGATTGGGAGTCGCATGTGAAGCACGTCAGAACGGTGTTTCAGGTCCTGCGTGCTAATTCTTTGTTTGTGAAGGGATCAAAGTGTCTCTTTGGTGTTCAGAAGGTTTCATTTTTGGGGTTCATTTTTTCCCCTTCTACGATCGAGATGGACCCTGTTAAGGTCCAAGCCATCCATGATTGGACTCAGCCGACATCTCTGAAAAGTCTGCAAAAGTTCCTGGGCTTTGCTAATTTTTATCGTCGCTTCATCTGCAATTTTTCTAGTATTGCTAAACCATTGACCGATTTGACCAAGAAGGGTGCTGATGTGGTCAATTGGTCTTCTGCTGCTGTGGAAGCTTTTCAAGAGTTGAAGCGTCATTTTACTTCTGCCCCTGTGTTGTGTCAACCAGATGTTTCGCTTCCATTCCAGGTCGAGGTTGATGCTTCTGAGATTGGAGCAGGGGCTGTTTTGTCGCAGAGAAGTTCTGGTTGCTCGGTGATGAAACCATGCGCCTTCTTTTCCAGGAAGTTTTCGCCTGCTGAGCGAAATTATGATGTTGGCAATCGAGAGTTGTTGGCCATGAAGTGGGCATTCGAGGAGTGGCGTCATTGGCTTGAAGGAGCTAAGCATTGCGTGGTGGTCTTGACTGATCATAAGAACTTGACTTATCTCGAGTCTGCCAAGCGGTTGAATCCTAGACAGGCTCTTTGGTCGCTGTTTTTTGCCCGTTTTGACTTTGTGGTTTCGTACCTTCCGGGCTCTAAAAATGTGAAGGCGGATGCCCTGTCCATGAGTTTTGTGCCCGACTCTCTGGGTTTATCTGAGCCGGCGGGTATTCTCAAAGAGGGAGTAATTGTGTCTGCCATCTCCCCTGATTTGCGGCGGGTGCTGCAAAAATTTCAGGCTAATAAACCTGATCGTTGCCCAGCGGAGAAACTGTTTGTCCCTGATAGGTGGACGAATAAAGTTATCTCTGAGGTTCATTGTTCGGTGTTGGCTGGTCATCCTGGAATCTTTGGTACCAGAGAGTTAGTGGCTAGATCCTTTTGGTGGCTATCTCTGTCGCGGGATGTGCGTTCTTTTGTGCAGTCCTGTGGGATTTGTGCTCGGGCTAAGCCCTGCTGTTCTCGTGCCAGTGGGTTGCTTTTGCCCTTGCCGGTCCCGAAGAGGCCTTGGACACATATCTCTATGGATTTTATTTCTGATCTTCCCGTCTCTCAAAAGATGTCGGTCATTTGGGTGGTTTGTGATCGCTTCTCTAAGATGGTCCATTTGGTACCCTTGTCTAAATTACCTTCCTCCTCTGATTTGGTGCCATTGTTCTTCCAGCATGTGGTTCGTTTACATGGCATTCCAGAGAATATCGTTTCTGACAGAGGTTCTCAGTTTGTTTCGAGGTTTTGGCGAGCTTTTTGTGCAAGGATGGGCATTGACTTGTCTTTTTCCTCGGCTTTCCATCCTCAGACTAATGGCCAGACCGAACGAACTAATCAGACCTTGGAAACATATCTGAGATGCTTTGTTTCTGCTGATCAGGATGACTGGGTGTCCTTTTTGCCTTTGGCTGAGTTCGCTCTTAATAATCGGGCCAGCTCGGCTACCTTGGTTTTGCCGTTTTTCTGCAACTCTGGGTTCCATCCTCGTTTCTCTTCAGGGCAGGTTGAGTCTTCGGACTGTCCTGGTGTGGATACTGTGGTGGACAGGTTGCAGCAGATTTGGACTCATGTGGTGGACAATTTGACCTTGTCCCAGGAGAAGGCTCAACGTTTCGCTAATCGCAGACGCTGTGTGGGTCCCCGACTTCGTGTTGGGGATTTGGTTTGGTTGTCTTCTCGTTATATTCCTATGAAGGTTTCCTCTCCTAAGTTTAAACCTCGTTTCATTGGTCCGTATAGGATTTCTGAGGTTCTTAATCCTGTGTCTTTTCGTTTGACCCTTCCGGACTCTTTTTCCATCCATAACGTATTCCATAGGTCATTGTTGCGGAGATACGTGGCACCTATGGTTCCATCTGTTGATCCTCCTGCCCCGGTTTTGGTGGAGGGGGAGTTGGAGTATATTGTGGAGAAGATTTTGGATTCTCGTGTTTCAAGACGGAAACTCCAGTATCTGGTTAAGTGGAAGGGTTATGCTCAGGAAGATAATTCCTGGGTCTTTGCCTCTGATGTCCATGCTCCCGATCTTGTTCGTGCCTTTCATATGGCTCATCCTGGTCGTCCTGGGGGCTCTGGTGAGGGTTCGGTGACCCCTCCTCAAGGGGGGGTACTGTTGTGAATTCTGTGGCAGAGCTCCCTCCTGTGGTCACAAGTGGTACTTCGGCTGATTCTATGAGCTTCCGTTGGTGGAGGAGAGTGGTACTGCGACTTCTGAGTTTCCTTCCTCAGGTGATGTGGTGAAGTCGTTAGGTGCTGCTCTATTTAACTCCACCTAGTGCTTTGATCCTGGCCTCCAGTCAATGTTCTAGTATAGGACTTGCTTCCTCCTGGATCGTTCCTGTGGCCTGCTGCTCTGCATAGCTAAGTTCCGCTTTTGTTATTTTTGTTTGCTGTTTTTTCTGTCCAGCTTGCTTGTTTGTTTTTTTCTTGCTTGCTGGTAGCTCTGGGACGCAGAGGGTGTACCTCCGTGCCGTTAGTCAGTACGGAGGGTCTTTTTGCCCCCTTTGCGTGGTTATTTGTAGGGTTTTGTGTTGACCGCAAAGTTACCTTTCCTATCCTCGCTCTGTTCAGAAAGTCGGGCCTCACTTTGCTTAATCTATTTCATCTCTACGTTTGTCTTTTCATCTTATCTCACAGTCATTATATGTGGGGGCTGCCTTTTCCTTTGGGGTATTTCTCTGAGGCAAGGTAGGCTTATTTTCTATCTTCAGGCTAGCTAGTTTCTCAGGCTGTGCCGAGTTGCATAGGGAGCGTTAGGCGCAATCCACGGCTGCTTCTAGTGTGGTTGGAGAGGATTAGGGATTGCGGTCAGCAGAGTTCCCACGTCTCAGAGCTCGTTCTATGTTTTTGGGTTACTGTCAGGTCACTGTATGTGCTCTGACTTCTATGTCCATTGTGGTACTGAATTACCTTATCATAACAGTCATGTCACATTGGCAGAGCCCCTGATATTCCAGAACAACAGAAACCCTCTATATGTGAACTCATTTTACAAACTACACTCCCCAATGAATTCACCTAGGGGTGCAGTGATCATATTGACACCACATGTGCCTCACAGAATTTTTTACCATTGAGCAATGAAGAAAGAATAGATTACATTTTTGCCACTAAAATGTTGTTTTAGCCCCAAGTTTTAATTTTTCTAAGGGCCAATAGGAATTTTTTTTACAACAAACTGAGGTACATTTTTTCCAGAATGCGCCAATGCCCTACATGTAATTGGGAAACATTTTTCAGGCACAGTGTAAAGCTCAGAAAGCAAAGAGCGCCAGATTTTGCTGTTTTGGTTTGCAGGTGCCATGACCTACTGGGAAAGCCAATGAGGTGCCAGAACAGCAGAATGCCGCATAAGTGACCCCATTTTACAAACTACTCCTTAACTTGGCCATGGCCAAAGGTTTTAAGACTGACACACATTTCGTTTTCACAAAAGCTTACTGCTTCCAGACTGAACTGTGCTTCTGTACTTCCTGCAAAGTTATTCTCTCTGATGAAGCCCCGTCATACTGTTTAGGATATCTGGAAAAATGGTTGAGTGCTACCATGCTAATGGAAAAGGTGAGTGCTACCATGAGAACTGCAACATGCTAACAGTAAAGCATTTCAAGACAATGTATGTGTGTGGTTGCTGTCATGGGTTTACAGCGACAGAGATGAGCCAGAAGACTGCAGATTCTGAATTCTCATACTCCTGCAATGATTAGATCCACTTCACCTTCATATTAAAGTTTAATAATTAAACGGTGTAAACTTATTTTAGCAGTGCAGGGGTTAATCTGCTCAGTTGAGAGATCATGGAAGCTTTCCTGTGTTAAGGCTTAGGCTACGTTCAGACTAGCGTTGTGCTAGTGTGCGTCGGGCGACGCAGCGGCGACGCACGCGTCATGCTCCCCTATGTTTAACATGGGGGACGCATGCATTTTTGTTTGTTGCGTTTTGCGACGCATGCGTCTTTTTTGCCGCAAGCGTCGGACCAAGAAAACGCAACAAGTTGCATTTTTCTTGCGTCCCATTTTCGGCAAAAAACGACGCACGCATCGCAAAACGCAGCGTTTTTGCGTGCGTTGCGTCGCCGACGCAGCGGCGCACAACGCTAGTCTGAACGTAGCCATAGCTGTGCACTGTTAGCCACTCCCATCTCATATATAAACTGGGTCCTGGCTAGCACGCATTGTCAGAGAGAGGTTATGCTGCATGGCTGGAGGTTGTTGGTGGTTGTTGTTGGAGAAGGCGTTTGGTGGATTTAACTGTGACTGTTGCTAGGTTTTGAATATGTGATACTTCTATTTCTTCTCCTACTTTGGCTTAACCCCATCCTCCAATCCCTGGTGTTTACCTCTGCTATTTATGTGTGTGTATTTGTATGATTGGTATTTTCCTTTATCCCTGTTCATATTACATGGTTGGTCTAGTTGGTGTATTATGGTACACTACTACTCCCCTCTTCCCTGGGTGGGGGAAGGGTACAGACTGAGGGCAGATTCAGGAGTTAAGGCAAGGTATATGGCTCCCACATCTTCAGCATCAGAAGTAATTGAGGGAACAGGGTGAGCTAGGGCGTCCCCCCTAGCATTAGAGACAGGCAAGGAGCACCCGGTCCTGGTACACCTGACAACAGAGTTGTGACATTTCATTTTCATCCAGGGGAGTGGAATGGCTAACTCACAATTTTGCCTAAGAACACTGCCATGGGATCTAAACAACCTCCAAGAGCAACTTCTGCCAATGATTCATAAGAAATTAGACAACGTACAATGCTTTTTCCATCATGTTTCACTAGAAAAAAAGTAATAACTAAGTTGCTCAGTAAACAAAACATTAAAATTTTGGACCCATGGTACATAAAGGAAACTCCCAAGATCTCAATCCCATTGAGAGCATGTGGTCAAACCTCAAAAAGTGTATGAACAAGTAACAACACAGGCATTGATTAAACAAGAGTGAGTTGTCATTAGTCAGTATTTGTCAATAAAAGTTTAAAAACTTATTCAATGCTTATGATTATAAACATCTGATTAATAGATATAAAAAATACCGCAGCAGTTTTTGAAATCAAAATTTGTGTCAGTTTCAAAAACTGTTATATCCCCCACACTGTGCCAGTACGTCTGGGTGTCACAGTATACATATGATCCTCCTAGGCACCATGACACTCAGAAAGTCTCACCCCAACATGGGGTACACAAAGATTTCATGGTGAATGCCAGGGGATCTGAAGATGCAGCAAGTTCTGGAGAGGTGGCAGTGAGTAGCAGAGGGGTCAGAGAGGTTAGCGGTGAGGTGGGTATAATTATTTTTTTATGCTTATTTATGGGACTGGACAGACCCCATTGCATAATAAATTAAATTTGAGTAGAATTACTTCTCCACAAATCAAATTTCCAGGAAAAAACCCACAAACAGTCAAAATTAATTTTTTTCTCTGATCCACTCATCTCTAATTGCAATATTACTTCGTACCCATTTACATTTTGCTCCATGAAGGGCATTTAAATGCACTTGGTACATTTTTTAGTTCACCCTGAAGACTATTTAGTTTTGGTTTTAAAAATTAATATTTTAATCTTCATGCTTTAAACTGGAAGACAGTAATAAGCAAAAGTGGACAATGAAAAGAAAAGCCATTAAAATAATGACTGAATTGGTATTAAACTCTTATCAGGTAAGATTAAAGGATTGTAATAACATGCATAATCCCTGATACTGATCGCTTCATGTGTCATCATTCAAAGAATGACAGATACAGTATGTTAACCACATAACTCTTTTAGTCATTCATAAATATAATTTATGTGCTTACTGGTTATAAAACAAATATGCTTGACCTTTTTCACCTAAGTAATTTATGTGACAAAAATATATCTTCTTTATTACAGAGCATATAGTTAAAATTTTGAGAACACTTTAGAACTTTCCATAATTCTGCATCAATTTGACCTAAAACTACCGGTAAATCAGATTTTCATTCAAGTCCTAACATTAGATAAAAATAATCAAATCAAACAAATGACTAAAAATGTTACACTTTATTTTTCTGTTTTGAGGAAAATAATCCCAAATCATATGATTGTAAAGGGCAAATGTATGTGAACTTTTTAGATCAGCAGATAATTTGAAGATGGAATTAGAGTCTGGTGTTTTCAGTCAATGGGATGACAATTACATGTGAGTGGGTGACCTGCTTTAATTAAAGAACAGGGATCTATCAAAGTCTGATTTTCATAACACATGTTTGTGAATGTTTATCATAGCACAAACAAAGTAGATTTCTGAAGACTTCAGAAGAAGAGTTGTTGATGCTCATCATGTTGGAAAAGATTGCAAAAGCGTCTCCCATTAGTTTGGACTCCACTGATTCACACCGATTCACTGATTGTGCATATAATGACACTGCGTTTATTCTTAATTATGCCAGATGTATTGTTGAGTAGTGTTAAATATGCTTATTTTGCACATTTATTTAATCAGGACTATTCACCAGCTGCGTTACTCTTAAAGAAAAAATGTCATCATATTTTCATAAAAAATGTAGTGGTTTATTGAATTGTCCACAGAAAAAACACATTGCAGCAAAAAGTAAAAATAGATGAAATAGTTATGAACAGATTGTCCATTTGTTCCTATCAGCGCTTGTTCCTCTTCGTTTCTGAGAGAGAGTAGAAGTCCTATTTCTTTCATGAAGTAGAATCATGGCTACCAGCTGTTCATTCCTTGTGTGTGTTGTCTGACGTCCATGGAGAATGATGGTGAAGGCAGGAGGTGACCCCCACGTGACAGCCCCCCTAAGAGAAATAATATATATATATATACATATATATATATGTCCCACAGACCACGTGTTCTCTCTATATGGTGTTACTCTGAGCTATATATACATAAATAGCTTTTGTAATGTCAGCGAGAGGCAATGTGTTCAGTACTGAATTGAGAATATGAATAATTCAATTAATAATTAATATTTAACAAGTAGGTCAAGGCATGTTGAGCCATTGTTCATATAAGCCTGTAGGTTGACTCTTGTTGTATGTTAACTTGTTGTATGTTGATTTGTTGAAGGCCTGCTGATTACCTATTGTATCAGCCCTTACAGTTTATTATTCTACTAACCTTAAGGTACCTTCACACTCAGTGACGCTGCAGCGATACCGACAACAATGTTGATCGCTGCAGCGTTGCTGTTTGGTCGCTGGAGAGCTGTCACACAGACAGCTCTCCAGCGACCAACGATCCCGAAGTCCCCGGGTAACCAGGGTAAACATCGGGTTACTAAGCGCAGGGCCGCGCTTAGTAACCCGATGTTTACCCTGGTTACCAGCGTAAAAGTAAAAAAAACAAACACTACATACTTACCTACAGCTGTCTGTCCCCGGCGCTCTGCTTCTCTGCAGTCCTCTGCACTGACTGTGAGCACAGCGGCCGGAAAGCAGAGCGGTGACGTCACCGCTCTGCTTTCCAGCTGACCGACGCTCACAGCCAGTGCAGGAGGAGTGCAGAGAAGCAGAGCGCCGGAGACAGACAGCGGTAGGTAAGTATGTAGTGTTTGTTTTTTTTACTTTTACGCTGATAACCAGGGTAAACATCGGGTTACTAAGCGCGGCCCTGCGCTTAGTAACCCGATGTTTACCCTGGTTACCAGTGAAGACATCGCTGGATCGGTGTCACACACGCCGATCCAGCGATGTCTGCAGGGAGTCCAGCGACGAAATAAAGTTCTGGACTTTCCTCAGCGACCAAGGATCTCCCAGCAGGGGCCTGATCGTTGGTCGCTGTCACACATAACGATTTCCTTAACAATATCGTTGCTACGTCACAAAAAGCAACGATATCGTTAACGATATCGTTATGTGTGAAGGTACCTTTAGAGGACAAAGACGCATGTTAATTGAACTATCGCTGTTTGTTAAGTTGTTGTATGCCTGTTGCTTACCTATGATTTCAGTCCCTGCAGTTTATTATTCTACAGACCCTGGAGGACAAAATATGTAGGTTTATTGAGCACTTAAACAATTAGGGATTACTTCCTCCCACCTGCCCCCCAATCATGTGGAAAAATGCACTTAATAAGAGCTGTGGAATATAAAAGGGTGTTCTGTCTCTGTTTCCAGTGAAACCCTCCAGGACAGCAACCAAGGAACCATGGCATCAACTGGTGGAAAAGAGATCTGCATCATTGCCCATCACTGAACCCACAAAGATGTTTGGAGAACCCATGTTGGGACAATCAGGTCACCTGACTGACCACATACAGTGGGTAAGGAAAGTATTCAGACCCAGTGTTGGACTGGAGTAGTTTGGGCCCACCAGAGAAAATCATTCTAAGGGCCCACCATGCTTAAGGGGTACTAGCTGCAGAGTCTTCCCTTAGTTTCCATCTAGTTAAGCACCCTTATCGGCAGCAGATAATTTTGTGTAAAAAAAGACAAGTGCTGCCGAGAACAATGATATTCTATAAGCACAGAAAGACTTTCTTATTTAGACATGTGCCACATACACATAATAGACACGACACATACACACCAGTCACATGCTAGACACAGGATACATACACGTGACACACATACCTGTCACATGCTAGCCACATGACACATGCCATACAAACACCAGTCACACACTAGACACAGGATTAGAGATGAGCGGACCCCTAGATGTTCGGGTCCGGCTGAACAGTTAAAAATGAGTCCAGGTTCGGGTACCAGAACAGTACCTGTAGCCCATTCATTTGAATGGGGGGCCCATACATCCAGTGTTTACTGTTGTGAATTCTGTTGTCGAACTCCCTCCTGTGGTCGTGAATGGTACTTCGGCGAGTTCTGTCCATGGACTCCCTCTGGTGGCTATGAGTGAAGCTGCTGCTTCTGGGGTTCCTGACACAGGTGACGTGGTTTATCCTTTGGTTGGCTGCTCTATTTAACTCCACTCAGATCGTTACTCCATGCCAGCTGTCAATGTTCCTGCATTGGTTCAGTTCGCTCTTGGATCTTTCTGGTGACCTGTCTTCTCCAGCAGAAGCTAAGTTCCTGATAGTTATTATTTGTTCATTGTTTCCTTGTCCAGCTGGTTATCATGATTTTGTCTTGCTAGCTGGAAGCTCTGGGATGCAGAGTGGCATCTCCGCACCGTTAGTCGGTGCGGAGGTCTTTTTTGCACACTCTGCGTGGTCTTTTGTAGTTTTTTGTGCTGACCGCAAAGATACCTTTCCTATCCTCTGTCTGTTTAGTAAGTCTGGCCTCCCTTTGCTGAAACCTGTTTCATTTCTGCGTTTGTGACTTTCCTCTTTACTCACAGTCAATATATGTGGGGGGCTGCCTTTTCCTTTGGGGAATTTCTCTGAGGCAGGGTAGGCTTTATTTTCTATCTCTAGGGCTGGCTAGCTCTTAGGCTGTGAGGGGGCGTCTAGGGAGAGTCAGGAACGCTCCACGGCTATTTCTAGTTGATGTGATAGGATTAGGGCCTGCGGTCAGCAGAGCTCCCATATCCCAGAGCTTGTCCTGTATGAGTTTAACTATCAGGTCATACCGGGTGCTCCTAACCACCAGGTCATAACAGTTTACCACTCTGTCAGATGCAAGACAGAGCGGCAAACACTGCTTCTGATCGGCGGTAAAATCATTACCGGCGGTAAAATCATTACCGCTAGTCAGACAGCTGATGTTCACACGCTGTCAAATGATGTGAGCCCGCAGCTGTGATTGGAGGTATAAAGTTTACCTCCGGTCACTGACATCGGCTAACCTCATCGAGGTTACGGCAAGTCACTGAGGCTGTGTTCCCAGCCAGGACCCTGAACTGCGGTGACCTGGGTGAGATCCCCACTAGCACAGTGAGAAAGTCCCACGGAGCAGAGGCGGTGAACTCACCAATGGGCTTTTTCTCACTCCCGCCACTTCTCCACACAGCCCCTGACCACCCTCTTTTTCCACAAAGCTCATCATCCCCCCTTTTCCACACAGCCCATCATCATCCCTCCTTCTCCACATAGCCCCCTCATCATCCCTCCTTCTCCACACAGCCCCCTCATCATCCCTCCTTCTCCACAGCCCCTTCAGCATCCCTCCTTCTCCGCACAGCCCCTCATCATCCCTCCTCCACACAGCCCCCTCATTATCCCTCCTTCTCCACAGCCCCTTCAGCATCCCTCCTTCTCCGCACAGCCCCTCATCATCCCTCCTTCTCCACACAGCTCCTCATCATCTTTCCTTCTCCACACAGCCCCCTCATCATCCCTCCTTCATCACACAGCCCCTCATCATCTCTCCTCCACAAAGCCCCCTCATCATCTCTCCTTCTCCACACAGCCCCCTCATCATCCCTCCTTCATCACACAGCCCCTCATCATCTCTCCTTCTCCACACAGCCCCCTCATCATCTCTCCTCCACACAGCCCCCTCATCATCCCTCCTTCATCACACAGCCCCTCATCTCTCCTTCTCCACACAGCCCCCTCATCATCCCTCCTTCTCCACACAGCCCCCTCATAAACCCTACTTCATCACACAACCCCCTCATCATCCCTTCTTCTCCACACAGCCCCCTCATCATCCCTCCTTCTCCACACAGCCCCCTCATCATCCCTCCTTCTCCACAGCCCCTCATCATCCCTCCTTCTCTATACAGCCCCCTCATCATCCCTCCTTCTCCACACAGCCCCCTCATCATCTCTCCTTCTCCACACAGCCCCCTCATCATATCTCTCCTTCTCCACACTGCCCCTTATCATCCCTTCTTCTCCACCCAGCCCCTTTTAAGTTACATCAAATAAATACATCCTCTGACCACTCACACTGAATCCTGGGTCTTCATTCCTATCTGTGCAAGGGTCCATTGGGCAGACCCTCATTCCTCTCCTCACACAGTTCCATAGTGCAGCCCCCTCGGTGCTCTCCTCACAGGGCTCCAGCAGCCTCAGTCAGCACAGCACTGCTTCCTGCTATCAGGTCACTGGTCTGATGGAGGCCCTGCCCCTTCTGGTGACATCATGCCCTCAAAAAATCAACTCCGTTCTAGACGCTGGGTGCAGTGTCTCTCACCTCACATCACTTGTTACTGAGCAGTGCAGGCAGCCAGCACCGGGTATGGAATAACCCACTCACTGCTGGGTGCCTGCAATCATAATACACTAAAATACAGGACAGAGCAGGAGTCTGGTGAGGGGGACGGCCCTCTGGGAGGCGGGCCCACCGGAGGATTCTTTGATCTCCCGGTGGGCCAGTCCGACCTTGTTCAGAACCCTTTAAATTTTTCATTCTTGGTTTCATTGCAGCCATTTGGCAAATTCAAAAAAATTCATTTTTTTTCACATTAGTGTACTCTGCACCCCATCTTGACTGAAAAAAAAACCAGAAATGTAGAAATGTTGGCACATTTAATTAAGAAAAGAAAAACTGAAATATCACATGATCATAAGTATTCATACCCTTTGCACAGACACTCATACTTAAGTCACGTGCTGTCTATTTCCTTTTGATCCTCCTTGAGATGGTTCTACTCCTTGATTGGGGACCAGCTGTGTTTAATTAAATTGATAGGACTTGATTTGGAAAGGCACACACTGTGTGCAGTGTCGGTCTGCTGCCCGCTTTTACAGACTCTGTTTGATAAAACACATTGTACCTATACCAGTAGATGGCATGCCTCCCCAAACCATCACTGATTGTGGAAACTTCACACTAGACCTCAAGCAGCTTAAATTGTTTGTCTATCCACTCTTCTTCCAGACTCTGAGACCTTGATTTCCAAGGTCTAGTGTGAAGTACCCACAATCAATGATGGTTTCTGGGGCCATGTCATCTGCTGGTGTAGGTCCACTGTGTTTAATAAAAACCAAAGTCAGCGCAGCCGTCTACCTGGAAATTTTAGAGCACTTCATGATTCCTCTGCCGACAAGCTTTTTGGAGATAGAAATTTCATTCTCTAGCAGGACTTGGCACCTGTCCACATTGCCAAAAGTACCAATACCTGGTTTAACCCCTTTCTGACATATGACGTACTATCCCATCGAGGTGGGGTGGGCCCGTATGACCACCGATGGGATACCCCAACATATGGAGTATCAGCGTACTCAGGACAAATTGGACAACAACTTTTGGGGTCCAATTTCTCCTGTTACCCTTGGGAAAATACAAAACTGGGGGCTAAAAAATAACTTTTGTGGGAATTTTTTTTTTATTTTCACGGCTCTGCGTTATAAACTGTAGTGAAACACTTGGGGGTTCAAAGTTCTCACAACACATCTAGATAAGTTCCTTGGGGGGTCTAGTTTCCAATATGGGGTTACTTGTGGGGGGTTTCTATTGTTTAGATACATAAAGGGCTCTGCAAACGCAATGTGACGCCTGCATACCAATCCATTTAGGTCTGCATTCAAAATGCTGCTCCTTCCCTTCCGAGCTCTGCCATGTGCTCAAACGGTGTTTCCCCCCCCCACATATCGGGTATCAGCATACTCAGGACAAATTGGACAACAACTTTTAGGGTCCAATGTCAACTGATACCCTTGGAAAAATACAAAACTGGGGGCTAAAAAATAATTTTTGTGGAAAAATATATATTTTTCATTTGCACGGCTCTGCGTTATAAACTGTAGTGAAACACTTGGGGGTTCAAAGCTCTCACAACACATCTAGATGAGTTCCTTAGGGGTCTACTTTCCAAAATGGTGTTACTTGTGGGGTGTTTCTACTGTTTAGGTACATTAGGGGCTCTGCAAACGCAATGTGATGCCTGCAGACCATTCCATCTAAGGCTGCATTCCAAATGGCGCTCCTTCCCTTCCGAGCCCTCCCATGCACCCAAACGGTGGTTCCCCCCTACATATGGGGCATCAGCGTACTCAGGACAAATTGGACAACAACTTTTGGGGTCCAATTTCTCCTGTTACCCTTGGGAAAATACAAAACTGGGGGCTAAAAAATAATTTTTGTGGGAAAATGTTTATTTTTATGGCTCTGCATTATAAACTTCTGTGAAGCCCTAGGTGGGTCAAAGTGCTCACCACACATCTAGATAAGTTCCTTAGGGGGTCTACTTTCCAAAATGGTGTCACTTGTGGGGGGGTTTCAATGTTTAGGCACATCAGTGGCTCTCTAAACGCAACATGGCGTCCCATCTCAATTCCAGTAAATTTTACATTGAAAAGTCAAATGGCGCTCCTTCCCTTCCGAGCTCTGCCATGCGCCCAAACAGTGGTTTACCCCCACACATGGGGTATCAGCGTACTCAGGACAAATTGTACAACAACTTTTGGGGTCCAATTTCTTCTCTTACCCTTGGGAAAATGAAAAATTCGGGGCGAAAAAATCATTTTTGGGAAAAAATATGATTTTTTATTTTTATGGCTCTGCATTATAAACTTCTGTAAAGCACTTGGTGGGTCAAAGTGCTCACCACACATCTAGATAAATTCCTTAGGGGGTCTACTTTCCAATATGGTGTCACTTATGGGGGGTTTCAATGTTAGGCACATCAGTGGCTCTCCAAACACAACATGGCGTCCCATTTCAATTCCTGTCAAATTTGCATTGAAAAGTCAGACGGCGCTCCTTCGCTTCTGAGCTCTGCCATGCGCCCAAACAGTGGTTTACCCCCACATATTGGGTATCTGTGTACTCAGGACAAATTGTACAACAACTTTTGGGGTCCATTTTCTCCTGTTACCCTTGGTAAAATAAAGCAAATTGGAGCTGAAGTAAATTTTTTGTGAAAAAAAGTTAAATGTTCATTTTTATTTAAACATTCAAAAAATTCCTGTGAAACACCTGAAGGGTTAATAAACTTCTTGAATGTGGTTTTGATCAGTTTTTAGAATGGTGTCACACTTGGTTATTTTCTATCATGTAGATCCCTCAAAATGACTTCAAATGAGATGTGGTCCCTAAAAAAAAATGGTGTTGTAACAATGAGAAATTGCTGGTGAACTTTTAACCCTTATAACTCCCTAACAAAAAAAAATGTGGTTCCAAAATTGTGCTGATGTAAAGTAGACATGTGGGAAATGTTACTTATTAAGTATTTTGTGTGACATATGTCTGTGATTTAATTGCATAAAAATTCAAAGTTGGAAAATTGCAAAATTTTCAAAATTTTCGCCAAATTTCCATTTTTTCACAAATAAACGCAGGTAATATCAAAGAAGTTTTACCACTATCATGAATGCAATATGTCACGAGAAAACAATGTTAGAATTGCCAAGATCCGTTGAAGCGTTCCAGAGTTATAACCTCATAAAGGGACAGTGGTCAGAATTGTAAGAAATGGCCTGGTCATTAACGTGCAAACCACCCTTGGGGGTAAAGGGGTTAAAAACAACAGTATCACTGTGCTTGATTGGCCAGCAAACTCGTCTGACCTTAACCCAATAGAGAATCTATGGGGCATTGTCAAGAGGAAGATGAGAGACATCAGACCCAACAATGCAGATGAGCAGAAGGCTGCTATCAAAGCAACCTGGGCTTCCATAACACCTCATCTCCGTGCGCTCACCCAGCCGCCGCGTCTAACCCGTGCCTTCCTTTTCTTTTTTCATTTTTTTCACATCTCAGTGCGCTCACCCAGCTGCCGCGTCTAACCCGTGCCTTCCTTTTCTTTTTTTTTTTCACATCTCCGTGCGCTTACCCAGCTGCCGCGTCTAACCCGTGCCTTACTTTTCGGTTTTTTTCACATCTCCGTGCGCTCACCCAGCCGCCGCGTCTAACCCGTACCTTCCTTTTCTTTTTTTTCGCATCTCCGTGCGCGCACCCAGCCGCTGTGTCTAACCCGTGCCTTCCTTTTCTTTTTTTCACATCTCCGTGCGCTCACCCAGCCGCCGCGTCTAGCCCGTGCCTTACTTTTCTTTTTTTTTCACATCTCCGTGCTCTCACCCTGCCGCCGCGTCTAACCCGTGCCTTCCTTTTCTTTTTCTTTTTTCACATCTCCATGCGCTCATCCAATCGCCGTGTCTAACCTGTGCCTTCCTTTTCTTTTTTTTTTCTCACATCCCTAATGCACGCACCCAGCAGCCGCTGACCTTTGAAAAGTGACACGGTTCACTTATCAGAGCTCTCGTGCCTGCCATTTTTTTTTCACATCCCCGTTCGCACACCAAGTAGCCATCGAACTTTGATAAGTGACGTGGTTCACTTATCAGAGCTCTCGTGCCTGCCGGGTTTTTTTCACATCCCCGTTCGCACACTCAGCATCCGCCGAACTTTGATAAGTGACGCAGTTCACTTATCAGAGCTCTCGTGCCTGTCGTTTTTTTTTCACATCCCCATTCGCACACCCAGCAGCCGCCAAACTTTGATAAGTGACGCAGTTCACTTATCAGAACTAGGGCCTGCTGTTTTAGACTTTTCCTTTCACAGGTATTTTTTTTTCCCTATTTGCTTTTTTTCCTTTAGCTTTTTCTTTTCAGAGTAGTTTGCACCAAGCACTACCCCCCACACTTACACATAGTTACCAATAAAGTACACCCAAGCACCATACTCACAAAAAAAATGTCCCGCTCGTCCCGTTCTTCCCAACAGCGCTATTCAGCGGAGGAGGCATATTCTTTCCTTGCCTCCGACACTGATAGCGAAGGAGAGGATCCTACTTTTCTTTATTTTTCCGATTCTTCCTAATCCTCTTACCACTCCTCACCTTCTTCCTCCAGCCTCGCAGAACCGCCACGCAGACGCCGCAGAACAGAAGATGAGGCAGCGCCAATCATTGATAAAGAAGCGCCCATCATTGCCGAACACGAACCAGTGCACCCCACTGCGGACCCCATATGGACCTCGCCACCCGAAAATTACGAGCCACTGATTCCTGATTTTGTGGCAGAATCAGGAATCAAGTTTGACACCACCGGCCTCACAGAACTAGACTTTTTCAAAGTATTTTTCTCTGAGGCTTTCGTTATCCTCATGGTGGAGCAAACTAATTTGTATGCTCAGCAATTTTTGGACCAAAACTCGGGTTCATCATATTCTAACTGGTCTCCTGTAGACGCAGTTGAAATGATGCAGTTTTGGGGCCTGGTCCTCCACACGGGGATCCTGAAGAAGCCTGAACTTCGGCAATATTGGAGTGTTGATATTTTATATAATACTCCAGTGTTCTGAATGGTCATGACCCGGATGCGTTTTGAGGCCATCCATAAGTTCCTGCATTACAACGATAATGCACGGTGTCCCGCACGAGATGACCCCAACTTTGACCATCTGTTCAAAGTCATCGAACACTTCAACAAAAAGTTTGCTGAAGTGTACATGCCTCAAAGGGACATCTGCGTGGATGGGTCCTTAATTCATTTTAAGGGGCAGATTCCGTCAAT
The DNA here is from genome assembly GCF_032444005.1 of Ranitomeya imitator. Lineage (NCBI taxonomy): Eukaryota > Metazoa > Chordata > Amphibia > Anura > Dendrobatidae > Ranitomeya > Ranitomeya imitator. The sequence goes on along the minus strand of NC_091285.1, from coordinate 357,223,535 downwards.
ACCTGCCCAGCAAGAGGGCCAGGTACGGAATCAAACTCTACAAGCTGTGTGAGAGTACCTCAGGGTACACCTACAGCTTTAGAGTGTACAAAGGGAAAGACAGAAGGATTGAACCGCCTGAGTGTCCTTTCATCCTGGGAGTGAGTGGGAAAATTGTGTGGGATTTGGTGCACGGACTGCTGGATAAAGGTTATCACCTATATACCGATAACTTTTACACCAGCATCCAACTCTACAAATCTCTCTCTGCACGAGGTACCACAGCCTGCGGTACTGTCCTCAAAAATCAGAGAGGCCTCCCGAAGACACTACTTGGGCAGACTCTCAGAAAAGGTGAGAGCAAAGCCCAATGTAGCGACCACCTGCTGGTGGACAAGTACAAGGACAAAAGGGATGTCCTTTTATTTACCACCATACACGGTGATGGCAGCGCCCTCAGCACTTGTACGGGGTACCTCTACAGAGGGTCAGCAAACCGACCTGTGTACTGGGGTACAACAAAAACATGGGGGGCGCTGATCTCTCTGATCAACTCCTTCAACCGTACAGTGCTTTGAGAAAGGCCAGGGTGTGGTACAAAAAGCTGTTCTTGCACATTGTACAAATGGCAATGCTCAACGCTTTCGTGCTGTCATGATGTGCATACAACACCGATACTTCGTACCTTCATTTCCAGGAGGTAGTGGTTAAGGCCCTGATGTTTGGCACGAGGGAAGGAGCGGGCCCCAGTACTTCTGGAACTGAAGGTGCACGTATCGTACCAGGTCAGCATTTTCCTGGGGTGGTCTCGCCAACTGGAAAAAAGGTAAGCCGCAAAAAGGTGCCGCGTGTGCTACAAAAGAGGAATACGCAAGGACACCATCTATCAATGCGACACCTGCCCCGAAAAACCTGGCCTGTGTATGAAGGATTGCTTTAAATTGTACCACACCTCCATGCACTACTAATTTACTTTACAGGAAACAGATTAATTCCAAAGGAGGCACATCTACGTAAGTTCTTTGGGGGTATACTTTCCAAAATGTTGTCACTTGTGGGTTTTTTCCTGTTTAGGCACATCAGGGGCTCTGCAAACGGAACGTGACGTGCACAGACGATTCCATCAAAGTCTGCATTCCAAAACGTCAGTACATCCCTTTCGAGCCCCAACGTGTGCCCAAACAGTAGTTTTCTGCCACATATGGGGTACCAGCGTACTCAGGACAAATTGGCCAACAACATTTGAGTTCCAATTTCTCCTGTTACCCTTGGGAAAATAAAAAATTGGGGACTAAAAGATCATTTTTGTGGGCAAAAATAGGATTTTTTATTTTCACACCCGGGCGTTATAAACTCTAGTGAAACACTTGGGGGTTCAAAGTTCTCACCACACAGCTAGACAATTCCTTAGGGGGTCTAGTTTCCAAATTGGGGTCACTTGTGGAGGGTTTCCACTGTTTAGGCACATCAGGGGCTCGTCAAACGGAACATGATGGTCACAGAACATTCCATCAAAGCCTGCATTCCAAAACGTAACTAATTCCCTTCCGAGCCCTGACGTGTGCCCAAACAGTAGTTTTCTGCCACATATGGGGTACCAACGTACTCAGGACAAATTGGAGAACAGCATTTAAGGTCCAATTTCTCCTGTTACCCTTGGGAAAATAAAAAAATGGGGACTAAAAGATCATTTTTGTGGGCAAAAAAATATGATTTTTTATTCTGACGCCCGGGCATTATAAACTTCTATGAAGCCCCTGGGGGTTCAAAGTGCTCATCACACATCTAGATAAGTTCCTCAGGGGGTCTAGTTTCCAAAATGGGGTCACTGTTTAGGCACATCAGGGGCTTGTCAATCACAACATGGCATCCGATCGCAATTCCAGCCAATTTTAGGTTGAAAAAAATCAAACGGCGCTCCTTCCCTTCCGAGCCCTGTCGTGCACCCAAACAGTGGTTCCCCCCATATATGGGGTATCATCGTACTCAGGACAAATTGGACAACAACTTTCGCGGTCCAATTTCTCCTGTTACTTTTGGGAAAATAAAAAATTGGGGATTAAACGATCATGTTTGTGGAAAAAATATTTTTTATTTTCACGCCCGGGCGTTATAAACTTCTGTGAAGCCCCTGGGGGTTCAAAGTGCTCATCACACATCTAGATAGGTTCCTTAGGGGGTCTAGTTTCTAAAATGGGGTCACTTGTGGGAGGTTTCCACTGTTTAGGCAAATCAGGGGCTCGTCAAATGCAACATGGTGTCCGATCGCAATTCCAGCCAATTTTAGGTTGAAAAAAATCAAACGGTGTTCCTCCCCTTCCGAGCCCTGCCGTGCGCCCAAACAGTGGTTCCCCCCCACATATGGGGTATCAGCGTACTCAGGACAAATTGGACAACGACTTTCACAGTTGTTACCCTTGGGAAAATAAAAAAATTGTTGCTAAAGATCATTTTTGTGACTAAAAAATTACATTTTAATTTTTTCCTTCCACATTGCCTCTGCTCCTGTGAAGCACCTGAAGGGTTAATAGACTTCTTGAATGTGGTTTTGATCAGTTTTTAGAATGGTGTCACTTTTGAGTATTGTTTGCTATATAGACCCCTAAATGTGACTTCAAATGTGAGGTGGTCCCTAAATAAAATGGTTTTGTAAATTTTGTTTTAAAAATGAGAAATCGCTGGTCAACTTTTAACTCTTATAACTCCCTAACAAAAAAAAAATTATTTCCAAAATTGTTCTGATGTAAATAGACTTGTGGGAAATGATATTTATTAACTATATTGTGTGACATACTTCTCTGTTTTAAGGGCACAAAAATTCAAAGTTAGAAAATTGCAAAATTTTCGCCAAATTTCCGTTTTTTACACAAATAAACGCAAGTTATATCAAAGAAATTTTACCACTATCATGAAGTAAAATATGTCACGAGAAAACAGTCTCAGAATCGCCAAGATCCGTTGAAGCTTTCCAGAGTTATAACCTCATAAAAGGACAGTGGTCAGAATTGTAAAAATTGGCCCCGTCATTACAAACCACCCTTGGGGCGTTAGTGGGTTAACTTTTCTATTTAAGAACTGAAATAAATTAACTTTTTGATGTTATTCTTATTTTGTGAGATGCGCCTGTATGTGTGACTAGACCTATAAAACTCTATGAGTTTGTGGGCCATCCGATAAAACAACCTGTAAGCACACGGACATTTCACACAAATGTGAGAATGTAGAATAAGTGATTTTACAAAGAAACATTATTAACACTCCACGTCACACAGTGCAGATATAGAATAATATCTACATCCAGGTACTTACCGCTGACGTCTCGTCTGATTAGAGCCGCTTTCTCCTGTTTCTTCTCCATCTGGTCAGACATTCATATCGACATCTCCCAGCCACAACTCGTCTTGTCACGATCATCTTTGCAGCCCTGAAAATAACAAGGTCATATACATTGTATACATACATGTGTCTCCCCAGAATACAGATATGTACCCAGGGGCGAATTTTAATGAGGTCAATCTGGGCGGTAGCCCAGGGCCCAGTGGTGTGGGGGGGCCCTGGGCAACCGCTCAGATTGACTGCTGCCATCAGGGCATTACTGCCCTGACTGGTGTATGGGCCCGGTGGGCAAAGGGGGCCCGCATCCACCCCTGTATGTACCCCACCATTAATATAACATTAGCCCTGCACCAATAAAAATATAAAGTGATAATCAGCTCTGTGTCCCCCATTAACTATAATCTTTGCCACCCAATAATATAAATTATACAGTCTGTGACTCCCCCCCAATTAACTGTAAGGCTATGTGCACATGGAAAATATGCAAGGTTTTACAGTACAGAAAAAGAGAATGAGATCCCTGAAGTCTCATGCAGCAGAATTTTCTCCTGCAAATCCTGAATGTATGCACATAGCCTTAGTCCATGTCTTGTGTCCAGGGGTGGATTAAAGGTAGCCAGGGTCCCGGGCTGTTCAGACACTGTGGGTCCCCCACTCATGCGACGGGGTCATCATATACCTGAACCAGATTATTCCAGAAAAATAGTTGCTGTGTGAAACTATAACCTGTCAAACATCCATTGATCTAGTCAATTTACCCTTCATTTAGGAAGAAAAAAAAAAAACAAGAAAAAAAACACAATACTATCACCATAAGTGCCAGTATGCACAGGAGATCTGTACTTAGTATGCAGTGTCTGTGTAGAGGTAATACAGTGATCACCGGTGACATTATACACAGGAGCTCTGTATATAGTATACAGTGTATAGTGTCAGTGTATAGGTAGCACACTTACTCACCAGTGACGTCTTTAGGTGAAGTCCTTCATCTTTCATCCAGCACAGACCGCCATCACTTCATCCTGCCAGGACTCGTCTCTGCAGGAAATAACACAGTTATCTCAAGCTCCGCTTGCAGAACACATTACTTAATTTTTCCCAACTTCTACATCACACCACACGAAGAAAAAGAGGCAACATAGTGTCACTCTACACAGTAACACGACCGCCCCCCCTCCCATTTAAAACAGTGTCCTCAAAAAATAAAATACATACATCACTGCAGTAATAATATCCCTTAATTAGCCCCTATGGTAATAATAATATCCCCCATCCTGGCCCTGTGTATCTCATTCATGGCGTCAGCCATATGTTCTCCCATCCTGCCCTCATGAGTATCCATCCTGCCCCATATGATCTCCCCATCCTGCCCCATCAGTCTCCATCGTATGCATCCTGCCCCATGATCCTGCACGATCTGTCTCCATGTCTTTCATTCTGCCCCGTGTCTCCAATCATGCCCCGTATCTACATTCTGCCCATGTCTCCAATCCTGCCCAATCTGTCTCCAGTCCTGCCCCCAGTGTGTCCAGCATTTCAGCCCCCAGTGTCCAGCATCTCTGCCCCCATTGTCCAGCATCCCCGCCCCCAGTGTCCAGCATCTCTGCCCCCAGTGTCCAGCATCTCTGCCCCCAGTGTCCAGCATCTCTGCCCCCAGTGTCCAGCATCCCTGCCCCAATGTGTCTAGCATCCTGCCCCCAGTGTGTCCAGCATTCTACCCCAGTGTGTCCAGCATATTGCCCCCAGTGTGTCCAGGAATCTGCCCCAGTTACTCCAGCATATTGCCCCTAGTGTGTCCAGCAATCTGCCCCAGTGTCTCCATTACATTGCCCCCAGTGTGTCCAGCATTCTGCCCCAGTGTCCAGCATATTGCCCCCAGTATGTCCAGCATTCTGACCCTAGTGTGTCCAGCATTCTGCCCCCAGTGTCTCCAGCATATTGCCCCCAGTGTCTCCAGCATATTGCCCCAGTGCCTCCAGCATATTGCCCCCAGTGTGTCCAGCATTCTGCCCCAGTGTGTCCAGCATTCTGCCCCAGTTTGTCCAGCATTCTGCCCCCAGTGTGTCCAGAATTCTGCCCCCAGTGTGTCCAGCATATTGCCCCCAGTGTGTCCAGCATATTGCCCCATTTGTCCAACATTCTGCCCCCAATGTGTCCAGCATATTGTCCCCAGTGTGTCCAGCAATCTGCCCCAGTGTCTCCAGCATATTACCCCCAGTGTGTCCAGCATTCTTCCCCAGTGTCTCCAGCATATTGCCCCCAGTGTGTCCAGCATTCTGCCTCAGTGTGTCCAGCATATTGCCACCAGTGTGCCCAGCAATCTGCCCCAGTGTCTCCAGCATATTGCCCCCAGTGTGTCCAGCAATCTGCCCTAGTGTCTCCAGCATATTGCCCCCAGTGTGTCCAGCATTCTGCCCCAGTGTGTCCAGCATATTGCCCACAGTGTGTCCAGCAATCTGCCCCAGTGTCTACAGCATATTGCCCCCAGTGTGTCCAGCAATCTTCCCCAGTGTCTCCAGCATATTGCCCCCAGTTTGTCCAGCAATCTGCCCAAGTGTCTCCAGCATTTTTCCCCCAGTGTGTCCAGCATATTGCCCCCAGTGTGTCCAGCATATTACCGCCAGTGTGTCCAGCATATTTCCCCCAGTTTGTCCAGCATGTTGCCCCCAGAGTGTCCAACAATCTGCCCCAGTGTCTCCAGCATATTGCCCCCAGTGTGTCCAACAATCTGCCTGTGTCTCCAGCATATTGCCTCCAGTGTGTCCACCAATCTGCCCCCAGTGTCTCCAGTATATTGCCCCCAGTGTCTCCAGCATATTGCCCCAGTGTCTCCAGCATATTGCCCCAGTGTCTCCAGCATATTGCCCCCAGTGTGTCCAGCAATCTGCCCCCAGTGTGTCCAGCATATTGCCCCCAGTGTCTCCAGCATAATGCTCCCAGTGTGTCCAGCAATCTGCCCCCAGTGTGTCCAGCATATTGCCCCCAGTGTGTCCAGCATATTGCCCCCAGTTTGTCCAGCATTCTGCCCCAGGTGTGTTCAGCATATTGCCCCCAGTGTGTCCAGCAATCTGCCCCAGTGTCTCCAGCATATTGCCCCCAGTGTGTCCAGCAATCTGCCCAAGTGTCTCCAGCATATTGCCCCCAGTGTGTCCAGCAATCTGCCCAAGTGTCTCCAGCATATTTCCCTCAGTTTGTCCAGCAATCTGCCCCAGTGTCTCCAGCTTATTGCCCCCAGTGTGTCCAGCAATCTGCCCCACTGTCTCCAGCTTATTGCCCCCAGTGTGTCCAGCAATCTGCCCCAGTGTCTCCAGCATATTGCCCCCAGTGTGTCCAGCAATCTGCCCAAGTGTCTCCAGCATATTGCCCCCAGTGTGTCCAGCAATCTGCCCAAGTGTCTCCAGCATATTTCCCCCAGTGTGTCCAGCAATCTGCCCCAGTGTGTCCAGCATATTGCCCCCAGTGTCTCCAGCATATTGCCCCCAGTGTGTCCAACAATCTGGCCCAGTGTCTCCAGCATATTGCCCCCAGTGTGTCCAGCAATCTGCCCCAGTGTCTCCAGCATATTGCCCCCAGTGTGTCCAGCAATCTGCCCCCAGTGTCTCCAGCATATTGCCCCCAGTGTGTCCAACATTCCGCCCCCAGTTTGTCCAGCATTCTGCCCCCAGTGTGTCCAGCAATCTGCCCCAGTGTGTCCAGCATATTGCCCCCAGTGTCTCCAGCATATTGCCCCCAGTGTGTCCAGCAATCTGCCCCCAGTTTGTCCAGCATATTGCCCCCAGTGTGTCCAGCATATTGCCCCCAGTTTGTCCAGCATTCTGCCCCAGGTGTTTTTAACATACTGCCCCCAGTGTGTCCAGCAATCTGCCCCAGTGTCTCCAGCATATTGCCCCCAGTGTGTCCAGCAATCTGCCCCAGTGTCTCCAGCATATTGCCCCAGTATGTCCAGCATATTGCCCCCAGTGTGTCCAGCATATTACTGCCAGTGGGTCCAGCATATTTCCCCCAGTTTGTCCAGCATTCTGCCCCCAGTGTGTCCAGCATATTGCCCCCAGTGAGTCAAACAATCTGCCCCAGTGTCTCCAGCATATTGCCCCCAGTGTGTCCAGCAATCTGCCCTCAGTGTCTCCAGTATATTGCCTCCAGTGTATCCAGCATATTGCCCCAGTGTCTCCAGCATATTGCCCCCAGTGTGTCCAGCATTCTGCCCCCAGTTTGTCCAGCTTTCTGCCCCCAGTGTGTCCAGCAATCTGCCCCCAGTGTGTCCAGCATATTGCCCCCAGTGTGTCCAGCATCTCTGCCCCCAGTGTCCAACATTCTGGCCCGGACCCCCCAGATTGCCATTCACAATAAAAAAAAAAACGAGTTCTCCTCACCTGTCCGCGCTCCTTCAGCGAAGCTCTCTCCTCGCAGCTGAAGCGCGCACTTGCCGGCGACTGACAATGACATCAGACGTCGGCAACGTGCATGCTGCGGCTGACGTCAGCTGCCAGCCTCCGATTGGCTGGCAGCTGTTAACCATTGACGTGTGCACGTCAATAGCGTTAAACTGCCGCAGCACCGGTAGGGCCCGGTGAGCAGATTAGACGGGGCCCGATACTGGCCCCCTCTGCCCACCGGGCCCATATGCCAGTCAGGGCAGTAATGCCCTGATGGCGGTGGTCAATCTGAGCGGTTGCCCAGGGCCCCCCCAAACCACTGGGCCATGGGCTCCCGCCCAGAGTGACCTCATTATAATCCACCCCTGCTTGTGTCCCCATCATTCACTATAAGTCCTTGATAGGATCAAACTGAATTTGGGGGTGGCAGAAGACGCTATCAGGTACTGAGCCTCCTCCTCCACCTCCCAATTCATTACAAGTCCCTAACAGCATCTTCTCCCACCTTTCAGTTCATTATAAAGTTTCCTATGCACCTTACCGCCTCCTCTCACACTCCCAAATTAATTTTAAGTCCCCGATAGCATCAGATTGAATTGTGAGATGGGAGAGGACGCTATCAGGGGCTCAGCATCCTCCTACAACACCCAATTTATTTTGTCCTCTTCCCTCCACATCCCATCATTGTCATCTCCCCCTCCTACATCATTATCCTCTCCATCACCTCCATCATTGCCTTCTACACCACCCACATCATTGCCCTCTTCACCACCCCAATCATTGCTCTCTCCATCACCCCAATCATTGCCCTCCCCATCACCTCCATCATTGCCCTCTCCCCACCTCTATCATTACCTTCTCCACCACCTCCATCATTGCCTTCTCCACCACCCCATCATTGCCCTTTCCACCACCTTCATCATTGCCTTCTTCCCCACCACCCTCATCATTGCCTTCTCCCCACTACCCCATCATTGCCTTTTCCACCACATCCACCATTGCCTTCTCCCCCACCACCCCATCATAGCCCTATCCACCACGTCCATCATTGCTTTCTCCCCCTCCACCCCATCATTCCCCTTTCCATCACCTCCATCATTGCCTTCTCCCCACCACCCTATCGTTGCCCTTTTCACCACCTCCATCATTGCCTTCTCCCCCACCAGTCCCATCATTGCCCTTTACATCATCTCCATCATTGTATCCTCACCCACTACCCCATCATTGCCCTTTCCACCACCACCATCATTGCTTTCTCAACTACCATCCCCATCATTGCCCTCTCTATCACCCCCATCATTGGCCTTTCCACGACCTCTATCGCTGCTTTATCCCTTGTCACACCATCATTGCCCATTCCACCACCTCCATCATTGCTTCCTTACCCACCACCCCCATCATTGCCCTTTCTACCACCACCATCATTGATTTCTCCACACCACCCCATCATTGCCCTCTCCATCTCCCCATTATTGCCCTCTCCACCTACACACACAAACAGCACCACTCAGCTCTTTGCATGTCCCCCGCAGCCACACACACACACACATCACATACATACACACACACACTCTCACCACCACTCACCTCCCCGCACGTTCCTCCCAGCTGCAGCATCTTTGTCGCTGCACCTTTCTGTCTGACAGAGATGCGCACTGAATGTTGACATCATCCAGCCGCACTGCTGTGTCATACAGCGGCTCTGCTCCGCTGCCATTTTCTCCTGTACGCTGCGGAGCTGCAGGGATCACTCCCTGCCCACCTCACATTAGGGCAATCTGGCCAGGGACCCCTGGAGCCTTGGGGCCAGATAAACAGGTCAGATTGCCCTCAGTGTTAGCTGAACTGCAAGGGCCTTCCTCCACTTCCAGGCCCCGATGCAGCCGCATCGGCTGCACATGTGATATGTTCGCCCCTGCCTTGTGGCTTTTTCAGGGCCCCTGATGTGCCTAAACAGTGGAAATTCCCTTCACAAGAGGTTCACATAATTTTATAATGTTGAGCGTAGAAATTAAAATATATTTTTTTCCCACAAAATTTTTTCTTTTTACAAGGGTAATTGGATAAATTGGACCCCAAAATATATTGTGCGATTTCTTTTGAGTACACCGCTACCCTACATGTGATGGATGTTCTGGAAATCCCAATGGCCCAATTCCTGTATCAAAACCGACTGAATGTCAGTTGCCCAGTATTCGGTCCATTGAAGCTGGTACAACTCCTGTAGTCGCGGTTTCTTGTTGCGGCTGCTTTTCTCCTTTGTCCTCTTCCTCAGGCCGAGCTGGGCGGATTGGACATGATGGTGTCTGAAACCTGCGGTGTATGCCTCACCTAAGCTCTGCTGGATCTTTCTATCTGCCTTCCTGGTTGTGGAGCCCCTTGGATGGTATCTACGAACACCAGTCCCTTGCAGTTTCTCATTATCTGTCGGGCTGATTAGTATCCTACCACTGCCACCAAGTGTGAAGACACCAGGGTCAGGGGTGCTATCATCCGCTGGCCTGGCTGTCATTAGAAACACTGCATGGACCAAGGCTCATCCCCCTGAATGCCGGTACTACTTCCCTGTGGGCATAATACTACTAGAACAAAAGCTTAGGGTAACACAGTGTGACAATACTTTATTGAATCACCCATAGACAATAACATATAGTACAGTCCCAGTAAGTACGCAAGATGGGGCAAATGACAGAGTCTCACCCTACTGTTGGCTGGCTGAGAATTAGAACATCTGTGACTTCTCAATTTCAGGGGCCAACTACCCCAACCAGTAGAACCCTGCTTTTGGCAGGCACCCACAGAAAGGAGGGAGCGACAAGCATAGGAAGCTGACACAGTCCATTGAGCTATGTGGCCAGATGAACTTACTGCCCCAACTTGGTTTCTCCAAATGTCTTTGAAGGTTCAGTAATGGTCAATGGAGCAGATCTGTATTCCTCCAGCTCAGGCCGTGGTCCTTTACGTTGACGTTCTGCAGATTGTCAAATCTGTATTCTTCCAGTTGGAGCCATGGTGCCTTGGCTACTGCCATGTAGAGTCTCACGAAACAGAGGCAGATCCTCCTTTTATAGTTTAGAGCTCTTATTCAGGCATTTTTTCACAGAATTTGGGTAATGTGGGAGGAGGTCATCTCTCATTGTTCCAGTGTTCAAATAACCTGCTTAGTTTGTCCTTCAATATTTGCAAAATAAAGGTACCTTCACACTGAGCAACTTTAGAACGAGAACAACAGAGATCCGTGACATTGCAGCGTCCTGGATAGCAATCTCGTTGTGTTTGACACGCAGCAGCGATCAGGATCCCGCTGTGACATCGCTGGTCGTAGCTAGAAGTCCGGAACTTTATTTGGTCGTGAGGTCGGCGTGATTCGTCATGTTTGACAGCAAAAGCAACGATGCCTGCAATGTTTTTTCATGGAGCTAACAACCAGCGAGAATGATAAGTACGTCACTGGATCGCTCCTGCATCGTTCTGCTGTTGCCGTGTTTGATGTCTCCTAGCGACCTAAACAGCGACGCTGCAGCGATCGGCTCGTTGTTTATATCGCTGCAGCGTCGCTTAGTGTAACGGTACCTTAACAAGCTGCACAGACTAATACAATGGGTTATCAACATATTAACAAACATTAATTGTTCAATTATCCTGTGGCTTTTTTTCACAATAATAGCAGAACAATAGGCTGCAAGGACTGATACAATAGGTAAACAGCAGCCATTCAATAAACATCAATTCAATCTGCAATAAGAGTGTCATGTCGGACGCTATTCACACTAGGGCATCCGACAGACAGCGGTAATTCCATTTACGACCACTATACGCTCACTGGCGCCGGCTAGACTTTAGCCAGGTTTGTGGTTGTTAATTTAGTTGGTAATCAGGTTGGAGGTTGGGTTACGCCCATGGCCTTTAAATAGTCTTGCTGGACTTTGGGCGTCGCCAATTATAGCTTGTGCCTCGTGCCTAGTGATTCCGGTCTGGAGTGGTGGTCTTGCAGAAGTAATATCGTATCTGGTGGTGTATTTCTCCTTCTTATATTTGTATTTGTTTTTCCCTGTGCACATTATCATATTTTCCTGTATGCTTGCGGCATGGTGCGTTTTTAGTTTTCCCTGTCTGTGCTTTCTGTGGGGGATTGGTGTGTGGTCTCTTCACTGGGTGGCGGGTGGTGGTTTCAGCATAGGGCTGAAACAGGAGTAAGGCCAGGCCTGGCGGCCCAGACAAGCACACCATCAGTGTAAATTCTGGGAGAGGGACAGACAGGGTTTCCCCTAGTCTGAGGGATAACACAGGGGCCCGGGTAACCAGCCTTAGTCTCTCTTGGCAGCCCCGTGACATTATAATCGGCCTAAATAAATTTTGGATGCCATGGATCCCATGACTTCCATAACCCGCCAGTTGGAGGCGCTGTCCTTACAGGTCACTGAGTTGAAGGGTGCAGTTCAGCAACATGGTCTTGTAGTATCTAATGTGCAAGCTAAAACTGCAGGTAGAGTCGCAGAGCCAAAGATCCCTTTACCTGAGAGGTTTGCTGGGGAAAGCAGTAAATTTGTTGTTTTTCGTGAAGCTTGCAAATTGTATTTTCGTATGCGCCCGGTTTCCTCAGGTAATGAGGCTCAGCGTGTGGGTCTGATATTGTCATTACTGAACGGAGACCCCCAAGCATGGGCGTTTTCACTACCATCTGATTCAGCTGCATTTAACTCAGTGGAGATTTTTTTTCTGCTCTTGGACTCATTTATGATGATCCTGACAGACTGGCTCTAGCAGAGTCTAAAATACGCGCTCTCCGCCAGGGGGAGCGAATGGTGAAGGATTACTGTTCTGAATTTCGCCGCTGGGCGGTGGACACACAATGGAATGACCCTGCGCTGCGGAGTAAATTTGTACATGGGGTTTCGAGAAGGGTTAAACAAGCCCTCCTTATGTATGAGACTCCTGCTTCTCTAGAGTCTGCCATGAATCTTGTTGTCCGCATTGATCGCCGTTTGCCTCAGGGGGCGTAGGTGTACGTGAGGTTGCTGCAGGTGAGCCCACGGAGCCTATGCAAATTGCAGAGGTGTCACATCATCTTGCCCCCTCACTCAGGAAGCAGGCAGCCTGTTTTTGCTGTGGTAAAAAAGGGTATTATGTAAATGCTTGTCCTCTGTTTTCTAAGAAAAGCGCAACGGCGGAAAACTTTTAAGCTCAGAGGGTGTGGAGGAGGCCAATCTGAGCTTATGCATATCCTCCATGGGGGTCTCTCAATGTATGCTCCCTGCCAGAGTTATGGTCGCTGGCAGAGAGCTGCCAATCACTGTTTTTGTGGATAGTGGGTCGGCCACTAATCTCATTGATGCGGAGTTTGCGCGCACGGCCGGCTTCATGGTCGATAAACTGCCTCATCCTATCCGGGTGGTCACCATCAATGCTACTCCACTCCCACAGGGGGAGATTACTGAGTTTGTGGCTGAGGTTAAACTCCACATTGGGGTCCTATATTCTGAGCAAGTTACATGTAGGGTGCTCAGTAATCTTCCTGCACAAATTGTTCTGGGTTTTCCATGGTTGTCTATGCACAACCCGGTGATTGACTGGAAAACTCAGGATATTATTCAGTGGAGCGGATTCTGCCAGAAGAATTGCCTGGCCACATGTGTGTCCGCTGTGTCTCCTAGCATTCCTGAGTCACTGCTGGATTTCGCAGATGTGTTCTCTGAGAAGGGTTGCTCTGAATTGCCACCACATCGACCCTTCGACTGTACTATTAGGTTTAAACCAGGGGCCAAATTGCCGAAAGCTAGGATGTTTAACATCTCTGGTCCTGAGAGACAAGCCCTAAAGGACTACATTGCTGAGAGTCTGAGTAAAGGGCACATCAGGCCTTCATCCTCGCCGGTGGCAGCGGGGTTCTTCTTTGTTAAGAAGAAAGATGGCGGACTACGCCCGTGTCTGGATTTCAGGGAGTTAAACCAGATAACGGTTCGTGATCCATACCCTATACCACTGATACCTGATTTGTTCAACCAGGTGGCTGGTGCTAAGTGGTTTTCCAAGCTTGACCTCAGGGGGGCGTACAACCTCATAAGAGTCCGTCAATTTGATGAGTGGAAGACGGCTTTTAATACTCCTGAGGGTCATTTTGAACATTTGGTGATGCCATTTGGGTTGACAAACGCGCCTGCTGTATTCCAACATTTCATAAATGATTTGTTCTCGCATGTACTGGGGAAATTCGTTATTGTGTACCTAGATGACATTCTCATTTATTCATGCGACCGTGATACTCATTTAGAGCATGTGAGGCAGGTGTTACAGCTACTCAGAGAAAATAAGCTCTATGCAAAACTTGAGAAATGTGTTTTTTTCGGTTCAGGAGTTGCCTTTCTTGGGTTATGTTGTGTCTGCTTCAGGGTTTAAAATGGACGCCGCTAAGGTGCAAGCGGTGCTGCATTGGGAACGGCCTGATAACCTAAAAGCAATGATCTTTTGTGGCTTACCCTCCTTGTGGAGTGTGTCAGTGACTGCATTCTGGACATCTGTCAAGTCAGCAGTCTTCCCCATGATTGTGGAGCCTTCTGAAACAGACTAAGGGAACTTTTTAAATGCTTAGGAAGCCTTTGCAGGTGTTTTTTGTTAATTATACTAATTTACTGAGATAATGACTTTTGGGTTTTCATTGGTTGTAAGCCATAATCATCAACATTAATAGAAATAAGCACTTGAAATAGATCACTCTGTTTGTAATGACTCTATATAATATATGAGTTTCACCTTTTGTATTGAAGAACTGAAATAAATTAAGTTTTTGATGATATACTAATTTTGTGAGAAGCACCTGTATTCTGAGAGCTATGAGTTTTTTATTTCTCCGCTGACAGAGCTGTATGGCAGCTTGATTTTGAATGACAAGATGCCGTTTTCAGCTATACTATTCTTATTTCCATTCCACACTTTTTGATTGCGTCTTATTCTACTTTTTGTTCGGCAGTATGATGAGAAAGCATACTTTTTTTGCCACATTTTTTTATTTAGGTTTTTACAGTGTTCACTGAAGGGGTTAACTAGTGGGACAGTTTTATAGGTCGGGTTGTTCCAGATGCGATGATACCAAATATATGTACTTTTGTAGCTTTTTTTTTTTTTACATAAAAATGTGAATTTATTGGTATAGTATTTTTGTTCCTTTTTTGTTGTTCTTTATTTTGTGATCTAAAAAAAATATATATTGCACATTTAGGCCGGAGTAACACTGGCGTATTGCATCCGATGCAAGAGCATCGGATGCAATATGCTAATGACACTCGGCTCCTGCTCGCAGCAGAGCAGGAGCCGAGTGTCATGCGTCTGTGCTCCGATTCTCTTGCACAGGGAGGATCGGAGCACAGCTGCGGAGGAGGCGGAGAAATGAATTTCTCCATCTCCTCCATTGCTGGGGTCCGCTTATAGCGCACATAGTAACATAGTAACATAGTTAGTAAGGCCGAAAAAAGACATTTGTCCATCCAGTTCAGCCTATATTCCATCATAATAAATACCCAGATCTACGTCCTTCTACAGAACCTAATAATTGTATGATACAATATTGTTCTGCTCCAGGAAGACATCCAGGCCTCTCTTGAACCCCTCAACTGAGTTCGCCATCACCACCTCCTCAGGCAAGCAATTCCAGATTCTCACTGCCCTAACAGTAAAGAATCCTCTTCTATGTTGGTGGAAAAACCTTCTCTCCTCCAGACGCAAAGAATGCCCCCTTGTGCCCGTCACCTTCCTTGGTATAAACAGATCCTCAGCGAGATATTTGTATTGTCCCCTTATATACTTATACATGGTTATTAGATCGCCCCTCAGTCGTCTTTTTTCTAGACTAAATAATCCTAATTTCGCTAATCTATCTGGGTATTGTAGTTCTCCCATCCCCTTTATTAATTTTGTTGCCCTCCTTTGTACTCTCTCTAGTTCCATTATATCCTTCCTGAGCACCGGTGCCCAAAACTGGACACAGTACTCCATGTGCGGTCTAACTAGGGATTTGTACAGAGGCAGTATAATGCTCTCATCATGTGTATCCAGACCTCTTTTAATGCACCCCATGATCCTGTTTGCCTTGGCAGCTGCTGCCTGGCACTGGCTGCTCCAGGTAAGTTTATCATTAACTAGGATCCCCAAGTCCTTCTCCCTGTCAGATTTACCCAGTGGTTTCCCGTTCAGTGTGTAATGGTGATATTGATTCCCTCTTCCCATGTGTATAACCTTACATTTATCATTGTTAAACCTCATCTGCCACCTTTCAGCCCAAGTTTCCAACTTATCCAGATCCATCTGTAGCAGAATACTATCTTCTCTTGTATTAACTGCTTTACATAGTTTTGTATCATCTGCAAATATCGATATTTTACTGTGTAAACCTTCTACCAGATCATTAATGAATATGTTGAAGAGAACAGGTCCCAATACTGACCCCTGCGGTACCCCACTGGTCACAGCGACCCAGTTAGAGACTATACCATTTATAACCACCCTCTGCTTTCTATCACTAAGCCAGTTACTAACCCATTTACACACATTTTCCCCCAGACCAAGCATTTTCATTTTGTGTACCAACCTCTTGTGCGGCACGGTATCAAACGCTTTGGAAAAATCGAGATATACCACGTCCAATGACTCACCGTGGTCCAGTCTATAGCTTACCTCTTCATAAAAACTGATTAGATTGGTTTGACAGGAGCGATTTCTCATAAACCCATGCTGATATGGAGTTAAACAGTTATTCTCATTGAGATAATCCAGAATAACATCCCTCAGAAACCCTTCAAATATTTTACCAACAATAGAGGTTAGACTTACTGGCCTATAATTTCCAGGTTCACTTTTAGAGCCCTTTTTGAATATTGGCACCACATTTGCTATGCGCCAGTCCTGCAGAACAGACCCTGTCACTATAGAGTCACTAAAAATAAGAAATAATGGTTTATCTATTACATTACTTAGTTCTCTTAGTACTCGTGGGTGTATGCCATCCGGACCCGGAGATTTATCTATTTTAATCTTATTTAGCCGGTTTCGCACCTCTTCTTGGGTTAGATTGGTGACCCTTAATATAGGGTTTTCATTGTTTCTTGGGATTTCACCTAGCATTTCATTTTCCACCGTGAATACCGTGGAGAAGAAGGTGTTTAATATGTTAGCTTTTTCCTCGTCATCTACAACCATTCTTTCCTCACTATTTTTTAAGGGGCCTACATTTTCAGTTTTTATTCTTTTACTATTGATATAGTTGAAGAACAGTTTGGGATTAGTTTTACTCTCCTTAGCAATGTGCTTCTCTGTTTCCTTTTTGGCAGCTTTAATTAGTTTTTTAGATAAAGTATTTTTCTCCCTATAGTTTTTTAGAGCTTCAATGGTGCCATCCTGCTTTAGTAGTGCAAATGCTTTCTTTTTACTGTTAATTGCCTGTCTTACTTCTTTGTTTAGCCACATTGGGTTTTTCCTATTTCTAGTCCTTTTATTCCCACAAGGTATAAACCGCTTACACTGCCTATTTAGGATGTTCTTAAAGATTTCCCATTTATTATCTGTATTCTCATTTCTGAGGATATTGTCCCAGTCTACCAGATTAAGGGCATCTCTAAGCTGTTCAAACTTTGCCTTCCTAAAGTTCAATGTTTTTGTGACTCCCTGACAAGTCCCCCTAGTGAAAGACAGGTTAAACTGCACAATATTGTGGTCGCTATTTCCTAAATGCCCAACCACCTGCAGATTTGTTATTCTGTCAGGTCTATTAGATAGTATTAGGTCTAAAAGTGCTGCTCCTCTGGTTGGATTCTGCACCAATTGTGAAAGATAATTTTTCTTGGTTATTAGCAGAAACCTGTTGCCTTTATACCAGCAAGCAAAAAAGAAAAGGGCACACAGCAACAAGTGACAGCAAAAAGTACAGCTAAGAAGCAACGAAGAGTGGTGGTGGTGGGAGACTCACTAC
Source organism: Ranitomeya imitator (assembly GCF_032444005.1). Lineage (NCBI taxonomy): Eukaryota > Metazoa > Chordata > Amphibia > Anura > Dendrobatidae > Ranitomeya > Ranitomeya imitator. Next base: position 357,205,886 of record NC_091285.1, on the reverse strand, counting down.
TGAGAGGCACAGAAGCAGCCATCTGCAGACCGGACATAACTGCAAGAGAAGTATGCTGCCTTCCAGGTGCGATGATCAAGGATGTGACCGATAGGATACCAAAGCTCTTCAGCTCCAAGGACGTCCACCCATTTCTTCTGATACATGTTGGCACCAATGACACGGCAAGGAAGGACCTACCGACAATCTGCAAGGACTTTGAAGAGTTGGGGAAGAAAGTAAAGGAACTGGATGCACAGGTAGTTTTTTCTTCTATCCTTCCAGTAGACGGGCATGGCACCAGGAGATGGAACAGGATCCTTGATGCAAACAACTGGCTAAGACGATGGTGCAGACAACAAGGATTCGGATTCCTGGACCACGGTGTGAATTACTGGTATGATGGACTCCTCGCCAGAGACGGACTACACCTCAACAAACCTGGGAAACACACATTCGCCAGAAGACTCGCTACACTCATCAGGAGGGCGTTAAACTAGAAGAAGAGGGGACGGGAAGAAAAACATTAGACTCGAACAAAGACGACCCAGGAAAACATACTCTGAAGGGAGGTAAGAACATTTCTAAAACAATCCACAGTGAGGAGATTGGAACAAAACAAAATCCTCTAAACTGCATGCTCGCAAACGCCAGAAGCCTGACAAACAAGATGGAAGAACTAGAAGCAGAAATATCTACAGGTAACTTTGACATAGTGGGAATAACCGAGACATGGTTAGATGAAAGCTATGACTGGGCAGTCAACTTACAGGGTTACAGTCTGTTTAGAAAGGATCGTAAAAATCGGAGAGGAGGAGGGGTTTGTCTCTATGTAAAGTCTTGTCTAAAGTCCACTTTAAGGGAGGATATTAGCGAAGGGAATGAGGATGTCGAGTCCATATGGGTTGAAATTCATGGAGGGAAAAATGGTAACAAAATTCTCATTGGGGTCTGTTACAAACCCCCAAATATAACAGAAAGCATGGAAAGTCTACTTCTAAAGCAGATAGATGAAGCTGCAACCCATAATGAGGTCCTGGTTATGGGGGACTTTAACTACCCAGATATTAACTGGGAAACAGAAACCTGTGAAACCCATAAAGGCAACAGGTTTCTGCTAATAACCAAGAAAAATTATCTTTCACAATTGGTGCAGAATCCAACCAGAGGAGCAGCACTTTTAGACCTAATACTATCTAATAGACCTGACAGAATAACAAATCTGCAGGTGGTCGGGCATTTAGGAAATAGCGACCACAATATTGTGCAGTTTCACCTGTCTTTCACTAGGGGGACTTGTCAGGGAGTCACAAAAACATTGAACTTTAGGAAGGCAAAGTTTGAACAGCTTAGAGATGCCCTTAATCTGGTAGACTGGGACAATATCCTCAGAAATAAGAATACAGATAATAAATGGGAAATGTTTAAGAACATCCTAAATAGGCAGTGTAAGCGGTTTATACCTTGTGGGAATAAAAGGACTAGAAATAGGAAAAACCCAATGTGGCTAAACAAAGAAGTAAGACAGGCAATTAACAGTAAAAAGAAAGCATTTGCACTACTAAAGCAGGATGGCACCATTGAAGCTCTAAAAAACTATAGGGAGAAAAATACTTTATCTAAAAAACTAATTAAAGCTGCCAAAAAGGAAACAGAGAAGCACATTGCTAAGGAGAGTAAAACTAATCCCAAACTGTTCTTCAACTATATCAATAGTAAAAGAATAAAAACTGAAAATGTAGGCCCCTTAAAAAATAGTGAGGAAAGAATGGTTGTAGATGACGAGGAAAAAGCTAACATATTAAACACCTTCTTCTCCACGGTATTCACGGTGGAAAATGAAATGCTAGGTGAAATCCCAAGAAACAATGAAAACCCTATATTAAGGGTCACCAATCTAACCCAAGAAGAGGTGTGAAACCGGCTAAATAAGATTAAAATAGATAAATCTCTGGGTCCGGATGGCATACACCCACGAGTACTAAGAGAACTAAGTAATGTAATAGATAAACCATTATTTCTTATTTTTAGTGACTCTATAGCGACAGGGTCTGTTCCGCAGGACTGGCGCATAGCAAATGTGGTGCCAATATTCAAAAAGGGCTCTAAAAGTGAACCTGGAAATTATAGGCCAGTAAGTCTAACCTCTATTGTTGGTAAAATATTTGAAGGGTTTCTGAGGGATGTTATTCTGGATTATCTCAATGAGAATAACTGTTTAACTCCATATCAGCATGGGTTTATGAGAAATCGCTCCTGTCAAACCAATCTAATCAGTTTTTATGAAGAGGTAAGCTATAGGCTGGACCACGGTGAGTCATTGGACGTGGTATATCTCGATTTTTCCAAAGCGTTTGATACCGTGCCGCACAAGAGGTTGGTACACAAAATGAGAATGCTTGGTCTGGGGGAAAATGTGTGTAAATGGGTTAGTAACTGGCTTAGTGATAGAAAGCAGAGGGTGGTTATAAATGGTATAGTCTCTAACTGGGTCGCTGTGACCAGTGGGGTACCACAGGGGTCAGTATTGGGACCTGTTCTCTTCAACATATTCATTAATGATCTGGTAGAAGGTTTACACAGTAAAATATCGATATTTGCAGATGATACAAAACTATGTAAAGCAGTTAATACAAGAGAAGATAGTATTCTGCTACAGATGGATCTGGATAAGTTGGAAACTTGGGCTGAAAGGTGGCAGATGAGGTTTAACAATGATAAATGTAAGGTTATACACATGGGAAGAGGGAATCAATATCACCATTACACACTGAACGGGAAACCACTGGGTAAATCTGACAGGGAGAAGGACTTGGGGATCCTAGTTAATGATAAACTTACCTGGAGCAGCCAGTGCCAGGCAGCAGCTGCCAAGGCAAACAGGATCATGGGGTGCATTAAAAGAGGTCTGGATACACATGATGAGAGCATTATACTGCCTCTGTACAAATCCCTAGTTAGACCGCACATGGAGTACTGTGTCCAGTTTTGGGCACCGGTGCTCAGGAAGGATATAATGGAACTAGAGAGAGTACAAAGGAGGGCAACAAAATTAATAAAGGGGATGGGAGAACTACAATACCCAGATAGATTAGCGAAATTAGGATTATTTAGTCTAGAAAAAAGACGACTGAGGGGCGATCTAATAACCATGTATAAGTATATAAGGGGACAATACAAATATCTCGCTGAGGATCTGTTTATACCAAGGAAGGTGACGGGCACAAGGGGGCATTCTTTGCGTCTGGAGGAGAGAAGGTTTTTCCACCAACATAGAAGAGGATTCTTTACTGTTAGGGCAGTGAGAATCTGGAATTGCTTGCCTGAGGAGGTGGTGATGGCGAACTCAGTCGAGGGGTTCAAGAGAGGCCTGGATGTCTTCCTGGAGCAGAACAATATTGTATCATACAATTATTAGGTTCTGTAGAAGGACGTAGATCTGGGTATTTATTATGATGGAATATAGGCTGAACTGGATGGACAAATGTCTTTTTTCGGCCTTACTAACTATGTTACTATGTTACTATGTTTATGGGTTTCACAGGTTTCTGTTTCCCAGTTAATATCCGGGTAGTTAAAGTCCCCCATAACCAGGACCTCATTATGGGTTGCAGCTTCATCTATCTGCTTTAGAAGTAGACTTTCCATGCTTTCTGTTATATTTGGGGGTTTGTAACAGACCCCAATGAGAATTTTGTTACCATTTTTCCCTCCATGAATTTCAACCCATATGGACTCGACATCCTCATTCCCTTCGCTAATATCCTCCCTTAAAGTGGACTTTAGACAAGACTTTACATAGAGACAAACCCCTCCTCCTCTCCGATTTTTACGATCCTTTCTAAACAGACTGTAACCCTGTAAGTTAACTGCCCAGTCATAGCTTTCATCTAACCATGTCTCGGTTATTCCCACTATGTCAAAGTTACCTGTAGATATTTCTGCTTCTAGTTCTTCCATCTTGTTTGTCAGGCTTCTGGCGTTTGCGAGCATGCAGTTTAGAGGATTTTGTTTTGTTCCAATCTCCTCACTGTGGATTGTTTTAGAAATGTTCTTACCTCCCTTCTGAGTATGTTTTCCTGGGTCGTCTTTGTTCGAGTCTAATGTTTTTCTTCCCGTCCCCTCTTCTTCTAGTTTAACGCCCTCCTGATGAGTGTAGCGAGTCTTCTGGCGAATGTGTGTTTCCCAGGTTTGTTGAGGTGTAGTCCGTCTCTGGCGAGGAGTCCATCATACCAGTAATTCACACCGTGGTCCAGGAATCCAAATCCTTGTTGTCTGCACCATCGTCTTAGCCAGTTGTTTGCATCAAGGATCCTGTTCCATCTCCTGGTGCCATGCCCGTCTACTGGAAGGATAGAAGAAAAAACTACCTGTGCATCCAGTTCCTTTACTTTCTTCCCCAACTCTTCAAAGTCCTTGCAGATTGTCGGTAGGTCCTTCCTTGCCGTGTCATTGGTGCCAACATGTATCAGAAGAAATGGGTGGACGTCCTTGGAGCTGAAGAGCTTTGGTATCCTATCGGTCACATCCTTGATCATCGCACCTGGAAGGCAGCATACTTCTCTTGCAGTTATGTCCGGTCTGCAGATGGCTGCTTCGGTGCCTCTCAGTAGTGAGTCTCCCACCACCACCACTCTTCGTTGCTTCTTGGCTGTACTTTTTGCTGTCACTTGTTGCTGTGTTCCCTTTTCTTTTTTGCTTGCTGGTATTGCTTCATTCTTAGGTGTGCCATCTTCATCCTCTACAAAGATTTGATATCGGTTCTTCAGTTGTGTGGTTGGTGATTTCTCCATGGTCTTCTTGCTTCTTTTGGTCACATGCTTCCATTCATCTGCTTTTGGAGGTTCTCTGACACTTTTTGCACCTTCTGTGACCAGTAGAGATGCTTCTGTTCTGTCTAGAAAGTCTTCATTCTCTTTGATGAGTTTCAAAGTTGATATCCGAGTGGTGTGCGCTGTCTCACTCCGAGTGGTGTGCGCTGTCTCACTCGCACCCATAGGCTTATATGGGTGCAAGTGAGCCGAGAGTTTTTTTCGGTCCGAGACAATCGCAGCATGCTGCGAGTGTCTCGGACCGAGGAAAATGGCCGACAAAAAGTCGGCTGCTGGGAGCGGCCCCATATCTTAACATTGGTCCGAGTGCAATGCAATTTTTTATCGCATTGCACTCGGCCATATTACGGTCTAATGTGACCCCGGCCTTAATCACAGTGTGCTGACACATTGTATGTGTTTATATATTGGCCACATTGCGTATTTCTTGCACCTGTACATTAATCTAACACTTAAAGGGACTCTGTCACCTTGTGCAGGCATGTACTACGGAGGACAGAGAATGAACTTCAATCCAATATTGCAGCGAGCATGCAGCCAGCGGGTAAGGAAAGGGTGAATCAAACACCCCGCCCCTATGGCTGAAGATTGTTCCCTCCAAATTCAGGTGACAGAGTCCCTTTAAGGTGTGCCGCTCTTTTTTTGTACTTTGTATTGAGGTGTGTGACCCCCTTCCAGGACGAGCACCCTTATCTACCAATTCAAAAAAGGTTTCATTACAAGATAAACCTGGTTCCCATCTGTTTCCCACTTAATTTGAGGCCTGTCTGGTCACATGGAGAAGTGAGTCATAAATGATAGAAACCATCCAAAATGAGGACACCTTGTTGTAACTGGATGGCTTTTTCATCAAAAAATATTAACTAAGTGCCTCACGTTTTGAGGGCTCTTTCACAAGTTCTCATATTTCCGGTACAGCAAAACCCAGTACCAGAGCTATCTGTGCCCGTGTGTGAAATATGTGTGGCATCCATGTGCCGTATCAGTGTAACTTGTACCGGCGCCTGGGAAAAGCGATACAGTTTGTGCTGTTCCCAGGCACCGGGTGCTGGAGACAACTCTGATCATTGTTGATTGGTCTCTCTGAGATCAGCGCCACCAGGCGACAATGATGGGAGTTGTATTCAGTACCCGCTGTGTACATAGCGTATAAAATAAATAATCAATGTGAACGTGTCAACAGGATTTCAGTAAACTACAGAAAGGGTTAGCTCGCTGCCGTTATACTGATTAAAATGATACCTAGGTTGATGAAATTCGTCTTGTGGTTGTTGTTTATCCCCTTAGTGACAGAGCCAATTTGGTACTTAATGACCGAGCCAATTTTTACAATTCTGACCACTGTCACTTTATGAGGTTATAACTCTGGAACGCTTTAACGGATCCCGCTGATTCTGAGAATGTTTTTTCCTGACATATTGTACTTCATGTTAGCGGTAACATTTCTTCGATATTACTTGCGATTATTTATGAAAAAAACGGAAATATGGCAAAATTTTTTAACATTTTTCAATTTTCAAACTTTGTATTTTTATGCCCTTAAATCAGAGAGATATGTCACGAAAAATAGTTAATAAATAACAATTCCCACATGTCTACTTTACATCAGCACAATTTTGGAAACAAATTTTTTTTTTGTTAGGGAGATATAAGGGTTAAAATTTGACCAGCAATTTCTCATTTTTACAACACCATTTTTTTTAATGGACCACACCACATTTGAAGTCACTTTGAGGGGTCTATATGATAGAAAATAACCAAGTGTGACACCATTCTAAAAACTGCACCCCTCAAGGTGCTCAAAACCACATTCAAGAAGTTTATTAACCCTTTACGTGCTTCACAGAAACTGAAACAATGTGGAAGGAAAAAATGAACATTTAACTTTTTTTTGCAAACATTTTATTTCAGAACCATTTTTTTTATTTTCACAAGTGTAAAAACAGAAATTTAACCATAAATTTTGTTGTGCAATTTCTCTTGGATACGCCAATACCCCATATGTGGGGGTAAACCACTGTTTGGGTGCACCGCAGAGCTTGGAATTGAATGAGCACCGTTTGACTTTTTAAATGCAGAATTAGCTGGAATTGAGATTGGATGCCATGTCACGTTTAGAGAGCCCCTGATGTGCCTAAACAGTGGAAACTCCCCACAAGTGACACCATTTTGGAAACTAGACCCTTTAAGGAACTTATCTAGATGTGTGGTGAGCACTTTGAACCCCCAAGTGCTTCACAGAAGTTTATAACGTAGAGCCGTGAAAATAAAAAATTGCATTTGTTTGCACAAAAATGATCTTTTCACCCACAAATTCTTATTTTTCACAAGGGTAACAGGAGAAATTAGATGACAAAAGTTGTTATGCAATTTCTACTGAGTACGTCGATATCCCATATGTGGGGGTACACCACTGTTTGGGCGCACCGCTGAGCTTGGAAGAGAAGGAGTGCCGTTTTACTTTTTCAATGTAGAATTGGCTGGAATTGAGATCGGACGCCATGTCGCATTTGGAGAGCCCCTGATGTGCTTAAACAGTAGAAACCCCCCACAAGTGACCCCATTTTGGAAACTAAACCCCCCATGGAACTTATCTAGATGTGTGGTGAGAACTTTGAATGCCCAAGTGCTTCACAGAAGTTTATAATGCAGTCGTGAAAATAAAAAATATTTTTTTCCACAAAAAATATTTTTTAGCCCCCAAGTTTTTATTTTCACAAGGGTAACAAGAGAAATTGGACCCAAAATGTTGTTGTCCAATTTGTCCTGAGTATGCTGGTACCCCATATGTGGGGGTAAACCACTGTTTGGGTGCACAGCAGAGCTCGGAAGGGAAGGAGCGCCGTTTTGGAATGCAGACTTTGATAGAATGGTCTGCGGGCGTTATGTTGCGTTTGCAGAGCCCCTGATGTACCTAAACAGTAGAAACCCCCAAGAAGTGACCCCTTTTTGGAGACTAGACCCCCCCAAGGAACTTATCTACATGTGTGGTGAGAACTTTGAATGCCCAAGTGCTTCACAGAAGTTTATAATGCAGAGTCGTCTACACCTGGTCCAAAAATGGTTACAACCTGAATTTTCCTCCCCAGCACAGATGGTAGAGAGGGTCGTCATGGACAGGTTCATACATTCCCTTCCGAGGCCGGTGCAATCCTGGGTTGCCCAGGGAGTTCCCAGGAATGCCGATGAACTAGAGGGCCTGGTCGAAAGGTACCAGGCGGTCGAGAGTTCCTTGGGGAAGCAAGAGGACTTAGCATCTCCATATTGGGGTTCCCACAGAGGGGCAGACACCCAAAAGACGGGAAAGAGGGCCACGTCTTGGGGGCGTCCAAGAGCCCAGGAGGTGTCTGAGTTATTGTCAAAGGTCACATAGCCGCCCTATGCCCCATGCCCTATGACCACCGAGACAAAGGACTGCAGCATAGGAACATACTGAGAAAGACCTATACAAAAAATGGTGTGCACAACTGATATAATGCAATCAAAATTCATATAACTTTATTGATAACATGATCATAAATTTGTTAAAAACATCTAAAACCATGGAACCATAGTATAATACCCTTCAAACATTCCTGAAAATTGCATCAAGTAAATGGGTGTAACAGACATACTATAGGGAGCACTCAAGAGGTAAACTTACTGTTAATAGCACCTTCAACTAATATATGGAAAACCCAGATAGAAAATAATAACATTGCATGGTGTAAGGGTCACAGTAAAGCGTATACGCTGCAATTGGAGATGAGCTCCAGACAAAAGGACAAGTGATCAGCAAGTAAACAATTGTGCTTAAATAACGCCAGCAAGTAAAGGAATATGCGAAGGATATAAAAAATATATGCAGAATGTTTACCACATATGGTACTACCTCACGTGCATGGGAAATGCTCATAGAACACCACAAGATGCCATGATAAGCATAAGAAACAAAAGAGCCAGGGATGTGGAACCTAGCATAGGAAGGCGCTGCTCGTATTTTGCATATCCTGCCTGCAGCGCTGTCCCTCAACCAGGCGATGGGCCGCAGGCGTATCCCATATCAGTGAACGGAGTGCAAATAACTGGCCTTTTGAACTCATGTAGTTTGGGAACCCTAGTGAGGGCCACAACACCTCATTGGCTGATTCCTGGGAAGATGGTGGGCGTCTGCTGTATCCATGGGGATGCTATTAACTACCCTGTGGCCCGAGTAGTCATAAACACAAATTGTCGCACCGAGTCAAATGAGGTGGGCGTAGTCAAGGACATATTGCACCCTGTAATAATTGGGCGGGACTTTGCATTATTTTGGGATTTGACGGGAAAGGGAGTAGGCCTGGTTGCATGGACAACAGCCAGGTTGCTCCTAAAGAAACCTTGTTGTAGGCCGCAGCTGATAGGTTTCCATTTTGTGTGCTTGTTGGCAATGAAAATGAGGCAGCATCCCCAAAGGCCAACATCCCGAAGCTGGAGGTGTCCTGAGGAAACACTGGAACCTCCCAGCTCAGGGATTTATCTCTAAAAGGGTTTGATAATGTGATGGTACTTAATGGGGTTGCTCAAGAGTCGGGGGCTGACTCCCGATACCCTTACTTTGCTGCAAATGGGGAGTTACTATATCAGGTCACCAAGTGGAAAGGGGAGGTAATTGAGCAGTTACTGGTGCCAGGGCTATACAGACGCAAATTGTTAAACATGACCCATACACATGTGTTAGGTGGTCATCTGGACTTAGAAATCACCCAGGAACGGACCCCCCAGAGGTTCTATTGGCCCGGTTGTCACCGAGAAATCTTAAATTATTGTAGGTCATGTTCCACCTGCCAGCTGCCCTCCCCAGTGGCCCTCTTCTGTAGCCCCTTAGTGCCGTTGCCTATTATTGAATTGCCATTTGATCGCATAGCCATGGATCTAGTAGGACCCCTGGGCAAGTTCGCCAGAGAGCATCAGTATATCTTGGTGGTACTGGACTATGCTACACAGTACCTGGAGGCCATACCACTACGAAAATCCTCTGCCAGGTGTATAGCTCAGGAGTTGATCCACATATTTTCAAGAACAGGGTTGCCTACGGAGAGCTTAATGGAACAAGCGACCCCGTTCATGTCAAAGATGATGAGGGAATTGTGCTGAACCCTGCAAATCACCCAACTCCGGACTTCAGCCTATCATCCACAGACCGATGGCTTGGTAGAAAGGTTCAATAAAACCTTGAAGGCCATGTTGAGGAAGGTTGTGGAGGACGGCCGGGATTGGGACTGTCTACTTCTGTACCTTCTATTCTCCATCAGAGAAGTCCCACAGGTCTCTAGGAGGTTCTCCCCTTTTGAACTTTTCTATGGCTGACAACGCCAGAGGCTCCTTGACGTAGCAAAGGAGACATGGGAGGCGGAGTCGACACCCTACCGGAGTGTAACTGAGCATGTGACCCAGATGCAAGAGAGGATTGACAAGGTTCACAAGGTGATGCCCATCGAGAGACAACACCTCCTCAAAGCACAAGAGGCACAATTGAGACTGTATACAATAGGTTGGCGAGGGTGAGATACCTCATCCCTGGGGATCGAGTACTGGTGTTGGTACCTACGGTGGAGAGCAAATTCCTGGACAAGTGGCAGAGCCCCTATGAAAAAGGTTGGAAATGTCAACTATAAAGTTCACCAACACGGTGAAGCCATCTGAGCAAAGTCCAGTCAATACTCAATGCTCTATGGAAAGTGGGATTTTCCATGAACCCAAAGAAATGTGTCTTGGGAATGGAGATAGCTAAATACTTGGGCTATGTCATAGACATGGGAAAAATAAAGCCCCAAATAAATAAAGTTGAAGTGATCCAGAGTTGGCCACAACCCCTCTTAAAGAAGCAGGTCAGAGCGTTCCTGGGCATTGTGGGCTATTACTGCCGGTTTATCTCGAACTTTGCCATGATAGCTGCCTCTCTGATGGACCTCCATAAATGGACAAAGTCGGCTATGGCTAAGTGGTCTCCAGAAGCTGAGAAGGCCTTACAGGAACTGAAGCTAGCCCTGTGTAAACAGCCGATGCTTGTGGCACCGAATTTCTCCAAGGAGTTTGTGGTCCAGATGGACGAGTCAGATGTCGGGCTGGGCATTGTCTTATCACAAGAGATGAATGGGGAAGAGCACCCTATAATGTATCTAAGTCAGAAGTTGCCATTCTGTGAGAAGAATTACTCCATGGTGAAGGAATGTTTGGTCACCAAATGGGCGTTGGACAATCTAAAGGTACTACCTCTTAGGCAGAAAGTTCAGACTAGTGTCAGACCATTCCCCACTGAAGTGGATGAGGAAGAAGAAGAGTAACAATGCCCCAGTGACCAGGTGGTTCCTAGCACTTCAGGATTTTAACTTCCATGTGGAGCATAGGTCAGGGAAACTGCATGGCAATGCTGATGCTCTGTCGAGAGTCCACTGTTTGATGGCTGGTGCCAAGCCCCCCGGCATTGGGCAGAGGGGGGGTATGTAAGATGTCTGCCGGACGGGTCCTTGAAGGGATATATGTGTCATAGCAGTTGGTAGCTTCGGTGATGTGAGCTCGGAAAGCATGCTCCAGCACATATAGTGCTGAGAGCATTATTAGGCCATTTCAGGACCGAATTTTACAAGCCAAAAGAGATGGGTGGGAATGACTGCTCTCATATTCCCACCCCAGGGGCATGGTTTGGCAGATAAAATGGAGACTGAGTGTCTCATTCAGGGTCTGGAGTTATGATCTGGTGGTTTAGGAGCAACATGGAACGAGCTCTAAAGGAAATTGTATCTGTACTGACCGCAGTCCCTAAGCTCAACACAACACTAGAAGTAGCCGTGGGATGCTCCTAACTCTCCCTAGGCACCTCGTCACAGCCTAAGAGCTAACTACCCCAAAAGATAGAAACAGGAAAGTTATCTTGCCTCAGAGAAAATCCCCAAAGGATAGATTAGCCCCCCACAAATAATGACTGTGAGAGGAGAGGGAAAAAGACATACACAGAATGAAACCAGGATGAGCACAGGAGGCCAGTCTAGCTAGATAGAGAGGACAGGATGGAATACTGTGCGGTCAGTATAAAACACTACAAAAATCCACGCAGAGATTACAAAAATCTCCACACCTGACTAAAGGTGTGGAGGGTCACTCTGCTTCCCAGAGCTTCCAGCAACAGAATTAAATCATACTGACAAGCTGGACAAACATAGCAAGCACAGAACGGATAAGTCCACAACCTGTGGACAGAAAAGAGCAAGCAAGGACTTAGCTTTGCTGAACTGATCAGGATAACAGGGAAATCAAAAGAGATGTGAATCCAACCAGGAACCATTTACAAGTGGCACTGGCTGAAGAAAGAGCCAGGCATAAATAGCCGAGCAGAAAAGACAATCAATGGAAGCAGCTGAAGACAGCTAAATCCAAGGAGCAGCCATACCACTTGAAACCACAAGAGGGAGCCCAAGAACGGAATTCACAACAGTACCCCCCCTTGATGAGGGGTCACCGAACCCTCACCAGAGCCCCCAGGCCGATCAGGACGAGCCAAGTGAAAAGCACGAACCAAATCGGTGGCATGGACATTGGAGGCAACAACCCAAGAATTATCCTCCTGGCCATAACCCTTCCACTGGACAAGATACTGAAGCCTCCGCCTCGAAAAACGAGAATCCAAAATCTTCTCAACCTCATATTCCAACTCTCCCTCAACCAACACCGGGGCAGGAGGGTCAACCGAGGGAACAACGGGCACCACATATCTCCGCAACAAAGATTTATGGAAAACATTATGAATGGCAAAAGAGGCTGGAAGAGCCAAACGAAAAGACACCGGATTAATAATTTCAGAAATGTTATAAGGACCAATAAACCGAGGCTTAAACTTAGGGGAAGAAACCTTAATAGGAAGATGACGAGAAGACAACCAAACCAAATTCCCCACACGAAGCCGGGGACCAACACACCGACGGCGGTTAGCAAAACGTTGAGCCCTTTCCTGAGACAACGTCAAATTGTCCACCACATGAGTCCAAATCTGCTGCAGCCTGTCCACCACAGAATCAACACCAGGACAATCAGAAGGCTCAACCTGCCCAGAAGAAAAACGAGGATGAAAACCAAAATTACAAAAGAAAGGTGAAACCAAAGTAGCCGAACTAGCCCGATTATTAAGGGCAAACTCGGCCAACGGCAAGAAAGACACCCAATCATCCTGATCAGCAGACACAAAGCATCTCAAATAGGTCTCCAAGGTCTGATTAGTACGCTCAGTTTGGCCATTAGTCTGAGGATGAAACGCCGAAGAAAAAGACAAATCAATGCCCATCCTAGCACAAAAGGCCCGCCAAAACCTAGAGACAAACTGAGAACCTCTGTCAGACACAATATTCTTCGGAATGCCATGCAAACGAACCACATGCTGAAAAAACAACGGAACCAGATCTGAGGAGGAAGGCAACTTAGGCAAAGGTACCAGATGGACCATTTTAGAGAACCGGTCACAAACAACCCAGATAACAGACATCTTCTGGGAAACAGGAAGATCCGAAATAAAATCCATGGAAATATGCGTCCAGGGCCTCTCAGGGACCGGCAAAGGCAAAAGCAACCCACTGGCGCGGGAACAGCAAGGCTTGGCTCGGGCGCAAGTCCCACAGGACTGCACAAATGCACGGACATCGCGCGACAAGGAAGGCCACCAAAAGGACCTAGCAACCAAATCTCTGGTACCAAAAATCCCAGGATGACCAGCCAACACTGAACAATGAACCTCAGAAATCACCTTACTTGTCCATCCATCAGGAACAAACAGCTTCCCCACAGGACAGCGGTCAGGCCTATCAGCCTGAAATTCCTGAAGCACCTGTCGCAAATCAGGGGAGATGGCAGAAAGAATCACCCCTTCCTTAAGAATGCCAGCCGGCTCAAGGACTCCAGGAGAATCAGGCGAAAAACTCCTAGAGAGGGCATCAGCCTTAACATTCTTAGATCCCGGAAGATACGAGACCACAAAATCAAAACGGGAGAAAAACAGGGACCATCGAGCCTGTCTAGGATTCAGCCACTTGGCCGACTCGAGGTAAATCAGATTCTTATGATCAGTCAGGACCACAACGCGGTGCTTAGCTCCCTCAAGCCAATGTCGCCACTCCTCAAACGCCCACTTCATAGCCAACAACTCCCGATTGCCGACATCATAATTGCATCCCGCAGGCGAAAACTTTCTGGAAAAAAAAGCGCACGGTTTCATCAAAGAACCATCAGATTCCCTCTGAGACAAAACGGCCCCTGCCCCAATCTCAGAAGGGTCGACCTCAACCTGAAAAGGAAGAGAAACATCCGGCTGACGCAACACAGGGGCAGAAGTAAATCGGCGTTTAAGCTCCTGAAAGGCCTCAACAGCCGCAGAGGACCAATTCGTCACATCAGCGCCTTTCTTCGTCAAATCAGTAAGGGGCTTAACCATACTGGAAAAGTTGGCAATGAAACGGCGATAGAAATTAGCAAAGCCCAAAAATTTTTGAACGCCCTTCACAGATGTGGGTTGAATCCAATCATGAATAGCTTGGACCTTAACAGGATCCATTTCCATAGACGAGGGAGAAAAAATAAAACCCAAAAAAGAGACCTTCTTAACTCCGAATAGGCACTTAGACCCCTTCACAAACAAAGCATTATCACAAAGGATCTGGAACACCATCCTGACCTGCCTCACATGAGACTCCCAATCATCGGAAAAAATCAAAATATCATCCAAATATACAACCATGAATTTATCAAGATAATTGCGGAAAATATCATGCATAAAGGATTGGAACACAGATGGAGCATTAGAGAGCCCGAATGGCATCACAAGGTATTCAAAATGGCCTTTGGGCGTATTAAATGCAGTTTTCCATTCGTCACCCTGTTTAATACGAACAAGATTATATGCCCCTCGGAGGTCAATCTTAGTAAACCAACTAGCCCCCTTAATCTGAGCAAACAAATCAGAAAGCAAAGGCAAGGGGTATTGGAATTTGACCGTGATCTTATTAAGAAGACGATAATCTATACAGGGTCTCAAGGAGCCATCCTTCTTAGCAACAAAAAAGAAACCCGCTCCCAATGGTGACGAAGACGGCCGAATATGCCCTTTCTCCAAAGATTCCTTAACATAGCTCCGTATGGCGGCATGCTCTGGCACAGACAGATTGAAAAGTCGGCCCTTAGGGAACTTACAACCTGGAATCAAGTTAATAGCACAATCACAGTCCCTATGTGGAGGAAGGGAACTGGACTTGGGCTCATCAAATACATCCTGGAAATCCGACAAAAACTCAGGGACCTCAGAAGAGGGGGAAGAGGAAATTGACATCAAAGGAACATCACTATGTACCCCTTGACAACCCCAACTAGTCACAGACATAGTTTTCCAATCCAGCACCGGATTATGTTCCTGTAACCATGGAAAACCCAGTACAACAACATCATGCAGGTTATGCAACACCAGAAAACGGCAATTTTCCTGATGTGCAGGAGCCATGTACATGGTCATCTGCGTCCAGTACTGAGGTTTATCCTTGGCTAATGGAGTAGCATCAATGCCCCTCAAAGGAATAGGGCTCTGTAAAGGCTGCAAGGAAAAACCACAGTGCCTGGCGAATTCTAAGTCCATTAGGTTCAGGGCAGCACCTGAATCCACAAATGCCATGACAGAAAAGGACGACAATAAGCAAATCAGGGTCACAGATAAAAGAAATTTAGGCTGTACAGTACTAATGGTAACAGACCTAGCGACCCTCCTAGTATGTTTAGGGCAATCAGAAATAACATGAGCAGAATCACCACAGTAAAAACACAGCCCATTCTGACGTCTGAATTCCTGCCGTCCTGTTTTAGTCAAAATCCTATCACATTGCATAGGTTCAGGACTCTGCTCAGAGGACACTGCCATATGGTGCACAGCTTTGCGCTCGCGCAAACGCCGATCAATCTGAATGGCTAGAGACATAGATTCGCTCAAACCAGTAGGCGTAGGGAAGCCCACCATAACATCTTTAAGGGCTTCAGAAAGACCCTTTCTGAAAATAGCAGCCAGAGCATCCTCATTCCATTTAGTGAGCACAGACTATTTCCTAAATTTCTGGCAGTATAATTCTGCCGCTTCCTGACCCTGACACAAGGCCAACAGGGTTTTTTCTGCATGATCCACAGAGTTAGGTTCATCATACAATAATCCGAGCGCTTGAAAAAATGCGTCTACATTCAGCAATGCCGGATCCCCTGATTCAAGGGAGAATGCCCAGTCCTGAGGGTCACCACGCAGCAAGGATATGATGATTTTAACTTGCTGAATGGGATCACCAGAAGAACGGGGTTTCAAAGCAAAAAACAATTTGCAGTTATTTTTAAAGTTCAAAAACTTGGATCTGTCTCCAAAAAACAAATCAGGAGTAGGAATTTTAGGCTCCAAAGCCGGAGTCTGGACAACATAATCTTGGATACTCTGTACTCTTGCAGCAAGTTGATCCACACGAGAAAACAAACCCTGAACATCCATGCCAGAGCATAAATCCTGCACCACCCAAATGTCAAGAGGAAAAAAAAGACAAAAGAGTGCACAGAAAAAAAAATGGCTCAGAATTTTTTCCTTCTTTTGAGATGCATTTAATTCATTTTTGGCCACTTGTACAGTTATGATCTGGTGGTTTAGGAGCAACATGGAACGAGCTCTAAAGGAAGTGGTATCTGTACTGACCGCAGTCTCTAAGCTCAACACAACACTAGAAGTAGCCGTGGGATGCTCCTAACTCTCCCTAGGCACCTCGTCACAGCCTAAGAGCTAACTACCCCTAAAGATAGAAACAGGA
Source organism: Ranitomeya imitator (assembly GCF_032444005.1). Classification (NCBI taxonomy): domain Eukaryota; kingdom Metazoa; phylum Chordata; class Amphibia; order Anura; family Dendrobatidae; genus Ranitomeya; species Ranitomeya imitator. The sequence continues at coordinate 357,189,253 of NC_091285.1, read as the reverse complement.
AAGCTATCTTGCCTCAGAGAAAATCCCCAAAGGATAGATTAGCCCCCCACAAATAATGACTGTGAGAGGAGAGGGAAAAAGACATACACAGAATGAAACCAGGATGAGCACAGGAGGCCAGTCTAGCTAGATAGAGAGGGCAGGATGGAATACTGTGCAGTCAGTATAAAACACTACAAAAATCCACGCAGAGATTACAAAATCTCCACACCTGACTAAAGGTGTGGAGGGTAAATCTGCTTCCAAGAGCTTCCAGCAACAGAATTAAATCATACTGACAAGCTGGACAAACATAGCAAGCACAGAACGGATAAGTCCACAACCTGTGGACAGAAAAGAGCAAGCAAGGACTTAGCTTTGCTGAACTGGTCAGGATAACAGGGAAATCAAAAGAGATGTGAATCCAACCAGGAACCATTTACAAGTGGCACTGGCTGAAGAAAGAGCCAGGCATAAATAGCCGAGCAGAAAAGACAATCAGTGGAAGCAGCTGAAGACAGCTAAATCCAAGGAGCAGCCATACCACTTGAAACCACAAGAGGGAGCCCAAGAACGGAATTCACAACAGTCTGGGTCTGGAGATGTGAGGATCTCCTGTGTGTTGGTCTGTGCTAAGGCCTAAAGAACCAAACACTATCCTGAACTGGCGGACCCGCTGTAATATATGGACTTTTTACTTTGTGTTTTCACTATGCCGGAGAAGGCTGTTTTTTGTTTACTTCTCTGAGCGGTTTACAAAGTGTTAATAGACCTGTCAGGACGTTTCAGCAATACCGCTTCCTGTGCCTACCTCAACCACCACTTAGTGAGTAGAAACCTCTACAATGTGTATAGCAATAGTGGAGTTCATATACTCATTAATCACAGTGTGCTTACACATAGGCATCCCATATACATTATATTGCTGACGGCAAATGACGCTTCAATCACTCGGCCGATAGCTAGCTCAGCCGACTCTCCCATACACACAAGCTCATTCAGCTGAGTGCTCCTATGTTCTCTAGGAGAAAGCTGCCCACTGACATGGAGCGCCCCCAGACACAAGGCCACGCGTTCTCGGTACCGGGCCTCTCTGGTTCGGTTGTGAGGCTGTCACGGTGGCTAGACCCGGTCCGCGACCCTGCTAAGGGGCATCCAATAAAGGTGGTACAGTCTATCAGGGATTCGTGACGCCACCTGTGGTGTTCGGTCAGGGTGACCACGCTGCTGTGGGGTCCGCTGGGGTGATGGAATGGCAGCTGGATGGTATACCTTCCCACAGGAGAAGTATGTCCCCAGGGCTTCCCAGTAAGGTGGATGGTGATGGTGTGAGGTGCAGTCAATAACGAGGACACAAGGTTGCAGTCTATTTACCTTTTTATTGAAGACTTCCGGATCCTCAATCCAGAGCACGCTTAACAGGGCTATCTGAGACCGGCCGGTCCGATGGGCACATTCAGAATTCCCTTTGCAGGTGGAAATCATTGCCTACCAATAGCGCCTGTGTGTTGTAGTGCTACCCTGCTGAGCATTCGGAATAGTCCTCACAACTTCTGTTCTCGTTCATTCTTTCTAATGTGTTCCAGATGTTTCTAGTTCAACGTCCCCCAGGTATGTTATGGCTAGGACGCACCCGTATGACGCGAAGGCCTGGAGGTCTTCCGGGACCCTAGAGACGCCCCTCTCCCACTGTTGCCCCCTATGTCTTTGTAGGTGTCTAGGTGAGACAGCCAACCTATAATTAACTGTCCTGCGGAGTTTGAAGTAAGGCGTAGAGTCAGTTACTCCCTCGGTGTTCTGGCCACCGGCTACGCGCCTCAGTAGGATGTTGCCTCGGTCTCACGGCACGACTCCTGTTGTGAGTTCTGTTTTTGGGCTCCCTCTGGTGGTTACTGATGGTACTGGGTGACTTGTCTTTCCTGGGTTTCTGGGTTCCACCTGTTCCATCAGCATATGGGAGTTTCCTATTTAACCTGGCTTTGCTGGCATTTCCTCGCCGGTTATCAATGTATCCAGTGTGTCTTGTTACCTCTGCTCCCTGCTCCTAGAACCTTCTGGACAAGCTAAGTTTGGATTTTCCTGTTTTGTGTTTTGCTTAATTTGGTTTTTAGTCCAGCCTGCAGATATGTGATTCTCTGCTGCTGGTTGCTCTAGTGGGCTGAAATTGCTTTTCATGTACCATGAGTTGGCACATGAGTTCAAGTAATTTCAGGATGGTTTTTTGAAGGGTTTTTCGCTGACCGCGCAGTTCACTTTTGTATCCTCTGCTATCTAGCTTTAGCGGGCCTCATTTTGCTGAAACTGTTTTCATACTACGTATGTGCTTTCCTCTCATTTCACCGTCATTATATGTGGGGGGCTGCTATTTGCTGTGGGGTATTTCTCTGGAGGCAAGAGAGGTCTGTGTTTCTTCTGATAGGGGAAGTTAGATCTTCGGCTGGAGCGAGACGTCTAGGATCATCGTAGGCACGTTCCCCGGCTACTTTTATTTGTGTGTTAGGTTTAGGGTCGCGGTCAGCTCAGGTTCCATCGCCCTAGAGCTTGTTTGTATCTGTGCTTGTCATTTTTGTGATCCCCTGCCATTGGGATCATGACAGTATAACCGGCCCACAAAGTGTTAATTGTATTGGCTGAAGTAGGAGGATAAGTAGTCTGAGGAAGTTTTTTTTTTTTTTTTTTTTTTTCCCCTTTCCCTCAGAGTTTGCTGCCTAGCCTTATTGCAGCCTGGCTACTTCCTCCTCCTCTTAATCTTTGAATGGCTCTGATCTCAGCTGTTTATCATGGACGTCCAGAGTTTGGCTTTCAGCCTGAATAATCTTGCCGCTAAGGTTCAAGATATACAGGATTTAGTTGTACATGCTCCTATGTCTGAACCTAGAATTCCTGTCCCAGAGTTTTTTTCTGGAGATAGATCTCGTTTTCTGAATTTTAGGAACAATTGCAAGTTGTTTCTTTCTTTGAAATCTCGCTCCTCTGGAGACCCTGCTCAGCAGGTCAAGATAATTATATCTTTCCTGCGGGGTGACCCTCAGGATTGGGCATTTGCATTGGCACCAGGGGACCCTGCGTTGCTTAATGCGGATGCGTTTTTTCTGGCATTGGGTTTGCTCTATGAGGAACCTAACCAAGAGATTCAGGCTGAAAAAGCTTTGTTGGCCCTCTCTCAGGGGCAAGATGAAGCAGAAATTTATTGTCAAAAATTTCGGAAGTGGTCGGTACTTACTCAGTGGAATGAGTGCGCTCTGGCTGCAAAGTTTAGAGATGGCCTTTCTGAGGCCATTAAAGATGTTATGGTGGGGTTCCCTGCGCCTGCTGGTCTGAATGAGTCTATGACTATGGCTGTTCAGATTGATCGGCGTTTACGGGAGCGCAAACCTGTGCATCATTTGGCGGTGTCGTCTGAACCGTCACCTGAGATAATGCAATGTGATAGAATTCAGTCCAGAAGTGAACGGCAAAAGTATAGGCGGAAAAAAGGGTTGTGCTTTTATTGTGGTGATTCAGCTCATGTTATATCAGCATGCTCTAAACGCACAAAAAAGGTTGATAAGTCTGTTGCCATTAGTACTTTACAGTCTAAGTTCATTCTGTCTGTGACTCTGATTTGTTCATTATCATCCATTTCCGTCGATGCCTATGTGGATTCAGGCGCTGCCCTGAGTCTTATGGATTGGTCATTTGCCAATCGCTGTGGGTTTAGTCTGGAGCCTCTGGAAGTCCCTATTCCTTTGAAGGGAATTGACTCTACACCTTTGGCTATGAATAAACCTCAGTACTGGACACAAGTGACCATGCGTATGACTCCCGTTCATCAGGAGGTGATTCGCTTCCTGGTACTGTATAATTTGCATGATGTTCTAGTACTTGGTCTGCCATGGTTACAAACTCATAATCCAGTCCTTGACTGGAAACCAATGTCTGTGTTAAGCTGGGGTTGTCAGGGGGTTCATGATGATGCACCTCCGATTTCTATCGCTTCATCTACTCCTTCTGAGATTCCTGTGTTTTTGTCTGACTATCGGGATGTTTTTGAGGAGCCTAAGCTCAGTTCGCTTCCTCCTCACAGGGATTGCGATTGTGCTATAAATTTAATTCCAGGCAGTAAATTTCCTAAAGGTCGTTTGTTCAATCTGTCAGTGCCAGAGCATACTGCTATGCGGGATTATGTTAAGGAGTCCTTGGAAAAGGGACATATCCGTCCATCTTTGTCCCCTTTGGGAGCAGGTTTTTTTTTCGTGGCCAAAAAAGATGGTTCCTTGAGGCCTTGTATAGATTATCGTCTTTTGAATAAGATTACCGTAAAATATCAGTATCCTTTGCCATTGTTGACTGATTTGTTTGCTCGCATTAAGGGGGCTAAATGGTTCACTAAGATTGATCTTCGGGGTGCGTATAATCTTATACGAATAAAGCAAGGTGATGAGTGGAAAACCGCATTTAATACGCCTGAGGGCCATTTTGAGTATTTGGTAATGCCTTTTGGACTTTCTAATGCTCCTTCAGTCTTCCAGTCCTTTATGCACGATATTTTCCGTGAATATCTGGATAAATTTATGATTGTGTATTTGGATGATATTTTGGTTTTTTCTGATGACTGGGAGTCTCATGTTCAGCAGGTCAGGAAGGTGTTTCAGGTCCTGCGGGCCAATTCCTTGTTTGTAAAAGGCTCAAAGTGTCTCTTTGGAGTCCAGAAGATTTCTTTCTTGGGGTATATTTTTTCCCCTTCTACTATTGAGATGGATCCCGTCAAGGTTCAGGCTATTTGTGACTGGACGCAGCCTACATCTCTTAAGAGTCTACAGAAGTTCTTGGGTTTTGCTAATTTCTATCGTCGTTTTATAACTAATTTTTCTAGTGTTGTTAAGCCTTTGACGGATTTGACTAAGAAGGGTGCTGATGTTGCTAATTGGTCTCCTGCGGCTGTGGAGGCCTTTCAGGAACTTAAGCGCCGGTTTTCTTCTGCTCCTGTGTTGCGTCAGCCAGATGTTTCGCTCCCTTTTCAGGTTGAGGTTGATGCTTCCGAGATTGGAGCGGGGGCGGTTTTGTCACAGAGAAGCTCCGATGGCTCAGTGATGAAGCCATGCGCGTTTTTTTCTAGAAAGTTTTCGCCGGCTGAGCGGAATTATGATGTTGGTAATCGGGAACTTTTGGCCATGAAGTGGGCATTTGAGGAGTGGCGTCATTGGCTAGAGGGTGCTAGACATCGTGTGGTGGTCTTGACTGATCACAAAAATTTGATTTACCTTGAGTCTGCCAGGCGTCTGAATCCTAGACAGGCTCGTTGGTCACTGTTTTTCTCTCGTTTCAATTTTGTGGTTTCATACCTGCCAGGTTCAAAGAATGTGAAGGCGGATGCTCTTTCTAGGAGTTTTGTGCCTGACTCCCTTGGAAATTCTGAGCCCTCTGGTATCCTTAGGGATGGGGTGATTTTGTCTGCTGTCTCCCCAGACTTGCGACGTGCTTTGCAGGAGTTTCAGGCGGGTAAACCTGATCGTTGTCCGCCTGAGAGACTGTTTGTTCCGGATAATTGGACCAGTAGAGTCATCTCCGAGGTCCATTCTTCTGCGTTGGCAGGTCATCCTGGAATATTTGGTACTAGAGACTTGGTGGCCAGGTCTTTTTGGTGGCCTTCCTTGTCGAGGGATGTGCGTTCTTTTGTGCAGTCTTGTGAGGTTTGCGCTCGGGCTAAGCCTTGCTGTTCTCGGGCCAGTGGATTGTTGTCACCTTTGCCTATCCCGAAGAGGCCTTGGACGCACATTTCCATGGACTTTATTTCGGATCTCCCTGTCTCTCAAAAAATGTCCGTCATCTGGGTTGTGTGTGATCGCTTTTCTAAAATGGTTCATCTGGTACCCTTGCCCAAGTTGCCTTCCTCCTCTGAGTTGGTCCCTCTGTTTTTTCAGAATGTGGTTCGTTTGCATGGGATTCCTGAGAACATCGTTTCTGACAGGGGATCCCAGTTTGTGTCTAGATTTTGGCGGACGTTCTGTGCTAAGATGGGCATTGATTTGTCCTTTTCGTCTGCATTCCATCCTCAGACGAATGGCCAGACTGAACGAACTAATCAGACCTTGGATACTTATTTAAGGTGTTTTGTTTCTGCTGATCAGGATGACTGGGTTACCTTTTTGCCGCTGGCCGAGTTTGCCCTTAATAATCGGGCTAGTTCTGCTACCTTGGTTTCTCCTTTCTTTTGTAATTCGGGGTTTCATCCTCGTTTTTCCTCTGGTCAGGTGGAACCTTCTGATTGTCCTGGAGTGGACATGGTGGTGGATAGGTTGCATCGGATTTGGAGTCATGTGGTGGACAATTTGAAGTTGTCCCAGGAGAAGGCTCAGCAGTTTGCTAATCGCCGTCGCCGCGTGGGTCCTCGACTTCTTGTTGGTGACTTGGTGTGGTTGTCTTCTCGTTTTGTTCCTATGAAGGTCTCTTCTCCTAAGTTCAAGCCTCGGTTCATCGGTCCCTATAGGATCTTGGAAATTCTTAACCCTGTGTCGTTTCGTTTGGATCTCCCGGCATCGTTTGCTATTCATAATGTGTTCCATCGGTCGTTGTTGCGGAAGTATGAGGTACCTGTTGTTCCTTCGCTTGAGCCTCCTGCTCCAGTGCTGGTGGAGGGAGAATTGGAGTATGTTGTGGAGAAGATCTTGGATTCTCGTGTTTCCAGACGGAAACTCCAGTATTTGGTCAAGTGGAAGGGTTATGGTCAGGAGGATAATTCTTGGGTGGTTGCCTCGGATGTTCATGCTGATGATTTGGTTCGCGCTTTTCATAGGGCTCATCCTGGTCGCCCTGGTGGTTCTCGTGAGGGTTCGGTGACCCCTCCTCAAGGGGGGGGTACTGTTGTGAGTTCTGTTTTTGGACTCCCTCTGGTGGTTACTGATGGTACTGGGTGACTTGTCTTTCCTGGGTTTCTGGGTTCCATCTGTTCCATCAGCATATGGGAGTTTCCTATTTAACCTGGCTTTGCTGGCATTTCCTCGCCGGTTATCAATGTATCCAGTGTGTCTTGTTACCTCTGCTCCCTGCTCCTAGAACCTTCTGGACAAGCTAAGTTTGGATTTTTCTGTTTTGTGTTTTGCTTAATTTGGTTTTTAGTCCAGCCTGCAGATATGTGATTCTCTGCTGCTGGTTGCTCTAGTGGGCTGAAATTGCTTTTCATGTACCATGAGTTGGCACATGAGTTCAAGTAATTTCAGGATGGTTTTTTGAAGGGTTTTTCGCTGACCGCGCAGTTCACTTTTGTATCCTCTGCTATCTAGCTTTAGCGGGCCTCATTTTGCTGAAACTGTTTTCATACTACGTATGTGCTTTCCTCTCATTTCACCGTCATTATATGTGGGGGGCTGCTATTTGCTGTGGGGTATTTCTCTGGAGGCAAGAGAGGTCTGTGTTTCTTCTGATAGGGGAAGTTAGATCTTCGGCTGGAGCGAGACGTCTAGGATCATCGTAGGCACGTTCCCCGGCTACTTTTATTTGTGTGTTAGGTTTAGGGTCGCGGTCAGCTCAGGTTCCATCGCCCTAGAGCTTGTTTGTATCTGTGCTTGTCATTTTTGTGATCCCCTGCCATTGGGATCATGACAGACTCCTACTGGCTCTCCTTTGTGCTTGATCTCGTTTCTCACTGTCTCACAATATCCTTCGTTTCATGTCTCTTTCTTAGGATACCGCCGCGGGGTGTGCAGGCGCGGTTCCGTAACGTTCTATTCTGGTCGCTAGGTGCCTGACAGGGACCCCCCTGTGTCTTCTCCCTGCAACAACCCCTGCCACGGGATGTTGCCTGAATCCAACCCAGTCAGCTTCTGACTAATTTTCTATCCAACCCCTAGTTTTACCAGTGTGAGGCGTGGCCAAATAAATAAAGCCTTTGGCTCCCCCTAGTGGCCGGAGTGTGAAGTGTAATGTGTGCTGGTGATACCTGGTCAGTAGAATTCCTTCAGTGCCATCAGACGTACCATCACTCCCCTTAGTGGCAGAGTGTCATACTGCAACGACCAGATTTCTGGGGCGCTGCAGACACATCGGGCCCAGGCTTATCTCAGGGAAAACATGCCTGATCAACATCTACCCTGACCAGTTGGCCGGCACCTCATACATTAGACTGTTGGCCGAACCCAACGATATGGGCAGGTTCAACTAACATGCCTAATCTGTATGGGGGCCTATATTGTATGTATATGGTAGTGAAGTATGTGAACCACCTCCTGTCATGATATACCGGTAATAGAATATGTGACCCTCCTCCTGTCATGATATAATAAAGTATGACTATCCGCCTGTCATATGAAATAAAGTATGTGACTATCCTACTCTCCCTTCACTGGCTCCCAATTTCCCAGCGTATCCAGTTTAAACTACTAACACTGTCCTACAAAGCCATCCATAACCTTTCTCCTCTGTATATTTCCGATCTAACCTCTCAATATCTTCCCTCATGTAATCTCCGGACCTCCTCCTCTCCTCCACGCTTATTCGCTCCTCACCCAATCGCCTCCAAGACTTCTCCCGAATATCCCCCATCATATGGAATTCTGTCCCCTAACATGTCCGGTTATCCACCACATTTGGATCCTTCAAACGGAACCTGAAAACCCATCTCTTCAAAAAAGCTTACAGCCTGTAATGACCACATGACCACCTCAACACCATCGAAGCTACTGCAACCCTCGACCTACTGTCTCCTTCCCCATAATCCTGTAGAATGTAAGCCCGCAAGGGCAGGGTCCCCTTCCCTCTGTACCAGTCTGTCATTGCTAGTTTGCTTACTGTAAGTGATATTTGTATTTGTATGTAACCCCTTCTCATGTACAGCACCATGGAATTAATGGTGCTATATAAATAATAATATCATGATATCGTAATAAAGTATATGACCATCCGGGCAGCACGGTGGCTCAGTGGATAGCACAGCAGCCTTGCAGCGCTGGAGTCCTGGGTTCAAGCCCCACTAAGGACAACATCTGCAAAGAGTTTGTATGTTCTCTCCGTGTTTGCGTGGGTTTCCTCCTGGTACTCCGGTTTCCTCCCACATTCCAAAGACATACTGATAGGGAATTTAGATTGTGAGCCCCAACGGGGACAGCAACAATAATGTGTGCAACCTGTAAAGCGCTGCGGAATATGTTAGCGCTATATAAAAATAAAGATTATTAATAAAGATTATTATCCTCCTGACATGACATGGTAATAAAGTATGGGACAATCTCCTGACATATGCTAAAGTATGTGACCATCCTCCTGTCCTGATATGATAAAGTATGTGACCACCCTCCTGTCATGATATGCTAAAGTATGTGACCACCCTCCTGTCCTGATATGATAAACTATGCGACCACCCTCCTGTCATGATGTGATAAAGTATGTGACCACCCTCCTGTCATGATATGATAAAGTATGTGACCACCCTCCTGTCATGATATGATAAAGTATGTGACCACCCTCCTGTCATGATATGATAAACTATGTGACCACCCTCCTGTCATGATATGATAAACTATGCGACCACCTTCCTGTCATGCTATGATAAATTATGTGACCACCCTCCTGTCCTGATATGATAAACTATGTGACCACCCTCCTGTCATGATATGATAAACTATGCGACCACCCTCCTGTCAAGATATGATAAAGTATGTGACCACCCTCCTGTCATGATATGATAAAGTATGTGACCACCCTCCTGTCCTGATATGATAAACTATGTGACCACCCTCCTGTCATGATATGACAAAAGTATGTGACCACCCTCCTGTCATGATATAAGTATGTGACCACCCTCCTGTCATGATATAAGTATGTGACCACCCTCCTGTCATGATATAAGTATGTGACCACCCTCCTGTCATTATATGATAAAGTATGTGACCACCCTCCTGTCATGATATGATAAAGTATGTGACCACCCTCCTGTCATGATATGATAAAGTATGTGACCACCCTCCTGTCCTGATATGATAAACTATGTGACCACCCTCCTGTCATGATATGACAAAAGTATGTGACCACCCTCCTGTCATGATATAAGTATGTGACCACCCTCCTGTCATGATATGATAAAGTATGTGACCACCCTCCTGTCATTATATGATAAAGTATGTGACCACCCTCCTGTCATGATATGATAAAGTATGTGACCACCCTCCTGTCATGATATGATAAAGTATGTGACCACCCTCCTGTCATGATATGATAAAGTATGTGACCACCCTCCTGTCATTATATGATAAAGTATGTGACCACCCTCCTGTCCTGATATGATAAAGTATGTGACCACCCTCCTGTCCTGATATGATAAATTATGTGACCACCCTCCTGTCATGATATGCTAAAGTATGTGACCACCCTCCTGTCATGATATGCTAAAGTATGTGACCACCCTCCTGTCATGATATGCTAAAGTATGCGACCACCCTACTGTCATGATATGATAAAGTATGCGACCACCCTCCTGTCATGATATGATAAAGTATGCGACCACCCTCCTGTCATGATATGCTAAAGTATGCGACCACCCTCCTGTCATGATATGATAAAGTATGTGACCACCCTCCTGTCATTATATGATAAAGTATGTGACCACCCTCCTGTCATGATATGATAAAGTATGCGACCACCCTCCTGTCATGATATGATAAAGTATGCGACCACCCTCCTGTCATGGCATGGTAATGAACCAGTCACACAGCTATAAGGTGCTGCCACGTCCTCGCCCTTCTACCACCAGACCCCCGCGCTATGGCTTCTGGATAGTAGAAGCGACCACTTAGAGATGGTGGTTGTCATGGTTTCTGGGGGTCACATGTAGCTGCGGGCTCCTCTTTGGCTGACACAATACGGTGGCTGCGGTAGGCGGAGGACGCTCTTTTTCCCAGGGCTGTGCGGTGACTGCGGCCGGGCGGCCGGGCGGGCGGGCTGGTGTGCAGAGACCTCGTTATCGCCCCGCAGTACGATGCTGAGCTCTGAATACAGTTTGTGGTCTCCTCCCGCGGATTTTCTTTGACAGCGTCTCCTTGGGAAGTATGTGATCGGCGGCGTGCACTGATCATTAGCTGCTGCCCTCCTCGGTGCCGCTTGTGCCCGTTACTGCCCTCAGCTGCTGTATGGATAGAGCCGCTTCGGGCCTGCTTCTTCCACAACCTGGGGAACTTCAGCGCATCCATTGTATGTAGTGCTCCTGCCCGATGCCGTGCCGCAGGACATCACTCATCAGCTGATCTGTATACATTTGCTTATAGCTTGCCTGTAACAAAGGTGCATGTCCAGCAGGTAAAGCCAGCAGAGGCTCCATTGCAGTGGTGCCACACTCATCACCTGGACGCGCTGCCATTGTGCAGCAGCCTGGATTGCCTCTCTGTATAGCTCCATCCTTCCATTCCTCTGCTGGGGCCAGGCACACCTCTCTTCTCCCGGTGCCCCTGCAGTCCTCCTGTGAGCGGCCCCCAGGGATGAGTATAGAAATCCCAGAGGGGCTGACGGAGCTGCTGCAGCGCTTCACGGTGGAGGTGCTGAGGACACAGCCGGAGGACCTCCTGGAGTTCGCCCTGCAGTACTTTACCCAGCTGAAGGAGTCCCAGAGCCAGGGGGCTGCCCTCAGCCATGGCGCGGACTTCAGGCATCTTAAAGGGGTTAACTTTGCTGAGGAACCCATGCAAACCGACTCTGAGAACGGGGACGAGGAGGACGACGACGAAGAGGAATTTGTTGGTGAGTGTCACTGGTGATGGGCATGTTATGTGTGGGTGTATGTGCATATGTGTCATGTATATGTGTGATGTGTGTATACATGTGTGTATGTGGCCATAATATGTATCTATCTCATATATGTGTTCATTATGTGTGCACGGCTATAATATGTATGTGTCTATATGATATATGTGTGTATAATGTGTGTACAGCTATAATATGTATGTGTATATATCATATATATGTATGTCCGACTATAGGTACAGTATGTGTGTGATGTGTATATATGATATATGTGGGTATGGCTATAATATGTATGTGTCTATATGATATATCTGTGTATAATGTGTGTATGGCTATAATATGTATGTGTATATATCATATATATGTATGTCCGACTATAGGTACAGTATGTGTGTGATGTGTCTATATGATATATGTGGGTATGGCTATAATATGTATGTGTCTATATGATATATGTGTGTATAATGTGTGTACAGCTATAATATGTATGTGTATATATCATATATATGTATGTCCGACTATAGGTACAGTATGTGTGTGATGTGTCTATATGATATATGTGGGTATGGCTATAATATGTATGTGTCTATATGATATATCTGTGTATAATGTGTGTATGGCTATAATATGTATGTGTATATATCATATATATGTATGTCCGACTATAGGTACAGTATGTGTGTGATGTGTCTATATGATATATGTGGGTATGGCTATAATATGTTTGTGTGTCTATATGATATATGTGTGTATAGTGTGTGTATGGCTATAATATGTATGTGTATATATCATATATATGTATGTCCGACTATAGGTACAGTATGTGTGTGATGTGTCTATATGATATATGTGGGTATGGCTATAATATGTATGTGTCTATATGATATATGTGTGTATAATGTGTGTACGGCTATAATATGTATGTGTCTATATGATATATGTGTGTATAATGTGTGTACAGCTATAATATGTATGTGTATATATCATATATATGTATGTCCGACTATAGGTACAGTATGTGTGTGATGTGTATATATGATATATGTGGGTATGGCTATAATATGTATGTGTCTATATGATATATGTGTGTATAATGTGTGTATGGCTATAATATGTATGTGTATATATCATATGTATGTACGTCTATAGGTACAGTATGTGTGTGATGTGCATATATGATATATGTGGGTACGGCTATAATATGTATGTGTCTATATGATATATGTGTGTATAATGTGTGTACTACAGCTATAATATGTATGTGTATATATCATATATATATACGTCAATAGGTATGTGTTAATATGTCTATATGTGCATATTGTGTGTACAGCTATAAAATGTATCTGTGTATATAATATATGTATATATGACATAAAGATATATGTGTAATGTGTATATATGTGTAAAAGGAACCCATGCAAAATATATTATCGGAAGGATTTTTGTGACTTTGACAAGGGCCAAGTTTGGATTTCTAGTTGACAGGATTCGAATATTTCCCAAACCGCAGATCTTGTGGGGTGCTCCCATAATGCAATCTATAGTGCCTGCCAAGAAAGGACAATTGGTGAACTGGCAGCAGAGACATGCTTGCCAAAGTCCATTGATAAGTGTGAGGAGCTGTGGCTAGCCTGTCTGCTCAAACTGGTGAAAAAAATTCCAGAAAGATAGAAAGGTGTGAGAACAATTTGCACCTCTCAGTTGCCATTTTTGGGCTGTGGATCTGTAGACCAGGATGATGATCTCAGCCTTCAGTCAAAAACACCTACAATGGGCATGTACGCATCAGAAGTGGGACAACGGTGGCCTGTTCTGATGAATCAAGTTTTCATTCATAATTAGAGGATGTCTAGGTTCATTTTTGAAAGAAGATAATTCAAGAGAGGCCGAGTGAAGAACATGATAAGATGTTGACCTGGCCTCCATATTCCTCAGATTCAATCCGATTGAGCATCTTTGGAGAGTGGAATAGCGAGTCCAGTCATGTCTCATGACTTGCAGGACTTTACTAGACACCTCAGAAGAACTGTGGAGTCCAAAGTTCAGAGCTGTTTTGGTTGCATGTAGGTAGACCTACACAGTAAGGGCAGTCTCACACGTCCAGATAATTCCGGTACCGGAAAAATCGGTACTGGAATTATCCGTGTCCGTGTGCCCGTGCGTTTCTGTGGCACATCAGTGTGGCACACGGGCGGCACACGTGTGCCGCCCGTGTGCCCACTTGGTACCACACGCACCGGGCAGGAGACAGCGCTAAAGTTTAGCGCTGTCCCCTGCATCTGGTGCTGAAGCCGCGATTCATATCTTCCCTGCAGCAGCGTTTGCTGTAGAGAAGATATGAATAATCGTGTTTAAAATAAAGATCCATTACCCCACCCCCCTCCCACCCCCTGTGCGCCCCCCCGCTGTTATTAAAATACTCACCCGGCTCTCTCGCTGGTTGGCGCTGCTTCCTGTCCTGGCTGCACCTTCTACGGTATGAGCGGTCACGTGGGGCCGCTCATTTACAGTAATGAATATGCGGCTCCACCCCTATGGGATGTTGCCGCATATTCATGATTGTAATGGGCGGCCCCACGTGACCGCTCATACAGTAGAAGATGCGGCCAGGACAGGAAGCAGCGCCAGCCAGCGAAGGAGCGCTGTCTCCTGCACGGCACACAGACTTTAATGGGTCCGTGTAATCCGTGCGCTCCCACGAACACTGACATGTCTCCGTGTTTGGCACACGGAGACACGGTCCGCATAAAATCAATGACATCTGCACAGATGCATTGATTTCCCTGTGTCTACGTGTGTCAGTGGCTCCGGTACGTGAGGAAACTGTCACCTCACGTACCGGAGCCACTGACGTGTGAAACCGGCCTTAGACACTGTTCACTGGCTTGACTATTTTTAAGCTGATGTAAAAAAAAAGAGCAACATAAAACTCTCCCTCAATGATGCCCCACATGTCCAATTCCAATGCTTATACAGTCTCCATCATTTTCTATTTCCTGGTCCCGTCAATGGCTAAGCAGTATTTTTAGTATTTTCTGCCATCACCAGCGTGTCGAGATGGGACCAGAAAGTAGAGACCAGTAGGGACTGGGATAGTGTTGGGGCATGGGATGTGTGAGGGTGAATATTAGTTCATGATTTTTCTTTATCTAGTATATGCGTATGAAAGAGACTTGTATGATGTATGTATGTGATATGCATGTGCGTGTATGTACGTTTGTTTTTATGTACGTATCTCTGTATAGTGTGTGTATGATATATACGGTATGTGTATGTGTGTCTAATATGTGTGTATTTTCTATTGCCTTCAAAATGTCTACAGTAAACTGGGCAGCTAGTGTGATGTTTTATATATACAAGGAAAAGATAAGTGAGCAGCTTGTCATTCATCATCACCAGAGTCATCTACATTCACATCAGCCACAAGACGCCGAGTAGGATATTGGACAAAGATGGAGAACTGTCTTCTTGTTGAACAGTTACCGTAATTTTGTTAAATTCAGATTTCTAAAAATGTGAATACTATGAATGTCTAAAGTACAATGCATTGCAATGTATGTTATATGGATGGGATCATGACAGTGTGTTTTATTACATGGTGCCGTGCCCGTTACATTACAGTATGGCATATGGACTATCCTGTAATCCATGTATTAAAAATAAACAGGATGATGTGGTTCAGTGTGACCATGACAATATCTATCTATCTATGTATCTATCTGTCTGTACAATAATGTATTATTGCAGTGCTTTCAGTATAACAGTATGTGACACTGTGCTTCAGACTGTAGGCACAATGCTTTGAAATTTACCACTCCCAACTTTCCAAGAGATTCCCAGGGTCAAGAACAGTGTGTGGGCAGATATTGTCATTCACAGGAGCTCACTCTTGGAAAGCAATTTCCGCCACTTGCAATAAACAACCTCTCTGCATTTCCTTATAGGCATCTATTGTGAATACTACATACACATAAATGAATACACACATATTTGAGTTCCGCCTTATTGATAACTGGGCAGCGAATCATGCTCTTAATATGATGATCTCAGGCTTCTTGCTTGCCTATGCCATGAAGTATAAGAAAGAGTATAAGAAGGTGTTTCAGCCTGGCCTCCAGTATAGCTGGCATCTTCCTACAGAGCTATGCAGGAGGCAGACAAAAGATCCAAGAAGCGCGCACCAGCACATTATCCAGCACGCACCAGCACATTATCTGCACATACTACACATGCACTGTATTACATGTAACGCACGTCCGGGTCAGAATTCTTCTTCTACAGGTCGTTTTCTGCTGCAGATTATTTTCTGCACTGTGTGCATTAGAGTTGGAGTATGTGATGCAATAGTCTGCTACAGTCACCATTTTCGGATGATGTTTCTTTGTTATTAAAGTTTGATTTAATGCTACTTAAAGGGAGTCTGTCACCCCCAAAATCGTATGTGAGCTGCGGCCACTGGCATCAGGGGCTTATCTCCAGCATTCTGTAATGCTGTTGATAAGTCCCCGATGTATCCTGAAAGATGAGAAATAAAGGTTATATTATACTCACCCAGGGGCGTTCCCGCTGTGGTCCAGTCCGATGGTTGTCGCGGTGCCGTCCGGCGCCTCCTATCTTCATCAGACAATGTCCTCTTCTTGTCTTCTTGCCACGGCTCCGGCGCAGGCGTACTTTGTCTGCCCTGTTGAGGGCAGAGCAAAGTACTGCAGTGCGCAGGCGCCGGGCCTTTCTGACCTTTCCCGGCACCTGCGCACTGCAGTACTTTGCTCTGCCCTTAACAGGGCAGACAAAGTGCGCCTGCGCTGGAGCCGTGGTAAGAAAACAAGACAAGGACGTTGTCTGATGAAGATAGGAGGCGCCGGACCCGGACCAACACCCCTGGGTGAGTATAATCTAACCTCTTTGTCTCATCTTTTAGGATACATCGGGGGCTTATCTACAGCATTACAGAATGCTGTAGATAAGCCCCTGATGCTGGTGGGGTTACTTCACCCTCCATTTTGGGGGTGACAGGTTCCCTTTAATCACCTCACATTGATCATAGATCTAATAGGTGAATCTATATATCTAACGCACAAAATGTGTGATTGGCTCTCAGTCAGACTGTTCCAGTTGTTCAGAGCAACCAGTCAGAGCTCAGCTTTCGCTTTACCTCAGCAGCTTCAATGTTGAAAGCTGCTCTCTGGTTGCTCTAGGGCCAGGGGTCCCCAACTCCAGTCCTCAAGGCCCACCAACATGTCATGTTTTCAGGATTTCCTTAGTCTTGCCCAGGTAATAATTGCATCACCTGTGCAATGCAAAGGAAATCCTGAAAACATGACCTGTTGGTGGGCCTTGAGGACTGGAGTTGGGGACCCCTGCTCTAGGCAACCAGCACGATCTTACTGTGAGGCAATTTTCATAAATGAGGCCCCAGTTACAGAAGCCCTGCTATGTGTAACACAAGAGATCAGAAAAAAAAAGGTTTTAAAAAATAAATAAAAAAATAAACATTCAAATCACCCCCATTCAAAATAAAACAATAAAAAAGGAAAAATATTGCTGAGTTCAGAAATGCCCGATTTATCGAAATATAAAAATAATTAATCCGATCAGTAAGCAGCATAACAAGAAAAAAAAAATCAAAATACCAGAATTACAGCTTCTTGCTCGCCGCAACATTGCAATAAACTGGAATAACAGGTGATCAAAACATATCTACCCCAATATGGCATCAATAAAAACGTTAGCTTTGCACACAAAAAAATAGCCCTCAGTCAGCCCCAGATCCCGAAAAATGGAGACGCTATGGGTCTCGGAAAATGGCATTTCTTTTTTTTTTTTTTACTAACTTTGACATTTTTTTTCACCATTTAAATAAAAAAGCACCTATAAAGATTTTAATTGTAAATGTTTCACCCTTTGATGTTCTCGGTGCTCTTTTTTTCATTTATCTCACATATGATATGTATCATTGTCCTCTTTTTATATATACTCCATAATTGTAATATGTTACATCTACTAAGGCTACTTTCACACTAGCGTTGTTTGCTGTACGTCGCAAGGCGTCATTTTGGAGAAAAAACGCATCCTGCAAATGTGCCCGCAGGATGCGTTTTTTCTCCATAGACTTGCATTAGCGACGCATTGCGACGTATTGCCACACGTCGCATCCGTCGTGCGACGGATGCGTCGTGTTTTTGGCGGCCGCAACGCACAAACAACGTTCCATGTAACTTTTTTGTGTGTTGAGTCCGCCATTTTCGACCGTGCATGCGCAGCCGGAACTCCGCCTCCTCCTCCCCGGACCTTACAATGGGGCAGCGGATGCGTTGTAAAACTGCATCCGCTGCCCCCGTTGTTCTTTTTGTTCGCAGTTGGCGTCGGGCCGACGCATGGCGACGGCCCCGTACCGACGCTAGTGTGAAAGTAGCCTAAGTTTCCTTAAATGACACAACAGAACTATGTGTGTCTGAAAATGTTGTAATATTATCAATTTCTTCTTATATCCTAATGTTCAATTTACACATGATCTATGTTTTTCTCATAACTTCCACACTTAACCCAAAAGCATCGCTTAAAGCCAGCCAGGGAGCTTTCTAGGTAATTTCCCACGATCTATGAACAGCCAGCAGAGGGCGCCTCACCGCAAATGAAGCTAAATATAGATCATTGATCTATTTTTAGCCTCATTCCCTGGGGTTTTGCAGCGAGGAGCAGCCTGCATTAGCACAGCTCCTTGCTGCAAAATGTTTTAACCCCTTCAGAAGGATTTACATCGTTGGACGTTACAGATCTGCGGAGGGTAAGTATATTGTTGGTTTATTATGTTTTTTTACTCACAGAACGAGGGTCTTCAGTGACTGGATTGGGCGTTGAATAAAATACTGCAACAACCATTGTTTTTATTTCATTAAAATAATTTTAAAAAATGTGTTTGTGTTTTATTTAACCCTTTACTAGTATTGGATTAATAATGGATAGGTGTCATAATTGACGCCTCTCCATTATTAATTAGGCTTAATGTCACCTTACAATAGCAAGGTGGCATTAACCCTTCATTACCCCATATCCCACCGCTACACGGGAATGGGAAGAGAGTGGCCAAGTGCCAGAATAGGCGCATCTTCCAGATGTGCCTTTTCTGGGGTGGCTGGGGGCAGATATTTTTAGCCGGGGGGGGGCCAATAACCGTGGACCCTCTCCAGGCTATTAATATCTGCCCTCAGTCACTGGCTTTACTACTCTGGCGGAGAAAATTGCTCGGGAGCCCACGCCAATTTTTTCCGCCATTTAACCCTTTATTTTAAGAGCTAGAACGGCCAAATTTTGCAGATACACACTACTGACATTAGTAGTGTGGAATCTGCAAAAAAAATGGAGAGAAGACATGGTTTACTGTATCTAAACCATGTCTCAAATCATGTCGGGTTTTAGGAAGAAGGAAAAAGCCGGTAATTGAATTACCGGCTTTCAAGCTGTCTAGCGCTGGAATAAATATTAATATATATACATATATGTGTCTCACTGACATATATATATATATATACCTATTCTATGTGTACACATTTATTCTACCTATTCTACTGTAAGCTGTCAGTGTGATTTTACTGTACACCGCACTGAATTACCGGCTTTTCTCTCTAATATATGTGTCTACTGACATATATATATATATATATATATATATATATATATATACATATATATATATATAGACAGTATATATATATTTTCTTTTCTTTTTGGGACACATGGATCACTTCTATAGCGGTATGTTGGTTTTGCTAGCCTGCGAGAAAACCACGCAGTACGGATGCCATACGGATTACATACGGAGGATGCCATGCGCAAAAAACGCTGACACACCCTGCCTACGGAGGAGCTACGGACCACTTTTTTCGGGACTTTTCAGCGTATTACGGCCGTAATATACGGACCGTATTGTTTTACGCTGTGTGTGACGCCGGCCTTACCAGTAGTGAGAATGCAGCCCATGCAGCCTTTTCCTTGCCTGCAGCAAATGGAGAAATTCCCTTTCTTGAAGAAGCTTACGAATCCGAGGTCCAATAAAAGACTCCTTCCTTTTTCTTTGCTTCACTCAACCTTGGAAATGTATCAATGAGATGCTTGAATGCTTTATATTTTTATCCATTGCCTTTACCTAGTTCTTCATTAGGCCCAACTTGACATGCAATGGTGGTAACAAAATGTTATATTGGCCAACAAGTGCTGGATGCCACACTTTTTTCCTCCCTGGCTGAAGTGAATGACGGAGAGGGCAGTCTGTTTTATTGTAGTGATATTCTCTTACATGACTATCCCACTCACACAGAAAGCAGCAATATATTGTGTATCCCCCTGGAGACCAAGTAAGAGGGCAACCGCCTTTAGATCACCACAGAGTGGCCACAAATGTTGGTCATAGTTCAGGCACCTCAGCAGCTGTTTCATGTTGTCATAGGTTTTACCATATTCCTGTAAAAAAAAAAAAAAAGAATTAAAAGGTCCTTCGCGCAATGCATTCCTGGGAACGGAAGCCGCTGCGTGCACCGCTGAGAGCCGGGACGACTCCCTGGGCCATCAGATGGTAAGTATATCCCTATTTTTTATTTTAATTATTTTTTTTACAGGAATACGGTACCCAGGGCCTGGAGGAGAGTCTCCTCTCCTCCAGACCCTGTTTACCATCCGAGACTGCTCCCCGCACTATATGCGGCGACCGCAGAGCTCCGCACACGTCGTATAAGACGACACCCAGTGTATAAGACGACCCCCGACTTTTTAGAAGATTTTCAGGGGTTAAAAAGTTGTCTTATACACCTGAAATACGGTAAGTGCATTGCTGTTATGCAGCAAGACCTCTTTTAGAATTATTTTGGACAAATCGATGAAGAGCCTCCATTCCTCTGGATTATGACTTATCTTCAGGTCTTCCATTACACTGTTTATGTTGTTGCATGACACAAGATCGCCCTCCATGATGAAGCATTGGATAAGATCTTTATCACGGTTGTGGGTTATCTTTCTCAGCTCTGGTGCATGCCACATCTGAAAACTCTTATTGTATCACAACTGCTGCACCCAGTGAACTAAGGCCGGGTTCACATTAGCGTATCTGTGCGCAGCGTATGATCCGCATAGATCCGTATGCGTCATGCGTACATATCTTAAACATGGTGTATGCAGGGACATGCGTTTGCATGCGGATGCATACGCATTCGTTGTTTTGCGGTGTCCAGCCAACGCAACATGTTGCATTTTTTACTCGTCAAATATTGAGCACTCATGCGCATGCGGATGAGTGCGTAAAAAGACGCATTACTGTCTATTGGAGCGCATTGGTAAGCAAGGACATGCGTACACATGCGTTCGATACGCATGCGTACTTCAGACTGTTCATGTCCAGGAAACGTCACCACCTTCACCATGCGCATAAACAACACAAAAGCATTCCAAAATGCATTTAAACGCATACACATGCAGCAGGGTTTTTTTTTGCATCATGCGTAAGGTGATGCAGAGGTGTAAGCATGCGTTTTGGTATGCGTTTGCGCATGCAGATAATATGCTTTGCACAGAAACGCTAATGTGAACCTAGCCTTAGTGATACATCGTTGGATTCAAGGTCTCTTTTCTTACATTATGCTGCTCTCAGATGAGCTAGTAAAAACCTGGTGACAGGTTCCTTTAAAACTCCAGAGGTAACATATTAATATAGTAACATAGTTATCAAGGGCGAGAAAAGACATTTGTCCATCCAGTTCAGCCTATATTCAGTTAGAATAAATCCCCAGATCTACGTCCTTCTACAGAACCTAATAACTGTAAGATACAATATTGTTATGCTCCAAAAATATTTAGAATTGAGAGTCCTCAGTGGTTGATACCTCTTAATGGCTAACTGAAAAGATGGTAATAAATTGCAAGCTTTCGAGACTACACAGGTCTCTTCATCAGGCAAAGACTAAAACAAATTCTGAAGAATCACATATTTATGCACTACATAAATATACTACTATACTACACTACACAAAGCTTGCAATTTATTACCATCTTTTCAGTTAGCCATTAAAAGGTATCAACCACTGAGGACTCTCAATTGTAAATATTTTTCTATCTACTGGCTAACACGGTACCAAGATATATTTCTTTCCTGTTATGCTCCAGGAAGACATCCAGGCCTCTCTTGAGCCCCTCGACTGAGTTCGCCATCACCACCTCCTCAGGCAAAGGAATTCCAGATTCTCACTGCCCTAACAGTAAAGAATCCTCTTCTATGTTGGTGGAAAAACCTTCTCTCCCCCAGATGCAGAGAATGCCCCCTTGTGACGATCACCTTCATTGGTATAAACAGATCCTCGGAGAGATATTTGTATTGTGCCATTATATACTTATACATGGTTATTAGATTGCCCCTCAGTCGTATTTTTTCTAGACTAAATAATCCTAATTTTGCTAGTCTCTCTGGGTATTGCAGTTCCCCCATCCCCTTTATTAATTTTGTTTCCCTCCTTTATACTCACTCTAGTTCCATTATATCCTTCCTGAGCACCGGTGCCCAAAACTATACACAGTACTCTATGTGCGGTCTAACTAGGGATTTGTACAGAGGCAGTATAATGCTCTCATCATGTGTATCCAGACCTCTTTTAATGCACCCCATGATCCTGTTTGCCTTGGCAGCCGCTGCCTGGCACTGGCTGCTCCAGGTAAGTTTATCATTAACTAGGATCCCCAAGTCCTTCTCCATGTCAGATTTACCCAGTGGTTTCCCGTTCAGTGTGTAATGGTGATATTGATTCCTTCTTCCCATGTGTATAACCTTACATTTATCATTATTAGACCACATCTGCCACCTTTCAGCCCAAGTTTCCAACTTATCCAGATCCATGTGTAACAGAATACTATCTTCTCTTGTATTGACTGCTTTACATAGTTTTGTATCATCTGTAAATATTGATATTTTACTGTGTAAACCTTCTACCAGATCGTTACTAAATATGTTGAAGAGAACAGGTCCCAATACCGACCCCTGCGGTACCCCACTGGTCACAGCGACCCAGTTAGAGACTATACCATTTATAACCACCCTCTGCTTTCTATCACTAAGCCAGTTACTAACCCATTTACACACATTTTCCCCCAGACCAAGCATTCTCATTTTGTGTACCAACCTCTTGTGCGGCACGGTATCAAACGCTTTGAAAAAATCGAGATATACCACGTCCAATGACTCACCGTGGTCCAGTCTATAGCTTACCTCTTCATAAAAACTGATTAGATTGGTTTGACAGGAGCGATTTCTCATAAACCCATGCTGATATGGAGTTAAACAGTTATTCTCATTGAGATAATCCAGAATAACATCCCTCAGAAACCCTTCAAATATTTTACCAACAATAGAGGTTAGACTTACTGGCCTATAATTTCCAGGTTCACTTTTAGAGCCCTTTTTGAATATTGGTACCACATTTGCTATGCGCCAGTCCTGTGGAACAAACCCCGTCGCTATAGAGTCCCTAAAAATAAGAAATAATGGTTTATCTATTACATTACTTAGTACTTGTGGGTGTATGCCATCCAGACTCGGAGGTATTTGTCAGATCGGTAAACAGCGTAACAATAGAAAAAAGTCAAAGAGACAGAATTACCTTTTCTTTCCGGCCGTCGCAACATTGCAGTAAGAGGTGATCAGAGCATTGCATGTATTCCAAATGGTATCAATAAAAATGTCAGCTCGGTGTGCAAAAAAATCATCCCCAGCCCAAGATCACAAAAAATGGAGACATTGGCTACCTGTCTTGGAAAATGGCAAAATAAGCAATTTTTTTTTCCTTACAAATTTTGGATTTTTTCACCACTTAAATAAAAAAAAGAACCTAGACATATTTGGTGTCTACAAACTTGTAATGACCTGGAGAATCATATTGAAAGGTCAGTTTTAGCATTTGGTGAACATTGTAAAAAAACACAAAAAACAATTGTGGAATTGCAATTTTTTTTTTGCAATTTCACCGCACTTGGAATTTTTTTTACCATTTCCTAGTAAATTATATGGTAAAATCAATGGTGTCGTTCAAAAGTACTACTTGTTTCTCAAAACACAAACCCTCACATGGCCATATTGATGGAAAAACCAAAAAGTTATGGCTCTGGGAAGAAGAAGGATAAAAAACAAAAGCTTGGTAGGGTTTATGGGATTGCGCCCAATGCCTTTCTGAGTACTGACTATGCCTGTAGCCTGTTTATCAAATGTTATAGTCTGGTGTTATATGTACTATATCAGACTGTTTGTTGCATATTTTCATGTGATGTCTTTGCAGCATGGAATTAAAGGGAATCTGTGAGCAGGGTTTGCTATTTAATCTGACAGCAGCATAATATAGGGCAAGAGAGCCTGATTCCAGGGATGTATCACTTTTATGCTGTGTGCTGTTATTTCAATACAAACAGTATTTATCAACTGAAGTTATCACTGCCAGGCTAAAACTCATGTGCAGGTCAGTCTAGCTAATCTGTGTAACCCAGCCCTAACCACTGATTGGCACACAGAAAGCTTCCAATCCGTGACATTCTGACCATTTCTACATCTACAATAGAGAAAACAGGGATTCTATCAAAATGGCACCAAGAAGCCCAGTAAGTGATACATCCCTGGAATCAGGTTCACTGTCCTTATATGATAAATAAATGTGTTTCTCTGCCTTTTATTACATTAAATACATTACATCTTCATAACTCAATGGATATGGATGCCGACTGATTTATAGAACTGGAAACAGAGGGCTAGCACTCAGCTAAGGGAGTTGGACGGTGCTTGTAAAAGGGACTGATTGTCCCAATAGTCAATTAAAAATACTGCACTCGTCAAAATGAAGTTTTATGCTTAATAGTGTAATTTTATTTGCAACAAGTGATTTGTAGTGACATGCTCAGACACGGCAGTGTCAGCACCTGCAGCTGTACCACCACCGCTTGGCGGCTGCCTTGTACCTCACAGACTGGCAATACTTCTTATGCATCACTAGGGGACACAATAGCATAGGTTCCCCTGCACAGTGCGACTATGTGACCAAGGCTACTAAATTGGCTGAAACTTTTTTGCTTGTCGCTACAAATGACTTGTTGCAAATAAAAATTACTCTATTAAGCATAAAACTTCATTTTGACGAGTGCAGTATTTTTCGGAATCATTGATTTATAGAACTGTCTTTTTTCTAGGATACTGAACACTTAGGCAGGCGTCACACACAGCGTATGAAAATACGGTCCGTATATTATGGCCGTAATACGCTGAAAAGTCCCGAAAATAGTGGTCCGTAGCTCCTCCGCAGGCAGGGTGTGTCACCGTTTTTTGCGCATGGCATCCTCCGTATGTAATCCGTATGGCAGCCGTAATGCGTGTTTTTATCGCAGGCTTGCAAAACCGACATACGGCTATACAAGGGATCCATGTGTTAAAAAAAACAACATATATACTGTCTCTCTCTCTCTCTCTCTCTCTATATATATATATATGTCAGGGAGACACATATATGTATATATATTATTACTTCATACAGCGCTAGATAGCAGAAAGCCGGTAATTCAATTACCGGCTTTTGCTTTCTCCTTCCTAAACCCGACATGATATGAGACCTGGTTTACATACAGTAAACCATCTCATATCACCATTTTTTTGCATATTCCACACTACTAATGTTAGTAGTGTGTATGTGCAAAATTTGGCCGTTCTAGCTATTAAATTAAAGGGTTAAATGGCGGAAAAAATTGGCGTGGGCTCCCGCACAATTTTCTCCGCCAGAGTAGTAAAGCCAGTGACTGAGGGCAGATATTAATAGCCTGGAGAGGGTCCACGGTTATTGCCCCCCCCGGCTAAAAACACCTGCCCCCAGCCACCCCAGAAAAGGCACATCTGGAAGATGCGCCTATTCTGGCACTTGGCCACTCTCTTCCCATTCCCGTGTAGCAGTGGGATATGGGGTAATGAAGGGTTAATGCCACCTTGCTATTGTAAGGTGACATTAAGCCAAATTAATAATGGAGAGGTGTCAATTATGACACCTATCCATTATTAATCCAATAGTAGTAAAGGGTTAAACCCCCCTCCCCCCCCCCCTCCCCGCTGTTATTAAAATACTCACCCGGCTCCCTCGCTGGCTAGCGCAGCTTCCTGTCCTGGCCACATCTACTGTATGAACGGTCACGTGAGGCCGCCCATTACAATCATGAATATGCGGCTCCACCTCCCATAGGGGTGGAGCCGCATATTCATTACTGTAAATGAGCGGCCCCACGTGACCGCTCATACAGTAGAAGGTGCGGCCAGGACAGGAAGCAGCGCCAGCCAGCGAGGGAGACGGGTGAGTATTTTAATAACAGTGGGGGGGCGCACAGGGGGTGGGAGGGGGCTGGGCACATGGAGCTTTATTTTAAACACGATTATTCATATCTTCTCTACAGCAAACGCTGCTGCAGGGAAGATATGAATCGCGGCTTCAGCACCAGATGCACGGGACAGCGCTAAACTTTAGTGCTGTCTCCCGCATGGTGCGTGTGGTACCCAGTGGGCACACGGGCGGCACACGTGTGCCACACTGATGTGCCACAGAAACGCATCGGCACACGGACACGGATAATTCCGGTACCGATTTTTCCGGTACCGGAATTATCTGGACGTGTGAGACTGCCCTTAGGCCTGTCCCACAAGTCCAGATAATTCCGGTACCGGAAAAATCAGTACCGGAATTATCCGTGTCCGTGTGCTTACGTAGCACATGAGTGTGGCACACGAGCGGGGTCACAGCTTAGGCTACGTTCACATTAGCGTTGCGCGCCGGTGCGTCGGCGACACAACGGCGACGCAACGCACGACGCACCAAAAACGCGCGCAAAAACGCTGCGTTTTGCGACGCGTGCGTCGTTTTTTGACGAAAATCGGACGCACGAAAAATGCAACTTGTTGCATTTTCTTGCGTCCGATGCTAGCGTCGGAAACGACGCACGTGTCGAAAAACGCTAACAAAAAAACGCACGCGTCCCCTATGTTAAACATAGGGGCGCGTCACCGCTGCGTCGCCGACGCACCAGCGACGCACATTAGCGTAACGCTAATGTGAACGTAGCCTTAGCCATACTTGTGTAGCTGTTGGCCAGTCCTTTCAACCAGCAAATTAACATAATCAGTTGTTTTAGAGACAAATGACTTGAAAGCTAGACAAACCAGAGCTCTAACTAGTGATTTGTACCATTTTCATTTCCTTCTAGTCAGATCTAACAATTATGTGATCAAGTAATGTGTGTAAACTCTAGGCAGACTCGGGATTTGCTGGAGAAATTTCTGCATCATATCTACATCTTTTGGCAGAATTTTTTTTTGCCCACTCAATCTGCAGCAAAACCATGAAAAGAATCGATCAGACTCACCGTATTTTTCAGATTGTAAGACGCATTTTTTCCCCAAAAAATTTTGTGGGGAAATGGGGATGCGTCTTATAATCTGAATTGTAGCTGCGGTAGAGCTTACTGGCTGCGGTGGAGCGGGGTCCCAGGGTCGCTGCTGCAGGAAGCTTCTGGTGGTGGCAGGAGTGGGGTGATGCTGTGTGTCCCATGCTGGTAGGACGGGGTGTTCGGTGGTGCTGGGTTACGTGGACATTTTGTGAAAGTCCAGAGCCCCGCACTTTCCATTCTCTTCAATACAGTGGACTTTGCGAAAATGGCTGCTGGAGGCGACACATGCACAGGTTAAGATCTCGGCACCGAGAACTTGACTCTTGAGATCGTGACTCGTGAGATCTCAACTGCGCATGCACCGCCTCCAGCGGCCATTTTCCCCGGGGTCCACCACATTCAGAAGTATGTAAGGTGTGGGGCTCCGGACTTCCAAAAAATGTCGGCAGAGTACCCGCACCGCTGAACATCCTGTCCTACCAGCCTGGGGCCCGCAGCATCTCCGCCATCTTCCTGCAGCCGCGACCCTGCCATCTGAGACCTCGCTCCACCGCTGCTGTCCTCCCAGGTAATCTACTGTAAAAGCGGATTATGACACACACCACCATTTTATTATAAAAAATGTTTTCCCTGTTTTTTAATAATCCTGTGCGTTTTGTAATCCACAATATATGGTAAATCTGCAAGGAAATATTTATCAACATGTGCATGAGACTTCATGAATCTCATTCACTTTGCTGGTAATAGAAAACCTTCAGATTTTGTAATAAAACTGGTCAGAAAAAAAACGCCATAGAAACGCAACGTGTGCATAGATCCTAAAGATCTGTGTTCACTGTAGGAGTGCAGTAGCGGAAGTGCTCCCATTAGCGCTCGCTTTATCATGAACAAGCAGACTAAACAGGGTGTGTGCGACAGAGTGTACACACTATGGCCGTCCCTGTTCTCCCTCCTTCCTTTTTTTAATGCCGTTCGTTACTGTAATTAGATCCGGAAGTGCAGTGAGCAGGGTCAGAAGAATGGAGACAGAGAGGAGAATGTGTGCAGCCGCACACACGTCAGCAGCATTTAGACACCAATCGCTATGGGAAGCAAGTACTGTCGATCACAAGTGGAGGAAGGGCCCCAATATAAGGAGGAGTAACGGGGCGCAAAACTCTTGGCCACACCAAGGGTGCATGGAGGCTACCTCATTTTCATATGGATTAAAAGTTATTTTCTCAGACACTGTACCGTAAGGCCCCTTTCCCACGTCCGTTTTTCATGTCCATATGTGGTCATTTTTTTTTAGCACTGCAACTACGGGCACACGCAAACCCATTGTATTTAATGGCGGTACACACTTGTCAGGTTTTTCACACGGACCGTGTGTCTATGTGAAAAACCCACACATGTCCGTTTTCTATCAGCAGAACGGGTTGCAAAACGTCATGCACACTGATGACACACGAATAACACCCGTGCGTCATCAGTGTGATACCTACCGGCACCTGGGAAAAAGCCGTACAGTTTGCGCAGTTTCCAGGTGCTGCAGACAGCTGTGGTCATTGTCGCCTGTTCTCCCTGAGATCAACGCCACCAAGTGACAATGATGGGAGTTGTATTCAGCACCCACTGTGTACATCGTCTGTAACATTAAGAATTAAATTTAAAAAATTGATGTGGACTCCTTTGTAATTTTGATAACCAGCAGTGGGAAAGCCCATGGCTGAGGGCTGAGGTTACTAATCTGAGAAAGCGGACAATATCCCAAAAGGTTCCCAGGCTATAAATAACAGCTCACAGCTGTTTTCTTAGCCTTTACTGGTTAGTTTACAGGGAACCACAAAAAAAATGACATAGGGTGTAAATTCTAATCAGCAAACGCTAAGCAGACAGCTGTGGGCTGATATTAATAGCCAGGGAAGAGGCCTTGGATATTGGCCCCCCTCCCAGGCCACCAGCATCAGCCCTAGGGTTGGGGTTGATGAAAAGCTTTGTATTGACAGCTGACATCTAGCTCAGAGGTTAGTAATGGAGACATGTCTATAAGGCCGGCTTCACACTTGCGAGTTTTACGGACGTAAGAGCGCAGAAACTACGTCCGTAAAACTCGCAAAAAATACGGCACAATTATTCTCTATGCCCCTGCTCCTATCTGCCGTATTTTACTGATCAGTATTATACGGCTTTCTACGGCCGTACAAAATCGCAGCATGCTGCGTTTGTCACCGTACTGCGCAAGAAATACGCCAATGAAAGTCTATGGAAGCGTGAAAAATACGGATTACACACGGACAAGCAGTGTGACTTGCGAGAAATACGCAGCGCTGTTAGAGAGAAAAGCCGGTAATTCAGTGCGGTATACAGTAAAATCACACTGACAGCTTACAGTAGAATAGGTAGAATAAATGTGTACACATAGAATAGGTATATATATACAGTGGGGCAAAAAAGTATTTAGTCAGTCAGCAATAGTGCAAGTTCCACCACTTAAAAAGATGAGAGGCGTCTGTAATTTACATCATAGGTAGACCTCAACTATGGGGGACAAACTGAGAAAAAAAAATCCAGAAAATCACATTGTCTGTTTTTTTATCATTTTTTTTGCATATTATGGTGGAAAATAAGTATTTGGTCAGAAACAAAATTTCATCTCAATACTTTGTAATATATCCTTTGTTGGCAATGACAGAGGTCAAACGTTTTCTGTAAGTCTTCACAAGGTTGCCACACACTGTTGTTGGTATGTTGACCCATTCCTCCATGCAGATCTCCTCTAGAGCAGTGATGTTTTTGGCTTTTCGCTTGGCAACACGGACTTTCAACTCCCTCCAAAGGTTTTCTATAGGGTTGAGATCTGGAGACTGGCTAGGCCACTCCAGGACCTTGAAATGCTTCTTACGAAGCCACTCCTTCGTTGCCCTGGCGGTGTGCTTTGGATCATTGTCATGTTGAAAGACCCAGCCACGTTTCATCTTCAATGCCCTTGCTGATGGAAGGAGGTTTGCACTCAAAATCTCACGATACATGGCTCCATTCATTCTTTCATGTACCCGGATCAGTCGTCCTGGCCCCTTTGCAGAGAAACAGCCCCAAAGCATAATGTTTCCACCACCATGCTGTACAGTTGTAATAGTGTTTGATGGATGCAACTCAGTATTCTTTTTCCTCCAAACACGACAAGTTGTGTTTCTACCAAACAGTT
Source organism: Ranitomeya imitator (assembly GCF_032444005.1). Taxonomy (NCBI): domain Eukaryota; kingdom Metazoa; phylum Chordata; class Amphibia; order Anura; family Dendrobatidae; genus Ranitomeya; species Ranitomeya imitator. Next base: position 357,158,946 of record NC_091285.1, on the reverse strand, counting down.
CCAGTTTGGTTTCATCAGACCATAGGACAGTCTCCCAAAACTCCTCTGGATCATCCAAATGCTCTCTAGCAAACTTCAGACGGGCCCGGACATGTACTGGCTTAAGCAGTGGGACACGTCTGGTACTGCAGGATCTGAGTCCATGGTGGCGTAGTGTGTTACTTATGGTAGGCCTTGTTACATTGGTCCCAGCTCTCTGCAGTTCATTCACTAGGTCCCCCCGCATGGTTCTGGGATTTTTGCTCACCGTTCTTGTGATCATTCTGACCCCATGGGGTGGGATTTTGCGTGGAGCCCCAGATCGAGGGAGATTATCAGTGGTCTTGTATGTCTTCCATTTTCTAATTATTGCTCCCACTGTTGATTTCTTCACTCCAAGCTGGTTGGCTATTGCAGATTCAGTCTTCCCAGCCTGGTGCAGGGCTACAATTTTGTTTCTGGTGTCCTTTGACAGCTCTTTGGTCTTCACCATAGTGGAGTTTGGAATCAGACTGTTTGAGGGTGTGCACAGGTGTCTTTGTATACTGATAACAAGTTTAAACAGGTGCCATTACTACAGGTAATGAGTGGAGGAAAGAGGAGACTCTTAAAGAAGAAGTTACAGGTCTGTGAGAGCCAGAAATCTTGATTGTTTGTTTCTGACCAAATACTTATTTTCCACCATAATATGCAAAAAAAAATGATAAAAAAACAGACAATGTGATTTTCTGGATTTTTTTTTCTCAGTTTGTCTCCCATAGTTGAGGTCTACCTATGATGTAAATTACAGACGCCTCTCATCTTTTTAAGTGGTGGAACTTGCACTATTGCTGACTGACTAAATACTTTTTTGCCCCACTGTATATATATGTCAGTGAGACACATATATGTATATATATTAATATTTTTTCCAGAGCTATACCGCTTGAAAGCCGGTAATTCAATTACCGGCTTTTTCTTTCTCCTTCCTAAAACCCGACATGATTTGAGACATGGTTTACATACAGTAAACCATGTCTTCTCTCCATTTTTTTTGCAGATTCCACACTACTAATGTCAGTAGAGTGTATCTGCAAAATTTGGCCGTTCTAGCTCTTAAAATAAAGGGTTAAATGGCGGAAAAAATTGGCGTGGGCTCCCGAGCAATTTTCTCCGCCAGAGTAGTAAAGCCAGTGACTGAGGGCAGATATTAATAGCCTGGAGAGGGTCCATGGTTATTGGCCCCCCCCCTGGCTAAAAATATCTGCCCCCAGCCACCCCAGAAAAGGCACATCTGGAAGATGCGCCTATTCTGGCACTTGGCCACTCTCTTCCCATTCCCGTGTAGCGGTGGGATATGGGGTAATGAAGGGTTAATGCCACCTTGCTATTGTAAGGTGACATTAAGCCTAATTAATAATGGAGAGGCGTCAATTATGACACCTATCCATTATTAATCCAATTGTAGTAAAGGGTTAAATAAAACACAAACACATTATTTAAAATTATTTTAATGAAATAAAAACAATGGTTGTTGGAGTATTTTATTCTACGCCCAATCCAGTCACTGAAGACCCTCGTTCTGTGAAAGAAAAAACATAATAAACCAACAATATACTTACCCTCCGCAGATCTGTAACGTCCAACGATGTAAATCCTTCTGAAGGGGTTAAAACATTTTGCAGCAAGGAGCTTTGCTAATGCAATGCTGCTCCTCGCTGCAAAACCCCGGGGACAGTATATATATATTTTTTTTTCTTTTTGGGACACATGGATCATTTCTATAGCGGTATGTTGGTTTTGCAAGCCTGCGAGAAAACCACGCAGTACGGATGCCATACGGATTACATACGGAGGATGCCATGCGCAAAAAACGCTGACACACCCTGCCTACGGAGGAGCTACGGACCACTATTTTCGGGACATTTCAGCGTATTACGGCCGTAATATACGGACCGTATTTTCATACGCTGAGTGTGAAGCCGGCCTAAGACACCCCCATTACTGACCCCATAGTCATATTTTAAAAAAGACACAGCAAGAATAAAGTTCTTTAATTGAAATAAACAAGCTCTCCCGCATGGAAGATTTTTTGGCTCTTCTCTAAAATAATGCTCTTCAAATATCTCCTTTAAAAGACTTTATCCCGGATGAAACAGCAATGACTAAGATTCTGCTGTCTGTATCTTATTAAGTAAGGAAGATTTCATGGAAAGTGACACTTTGTCTACAGCTCTCCAACAAGTTACTGTTCTACATATGGGATTTCACCCACCCATGTTCACTTGAAGTTATTTATGGTAGTTTTTAATTTCAGAGGCCAGATGTACAGTGTTGGGGAAATGATGTCATGAATTTCCAGTAACAGTTTGTAATATTAAAAAATATATCTTTATATGCATAAATGGGCAAATTTACTAATCCAGTGAATGTAATAGTGTAAAATTAGACTAGACAATCTTAAAATGCACCAAAATAATCAGAGTGACTAAAGCTGGGTGATAAAAGTGGTTAAACTTTGTGACTATCTAGTCCAACTTTACTTCATCTCATAGTTGGCCTTTTTTCAGACCACTTTTTAAAGGGACCCTAATAGCATCCCCTGCTGACCAAGTCAACTGTATATTCTTATTGTTCATATGAGGTAGAAGGTGCCAAAACCAATTTTGTAGCTGTTGTGGTGATATGCTAATTAGTGGGTGACTTTTTGCGCTGGCGTTGTGTTTCACAGACTTAAGGTACCTTCACACTGAGCGACACTGCAGCGATACCGACAACGATGTCGATCGCTGCAGCATCGCTGTTTGGTCGCTGGAGAGCTGTCACACAGACAGCTCTCCAGCGACCAATGATGCCGGTACCAGGGTAAACATCGGGTTACTAAGCGCAGGGCTGCGCTTAGTAACCCGATGTTTACCCTGGTTACCATCGTAAAAGAAAAAAAACCAAACACTACATACTTACATTCCGCTGTCTGTCCCCCGCTGTGCTTCTCTGCACTGGCTGTGAACACAGCGGCCGGAAAGCAGAGCGGTGACGTCACCACTCTGCTTTCCGGCTGGCTGGCGCTCACAGCCAGTGCAGAGAAGCACAGCGGGGGACAGACAGCGGTAGGTAAGTATGTAGTGTTTGTTTTTTTTAACTTTTATGCTGGTAACCAGGGTAAACATCGGGTTACTAAGCGCGGCCCTGCGCTTAGTAACCCGATGTTTACCCTGGTTACCAGTGGAGACATCGCTGAATCGGCGTCACACACGCCGATTCAGCGATGTCTGCAGGGAGTCCAGCGACGAAATAAAGTGCTGGACTTTCTGCAGCGACCAACGACATCACAGCAGGATTCTGATCGCTGCTGCGTGTCAAACTGAACGATATCGCTAGCCAGGACGCTGCAACGTCACGGATCGCTAGCGATATCGTTCAGTGTGAAGGTACCTTTATTGTCCCACTAATCATGTTATAATGCCTTTGTGTGCATAGCATGATTTGCAAGATTGGCATCACTGCTGGCTCTTTGCAAATTTCTGCAAATCTCTCCTTGACTATGTGAAGTAAGCATATTGCCCCCACCCTACCCCCTATCTCATCGATACACTGCGCATGTCTAGGAGGGCTGCGGTGACACAGGGCTCAGACAGCCGTTAACCTCCAGCTCCGCAAATCTAGCAGCTGACTGTGTCCTACGTCAATGCTGCCTCCCTGCGATGAAGCCGGGGTGCGTACACTTGGCTTACTGCACACGGTCAGGGAGATGGTGGTGTCGTTGTTCTAGCAAATTATGTTACCCACTCCCATAGGGGCGTGATAACGTGATTAGTGGGATGATTAGCCTGGGGATAAGTAAGCCTCCACAAGGAGGTACCCACTATCTAGCATAATGCCACCGCGGTTGTAAAATAGTTTTTTTTGCATACGCAGTAATCAATAAATACATGGTGGTGGTTTGGGGTTGCTGGGGAAGCGGTCATGCTCCCTTTAAATGGAATCGGTCACCTTTTTGAGATTTTGAGTTATTACTATGGGCATGGGACTTCTAATGGCTTGCTTTCAACAATGGGTTTCTTCTTGCCACTCTTCCGCAAAGGCCAGAATTGTGGAGCATAGCAGTCCTGAGCTGTGATCTCTGCATCTCCTTCAGAGTGACCATGGGCCTTTTGACTGCCTGCTCTCCTTCCTTGTGATGTCAGTTAGATGGACAGCTATGTCCTGGTAGATTTTCAGCTGTGCCATACTCCTTCCATTTTTGGGTGATGGATTGAACAGTGCTCTGTGAGATGTTCAGAGCTTGGGCAATTTTTTTTAACCTATTCCTTGTTTACTCTTCTCCACAACTTTATCCCTGACCTGTCTGGTGTGTTTCTTGGTTTTCTTGATGCTGTTTGATCCCTAATATTCTCAAACAAATTTCTGAGGCCTTCACAGAACAGATGTAGTAAAACTGAGAACACATTTCACACAGGTAGACTAAATTTACCAATTATTTGACTTCTGGAGGTAATTTGTCACTCAGGATTTTATATAGTTATATCAGACTACAGGGAGCTGAGTACAAATGCACGGCATCATTTTCAGATGTATATTTATAAAACAATTAGAAAAACATGTATCATTTCCTTTACACTTCACAAATACTTGCTACTTTGTGTTGATATATCACATAAAATCCCAATAAAATACATTTACCGTAAATTTGTTGGTGAAAAAAAGGTGGAAAAGGTATGAAAATGTTTTCAAGGCACTGGAAATGTGTTTCAGCTGGTCACTTATATATAACAAGAACATCCTCTTTTCATATGGGAACGGCTTAAAATTGAAATGTAATTACGGTATATAAATATCTGCATCTGCCTTTAGAGAAGTTCACGTTGTGCATTTTTCTGCATACTGCTTACCCCCTGAGCGAAATGCATTGAAGGGGGTGCTGACAAAGAGAGCCCCTGTGTCCCCTGGTACAGCCTTGACCTCGAGCAGTGGTGCTTCAGCAGTGCCTTCCCGTGGCCTCTCCGAAGACATGTATGAATAGTGACTAAGCCCACGTCTCTTACTTTTGCCCAGGTTTTGCTCTGTGGTATCTTTTGAATAATGCATATAAAACATATGTTGGTACAATTTGCTCTTACAGCTTTTAGCCATAGTTTAAAGTAGTTGATAGGATTATTTATGCTTGGCTTTTATGGCTGTTACTGTAATTATACATTTATTTCCCAAACTTGCATCATATTGTCACATAGAAATAACTCATATTTTTATTGGCAGTAAAATAATAAGTTATAGTGGAAGAAGGGGCGGGATAAGGTTCTGTTCACCCCCAGTTTGGAGGTATAGATTGGCAAGATCTTCTATTGTCTGGGCTTACAATGGCATGTGGGCAGCATGGTGGCTCAGTGGTTAGGACTGCAGCCTTGCAGCGCTGGGTTCAAACCCCACCAAGTACAACATCTGCAAGGAGTTTGTATGTTCTGCTTGGTTTTCTCTGGGAACTATGGTTTACTCCAAAGACATATTAGTAAGGAATGTAGATTGTGAGCCCCAATGGTTATAGCGATGATAATGTCTGTAAAGCGCTGTGGAATATGATGGCGCTATATAAGCAAAACATAACAATATGTTTCTGATCTCCCATTATAAAAACTATACTTTTTATGGAAGTTCCTCTTTATCAACAGCAACATATATTCCGTTATTACATATACTGTGCAGATACATTTTTGGCCTCCACATGTTTAGCGTGCTGTGATAAATAACCATCATTTTATAGACTTTAGATCTGTAGCTTTATGTGATATTTGGCGCAGGTGGAATATTGTAGCAATTTTACAACCTCCATTTAGATCATATGATAATCCCTGTGAGAGGATACAAAATGTCCAGGCTTCACAAGATGTATCATCCTATTGTTATTGATGTGTAACCTGAGTTCTCCTTGGCTAAAAATACATTTAGTGCAGGAAATATTGAACAAGCCCCACTTGACAGTTTATGCTTCCCAGTGAGACAGATTCTTCGGGCTGCGATTTGCTCCTGTATTGTCATTGTGTTAGGTATCTAATTAATGAACATCCCTGTCCTTGGATTGGCCGGCAGATACGTGCCTGGTGGTTCTAGACACAGTTAGGTTTGACTACGTCACTCTACATGCAGTTGCAAACCTGATCCAGGCATTGATGTGAAATGAGTAATGATCATGCTGGCGACATCAATGCTATTGTACCATTCTACTATGAAAAATGACTTCAAAATCTGGAATTAACAGCATGAAAAAGGACACCCCATCAAATGGTGAGTGCAGAGTGAAACTCCAGACTGGCAGACTAAGGTTCTCTGGGGAATGTCGTTATTCTACATGCAGCATCTCAGTCAGTCTGACTCATTATCAATTTACACAATTCGACATTTTTAGTCTTGCATAAATATATGTGTGTCGGGAAGAAAGAATAGGAAACATTTTTGTTGTCTTTTTATGGTAAATGCCTCTGTTGTTATTATAATATTATTGATTTAATTAATCCGTAGCTTTACTTAAACTCCTTTGGTAATTTCTGGACATTATTATTATATATTATTATATATTATTATTATTAGGTTATTACCGTATTTTCCGGCATATAAGACGACTGGGCGTATAAGACGACCCCCAACTTTTCTAGTTAAAATATAGAGTTTGGGATATACTCACCGTATAAGACTACCCTTCTTCCAATGCACATAAGGAAAAAAATAAAAAAAACATCAGATTTGATTTCGATATGGTAATTTTAATTCGAATGCTTATGACATGCAGGTACTCAGGTACTTCGCAGGAAAACTGTCACTTATAAACAAGGCTGTTTATCATCAAACATGTACGGTATATTAAAGCAGTGCAAGTGGATTAAACTTTTCCTAATTCACTCTGGAAGGAAGGATAAAACAATAAACCCATGGGAGCTGCCATGCTGTTTGTTTTCTAAGCTGTCAACCAAACTGGAACTGATAATAAGAGGAAGATAACAAACAATAGAGAGAGAGCAAGTGTCGGGCAAGTCTCTATTAGCAATGCCCATCATAACTGCAAGCTACGGTATTTTTTCCCTTTAAAAGCCTTCAAAATCCTCCTGTTCGTCATCTGATTTCATAAATACATCAATGACATCTTGTGATACATTTGTAAGGCAGTCATCGTATGGATCGAATTCCGTATCAGATGGTGTGGGCTCAGCTTCAGCTTCCTCTTCATCTTGCCACAAGTAGTCGTCCTCCATACCATCTAATGAATTTGATATGCCACACTTCTTGAAAGACTTGATTACTGTTTCTGCATCAATATCATTCCAGGCTTTTATGACAAACTGGCACAGAACATCCAACTGTGGAGCACGCATGTTTCCTCCTTTTGTGAATGACTTTTCGCCGCTAACCATCCATTCATTCCACTGTTCTCGAATGCGATCTTTGAACGGCTTGTTTAGGCACACATCCAGTGGCTGTACCAACGATGTCAATCCTGCAGGAATGACAGCCGCATGAGTGTTTAGTCTTGCAAGTCTTTGCTTGGTGCTGGGAGTTAAACGAGCCCTGAACATATCCCACACCAGTAGACTACATTTTTGAAGAAGTCCACCTGGTCGCTTGCACCATACATTATCAAGCCATAGCTTTACACCTTCCTCATCCATCCAGCCTTTTTCATTCACATGTACAAAACAACCAACAGGGAACTTGAGTTTCGGCATTGTTTTTCTTTTAAAAATAATCATTGGTCTCAGTTTGCCGCCATCAGCCGTGCATCCTAACACCACTGTAAAACTGGACTTCTCATGCCCCGCTGTTTTAATTAAAATTGTTTTTTCACCTTTTTGATGGACAGTTTTTTATTTCCAACCATATCAAAATTCACTGGAGTTTCATCCATATTTCCAATACTACTTAACGGATAGCCATGTTTAGTGCGCTGTTGTATTACGTATCGATGGAAACTATTCACTTTGCTCTCAAGATCTGCAGGTAATTTTGGGGCAATTTTCGTCTTTTGCCTCAGTACCATATTATGCCTTGCCATGAATCTAGTACACCAGGATACAGTGGCCTCTGATCTGGGTTAGATTTGGCCCACTGAAGTGCAAACAAACGTATTTGATTTCGTGTCACTACATAACCGCTTTGGCGGTGCTCATTCACCATGTCTGCTACATGGTTTTCAAGTTCTGGCCAATGTGGGGTGCCTCTTCTTAATGCACGCTTACCCCTCGGCATACTCTTTAATGCGTTTTCATTTGCTTTCCAGTCCCAAACCATCTTTTCTGTTACAGCAAATTGTCTTGCAGCAGCGCAGTTATTATGTTCCATAACAAAGTTTACAACTTTAAGTTTAAAACTGGCTTCATATTTCTTTCTTCTTGCTGGTGGAGCCATGAGGTTTTGACGGCTGGCGATTTGTAATGTACTGTATGTACTGGTAAACAGGTACAGATACTGGTGATGTACTGGTATCCAGTATAACAACAACCATCCATTGTACCTTGCGATTGGCTGGTTGTTGTATACAAGCCCAGCTTGGATTGGTCCCTGTCTGCCCTGCCCTCCCTGTCAGAGTGCATCCCTCTGGCCCGCCTTTGTACCTATTACTGGTACCTCCAGAGAGCGCTGTGCCTGGGAAAACGTCCCGGGGTATGGAAAACAGTGAGTTGTGGTGCAAGTTGCGGTTATACGGCAAGCTGCAGGCGTCCCGGAGATCAGCGGGAGAGCGGCGTGACAGGTGAGGGTCATAAAGAACAGAACATACTCTAGAAAACTGTAACCCCAACACACGTGCAGCAGTATCTGAAGAAAAGGTGTACCAACTGTGGTAGAACTACAAGTCCAAGCAGGACATGCTGCAAACTGCAGTTCCACAGCTACTTGTTTGCAGCAGGAAGGTCACCTGTTCCACAGAGGAGCGCAGGTTAGAACAATGCACAGCGGTGGCAGGACCCACACCCTCACACATCCCGAGATCAGCGGGGGAGCTGTGCCCAGAAGACCCGCCTCTTTCACCTGTCTGGCCCGCCTTTGTATCTCTGCCGGAGCACAGCAGTGACGAGGCAGGTGCGCATGTGCGGGATCCTCCGGAGCGAGAGAGGCGAGATGCAGAGAGGCAAGAGCGGGCCAGACAGGTGAAAGAGGCGGGTCTTCTGGGCACAGCTCCCCCACTGATCTCGGGACGCCTGCAGCTTGCTTTACCATCCGGTAAGGTATTAGGATGCTTTCCCCCGCCATATGCGCCGCCGTATAACCATGCTTCACAACTCGCTGTTACCGCTGCCTCGTCACTGCAGTGAGAGGCGGGTCTCATGGGCAGGGGGCCGCTCTCCCGCTGATCTCGGGACGCCTGCAGCTTGCTTCACCTTCCAGTAAGGTGCCCCTCTTCATCAAGCTTTCCCCCGCCATATAAGACGGCTGTCGACCGCAGCATGCTCCACAGCCGCCGTATAAGGCGGTAGCGGCGTATAAGACGACCCCCAACTTTTCTGAAGTTTTTCAGGGGTTAAAAAGTCATCTTATACGCCGGAAAATACGGTATTATATACTGTATTATATATACATTATTATATTATATTATTATAATATATAAACACAATATTTCCTTTTATTATTTATTCTTGTCTTAATGAGAAAAGTCACCACAACATAACTAGAATATATGTTAAGTTTTACTAAAATGAAAAGAGCCAACCCTCTACCCTCTTACTACTAGCATTAGCTAAGTAAATATTATCTTTAATTCTTACTTTGGTGGAACACATAAAGTACCGTCTGGAGTCGCGATATGACTTTTTCAGAATGATCGCTGCCAGCTGCATTGTCTCTACAACATCAGTGGTATATACATTTACATCATACAGAAATAGATACTTATCCTAAACATATTTTTGTCAATTATCAGCAGAAATGAATGACTTTAGAGGCATGAATCCGGAATCCTATTTTTATAAACATCTATGCTATTTCACCTTATGGCAAATATTTGATTTGTCACAGCTGCTTCCACATGTGAAGTTGTGATCTGCGCGCACTGCAAATGCAGCTTTCAAAATACCAGTTGTACTTGTTTGGACTTGGACAAGAAGCTATAAAGCTAAGTCACTGTTCATTCATATCTGTTTTGGAGGCTACATCGCAGATTCCGTCATATTTCCAGATAAAATAGGCTAGAACGGAGCTTTTTTTCACGTTAAATGATGGACGCCTTTAAAGAACCTATTAACCACTTTTTTTTCAAACAGAATTCAAACGGAATGTTTCAACAGTGATACTGAGATTGTTGTTTTGTGACACATTGCACTTTATGTTATGAGTAAACTTATGTAGACACTTTCTGCGTTTATGTATAAAAAATCAGAAATTTATGAAAATGTAAAAATAAACAGCAATATTCAAACTGTAAACATTTATACCCTAAATTCACAACGTCTGTGCACACATTGTGGATTTGGCTGCAGATCCTCAGCAGATTTGACACTGCGGATTCGCAGCAGTTTTCCATGCGGATTACAGTACCATGTAAACCTATGGAAAACAAAATTGCAGTGCCCATGCTGCGGAAAATTCCACGCGGAAACGCTGTGGTTTATTTTCTGCAGCATGTCTATTCTTTGTGCGGATTCTGCAGCGTTTTACACCTGTTCCATAATTGGAATCCGCAGGTGCAAAAACGCAGGTGAAATCCGCACAAAAACCGCAGTAAATCCGCAGGTAAAACACAGGGCGTTTTACCTTCGGATTTTTCGGAATCTGCACAGAAAAATCCGCACACGAATCCGCAACGTGTGCACATACCCTAAGGCTGTGGGCACACATTGCAGATTTTTTGCGTTTTTTTCGCTATAAGGGTATGTTCACACGTCAGGATTTCTTGCAGAAATTTTCGCGTTTTTTGACGCATTTTTAAAACGTTTTTGTGCCTTTTTTCTCAAATGCATAGAATTGCGGGAAAAACGCAGAAAATCCGTAAAAATAATGAACATGCTCATTTTTTTACCGCGATGTGTTTTTTTCGCGGAAAAAAACGCATCCATGTGCACAAAACATGCAGAATGCATTCTAAATTATAGAATGCATAATGTACACGTTTTCAATTAGTTTTTACAGCGTTTTTAGCGTGAAAAAACGTGAAAAAACCTGAACGTGTGCACATAGCCTAAAAACGCTATATAACCGCAAAAAAAACAGCATACATTAAGCATCCCATAATTTAGAATGAATTCCGCAATTTTTGTGCACATGATGCATTTTTTTCCGGAAAAAAAATGCATTGCGGTAAAAAATGCAGCATGTTCATTAATTTTGCGGATTTTTTGCGGATTTCCCACTATATAATGCATTGGGAAATGTCCGGAAAAATCCGCAAGAAAAACGCACAAAAAAAGCATAATAAACGCATGCAGATTTCTTGCAGAAAATTTCAGGTTTTTCTCAGGAAATTTCTGCAAGAAATTCTGAACGTGTGCACATAGCCTAAAGCAGATTGCAGCACTGCACGAAAAATGTAATACCGTATATACTTTTGTATAAGCCGACCCGAGTATAAGCCGGGGCACCTAATTTTGCCTTGAAAAACTGGGAAAACGTATTGACTCTAGTATAAGCTGGATATGTATTGTCCCCTAATCCCTATTCTTGTATGCATCGTTCGTCATGCCCTCCTTGTCTGCATGGTTCCTCATCCCCATCCTTGTACGCATGGCTCCTTATTCCCATCCTTGTCTGCATGGCTCCTTATTCCCATCCTTGTATGCATGGTTCCTCATCCCCCTCCTTGTATGCATGACTCCTTATTCCCATCCTTGTCTGCATGGCTCCTTATTCCCATCCTTGTCTGCATGGCTCCTTATTCCCATCCTTGTCTGCATGGCTCCTTATTCCCATCCTTGTATGCATGACTCCTTATCCCCATCGTATGCATGGCTCCTTATTCCCATCCTTGTCTGCATGGCTCCTTATTCCCATCCTCGTATGCATGGCTCCTTATCCCCATCGTATGCATGGCTCCTTATTCCCATCCTTGTATGCATGGCTCCTTATTCCCATCCTTGTATGCATGGCTCCTTATTCCCATCCTTGTCTGCATGGCTCCTTATTCCCATCCTTGTATGCATGGCTCCCTATCCCTATCCTTGTATGCATGGCTCCTTATCCCTATCCTTGTATGCATGGCTCCTTATTCCCATCCTTGTCTGCATGGCTCCTTATTCCCACCCTTGTCTGCATGGCTCCTTATTCCCATCCTTGTCTGCATGGCTCCTTATTCCCATCCTTGTATGCATGGCTCCTTATCCCTATCCTTGTATGCATGGCTCCTTATCCCTATCTTTGTATGCATGGCTCCTTATTACCATCCTTGTCTGCATGGCTCCTTATTCCCATCCTTGTATGCATGGTTCCTCATCCCCCTCCTTGTATGCATGACTCCTTATTCCCATCCTTGTCTGCATGGCTCCTTATTCCCATCCTTGTCTGCATGGCTCCTTATTCCCATCCTTGTCTGCATGGCTCCTTATTCCCATCCTTGTATGCATGACTCCTTATCCCCATCGTATGCATGGCTCCTTATTCCCATCCTTGTCTGCATGGCTCCTTATTCCCATCCTCGTATGCATGGCTCCTTATCCCCATCGTATGCATGGCTCCTTATTCCCATCCTTGTATGCATGGCTCCTTATTCCCATCCTTGTATGCATGGCTCCTTATTCCAATCCTTGTCTGCATGGCTCCTTATTCCCATCCTTGTATGCATGGCTCCCTATCCCTATCCTTGTATGCATGGCTCCTTATCCCTATCCTTGTATGCATGGCTCCTTATTCCCATCCTTGTCTGCATGGCTCCTTATTCCCACCCTTGTCTGCATGGCTCCTTATTCCCATCCTTGTCTGCATGGCTCCTTATTCCCATCCTTGTATGCATGGCTCCTTATCCCTATCCTTGTATGCATGGTTCCTTATCCCTATCTTTGTATGCATGGCTCCTTATTACCATCCTTGTCTGCATGGCTCCTTATTCCCATCCTTGTCTGCATGGCTCCTTATTCCCATCCTTGTCTGCATGGCTCCTTATTCCCATCCTTGTATGCATGACTCCTTATTCCCATCCTTGTCTGCATGGCTCCTTATTCCCATCCTTGTCTGCATGGCTTCTTATTCCCATCCTTGTCTGCATGGTTCCTTATACCCATCCTTGTATGCATGGCTCTTTATTCCCATCCTTGTATGTATGGCTCCTTATTCCCATCCTTGTATGCATGGCTCCTTATTCCCATCCTTGTCTGCATGGTTCCTCATCCCCATCCTTGTCTGCATGGCTCCTTATTCCCATCCTTGTCTGCATGGTTCCTTATCCCCCTCCTTGTCTGCATGGCTCCTTATCCCCATCCTTGTATGCATGGCTCCTTATCCCCATCCTTGTATGCATGGCTCCTTATTCCCATCCTTGTATGCATGGCTCATTATTCCCATCCTTGTCTGCATGGCTCCTTATTCCCATCCTTGTATGCATGGCTCCTTATTCCCATCCTTGTCTGCATGGCTCCTTATCCCCATCCTTGTCTGCATGGCTCCTTATTCCCATGCTTGTATGCATGGCTCATTATTCCCATCCTTGTCTGCATGGCTCCTTATTCCCATGCTTGTATGCATGGCTCCTTATTCCCATCCTTGTCTGCATGGCTCCTTATTCCCATCCTTGTATGCATGACTCCTTATCCCCATCGTATGCATGGCTCCTTATTCCCATCCTTGTCTGCATGGCTCCTTATTCCCATCCTCGTATGCATGGCTCCTTATCCCCATCGTATGCATGGCTCCTTATTCCCATCCTTGTATGCATGGCTCCTTATTCCCATCCTTGTATGCATGGCTCCTTATTCCCATCCTTGTCTGCATGGCTCCTTATTCCCATCCTTGTATGCATGGCTCCCTATCCCTATCCTTGTATGCATGGCTCCTTATCCCTATCCTTGTATGCATGGCTCCTTATTCCCATCCTTGTCTGCATGGCTCCTTATTCCCACCCTTGTCTGCATGGCTCCTTATTCCCATCCTTGTCTGCATGGCTCCTTATTCCCATCCTTGTATGCATGGCTCCTTATCCCTATCCTTGTATGCATGGCTCCTTATCCCTATCTTTGTATGCATGGCTCCTTATTACCATCCTTGTCTGCATGGCTCCTTATTCCCATCCTTGTCTGCATGGCTCCTTATTCCCATCCTTGTCTGCATGGCTCCTTATTCCCATCCTTGTATGCATGACTCCTTATTCCCATCCTTGTCTGCATGGCTCCTTATTCCCATCCTTGTCTGCATGGCTTCTTATTCCCATCCTTGTCTGCATGGTTCCTTATACCCATCCTTGTATGCATGGCTCTTTATTCCCATCCTTGTATGTATGGCTCCTTATTCCCATCCTTGTATGCATGGCTCCTTATTCCCATCCTTGTCTGCATGGTTCCTCATCCCCATCCTTGTCTGCATGGCTCCTTATTCCCATCCTTGTCTGCATGGTTCCTTATCCCCCTCCTTGTCTGCATGGCTCCTTATCCCCATCCTTGTATGCATGGCTCCTTATCCCCATCCTTGTATGCATGGCTCCTTATTCCCATCCTTGTATGCATGGCTCATTATTCCCATCCTTGTCTGCATGGCTCCTTATTCCCATCCTTGTATGCATGGCTCCTTATTCCCATCCTTGTCTGCATGGCTCCTTATCCCCATCCTTGTCTGCATGGCTCCTTATTCCCATGCTTGTATGCATGGCTCATTATTCCCATCCTTGTCTGCATGGCTCATTATTCCCATCATTGTCTGCATGGCTCCTTATTCCCATCCTTGTATGCATGGCTCCTTATTCCCATCCTTGTCTGCATGGCTCCTTATTCCCATCCTTGTCTGCATGGCTCCTGATTCTCATCCTTGTATGCATGGCTCCTGATTCCCATCCTTGTATGCATGGCTCCTTATTCCCAGCCTTGTCTGCATGGTTCCTCACCCCTATCCTTGTATGTATGGACCTCATGACAAAAGCATTAAAAAAAAACAACAGCCTACTTCCCTTCCCTGTGCGCCCTCGCAGCATCTCGTTCCGGTGCCAGTAGCTCCTGGGGCAGGGCGATCACATGTCCCCGCTCATTAATGTAATGAATATTCACCTCTCTCCACACCTATGGGAGTGGAGAGAGGTGAATATTCATTATCTAAATAAGCGGGCACCCGTAATAGCCCAGCAGCTGCTGAAAGCATGAGGCTGTAACTGTGCACACTATAAGAGAAATGAGTATTCATTGCCAGTGCAGTGAATATTGATTTCTCTTTAGCAGCGAGCACAATCTTTACCACCGGCTCCTGCCTCCTGTGACCCTCTGCTCCACCGCTCCCCTGGCCGTCTTCTGGGACAATAAAATGTGCTGAAAAACTCGGCTTATTCACAATAATATACAGTATATATAATTTATGAACTGTCTACTTTACATCATAATCATGTCAAATGTCATTATATTTTGTTGGGATGTTAGAAGAGTTAAAAGTTTAGCAACATTTTTTTTTTGTTCAAGGAAATATATAAAACTTATTTTTTTTAATAGCTTAACTTTCAAAGTGGATTTGAGGGGTCTATATGTCCTAAAACAACTAGAAGTAATACTGTTTTAAAAAGGCACCCCCCCAAAGTATTCAAAATTGCTGTCACTTAATTGCTATTAGTTTGTTAACCTTTTAAGTGCTTCAGAAAATAAATACAAAGTGGCATGAATGGAATTAAAATTTAATTTTTTTCTACTAAAATGTTGCCAGTGGGGTTAATGATGGATTCCCCTCTTTCTGTTAACCATCTAAATCTTGGTGTCGCTATTGACAGCAGAATTTAGGGAGTTAAACAGCCACAATTGATACAAACACTGAACTTGGAGAAAAGCTGAAAGATGTCAGCTATAGTATACAGCTCACTCCTGCTGCATATTTTCCCAGTGGGGGGCAATTAAAAAGACATATTGGTGGTCGTTAAGGAGTTAAAAGTCAGTGGGGACTGCCACTACTGGTGTTCATCATTGTTCAAATTTTATTTGGGGGAGTTAGGGTGGGGCTAATGGTTTATGGAAGCAAAAAATATCATTCCTAATAGACATGTGATCTTAAAGGGGTTTTCCCACAAACAAAAGTTGATTATAATCAATAGATTTTGGAATAATAATAATTACCACAATTGGATATGATTAAATAAAATGTTCCTGTGCTGAGATAATCCTATAAATGTGCCCCTGCTGTGTGCTGTGTAATGGCTGTGTCTGACCATACAGGGACATGGTCTGATCATACCACAGCTTCTGGGCAGGGGGGAAGAGAGCAGGGCCGGCATCATCACCTGGCGCACCCTGGTAAGTGCTGGGTCCCTAGACAGATGGGGGGCCCACTCGCTGTCGGGGACATCAGTGTGCTTTGGGGCCCGTGAGTCGGGGGGTCTGGTGCCAGTGCTGGCACTAGGCCCCACACCGCACCTTAAACGATTTCAAATACTCATCTCTCCCTATTCCCCCTGCTCTGGTCTCCTCAGCGTCTTCTGACTTTCTGTGACGTCTCAGTGCAGAGAGCGCAATAACGTCACTGCCCTCTGTGCAGAGAGTCTAAAGATGCTGAGACAAGTGGAGCAGGAGAGGTGAGTATTTGATTATATTTTATGAATCGAGTATTATATGGGGCCCATTATACTGTATGGAGCACTATGTGGGGCCTTTATATTGTATGGAGCACTATATGGGGGACATTATACTGTATGGAGCAACATATGAGGCCATTATACTGTATGGAGAAATATATGAGGCCATTATACTGTATGGAGCACTATGTGGCCATTATACTGTATGGAGCAATATATGGGGTCCATTATATTGTATGGAGCAATATATGGGGCCTGTTATACTGCATGTAGCACTATGTGAGGCCATTATACTGTATGGAGCAATATACAGTTGTGCTCAAAAGTTTACATACCCCAGCAGGATTTTTACTTTCTTGGCCTTTTTTTCAGAGAATATGAATGATAACACCAAAACTTTTTCTCCACTCATGGTTAGTGATTGGGAGAAGCCATTTATTGTCAAACTACTGTGTTTTCTCTTTCTAAATCATAATGACAACCCAAAACATCCAAATGACCCTGATCAAAAGTTCACATACCCCATTTCTTAATACCGTGTATTGCCCCCACTAGCATTCAAGAAGCTTGAAGTCTTTTGTAGTAAAGCTGCCCACTCTTCTTGGCAAAAATAAGAATAAGAAAAAATATCTAAGGAGAGCAATAATGGTATTGTTCTCCTTAGATATTTTTTCTTATTTTTAAACATTATGGACAGGCATTGCCCTATGTCCCATTTTTATCATTTTTGCCAATATTGCAATTTATGTTATGGTAGTTTTAATAAAGTGTATAAATGTTTTAATATGTGTTACATATGCCAAATATTCACATAGATCCGGATTAACTGTTTGAACTCTACTCAGTCATGTGCTCAGTTTGGCTTTTTTTTTTAATGACCGCTTATAAAAGAGTGAACATTTCCAACAGCCTCCATAGGTTTTTGCCCTGATGAAAAGGTGCAGAACCTTGAAACGCGTTGACTTGTAAAACCTGTACTATTAAATTACTTTAATTTTATCTCAGCAATTGAGCTTTTATCAGCAGCGCAACTCAATGACACCCTTTTGCACAGCTGTTACATACCCTTTTCTCATGTTGCTAGTCTGCAAACCTAGGCTACTTTCACACCTGCATCGTGCACTGCACGTCCCAATGCGACGTTGTGGCGCACTGACGCATACTGTGGAAGCGCCGCACAATGGGGGCAGAGGATGCTGTTTTTCAACAGCATCCACTGCCCCATTGTGAGGTGCGGGGAGGAGGGGCGGAGTTCCGGCCGCGCATGCGTGGTCGGAAAAGACGGTAACGACGCACCAAAAAAGTTACATGCAACGTTTTTTGGTGGCGACGGTCCACCACAACACAACGCAACCGTCGCACGATGGTTGCGACGTGTGGCAAAGCGTTGCAATGCGTCGCTAATGTTAGTCAATGGAGAAAAACGCATCCTGCAAGCAATTTTGCAAATTTGCGTTTTTTCTCCAAAACGACACATTGCGATGTGCAGTGCACGACGCTAGTGTGAAAGTAGCCTTATCAGGTGAGTGGCCTCACATTTCTATTTTCTCCATACCATCGGATAAGACCCTATTCCACTTTTTGTCTCCTAGCCTTCTCTCCATTATTATACTGTGGAGTAATATATTGGTCCCATTTTACCAGGGCTGTGGAGTCGGTAAGCCACAGTTGCGACTCCGACTCCTGGATTTTATCAGGTTCCGAGAGTCGGCTCTGACTCCTTCATAAATGGCCAATTCGTAACAATAAATTTACAGTTGTCAAATATTAACATCGTGCTTATTCAGTTTCTCACCATCATATAAGTAATCAGACCACTTAGAGCAAAAATTATGTTTATTAGAATACAATTAGAATATAGCAAATAACTTTTCTAAACTTTTCTAAACTCTTGTAAGTAAATATGCAATAAACACGGTTATGCAGTTAATAAGAAGAAATCTATAAATTTGTCCTCAGAAAAAGTATTGCCTCTGTCAGATCCTCCTTCATGGATGCCTTCAAATCTGATCTAATTATTTTGAGAGCAGAGAACAACCTCAGGTTTTTAATTCTGCATTCACAATCCAAATGACAATTGTTTTTCCTAAAAACAATTGTACAAAATTATTGTCAGTTCGTACAACTGATATAGTGGTCAGTAATACTGTTATTCCTCATGTACTCACAGTTAACTGATGCAAAGTTTGTTGAAAGTATAATACTACTTACAGTCTTCCTCTTCTGAGTAGCAGCTGTGAGATGCTTGGAAGACGCACACCAAAGATCTAGTCTAGAGGAGGAGCTTTACTACTAAGAATTTGCAACACATTTTCACTTTCAGTTTCATATATTGTAAGTAGGGGGGGTTGGGGCAGCATGAGGTTAACCAAGTATAAGATTAGATAAGGGCACTGGAGAACAGTGACACACAAGAAGTAAAGGTACCGTCACACATAACGATATCGTTAACAAAATCGTTATGTGTGACAGCGACCAACGATCAGGCCCCTGCTGGGAGATCGTTGGTCGCTGGGGAAAGTCCAGCACTTTATTTTGTCGCTGGATCTCCCGCTGACATCGCTGAATCGGCGTGTGTGATGTCGATTCAGCGATGTCTTCACTGGTAACCAGGGTAAATATCGGGTTACTAAGCGCAGGGCCGCGCTTAGTAACCTGATGTTTACCCTGGTTACCAGTGTAAATGTAAAAAAATCCAAACACTACATACTTACATTCCGGTGTCTGGTCAGGTCCCTCGCCGTCAGCTTCCTGCACTGACTGGTGAGTGCCGGCCAGCCGTAAAGTACAGCACAGCGGTGACGTCACCGCTGTACTTTACAGCCGGCGCTCAGTCAGTGCGGGAAGCTGAAGGCGAGGGACATGACCAGACACCGGGAATGTAAGTATGTAGTGTTTGTTTTTTTTACATTTACAACGGTAACCAGGGTAAACATCGGGTTACTAAGCGCGGCCCTGCGCTTAGTAACCCGATGTTTACCCTGGTTACCCGGGGACTTCGGAATCGTTGGTCGCTGGAGAGCTGTCTGTGTGACAGCTCTCCAGAGACCAAACAGCGACGCTGCAGCGATCGACATCGTTGTCGGTATCGCTGCAGCATCGCTTAGTGTGACGGTACCTTAAGAAATGTCTCTATCTCCAGCAGAACTGCTTATCATTGTAGGTGAGAATATAATGATTTTTTATTTTTTTAAATTATTTTTAACATTATAAAGTTTTTACTATTGATGCTGCATAGGCGGCATCAATTGTAAAAAGTTGGTTACACAGGGTTAATAGCAGCATTAACGGACTGCGTTACACCGCGTTATGCCGCGGTGTAACGCAGTCCGTTTAATGGACTGCTAAAACGCTATGTTGGCGCTGACTGGAGGGGAGTATGGAGGTGGCACTGAGTGGAAGGGAGTAGGGAGGGGCCAATTCATGGCCGGACTGTGCGTGCCGGCCGCGACCAATCAGCGACCCCGGATTTCCGCGACAGACAGACGGAAGTACCTCTTAGACAATTATATAGTAGATGGAGCATTATATAGGGCCATTATACCGTATGGCAGACTATGTGGGGCCTGTAATAGTTTATGGAAGACCATGTGGCGCCCATAGTACTGTATGGAGCTTTATGTCGTGCCCATAATATTATATGAGGGACTATGTGGAGTGCTGTGAAGATTCACTGGTTTCATGTAATGTAAGAACTAAGTGAAATATTTGGCATTGTACTATACCTATATTTCTCTGCCTATTTCTTGATGAATCATGGTGTGTGTTAAAGAGCCCACTGAGACTCTTTCACCCTGGTCTCATGAAAACCTGGAACCAGCCCTGTAAAAGTATATACACACATTACAGGCACAGGTTTGCAGCTGATTCTTTTTGTGAGGTAAAGCATGTCCCTGTCTGTTTTTAAGCAGTGTTTTACCTTAAAGAAAGAATAATCTGTGATCCCCCTGCTGTCCTGTCTGTATACTCCCCTGCCCAGGAGCTGTGGTATGATCAGACCATGTCCCTGTACAATCAGACACGGCCATTACACAGTACACAGCAGGGGCACATTTATAAGATTATCTAGGCACAGGAACATTTTATTTAATCACATCCAATTATGGAAATGATTATTATTCCAAGATTTATTGATTAAAATTAACGTTGTTCTTGGGAAAACCCCTTTAAGTCTAACAATGTTGTTACTTCAGTTTGCATTCGCTAAACTGCCATTTTTTTAAACTTTTTCTATGCTTTTGAATGTAGAATTTTATAAAACATGACTCTAGCCAAAAAATTAAACTCTGACACTGCTGAAAAAAATCAAAATATGTATCAAGTATTAACCATTTATTGAATATATTGTGCTGTGCCTGTTGGGTGCCCCTATCCTCTATTTTTTTTTTGGTATTCTAGCACCTGTATAAACTTTGTAACATTTATTTTTCATTTCTTACACCTTATTGCATAGAGCCCTTCTGCATTGTTTTCAGCATTCACACTTTTTATTGTAAACCTTGGAACATTCTGTAACATGTTTAATTAAACTCTCAGTTAATTAAAAGATGAATTGCATTACCCATGCCACATATGCATATAAATAATATGATTTGCACAAGGCCATAAGTAGGTCTGCTTCAAAGCTGGATTATCACACCGTGGGTCTCACCCATGCTTGCTGTGACAATCTGTAAATGTCACTGGCCATATTTGCTCTTTAGCGCTTCTCTGCTATTATGTTCTGCGGCTTCCTGTGCTCCCTGCACAGAGGAAAGAGCTTTAAAGTAAAGGCTATTTTCTCTCTCTGTAAATAACCTGGTTTTGCTTCTGAACTAGGCCACATAATGTTCTAGCCTCTATGCAATTCTACCGGTGTGGAGAAGTGCCGGTTTTTCTTATATTTAATATCAGTAATTAAAGGGACATTTTTAGCAGGTTTTGCTATGTAATCGGAGAGCACCATGATGTAGGAAAAGAGACTCTGATTCCAGTGATGTGTCACTTACTGGGCTGTCTTGCTGTTAAAGTACAATCAGTGTTTTACCAGCAGGAGATTACCTGTACTCGGGCCTTGTAGTCCAAACACTCCCACAGAAATCTGCCAATCAGTGGTGGGGGCGGGGCTTCACAGGGCTCAGCAGTCCGAGCTCTGCTACATCTGCAGTAGAGAAAACGGCGATTCTATCAAAACTACTGCAACCAGTAAACGAAGTGATACATTGCTGGAATCAGGGTTTCCGTCCCTACATCATGCTGCTGTCATATTTCCTTTAAAATTAATTATGCAATTTAAGGCTTAAATATAATAGCTAGTCTGTGGCCTTTTTATGATGGAAGAATGAAAAGATGTGTTAAATCTTGAAAATTATCTTTCTTCTTGTTATTTCTTCCTAAAACTGTGCAAATTGATGATTGTTTAGGCTCTGATGCTGTTTGTTATGCTATTTTGTAATGTTTTAATATCACAGCATTTTTAAATAATATGTATCTGTAAAAAGACGTCTGCCAGCAGTTGTGACAGTGTAAGCTAGATAAGCGACCTGGAAAGCGCTGGAGCACACCTTTGTGATATTCTTGTTCTCATTCATGCTGATGAATGGAACCTTTAATCCCCCTTATGTCACGATGGCATGTCCCTCGATGTTTGGCCCTTAGTGTGAGGTGCCATGGGCTCTCCTTACATTGATCACTTTTCGGCTCTGCTGTGAGTGACGTCTCTAGCTGTCTCCCAGTTTGGTGCTAGAGATGACACTCGAGAGCAGAAATGAGGAGTTTGCAGGATGAGTTATAGTTTTGAATGGAATAGCACTATTCATTAAAAAAATAAAAAACAGTTATACTTCCCAATAACATTGCACAATACCAATGCAATGCAAGATGCAGCAGGCCCCCATAATAAAAGGCAGAGACAGCACAGGTGCTAAGTACTGATAAAACAATCACCCACACAACTACAAATCATGGGTGGGTTGATTGCCTAGTATCATAAATTCATACAGAAGCTTGTATAAGATGTCATCCACACATACTGTATGTGTGTAGTACACCATGCTGGCTTACAGTCTATTGGTAACTATTAGCCCTAGCATTCTATAAGTGCACCCAACAGGGGCAGACATCCAAATTCCCTCACCAACACTAGAGCACCGTGCTGCATTTTCCAAAAAAATACATGGCATATTAGTTGCTATTTTGGCCAGAATTCCCAAGATCGCAATGCTTATTAAGGTTCTTCATAAGGTTTTGTATGTATACAGCAAAGTGTGTATATATATATATATATATTGTGATGCAGTGACCCCTGTGACAGCTAGGGGGCGCTGCGGGTGCTCTTTGGGATGTGCACGGAGGCATATCTATTGTGATAATCGTGGTGAAACAGTGACTGGCTGTGTTGTGAATGGCCGATATGTGTCGCAGAGGGAGTCTGCGTAGTAAGTCTGATGCAACGTTGTTGTTCTGGGACCTGTAGTCCCTCAAGTGTGTATATGTATGGTGTAGCTGTTAGGGAGACTTACTAGGCTAGTTGTGTGAGATGGGTGGGACAAACTAGCCACACATCCACACTCCCATCCAGGGGGGTGGTTAAGGGTATATAATGTGACCAGGGTGTGGGTCACATGGTTCCTGTGTATGGTCGCTGTGAGTGACCTGTGTGGTTCCAGTGGAAGGTCCTGGAGAGCCTGTGTGTTGGGAGGTTCTGGGAGTAGGACCGAATCCCTGAATAGCACACTGAACCATCTGTGTTGGATTTCCTGGGAGTAGGAGTCCTGATCAGCACATGGTGGGGCTTTGGACCTGGTGGCCTGGGGTGTTGGACAGTGGTCCTGAATAGCACCTGGACAGGTCACATGCTGGAAGTATGTGTTGGATTTCCTGGGAGTAGGAGTCCTGAATAGCACACGCTTGTGTGTTGGGAGGTTCTGGGAGTAGGACCGGATCCCTGAAAAGCACACAGTGGAACTGTTGGGGAAGCTACCGTCCTTTGGTGGCTCTGGACTGACTGATGTGTGCCGGCCAGGCAAGTTGGTGAACCCCGTAAGGCAGCTTTCCCGGAGGAGTGGACTGACGAGGAGTCAGCAGGTGGAGCAGGAGCTCCCGTCAGGTACCTATACAGACTGTTGGTGCTTGTGATGTTCCATGAACTGTGTGGTCTCCCACGATGACTGAATGGAGTGAGGTTCGGCGTGTTTAGAGACTGCGTGTTGTGAATTCTGTTGTCAAGCTCCCTCCTGTGGTCATGAATGGTACTTCGGCTGGTTCTGTCCATGGGCTTCCTCTGGTAGTTGTGAGTGGGGCTGCGGCTTCTGAGGTTCCTTCCACAGGTGACGAGGTTAATTCGTTAGCTGGCTGCTCTATTTAACTCCACTTAGATCTTTGCTCCATGCCACCTGTCAATGTTCCAGTATTGGTCTTGTTCACTCCTGGATCGTTCTTGTGACCTGTCTTCCCAGCAGAAGCTAAGTTACTGCTTGTTTTTCTCTGGTTTGCTATTTTCCTGTCCAGCTTGCTATTTTGATTGTTGTCTTGCTTGCTGGAAGCTCTGGGACGCAGAGGGAGCGCCTCCGCACCGTGAGTCGGTGCAGAGGGTCTTTTTGTGCCCTCTGCGTGGTCTTTTTGTAGTTTTTTGTGCTGACCGCAAAGCTGCCTTTCCTATCCTCTGTCTGTTCAGTAAGTCGGGCCTCACTTTGCTAAATCTATTTCATCTCTGTGTTTGTAATTTTCATCTTTACTCACAGTCATTATATGTGGGGGGCTGCCTGTTCCTTTGAGGAATTTCTCTGAGGCAAGGTAGGCTTTATTTTTCTATCTTTAGGGCTAGCTAGTTCCTTAGGCTGTGACGAGGCGCCTAGGGAGCGTCAGGAGCGCTCCACGGCTATTTCTAGTATGTGTGATAGGATTAGGGATTGCGGTCAGCAGAGTTCCCACGTCTCAGAGCTCGTCCTATATTATTAGTAACTATCAGGTCATTCCGTGTGCTCTTAACCACCAGGTCCATTATTGTCCTGACCACCTGGTCATAACAACTGCGACCCAGTGTCATATGCTCTGTATGTGACTTGGGACATTGGTGAAGTGTACGGCGTACAGACACCCATGGTAACTGGGCGGAGTGAGAGGTCCAGCATGTTTAGTGTCTGTGAGACAAAGCCGTAAACGTGAGTTAAAGCCGTAAATGAAGTAAGACAAAGCTGCAAGTTAATATCACCAGTTGGTGCCCATTGTGTTCTATGGAATGTATATTATGAACTGCATAACCCGGTTTATGACACTTTAATAAACCGTATGGACTGTTTTGTGCTCAAAAATCGTGCCTGACTACGTTGATCCCGTGCCAAGCGAGTGTCCCCCAATACACTTAGTGAGAGCAATCTTACTATATATATATATATATATATATATATATATATATACAGTATATATATATATATATATATAAACAAAGCAGGAGGTGAAGTCTTGGATGGCAGGTATGTGGTACCAAGATGATTTAGCTTCGCTTCCATTTTATTTCCGATACTTAGGAGTAACCAAAAGAGCCAGAATGGGAAAGGTTGCTCTCATACTCCAGTCCATGTATTGGCCTAATAAAATGCACCTGGTCTAGCTCAGGTGGGAGTAGTGTGCTGGTGTTGGAGAAAGACTGAGCTTGTGGAAGGCCTGTACTGCCGCCTGAAAGATTCCTGTAATACCAACTTGGTGAGATTGTTTGATGGACTTTGCCTTAGGCCGGGATCACACTGGCGAGTGTGATGCGAGAAACTCACATCAATACCCGGCACTGCCGCCGACAATTGGGACCGGAGCGTGCGACTGCGTGTATTTCTATGTAGCCGCACGCGCCGATCCGGAGTGCCAGCGGCAGTGCCGGGTATTGATGCGAGAGACTCCTGCGAGTTTCTCGCATCACACTCGCAAGTGTGACCCCGGTCTAAGGGCATGTGCACACGATGTGGATTTTGCCGCGGATCCGCAGCGAATTTGACCGCTGCGGATCCGCAGCAGTTTTCCATGCGTTGTACAGTACAATGTAGCCCTATGGAAAACAAAATCCGCAGTGCACACGATGCATAAAAATCCGCGCGGATTCTCTGCGGAAAAAAAGAAGGAGCATGTCACTTCTTTCTGCGGATTCCGCACCGGATTTCAACTTGAACCAATAGGAAAGTGCAGTTGAAAACCCGCAGAGGAATCTGCAGAAGAAACCGCAGTAAAATCCGCACTGAAAACCGCAGCGGTTTTGCACTGCGGATTTTCCAAATCCGCGGCGGAAAAATCCGCGGCAAAATCCGCATCGTGTGCACATACCCTAACCCAGAGAAAAGGAAGGTTTTGTTATTCTTTTGTGCTGAAGAAAGGCTGTTTTCATTTTGGAGCTGTAAAGTTTATTCTGTTTTGATATAAAAACCCTGTGCATGTGAGTATGTATCTACACAGCTATCAGAGAGCTGAAACCATCACTATATACACGATTTGTCAGTGTGGAGGAGCAGGTGGAAATCTTTATTGCCAGGGATGATTTTTTTGATACTTTGTCTTACTTCTATGGGGCCATAATCAACCTCTGGTTAGCATTATATGGGGCATATTTTTGTATGAAGCATCTTATGGGGCCAATCATAAACTTTATGGAGCATTATATGGGGCATATTTATTATGGAGCATCTTATGGGGCCCATCATGAACTTTATGTAGCATTATATGGGGCGTATTTTGTATAGAGCATCTTATGGGGCCCATCATGAACTTTATGGAGCATTATATGGGGCTCCTGATTCAATATGGATATTCAAAAACACTTAACCTACTGATGTCTCAATTAATTTTACTTTTATTGGTATCTATTTTTATTTTTGACATTTACCGGTAGCTGCTGCATTTTCCACCCTAGGCTTATACTTGAGTCATTAAGTTTTCCAAGTTTTTTTGTGGCAAAATTAGGGGCCTTGGCTTATACTCGGGTTGGCTTATACTTGAGTATATGCGGTAGATAAAAACCAGGCATCCTAGGCAGTTTCACACTTAGACAGTTTTGGATCTTATCAGAGATTATACCGTCAACTACATAATCAGAAATAAAACTATTACCGTAATTCCTTTTTTTAAACTGTAAATTGGTATCTGAGGGCAATCTTCTGAAGATATTTTTATTGGACAATTATGTTTAGCTTCAGATGGTGTGTCAGTATATACATACACTGTACCTTTTTTGAAAGGCCACAGAGGCTGCAATACCATTGAACAAGAGACACCAATAGCCAAACACCATGAAGACCAAGTAGGTCTCCAAACAAGTCAGGGACAAAGTTGGTGAGAAGTACAAGTCAGGGTTGTTTTTTTTTATTTTACAGATCCCAATCCTCTGGCTTTCCGGTGGGCCAATCTGACCCTGCCTGTAGTTAGAAAAAGGCCACAAAACTAATAAGGCGCTTAGAACATCTTAGCTATGAGGAAAGATTGAAAGAGTTACATTTATTTAGTCTTGAAAAGAGACCCCTAATGTGGGAAATGATTATCATATACAAGTACATAAATGACAGTCAAAAGCTGTTTCATGTAGAACCCCATCAATAGAGAAGGGCGTCTGGGGAAGAAAAGTTCAATCTCCAGAGGAGGCAAGGCTTCATTACCATGAGTTCTATTAATCTGTGGACCATCATGCCTCAAGAGCTGGTCACAGCTCAAAGGATATGATCCCCGATTCATCAAGACCAGAGGGGACTGGAGTAAGATTCCTGGAATGCCGCTGCTTATCATAAATTTGATAAGTGATGCTTGACACACCTCAGCTTCCCCACTTTGTCTTAGCTGGGCAAAAATGGTGTGAGATTGCCATAAGTTGCAAAATTTTAGCGCAGAATCGCATTGCAGCAAAATTTTGATTTTGAAAACTTTCTCCGCCTTAAAGCTTTGAATTGGGCCTTAATACGGAAAAAAAATCTTGTTCTGAATTTTTCTTCCCGCTCTTCGACACTTGGGATGGGAAGGGAAAATTTGCGCCTGATTCTATCATGTACTGCAGCTGTACTTCCTTCCCGTTACCCTCTCCCAGCCCTATTTTGAACTTGTTGGAAACAAGTCTTTTTTCAAGCATACTATGTAGCTATGTGACTATGCTTGTAATAATACCACAATACTGTGACAAATAAGGCCATATGGTGACCAAATTATACTACTTTCTAGTGATTAAATATAGTGCCAACCTAAACGCATTAATAATGCCGAAGCAGTGTATGAAAAATATCTCAACACAATGAAAAATACTGTTATACTTTTCAGCACATATACATACAAATGATTTAGTTGTCATAGTAACCCTTTAGACTTAATGTCGGTTGTAATATTTTTCCAAGTACTAAAAATAGTTGACATAAATTATGCTACTTTGTCAGTGAGCTTTCCTCTGTAATAATTCTAATGGCATTGAGCTTGCCATGAAGCTCAGCTGTACTTTCAGTGAGATGGCCAACAGGGTTCCCAACCAATCTCTGCGAACACATGCAGGCATGACCTAGAAGGCACATTGGGGTGTGAGTCGGTTTTGACATATCTGGTGATATTTTAATCTAATGTATTTAAGGGCTTATTCACACGTCAGTACGTGGTCAGTATTTTGCATCACTTTATTAGCTAAAACCAGGAGTGGTACTTACAGAAAAACTATAACTCAAAGATTGACACCTGGTTTGTGTTTTGGAGATACTCCTGGTTGTGACATAGAAATTCTGATGTGTGGATAAAGCCTTAAAGGGCCACTGTCACCCCCTCCAGCCGTTATAAACTAAAAGAGCCACCTTGTGCAGCAGTAATGCTGCATTCTAACAAGGTGGCTCTTTTAGTTTTTGGTGCATTTATTCCAAAAATAAAGCGTTTTATAACTTGGCCAAAATACCTGTCTTTAGACAGGGAGGCAGACTGCGCCTGTGCGGCCAGTGCGGCCACCCACCTTGGGAATCCCAGCCCCGCAGTGTGTTATGCATTATGCACAGAGCGGGGCTGGGATTCATAGGCAGGGCGGCCGCACAGGCGCAGTCTGTAAGACTGCATGTGAGGTCAGACGGCCAGAGCTCACTTCGCCTGCCCCAGCCAGTACTAAACAGCGCAGGTGCCGGACTTCATGGGAAAACAGCGCGGAGGGGGCGGCGCCCGGCGCCCCTGAAGATTTTAGTGACGGCAGTGTGGCGTTTCCAGCAGGGTGGTTAAGACCTGCCTCCCTGTCTAAATTTTGGGAATAAATGCACCAAAAACTAAAAGAGCCACCTTGTTAGAATGCAGCATTACTGCTGCACAAGGTGGCTCTTTTAGTTTATAACGGCTGGAGGGGGTGACAGTGGCCCTTTAAGAGTATGTACTCAGTTGGGAGTCCTCAGTGGTTGATACCTTTTAATGGCTAACTGAAAAGATGGTAACAAATTGCAAGCTTTCGAGAATACTCAGGTCCCTTCATCAGGCTAGATAAGCTGAGTAGTCTCGAAAGTTTGCAATTTGTTACCATCTTTTCAGTTAGCCATTAAAAGGTATCAACCACTGAGGACTCTCAATTCTAAATATTTTTTTATCTACTGGCTAACACGGTAACAAAGATATATATCTTTCCTGTACTCGGTTGGAAAGTTACCCCCTATCCATAGTTGTTATGCTATCTTTGCTTACTATTTGCATTATCTGTCTCTTCAATTTTTCATCAGTTTTCCCTATGAGGCTACATACATGGCGGTTAACTACAGTCCTATGGACCTTGAAATTATGAATAACATCTGCAACAGCTTGATAGCTGTTTGGGGATGATCTTTTAGCCTTTACCTGGTTTCGCTGTGAGGGTGCGCTGGCTTCTGAGCCGGGACCGGAGGGTATATATTAAACATATTCCCAGCTGCTGGGCTTGGCCTTGCTCATACTCTTATATGGAGTGAAGAATACAAGTGTATGAAGAGAGTGACTTGAGATTTATCAATTTGGACCGAAGAACCCCTTTAACATGTTTATCTATACATTTTCTTACTAATCTCCTGATAGTGTTGTATCTTTAGCTTTCTTTGGTCCATGCTCATTGTAGTACACACCATGATACCAAACAGCACAGTGACTACTTTTCACCTTTGACATAGGGAGACTGACTGATTACAAGTTTGTAGACACCTGTAATGCTTATTATATGTGCCTATGGTCAAACTATTTTTTTTTATGAAATATTTGTTATTATTAAAATTATCTTTTGTAACACAACAGTACAATACAATTACTCAACCATGAAAGGGACCGAGTCCCTCTTCTATCCCCCATAACATGTCACCCTTTTAAGTATAAGATAAATATTTCACAGTTCTGTCCACATCAGATTAGAAGTCTTGCAATATAAATAACCACAATCATAACCATATTAATGGGGAATCTAGATCTTGGTTTGGCACAGTTATATAGGTGAGTAAAGCTGCCCAATGTGGAATATAGCATCTATCTTGCATTTACAATGATTCTATACAGAAATCAAAACAGACCTAGTCGAAATCGTTGCAGTTCTCTGGATGCTAGGCCAGAGCTGTCAATCCATGGAGCCCATATTTTTCGAATTTGTAGATGTCATTCCTTTTCAAATATATGCTTTGTTCCAGATTTAATAGCCAATTAATTTTATTTATAAGCTCTGTTACTGTGGGCACCTGCTCTGATAACCAATGCTGGGCTATCAATTTCCTGGCCATGTATAACATGCGTCCTACTACTATTTTGCCATGTTCATCAGTGCTCAGATCTGCTATATATCTCAGTATACATACTGATGGTGAGGGATCTGTATCGAGTGAGTATGTTCTATTAACGATCGTTAGTACATCCCTCCAGAAATGTTCCAAAGCGGAGCATGTCCACATTTTATGAAGCATGTTAGCCGGTTTTACATCTATCACATAGGGCGTCTGTTGGAAGCCCTATATCGTGGAGAAATTCGGGTGTTCTATATGACTGGTGTAATACATGTGGGAAAATCTATGGAATTCACTCAGACAACTGTGGAACTCTTTCCAGTATTTCAGACCATAGCCCCTCTTCAATAGGGCCTATCATGCCCTCCCATTTTTCTTTTGACCATATGGTGTTTTTTATTAATATAAGGTCTAACAGATACCTGCAAAGTAAAGAAATTAGTCCCCTAGAGTTATGTGAGCTGGCTACTCTCTGTATTACATCATTTTTGGTCACTCCGTTATTTAGGTAAGGACCCTCTGCTTGATATGTATGTCATAGCTGAAGATACTTATAAAATTCCGTGTTGGGTAGTCCATATTCATTTTTTATTTGTGAGAACTCCTGGAGTGTTATTTCCCTCTAAACCAGGTGTAAATCGTTCTACTCCTTTTAGACTCCAGTTTTTAAACCCTTCCAAATTATATAGAGTAGGGAGCCATGGCATTTCCCACAGTGATTTAAATTGTGAAATTCCTTGTATACCTTGTAGTTTCTTCACTGTCCCCCAAAGTTTGTGTATTAGCAGTGTATTGGAGGTTGTACGAGAGGGTATCTTAAATTTGTGAGCCTCCGATGCTTCATAGAGTCTGAGTGATTTAAAATATGATCGGAGTAGTAAACGTTGAACTCCCCCTCCAGGGTCGTCCCACCCACGAATGTGCTGGAGCTGAGCTGCCATATAATAAACCTACTGATTTGGGACTGCAAGGCCACCCATTGTTTTGTCTCTTTGCTGATTTTCCAGTTTAATTTTTGGACTTTGTCTTCCTCAGATTAAGTCTTTGAACATAACGTTAATTTTAAAGAAATATTTGGGGAAACCAAATGGGAGCATTATGCAACACATATAGCAATTGTGGCATCCAGGTCATCTTGACCAAGTTGGTGCGACCCACAACTGACAGTGGTAGTTTAGACCACGTGTCCAACTTGCATTTGAATCTCGCCAGTATTGGGTTAAGGTTAAGTTTCTCATAGTCAGTAATTTTAGATGTTAATAATAATAATGATAATAATAATAATAATAATAATTATTATTATTGATTATTATGGCGCCATTTATTCCATGGAGCTTTACATGTGAGGAGGGGTATACATAATATCTAAATATTTAAATTCAGTGGCCAATTGCAACCCCGAATCAGTATAGTTAAATGCTTTAATGCTCCCGTTATCCAGTGGAAGCAATACCAATTTAGTCCAATTAATCACCAAACCCGAATGTTTCCAAACTTCTCAATTGTCTCCAAAGCTACAGGTAATGTTTTGGAGGTTTCGGCCAAAAATAATAAAGCATCATCACCATAAATTGCAATTTTCTCCTCCATATTCCCCCTGCGAAATCCCACAACTCCAGGGTGTTTCCTAATAATCACTGCTAGTGGTTCAATGGCTAATGCGAACAGTAGGGGGACAGATGACAACCCTGCCGTGTACCCCTCCCCAGTTCAAAGACTGAAGTAAGATGCCCATTTACCCTTTATCGTGCCAATGGCCTCTCATGTAGTAATTTGATCCATGAAATAAATTCAGCACCCATACCAAATTTCTCCAAAACTACCCATAAATATTCCCATTCAATAGAGTCAAATACTTTAGCAGTGTCAAGCAAGCATATGACCCTATCTCCTGCATAATCCACTGGTAACTGGAGATTAAGAAATAATCTACGGATGTTAATGGCTGTAGACCTAGCAGGCATAGCCTGATTGATCACTATGTATGACATTAGATATTATGTTGTTTAACCTGGATGCCAGAACTTTTGCCATAATTTTAACATCTGTAGGTAGCAAAGATACAGGCCTATAGGAATCGGGAAGCAATGGATGCCTGGCTTGGGTATAACGACAATAACTGCTTTTCTCGTTGATAGGGGCAGATTGCGTTCCTTGGCTGCCTTCTGGAAGGTGCACAACAATTTAAGTAGTAATATATCCCTGAATTTCTTGTATATTTCCACAGGGAATTCATCCAACCCCATTGATTGATTATTGACAATTGATGCTGTGGCCATTTGCAACTCCTCTGCCTCAGAGATAGCTGGAAGATCAATCCCATCCAGATAAGTCAGGATTTGTTTGCTGCTAAACTGTATTTTGGTTTCGTATAAGTCCTGGTAAAATTCCCTGAAAATATTTGAGATTTGATCAGGCTGAATAACCATTGCACCTTCCTTTTCTTTTAAAGCTCCTATAAAGGATAACTCCGACAGGAGCTCGCCAAACTTGGTTAAGAGGGTGACCTATGTAGCTGGGTCTGATCTGAATCTATCCCAGTATGGGTGTATATTAAATACTAGATGGTGGTCCGATTCTAACGCATCGGGTATTCATGTCCACGTAGTATATTGCCCAGCCACGTAGTATATTGGCCAGCTACGTAGTATATTGGCCACTGACGTAGTATATTGCCCAGCCACGTAGTATATTGCCCAGCCACGTATATTGCCTAGTCACGTATATTGCCCAGCCACGTAGTATATTGCCTAGCTACGTAGTATACAGCATAGACACGTAGTAAATTGCCCAGTCACGTAGTATATTGCCCAGTTACGTAGTATATTGCCCAGTGACGTAGTATATTGCCCAGTGACGTAGTATATTGCCCAGTGACGTAGCATATTGCCCAGTCACGTAGCATATTGCCCAGTCACGTAGTATATTGCCCAGCCACGTAGTATATTGCCCAGCCACATAGTATATTGCCCAGCCACGACGTATACAGCACAGAGCCACGTAGTAAACAGCACAAAGCCACGTAGTATACAGCAGAGAGCCACGTAGTATACAGCACAGACACGTAGTATATTGGCCAGTCACGTAGTATATTGCCCAGCTACATAGTATATTGCCCAGCCACGTATGTAACAGGTTAAAAAATAAACATACTTACCTTCCGAGGGCCCCTTTGTAGTCCTGTCACCTGTGTGCGGTGCACGCGTCAGCTTCCGGTCCCAGGGTTGGTATGAGCGCAGGGCCTGTGATGACGTCGTGGTCACATGACCGGGACGTCATGGCAGGTCCTTGTCGCATAGCATCCTTAGCACCGGAACCTGCCGCTTGCACTGTCGAGGACAGCGCCACGTCGGAGGGTGAGAATAACATTTTTTTTTAAAGGGAACCCGTCACCCCCGTTTTTTCAGTAGGAGATAAAAATACCGTTAAATAGGGCCTGAGCTGTGCTTTAAAATAGGGTATTTTTTGTCCCCTGATTCCCTACCTATGCTGCCGAAAAACCTTACAAAAGTGGCCTTTTTCGCCTGTCAATCAGGCTGGTCAGGTCGGATGGGCGTGGTCACAGCGCTGTTTCTCCCCCACATCTTGCTTATGTTCCCGTTCGAATCTCGGCTTCAGGAAAATCGCCGCCGTGATGTCCATCTGCGCACGCGCGGCATCCCGCGGCCATTTTCCTGAAGCCCCGGGAAGCAGGAGACTCCATCTGCGCACGCGCGGCCTCAGGAAGATGGCCGCGCCCACCGAGAAACCGCTGAATAGCGGCGAGCGCGCTCTTTTTCTACAGCTGCGCAGTGCATTCGGCACTTGCGCATGCGAGAAGCACTACGCCACCAACGGGAACATAAGCAAGATGTGGGGGAGGAACAGCGCTGTGACCACGCCCATCCGACCTGACCAGCCTGATTGACAGGCGAAAAAGGCCACTTTTGTAAGGTTTTTCGGCAGCATAGGTAGGGAATCAGGGGACAAAAAATACCCTATTTTAAAGCACAGCTCAGGCCCTATTTAACGGTATTTTTATCTCCTACTGAAAAAACGGGGTGACAGGTTCCCTTTAATTATTATTTGTAACAGTAGATATTTTTACTATTGATGCTGCATATGCATCATCAATAGTAAAAAGTTGGTCACACAGGGTTAATAGCTGCGTAAACGGAGTGCGTTACACCGCGCTCCGGTAACGCTGGCATTAACCCTGTGTGAGCGCTGACTGGAGGGGAGTACGGAGCGGGCACTGACTGCGGGGAAGAAGGAGCGGCCATGTTGCCACTGGACTGCGTCCGTCGCTGATTGGTCGTGGCAATGGTCGTGGGCGTTTTGCCACGACCAATCAGTGAGTTGGATTTCCATGACAGACAGAGGCTTGTTATGCTGAGATAATTCAGTACCACAATGGACATAAAAGTCAGAGCACATACAGTG
Organism: Ranitomeya imitator; assembly: GCF_032444005.1. NCBI lineage: Eukaryota > Metazoa > Chordata > Amphibia > Anura > Dendrobatidae > Ranitomeya > Ranitomeya imitator. The sequence goes on along the minus strand of NC_091285.1, from coordinate 357,124,227 downwards.
ATCTGACAATAACCCAAAAAACATAGAACGAGCTCTGAGACGTGGGAACTCTGCTGACCGCAATCCCTAATCCTCTCAAACCACAATAGAGGCAGCCGTGGATTGCGCCTAACGCTCCCTATGCAACTCGGCACAGCCTGAGAAACTAGCTAGCCTGAAGATAGAAAATAAGCCTACCTTGCCTCAGAGAAATACCCCAAAGGAAAAGGCAGCCCCCACATATAATGACTGTGAGTTAGATGAAAAGACAAACGTAGAGATGAAATAGATTTAGCAAAGTGAGGCCCGACTTACTAAACAGAGCGAGGATAGGAAAGGTAACTTTGCGGTCAACACAAAACCCTACAAACAACCACGCAAAGGGGGCAAAAAGACCCTCTGTACCGAACTAACGGCACGGAGGTACACCCTCTGCGTCCCAGAGCTTCCAGCTAGCAAGGAAAAACAAAAAGACAAGCTGGACAGAAAAAAACAGCAAACAAAATAGCAAAGCAGAACTTAGCTATGCAGAGCAGCAGGCCACAGGAACGATCCAGGATGAAACAGGTCCAATACTAGAACATTGACTGGAGGCCAGGATCAAAGCACCAGGTGGAGTTAAATAGAGCAGCACCTAACGACTTCACCACATCACCTGAGGAAGGAAACTCAGAAGCCGCAGTACCACTCTCCTCCACTAACGGAAGCTCACAGAGAGAATCAGCCGAAGTACCACTTGTGACCACAGGAGGGAGCTCTGCCACAGAATTCACAACAGTACCCCCCCCTTGAGGAGGGGTCACCGAACCCTCACCAGAGCCCCCGGGACGACCAGGATGAGCCATATGAAAGGCACGAACAAGATCGGGAGCATGGACATCAGAGGCAAAGACCCAGGAACTATCTTCCTGAGCATAACCCTTCCACTTAACCAGATACTGGAGTTTCCATCTTGAAAGACGAGAATCCAAAATCTTCTCCACAATATACTCCAACTCCCCCTCCACCAAAACCGGGGCAGGAGGATCAACAGATGGAACCATAGGTGCCACGTATCTCCGCAACAATGACCTATGGAATACGTTATGTATGGAAAAAGAATCTGGAAGGGTCAGACGAAAAGACACAGGATTAAGAACCTCAGAAATCCTATACGGACCAATGAAATGAGGTTTAAACTTAGGAGAGGAAACCTTCATAGGAATATGACGAGAAGATAACCAAACCAAATCCCCAACACGAAGTCGGGGACCCACACAGCGTCTGCGATTAGCGAAACGTTGAGCCTTCTCCTGGGACAAGGTCAAATTGTCCACTACATGAGTCCAAATCTGCTGCAACCTGTCCACCACAGTATCCACACCAGGACAGTCCGAAGACTCAACCTGCCCTGAAGAGAAACGAGGATGGAACCCAGAGTTGCAGAAAAACGGCGAAACCAAGGTAGCCGAGCTGGCCCGATTATTAAGGGCGAACTCAGCCAAAGGCAAAAAGGACACCCAGTCATCCTGATCAGCAGAAACAAAGCATCTCAGATATGTTTCCAAGGTCTGATTGGTTCGTTCGGTCTGGCCATTAGTCTGAGGATGGAAAGCCGAGGAAAAAGACAAGTCAATGCCCATCCTACCACAAAAGGCTCGCCAAAACCTCGAAACAAACTGGGAACCTCTGTCAGAAACGATATTCTCTGGAATGCCATGTAAACGAACCACATGCTGGAAGAACAATGGCACCAAATCAGAGGAGGAAGGTAATTTAGACAAGGGTACCAAATGGACCATCTTAGAGAAGCGATCACAGACCACCCAAATGACTGACATCTTTTGAGAGACGGGAAGATCTGAAATAAAATCCATAGAGATATGTGTCCAAGGCCTCTTCGGGACCGGCAAGGGCAAAAGCAACCCACTGGCACGAGAACAGCAGGGCTTAGCCCGAGCACAAGTCCCACAGGACTGCACAAAAGAACGCACATCCCACGATAGAGATGGCCACCAAAAGGATCTAGCCACCAACTCTCTGGTACCAAAGATTCCAGGATGACCAGCCAACACCGAACAATGAACCTCAGAGATAACTTTATTCGTCCACCTATCAGGGACAAACAGTTTCTCCGCTGGGCAACGATCAGGTTTATTAGCCTGAAATTTTTGCAGCACCCGCCGCAAATCAGGGGAGATGGCAGACACAATTACTCCCTCTTTGAGGATACCCGCCGGCTCAGATAAACCCGGAGAGTCGGGCACAAAACTCCTAGACAGAGCATCCGCCTTCACATTTTTAGAGCCCGGAAGGTACGAAACCACAAAGTCAAAACGGGCAAAAAACAGCGACCAACGAGCCTGTCTAGGATTCAACCGCTTGGCAGACTCGAGATAAGTCAAGTTCTTATGATCAGTCAAGAACACCACGCGATGCTTAGCTCCTTCAAGCCAATGATGCCACTCCTCAAATGCCCACTTCATGGCCAGCAACTCTCGATTGCCCACATCATAATTTCGCTCAGCAGGCGAAAACTTCCTAGAAAAGAAGGCGCATGGTTTCATCACCGAGCAATCAGAACTTCTCTGCGACAAAACAGCCCCTGCTCCAATCTCAGAAGCATCAACCTCGACCTGGAATGGAAGCGAAACATCTGGTTGACAACACAGGGGCAGAAGAAAAACGACGCTTCAACTCTTGAAAAGCCTCCACAGCAGCAGAAGACCAATTGACCACATCAGCACCCTTCTTGGTCAAATCGGTCAATGGTTTAGCAATACTAGAAAAATTGCAGATGAAGCGACGATAAAAATTAGCAAAGCCCAGGAACTTTTGCAGACTTTTCAGGGATGTCGGCTGAGTCCAATCATGGATGGCTTGGACCTTAACAGGGTCCATCTCGATGGTAGAAGGGGAAAAGATGAACCCCAAAAATGAAACCTTCTGAACACCAAAGAGACACTTTGATCCCTTCACAAACAAAGAATTAGCACGCAGGACCTGAAACACCGTTCTGACCTGCTTCACATGAGATTCCCAATCATCCGAGAAGATCAAAATGTCATCCAAGTACACAGTCAGGAATTTATCCAGGTACTCTCGGAAGATGTCATGCATAAAGGACTGAAACACTGATGGAGCATTGGCAAGTCCGAATGGCATTACTAGATACTCAAAATGGCCCTCGGGCGTATTAAATGCAGTTTTCCATTCATCGCCTCGCTTAATACGCACAAGATTATACGCACCACGAAGATGTACAGGTCCTTCTGAAAAAATTAGCATATAGTGTTAAATTTCATTATTTACCATAATGTAATGATTACAATTAAACTTTCATATATTATAGATTCATTATCCACCAACTGAAATTTGTCAGGTCTTTTATTGTTTTAATACTGATGATTTTGGCATACAACTCCTGATAACCCAAAAAACCTGTCTCAATAAATTAGCATATCAAGAAAAGGTTCTCTAAACGACCTATTACCCTAATCTTCTGAATCAACTAATTAACTCTAAACACATGCAAAAGATACCTGAGGCTTTTATAAACTCCCTGCCTGGTTCATTACTCAAAACCCCCATCATGGGTAAAGGCCCCTTCACATTAAGCGACGCTGCAGCGATACCGACAACGATCCGGATCGCTGCAGCGTCGCTGTTTGGTCGCTGGAGAGCTGTCACACAGACCGCTCTCCAGCGACCAACGATGCCGGTAACCAGGGTAAACATCGGGTAACTAAGCGCAGGGCCGCGCTTAGTAACCCGATGTTTACCCTGGTTACCATGCTAAAAGTAAAAAAAAACAAACAGTACATACTTACCTACAGCCGTCCGTCCTCCAGCGCTGCGCTCTGCTTCTCTGCTCTCCTCCTGTACTGTCTGGGAGCCGGAAAGCAGAGCGGTGACGTCACCGCTCTGCTTTCCGGCTCACAGCCAGTACAGGAGGAGTGCAGAGCGCAGCGCTGGAGGACGGACGGCTGTAGGTAAGTATGTACTGTTTGTTTTTTTTTACTTTTAGCATGGTAACCAGGGTAAACATCGGGTTACTAAGCGCGGCCCTGCGCTTAGTTACCCGATGTTTACCCTGGTTACCAGTGAAGACATCGCTGGATCGGTGTCACACACGCCGATCCAGCGATGTCTCCAGGGAGTCCAGCGACCAAATAAAGTTCTGGACTTTATTCAGCGACCAACGATCTCCCAGCAGGGGCCTGATCGTTGGTCGCTGTCACACATAACGATTTCATTAACGATATCGTTGCTACGTCACAAATAGCAACGATATCGTTAACAATATCGTTATGTGTGAAGGTACCTTAAGACTAGCGACCTGACAGATCTCAAGAAGGCCATCATTGACACCCTCAAGCAAGAGGGTAAGACCCAGAAAGAAATTTCTCAACAAATAGGCTGTTCCCAGAGTGCTGTATCAAGGCACCTCAATGGTAAGTCTGTTGGAAGGAAACAATGTGGCAGAAAACGCTGTACAACGAGAAGAGGAGACTGGACCCTGAGGAAGATTGTGGAGAAGGACCGATTCCAGACCTTGGGGAACCTGAGGAAGCAGTGGACTGAGTCTGGTGTGGAAACATCCAGAGCCACCGTGCACAGGCGTGTGCAGGAAATGGGCTACAGGTGCCGCATTCCCCAGGTAAAGCCACTTTTGAACCATAAACAGCGGCAGAGGCGCCTGACCTGGGCTACAGAGAAGCAGCACTGGACTGTTGCTAAGTGGTCCCAAGTACTTTTTTCTGATGAAAGCAAATTTTGCATGTCATTCGGAAATCAAGGTGCCAGAGTCTGGAGGAAGACTGGGGAGAAGGAAATGCCAAAATGCCTGAAGTCCAGTGTCAAGTACCCACAGTCAGTGATGGTGTGGGGTGCCATGTCAGCTGCTGGTGTTGGTCCACTGTGTTTCATCAAGGGCAGGGTCAATGCAGCTAGCTATCAGGAGATTTTGGAGCACTTCATGCTTCCATCGGCTGAAATGCTTTATGGAGATGAAGATTTCATTTTTCAGCACGACCTGGCTCCTGCTCACAGTGCCAAAACCACTGGTAAATGGTTTACTGACCATGGTATTACTGTGCTCAATTGGCCTGCCAACTCTCCTGACCTGAACCCCATAGAGAATCTGTGGGATATTGTGAAGAGAAAGTTGAGAGACGCAAGACCCAACACTCTGGATGAGCTTAAGGCCGCTATTGAAGCATCCTGGGCCTCCATAACATCTCAGCAGTGTCACAGGCTGATTGCCTCCATGCCACGCCGCATTGAAGCAGTCATTTCTGCCAAAGGATTCCCGACCAAGTATTGAGTGCATAACTGAACATTATTATTTGATGGTTTTTTTGTTTGTTATTAAAAAACACTTTTATTTGATTGGATGGGTGAAATATGCTAATTTATTGAGACAGGTTTTTTGGGTTATCAGGAGTTGTATGCCGAAATCATCAGTATTAAAACAATAAAAGACCTGACAAATTTCAGTTGGTGGATAATGAATCTATAATATATGAAAGTTTAATTGTAATCATTACATTATGGTAAATAATGAAATTTAACACTATATGCTAATTTTTTGAGAAGGACCTGTATCTTGGTGAACCAACTGGCCCCCTTAATCCGAGCAAACAAATCAGATAACAACGGCAAGGGGTACTGAAATTTTACCGTGATCTTATTTAGAAGGCGGTAATCTATACAAGGTGTCAGCGAACCATCCTTCTTGGCTACAAAAAAGAACCCTGCTCCTAATGGCGACGATGATGGGCGAATATGCCCCTTCTCCAAGGACTCCTTCACATAACTCCGCATAGCGGCGTGCTCAGGCACAGACAAATTAAACAGTCGACCTTTTGGGAATTTACTACCAGGAATCAAATCGATAGCACAATCACAATCCCTATGCGGAGGTAGGGTATCGGACTTGGCTCATCAAATACATCCCGGTAATCAGACAAGAACTCTGGAACCTCAGAAGGGGTGGATGACGAAATAGTCAGAAATGGAACATCACCATGTACCCCCTGACAACCCCAGCTGGACACAGACATGGATTTCCAATCTAATACTGGATTATGGACTTGTAGCCATGGCAACCCCAACACGACCACATCATGCAGATTATGCAACACCAGAAAGCGAATAACCTCCTGATGTGCAGGAGCCATGCACATGGTCAGTTGGGTCCAGTACTGAGGCTTATTCTTGGCCAAAGGCGTAGCATCAATTCCTCTCAATGGAATAGGACACTGCAAGGGCTCCAAGAAAAACCCACAACGCCTAGCATACTCCAAGTCCATCAAATTCAGGGCAGCGCCTGAATCCACAAATGCCATGACAGAATACGATGACAAAGAGCAGATCAAGGTAACGGACAAAAGAAATTTAGACTGTACCGTACCAATGGTGGCAGACCTAGCGAACCGCTTAGTGCGCTTAGGACAATCAGAGATAGCATGAGTGGAATCACCACAGTAGAAACACAGCCCATTCAGACGTCTGTGTTCTTGCTGTTCAACTCTGGTCAAAGTCCTATCGCACTGCATAGGCTCAGGTTTAAGCTCAGGTAATACCGCCAAATGGTGCACAGGTTTACGCTCACGCAAGCGTCGACCGATCTGAATAGCCAAAGACATAGACTCATTTAAACCAGCAGGCACAGGAAATCGCACCATGACATCCTTAAGGGCTTCAGAGAGACCCTTTCTGAAAATAGCTGCGAGCGCACCTTCATTCCATTGAGTGAGTACGGACCACTTTCTAAATTTCTGACAATATACCTCTATATCATCCTGAGCCTGACACAGAGCCAGCAAATTCTTCTCTGCCTGATCCACTGAATTAGGTTCATCGTACAGCAATCCGAGCACCAGGAAAAACGCATCGATATTACTTAATGCAGGATCTCCTGGCGCAAGAGAAAATGCCCAGTCCTGAGGGTCGCCACGTAAAAAAGAAATAATGATCAAAACTTGTTGAACTGGGTCACCAGAGGAGCGAGGTTTCAAGGCCAGAAATAGTTTACAATTATTTTTGAAACTCAGAAATTTAGTTCTATCTCCAAAAAACAAATCAGGAATAGGAATTCTTGGTTCTAACATAGATTTCTGATCAATAGTGTCTTGAATCTTTTGTACTCTTGCTGAGAGCTGATCCACACATGAAGACAGACCTTTAATATCCATCGCTACACCTGTGTACTGAACCACCCAAATGTCTAGGGGAAAAAAAAGGCAAAACACAGTGCAGAGAAAAAAAAATGGTCTCAGAACTTCTTTTTTCCCTCTATTGAGAATCATTAGTACTTTTGGCCTCCAGTACTGTTATGCTGAGATAATTCAGTACCACAATCGACATAAAAGTCAGAGCACATACAGTGATCTGACAATAACCCAAAAAACATAGAACGAGCTCTGAGACGTGGGAACTCTGCTGACCGCAATCCCTAATCCTCTCAAACCACAATAGAGGCAGCCGTGGATTGCGCCTAACGCTCCCTATGCAACTCGGCACAGCCTGAGAAACTAGCTAGCCTGAAGATAGAAAATAAGCCTACCTTGCCTCAGAGAAATACCCCAAAGGAAAAGGCAGCCCCCACATATAATGACTGTGAGTTAGATGAAAAGACAAACGTAGAGATGAAATAGATTTAGCAAAGTGAGGCCCGAATTACTAAACAGAGCGAGGATAGGAAAGGTAACTTTGCAGTCAACACAAAACCCTACAAACAACCACGCAAAGGGGGCAAAAAGATCCTCTGTACTAACGGCACGGAGGTACACCCTCTGCGTCCCAGAGCTTCCAGCTAGCAAGGAAAAACAAAAAGACAAGCTGGACAGAAAAAAACAGCAAACAAAATAGCAAAGCAGAACTTAGCTATGCAGAGCAGCAGGCCACAGGAACGATCCAGGAGGAAACAGGTCCAATACTAGAACATTGACTGGAGGCCAGGATCAAAGCACCAGGTGGAGTTAAATAGAGCAGCACCTAACGACTTCACCACATCACCTGAGGAAGGAAACTCAGAAGCCGCAGTACCACTCTCCTCCACTAACGGAAGCTCACAGAGAGAATCAGCCGAAGTACCACTTGTGACCACAGGAGGGAGCTCTGCCACAGAATTCACAACAGAGGCTGCAACCAATGAATATCTGTGACAGAAAGACAGACAGAAAGACAGACGGAAGTGACCCTTAGACAATTGTATAGTAGATAGTTAAACTCTCCCATGCATAGCACAGGGAACCCGGGTACTTTATCTGTAAGCGACGTAATCTCCTTCATAATGGTATTATTAAGGGAGGTGGGATGTAAACTGCCACAAGTAGGATTTTATTTGCAAATATTCTGCAATGATGGTCAAACTATTTTAATTTATAGGAGTACCGTTATTTTTGTCCAGGCCATTTATTTTGTTTATTTCTTCTGTTGAACCACAATTTAAAAGCAATGTCTGATTTTCATTTGTTGATATTCAGAACATTTTAATTGAAAATCACTTTTGTCAGTTTCAGTTTATTTCATTGACCATTATAATTTTTTCTTCCTATAACAGAAGGATACCAACAGTTTTGGCCATGTGTGTGTAAATATAAATCTATTTTGCGAGGCTAGTATCAGTGACATACAACATTTAAATAATTTTTTCTTTACCTGATTTCACCTGTAACTGGGGCTGGTATATTGGCCCTGGTTATAGAGGAAATTCAGTAATTCTCCTAGGACCCTGCAGCTCCTACACTCTCCCTGCACCCAGTGATCACATAACCCCTGGGTCTAGAGGAGAAAGTACCATTGGTGCTTCCTATTACTGCATCCACGGGCTCTCAGCTGACTCTTCTACATGCCATGTCCGGCTGTGTCTGACAACTGGCTTCCCTCTTCCACAGCTGCACATACAGCTGCTTTACTAGGCAATGACCGTTTTAGAACGTTATTTTAGAGTAGAACATTGACTGCCCAGACATTTAGTGTCTATGGGCGGTCCGGAAGTAGTTAACATATGGATTGGCAGTGTACCAGGGCCCCTTCAAACATTTATTCATGGGGGAGTACCTGGAGTCAGACACCTGATATTATTACCCACTTTTAAGTAGTCATATTTAATTCCAAGCACTCATAATACTAATGGAACAAATTATGTCACTTTGTCAGTGAGCTTTCCTGTGCAAATAAGTATGTAATTACTGTAATGACTCCTTATTTATTTATATTACGTACTGCATCAGACTATTAGACTACTTGGAAGCTGTTATCATCAAGTTTAAAGACATTTATAGTTTATATGGCACCCATTTACAATGATAGTTCGCTGTTTGTTTTTGCTCTGCTTAAGGTCTCTTTCATATGTCCTGATATTACCGATACTCAGAGGCGTAGCTAGGGTTTTGGTTCAGGGGGGCGAAGTTTCTGAGTGGGCCCCTAACCAGGTAACCTTGATTACAACTGGGTGATGCCCCCTAATACTGGAGGAGAACCTCAGCAGATGACCGTGCTGTTACTGAAGATAATCTCTATATAAAGACCAACATGGATATTACCGCCATATGGTCAGTGGTAGATACCAGCTCTACAGAACATATAAGAGATCACAGCACAGTTACCGATAATGACTTATCGCTGACGTTCTTTATGATGGAGTTGTTCACTTTTCCGGTCTTTTCCATCTGGCCCAGACCGACATGACAACTTCTTTCAGCCAGGACTCGTCTGCAGAGAATACAAAGACACGTTTCACTTCCCACATTCCAGCCATCACCATCTATTCCCAACCTGCACAAACTCCTCATCCTACTGGTACCCTAATGCTGCTGCCGTATTTGTCCCTATTACTGCACCTGCTGTGAGGTTCTCTGTGCCCTCTAAATTCTAAAGCAGCCCTCTAGAATATAGTAATGCTGGGTGCAAGTGCCCCAGAATACAGTGCCCACATTTTGTCCCGAGTCTCACCCCTGTACAGCTCCCCTATAGACAGCATGATGCTCTCTTATACTTAAGTAGTGTGAGAGAACAAATAGACCGCACCACCGCCTACTAATCTTAGTGGAAACTGCTCACCTGCACTGGAAGTCAGATCTGCAGATCTCGGGTGCTGTGCCAGACATCCACGTAGACTTGTACATTTGCAAAGAAGAAAAAGGCAGCACTCACCGATCATCCGAGACAGGTAAATTTATTCACACATGGTTAAAATCTTCACGGCCGGGGGTGCTGTACAATGAGAGCGGCAAGCTCAGGCATACTGAACCAGCATGGCTACCACAGCATCTTGCAGTGGCATGCTATTCCATCCGGTTTGTGTTTAGTTGGACCATCATTTATTTTTCAACAGAACAATGACCCCAAACACACCTCCAGGCTGTGTAAGGGCTATTTGACCAAGAAGGAGAGTGATGGGGTGCTACGCCAGATGACCTGGCCTCCACAGTCACCAGACCTGAACCCAATCGAGATGGTTTGGGGTGAGCTGGACCGCAGAGTGCTAAGCATCTCTGGGAACTCCTTCAAGATTGTTGGAAGACCATTCCCGGTGACTACCTATTGAAGCTCATCAAGAGAATGCCAAGAGTGTGCAAAGCAGTCATCAAAGCAAAAGGTGGCTACTTTGAAGAACCTAGAATATAAGACATAATGTCAGTTGTTTCACGCTTTTTTTGTTAAGTATATAATTCCACATGTTAACGTTAATTCATAGTTTTAGTGCCTTCAGTGTGAATGTACAATTTTCATAGTCATGAAAATACAGAAAAATCTTTAAATGAGAAGGTGTGTCCAAACTTTTGGTCTGTACTGTATGTCACATAAAATTGAGGCGTTCCAGAGTTACTATCTTATAAAGTGACAGTGGTCAGAAATGTAAAAATTTGCTTTGGTCATTAAGGGGATAAATGTTAGTTTTTTTTCAATTTCAGCCTCTTTTCTGTGAGCCTTAGTTTAAAAAAACGGTGTGGACACATCTTAGGTGTAAGTGAATAGGGAATTAAAAGCCGCACTACAAACACTATTATTTTTATATTCTTTTTTTTTTTTACTTTTAGTGCTTTTTTTTTTTAAATCAAAATGTTGTTGGTATGGCATCTTATTATCATGTTTTCACATAGG